>NC_134704.1:46455504-47069254 GCF_043290135.1 Rhipicephalus microplus | reverse complement strand
ACGACAAATGAGGGGCACTACTCAGACAGCAACAGTAGTAGTTATGCTTAGCATTCTTGTACTAAAAACAACCAAAAAATCAGCATCCCGCCCCCTTTCCTGAGTTAATTCAAGTGACCCCCCCCCCCCCCCTATTTGAGTGACTGAATCCGCCCCTGTCTTAAAGTGGTAACGTAGTGGTATGTGTTCAAAGCAATCGCAAGTCCATGCGTGAGACAGAAACATTCCTGGGAAACCATTCACACAGTTATTTGCGTCCTCGAGCAGAATAATAACCCTTTATGTTAGGAATTAATTAACGGGCACGTGCATTGCACAATAGGGTAAACAAATGAGCACGCATACAATCGGGGGATGCTAAGACATTCGAAGCAGCTGCATGACCATCTGAGATATATAGGCGCATTGCACGAGGAATGCGAGCCACTGGTGAAGTATGCGGAGCGGAGAGAAACGGTAATTATGTTTCACGCATGTAAGTAAGGAATAATCATTATAAAGAAAAATTAATAGATAAGACCTGGTGCTTTATGTACGACTTAATTAGTTACATTAATCCCTTCGTTTCCCTCGCACGCATCTAATTGTCTATAACAAACATGGCCGAGCGCCTTTCGCAAGGTTGCGATCTTAATTAAATCGTTCCAAACCATACCACGCATGCGTGCCGGCCTTTCTTTGCAAGCAACTAAGCTTCCATTAATCAACGTTCAAGCTAATGCCGTCTCCGTCATGAGGCGGTACGCGGCCAAAGACGGCGTCTCGGGCCCCGCGTTATCGCGCATTTATTCTGTCCTTTCCACTAAGACATTCAAATTCCCGGATGTGCGGTATAGTTAGGTTATGAGCTTGTGGCTCACGTGCCAGTGATGCGTGCACCCAGTAATCACATCATTTTTGGTGTTTTGTTTTGCGCTTCCGAGTGCTTAGTTGCGTGCCTATGAGTCACGCCATAACGTTTATGTTATCTTACCTAATGGATACTTAAGTTGAAAAGAATGTCACAGGGCAAAAGAGCGTCGCAGTGCGTGGTCCCCGTCCTGCCCACTTTCGACTACGGAATTACGGCCAACGTTCTTTTACCGGGGCTGTAGCTTAACTATTAACCTTCGCGTTGATCGCTCAAAGAGGTTCAGTCGCCCCCCACGCTGTCACGCGTCGTAACGAATGAAAGAAATAAATGGAGCAGCATACGGGATCTGGTTCGAGGAACAGCGATGTACGTTATGTAGTCCGCCATGAGCGCGGCAAGGACGCGTCCTAATTAGGCTATCATGCTAATAAGGCAATAGTCAAAATACAAAGAAAGAGGGGCAAAGGGCATGAACTTTGAGAACGACCGGTGCATTAATCTGCCTGTTGTCAGATTCTATAAGCGTGAAATGGACAAATAAACTACTA
The DNA here is from genome assembly GCF_043290135.1 of Rhipicephalus microplus. Classification (NCBI taxonomy): domain Eukaryota; kingdom Metazoa; phylum Arthropoda; class Arachnida; order Ixodida; family Ixodidae; genus Rhipicephalus; species Rhipicephalus microplus. Next base: position 47,067,853 of record NC_134704.1, on the reverse strand, counting down.
ACCACGCATACCCAGAGGGCTCAGAATAAAGGGATACTAAGCAAAAAAATTCCGGTAGCCACTTTTTTCTTGCGTGAAATAAAAGGTTAATATCCCTAATATAAAATGTATTGCTAAGCAAGAGCGCACGCTGAAAGAACCATTACAGTGTGTTCTCAAAAGCCAGTTCCGGTTCCTACTATGTTCTGGCGACACAACCCGGTATGAGCGTCTCATTACCTGCATGATCGAGTGGGATATTGTGATGTTTTCACGGCCGAACCCTTCCGTTGCACAGTTGTTGACGCATACGCAGACATTTTGAATTGCTTTGAACACTTGACGTCATTGCAGCTAGCCATATTGGAGCGTAAACTCACCACATTTGACACTGTGGCCTGACGTCACGATAGTGCCGATGTCAGCAGGTGCGCCACGTGAAAATCTACATTAATTTTTAAATAAAATACTTCAACAAAATTTAACAAGTTTCATTGTATACAGGCGGTATGTATGAACTAGTGAACTGGCGTTCGCAATTTATTGTCAGTAAGGCTCTCGGAAACGTTTCTAATGTGTAACTTTGTGCAGATGAATAAAAATTAGTTTCCACACCCCCACAAGTATCTAGAATAGGGCAGATCAATCAACCAATCGATCGATGTCAATTACGTTGTTATTGCACGCACAAGATTCAATTGAATCGAACTGAATTTTGTGCGTGCAATAACTATAGAATTAGGACCCCAGGAAGCACATCATCATTATCATCATCATCACCACCATCATCATCATTATTCTAATCACGATCATTATCATCAGCCTGACTAAGCCCACTGGATCGCAAAGGCCTCTCGCATGTCCCGCTAATCAACTCGGTCCTATGCTTGCCGTTGACTTCATTGACACCGATCTATTACTATTTGATATACGAAATAAATGCTTTTGTTTCTTACAACCACGCAACGCAAAAACAAACTTAGGACGTCGAACAGGCAAACAGCGACTAACTAAACTAGCCTGTGCTAGAAGCTGTTTCGCATCACAAGATGAATACACCACGTCTTCATCAGATGCGGCCCTGTTAATCAGTCCCAGCACGCGAATGGAAGCTGAAAACACTTTCAACTGTTGCTCGTGTAATACGCCACCCATACACGGTCACTTCACTCACTCGCAGCGCAGATTAGAACACTCGCGTCGATAATTAAACGCGAACAATCTACTTCACCTAAATTAGGCGCCGAGGCATGAAGGGTGCGGCTGCGCCCCCTCGCTTGTCGACAGAGCGCGACCATTCGTTCAATGCCACGCACGCTATCTCCGCCGCGTGGCGCACAGGCTGCGTAATAAGAAGTGCATGCATTAATGAATAGAGCACGACGCCTCGAACGCTTCCTTCCTCCACTGCTGGCCATATGGAACTGATGAATCATTAACGCCCGCTGATTGGACCAAACGGCAATGAGCATGCACAGTTTCATGTTTCCTATAGAAGCATAGCGTAGTTTTTTAGCGCCAACTCCGTGCAGTGCACAGAAAAGAGCCACACGGAATCAATAAATCAATCAATCAATCAATCAATCAATCAATCAATACACCGCGGTGGTGTATGTAGCGGCTATCATGCTCAGCTGCTGGCCCAAATGTCGCGAGTTCTATCTTAATTGCACCGGTCACATATCGATGGAGGCGACATGATCGAGGCCCGTGTACTGTGCGTTGTCAGTGCACGTTGGAGAACACCAGATGGTCGGAATTACCGGTGCCCTTCACTTCGGCGTACCTCATAATCCTATATCGTGGTTCTGAGACGTTAGGCATCTCAATATATAAATCAATCAATCAATCAATCAATCAACTCCGGCATAAATCGCCCATTAAGAAAAAAAATATGGTAACTATTTTCTGGGAATCCGAAGTCGCAAGCGTGTATATACGAATCCAGTCAAAGAGACACGTTAACTCTATTTTGGGTCCCACAACTCTCCGAAGGAAACAAACGATCTCAAAAAAAAGAGTTTAAGTATCTCTTCAAACTCACCTGCGTGGAAAGCCAGGGCTTACACAAGATAAGAGTAAAATGACCGTTTTTTTCATCCTAATCATCATCATCATCACCATCAACATCCTGACTACGCTCACGGACTGCAAAGCCTCTTCCATGATACGCCAATCAACCCGGTGAAATGCTTTCTAACTGAGGGCCGAGAATTCATTGCTGTAGTCACGGGAGGTAGTGGCCAAGTACTGCACCAGGGTAGCCAACCCTACTCTGGTGAGAAAGTGCATTACCGGAAGGTGGTCACAAGTGAGGCCGCTCCTCAGACTTTTTTTTTATTTTTAACGATTACTTTATCACGAGTTTTATTCAGGGTGCATTTATTGCCCACTTATGAACATTTCTAAAGAAAACTGACACCTTAATAGATTGCCAGCTGGATTAACGAGCAACGCGCAAAATTTTTCAGAGAACGTCGCAGCACCTGTCGCCTCTCATTCTGAGCCCCCGTTGCTGCAATGAATTCACGTATACACTCACTTTCCTTCCTTTTTGTTTTCCTCAGCTTAAGTGATTATTGATGCTTGGTGCACGGCATAGCGGTGCCCAGAGCGCAGCATAAATAATCAGCTAGGCTTAGAAAAATGCACGATCAAAGCGGACACTTATTCACAAGGCCGAGCATTTAATTCTCTTTTGTGTCAGCTTCCGAATGTCAGAGTCAATATGAGCGTAAGGGCGAGTTGCGTCAGGAAAAGAAAAAAAGAAACAATGGCACACGAGAGAGCGCGCGCGGGTTCTGTCGAATGGCGCGAACGACGGGCGTGATGAATGCTGGCGCCGGCGACGAGCGAGGCATTCGATGAATGGACGGGCCTTGAGGCAAACCGAAGCCCATGGAGGCGCTGGGCAAATCGCAAGGCCTTTCGTGGGGGCGAGCTGCGGTGGCAGAAACAATGAGGCAGTTTTTGTCACGAACGCGTTACACAACATGGTACTCGTCGGCGTCGTGCATTGTTTGTTCGCTTTGCTACGTATACACGACGTAAAATGATTTTCCCCCGAAAGGGTGGCGTTTTACTGTGTAGACAAAAAAAAAGAAAGAAAGATAGAGAAAGAGTGAGAGAGAGAGACCACCATTACGTTGTCAAAAGGGTTCTTTAAATGCTATAATGAGGAAGCAAATAGAGATGTTCGTGTGAATTCACTTTCATTGCCTAGCCGTTCTTAATTCCTCTTTGACGAAAGGCTGTTTTTAACGCTCGAAATGCCCTCAGGGATGCGAAGTGGCTTGCACTGCGACTAAGATCACATATACTAGAGAGATGAGCGACAGCACATAAGCGAAGAAGGAGAAGCGACGTCCGGTATTCTATATCTGGCGACACCCCGAGCAACTTTTGTGCAATGACGAAAGGTTTACGGAACTTCAGCAATGTCGTGGGCAGGAAAACAGAACCTGAATTAGCCTTTGATGTTTTAATTGGAATTATATATCACATGACGTCAAGCAGCGGCGTCCTAAATGCTGACAAGTATGCACACTGACAAAAGCAGCAGTCAGTGGAAGTGGGAGAGAAAGAGTGAGAGAAAGTACACAAATAAGATAACCCGCACTTTGTCTCGGTGTTGCTAGCCAACTAGGCGTATAGTAGCAGGAGGATACTCAACCACACGATATGTGGGGTTTGACGTCCCAAACCCACCATATGATTGATTATGAGAGACGCCGTAGTGGAGGGCTCCGGAAATTTCGACCAACCGGGGTTTTTTAACGTCCACGTAATTCTGAGAACACGGGCCCACATTTTCGCCTCCATCGAATATACAGCCGCCGCAGCCGGGATTTGATCCCGCGACCTGCGGGCCAGCAGCCGAGTACCTTAGCCACTAGAACATCGCGGCAGGGAGATTCTCAACCATAAGATATCACATTCTATAGAGGCAACTTATCAGCTCTTATGTGATATTATTTTACCTTAGCAACCTATAATCTTCGAGTGAGTTCGCATAACCACTAGACGTATCGCAACTAAGTGTGCAGGAGGACGACATTAAAACAAACGTAGGTTAGGGATTCAATGTGTGTACGAAAAAAAGAAGGTATTGCGCTGACGTAGAAGATAACCATCAGATACAATTAATCTTCTTTGACTCGAGCAACACCACGATAACAAGATCAGCGTCGACGTTTTCCCTATACACAGAACGCGCAGCGAACCAACCATGAAGGCGGTGCGAAAGTAGGACCCACAAACAAAACAAGTCACCGTTAAATCAGACGTTAAGCTTTTATCTTAGCAGACGACGACGAGTCATAAATCTTAACGCTGGAATGCCCGCTACTCAATCAGCCTGGTTCCAGACGACGACGGCGTAGACAGCAGACGACGTCAACGTTAACGTCGCTTGCGCAGTAGTTCCGATTCTAGATGTTCATCAGTATTACACGACGTTTTCGTTGCGCAAGAAATAGGGAAGACCATGTCAAAGTTGTGCAACCAAGTGGTGCGATTGTGTCGACCGATGTTCTGAGTTACCAGCACAGTGCACATCAAAGGCCAAGCAGTTCTCCGAGACGCGGTGAATCTTTTATGGCACAGAGTGGAGTGGGAATTTATTCGAAGGCAGAGAAGTCGGCCTGAACTAGTTTGCTCTAGCTTGCTACTCTACACAGGGGATAAGGGAAGGGGGAATGAAAGAGGGATGAAGACTGATGACGTGGACAAGAATAGGTGGTGCGTATATGTACAGTAAGCACCCTAATGTCTAGTGTCTAGTCCAGTGCCTTTGATAAAGTCTAAAACAGCCCTTGTAGTAGTTTTTGACACTGTTCGGTCGTTCACTATGGCCTGGCCTTCAGCGACCAGCGAAGCTGCATGAGTGGACCAATAGGCACATACCGCTTACGACCCAACAGGTCATACGAAATAACATACTAAACAGCAGGCAGATATACGAAATAACAGATCACTTCTATAATCTATTTGCCTTGTTTGAATGATTATCCGCTTCACGCTAGCTGTGTGTCCGCGGCTGTATATATAGCAGTGGTTACGATACTCAGCTGCTGAATCGAAGGTCGCGGGTTCGATCGCGGCCGCGGCGGTCGCATTTCAATTGGAGGCGTAATGCTAGAGGCTTCTGTGCTGTGCGATGTCAGCGCAAGTTTAAACAACCCCAGATTGCCAAATTAATCGAAAGTATACTGGTTCGCCGGCCGCAATTTACGCATTCGCAACGGCACTCGAGCGGTAGAAGCAAGACAGGTGGATAAAGTTCGCAGCTGCACAGCTAAGACAATTGTAATATCATTTGTGCGTTACACAAAAGATCGGTGTAGCAAAGAAAAAAAAAGAAAGAAAGAAGGAAAGTTCGCGTGGAGCAATGAAACGCAAGAAACGACAGCAGAGGGCCCGACTCCGTGATCAGACGTGCTTTCACTATCACAAGTAGTATTGCATAATGTATGTCAGAAACAATGCTAATATAGGCACAAGCAATTCACTCGATATTGGCCATGACATATATACGCAAATCAGCCTCGACTCATCGCACACGGGACTGACAATATCGCGATTTTGCTCGAAAGCTGCGCACACAACCTTCCTCTACACTCTGACCATTTTTATTGCCTTCTCTTTACCGTTCGTGCTTACGGTTCCTCACGCGTTGCTTTCCGAACTATGATTGCAGGCTTCGCAGCGCATACGAGACGAACGCGAAGTTCTATATAGGAAGACTTGTGGGAGGTCGTTCACGTAGACCGATCGTAACGCAACCAAGCCGTTCCGAGTCGAGAGTAGGACGAAGCTGAAAGCACCTGTTATGTGAGAACGACTAAACGGATACAACACACAAGCATCGAGTTTGCAGCGTTGGCGTGGCTTGCGTGCAGGGGACGCGGAACTGCAGCGGGTTAATGCTAATCTTTCGCACAGTTCCCCTCCCAGCAGCAACAATTCAACGCGATTGTGGGATTGTCGGAGACGCATTAAAAAAAAAAAAAGAAAACGCCAGGTAGGCGGCGACAGCGCTATAGGCCATCGTCGCGGCGTCGACGTCTGCGCCGCCGCCGAACGTTAACCCGGGCGTTCCAAAACGGTGTCAAGACCGACCGCTGAGAGCGCGCGCTGACACCGCAGGATCATTTGTTATTCATTTTGTTTCTTGTCGTTGTGCTTCAACCGGAGCCGTTCCTATGCGTACAGGGGCGAGGGAAATCGCGTGGGCCCGCATGGGTATGATACAGACAGAACGCCACAGTGCCCCTGTCAAAAGCTTGCATTACACACCACGCATTTTCCCAGGCAGGAAACACACTTCAACCGCGTCTGTAGACACGACTGTGGGAAGTGGAGTAAACAAACAAGTAAACAAACAAACAAAAACGCCCTGCTGCTCCCCCACGGTTGATGTTTGTCCCACGAACGTCCACACTTTTCGATATCCCGGTGTTCTCCGCGAAGTCACCGCAGCGGTCTAGCGGCTGTGGTGCTCGACGGTTCACCCGCAGGTCGTGGCATAGGAGCCCCGGCGGCCGCATTTTCGACGGAAGCGAAAATGCTCAAGGCCTGTGCGCTTATATTCAGGTGCACGCTAAAGGGCCTCGGGTGGTTGAAATTTTCCGAGCCGTCCACTACGTCGTCTCTAATAATTACATCATGGCTTTAAGACGTTAAACCCCAAGAACTATTATTATCATCAGTGTTCCACATAGAGTGTGACGTTTAATACGGTATGCACGTCGGTCAACCATTTGATACACGAATGACACAAAGAGGGTGTCCTATACACTTTCTACGCCGATAACAGAGCTCTAAAAACTGGTATACAGCTATAGCTATACGTCCCACACTTTATACGTCGACGACAACAAAGAGTTTGACACTGCAGTTAAGGTCCTACTCGCAAGCTGCTCCTAAGACCGCGGCTTATGTGAGTTGCACAGTCCATTATTCCCTTCTTTCTTATAGTTATAGTTTGATATCACCGCTAAATTTGATTGATATGTAAGGTTTAACGTCTCAAAACCACCATATGATTATGAGAGACGCCGTAGTGGAGGGCTCCGGAGATTTCGACCACCTGGGGTTCTTCAACGTGCACCCAAATCTAAGCGCACGGGCCTACAACGTTTCCGCCTCCATCGGAAATGCAGCCGCCGCAGCCGGGATTCGATGCCGCGACCTGCGGGTCAGCAGCCGAGTAGCTTAGCCCACTAGACCACTGCAGCGGGACATAACAGCTAACTTTGTACGTACGCGTAACAGGCGATCGCTTAGGTTTAAACGGTGCTTCCGAGTCACGCTCGCATTACGTCTCGCAAAGCACTGATCACAAACGACGAAAACGCACGGCCTACATCGTCGAGAAATTGCACATATAGCACAAGACATGCAGATCTTTGTGAGCGCATTTTTGTCGTACTATGGGCAGCAAACGGGATCCTACCGTAACTGTTAAACACCTTAAGAACGCGTGGATTAAACCAGGTACAACTCTCCTCACTCCTTTTTAGGGGCGAAGCTCCTTATAGCGGCACCCGTTCGTCCCTCGTAACCGTAGTAGTAGTATGTAACAAGTATAACATTTTGACCTCCAATGTGGTGTCGGTGATAGATTTCTTCTGTCCGTTGTTGAACAATAAAAGATAGCGCTCAGTGCACATGCCAATGGATTCTAAGGGGGAATGAGAGACAGGAGCATTCGGCTTTTATAACGCGCACGCTGTGAATATTTTATTGTTCAACAACGCACAGAACACAAGAAAGGGTTGCTACGTTACACTCGCTGGGCGTAACCTCCTAGGTTTTAGAAAGGTTTAGCGAGCGTTGAGCCACAGTGCCATGAATACAGTGAACTAGTATATACCATGAACTCGAGGTCGGTAAATGTGGGAAGTAGACAAGAAGCGCAAGCCGTAAGAAAGTGTGCGTGTGCCTCCTCTCGTTCTGTCTTTGGAATGTCCGCTGGATGGCGGTGCTTCTATATGAGAAATATATGACGAAAAGATGCGAGATGGTGGTACTTGTAGTGTTGAATAGGTGGACGAACGGACACACAGACAGATGCATGGACGGACGCACGGATGGCTGCACGGACGGATGGACGCATGGACGGACGCAGGAGCAGATGCATGGACGAAAGCAGGGACGGACGCACGAACAAACGCACGCACGGACGGCCACACAGACGCACGCATGGATGGACGGAAGCAAGAACGAATGGACGGACGGATGCTTCGCCCCACTAACCATCATTCACTCCGTGGATATGCTGCCATTTTTTTTCCTTTGTCGTCTGGTCACGTTTATTTTGCTGGCGCATTTCCGTGACGTGAATACGTCATGAAGGTCTTGATAGACCATCGCATAGAAAGCATCTGTGTTTAAAAAAGATGGCTGTCACCGTCGAGCCATTTTAGGTGGATCCATAGGAGACCCTGCGAGTATTTCGCGGCGACGTGTCATGCGACGCGCATCGTTCTGGCGCCTATAACTAACTCCGCGAGAACGTTTCGTGACACGTCAAGTAAACATTACTTAGGTGCCAGCAGTTGAAAGCGTATGGTAAGTCCGTGGTCTAAACTGGCTTAGGGAATGGGAAGCTTTATCAACGGCCGACCACCTTTCGGCGTGGGGCGTGGCGACCTCGGCCACTTGTACGCAAGGCGGCCGCGTCGAAACGCTGAACCATGTCTTTCATGAATGTATAGTAGCACGCACCTTTTGGCGCATGGTTACCAGTATGTGCCAAATAGGTAAGTAGTGGAAGTCCCGCCACAGGGATATTTTGTCGAACTCTTAATGGCTATCGGAGCCTTCGTCTTATGGAAACGATGGGGATTGGCCCACCTGAGGGGACGCCCTCAAGAGAGTCATGTTTCCTCTACTACGTCGGTTAAGAAACGCAATGCTTATGCATCTCGATGAAGAACTAGTCATGCTGGGAGAGGAGGCCTTCCTCCGACGCTGGTCTACGCGATTCATTATTGTAAAATATAACAGTGTGTCCATGCATTTCCTCCCGTACTGAAGAGGTGGGCTAGAGCTTGTACCACTGTGATGATGATGATGATGATGATGATCCTTGATACTCTGGCGCGCACCCACAAAGGGGGATCGGCCAAGAACCAGGCGGCAGGATCTTAACTAAAAGGCTAATGGTTTTTCAAACAAAACGTAATTCAAACAAAACAAAACGTAAGGTACCACTGTGAAATTGCAGTGCGCATTTTCCTTTTCTTCTTTAGAAACATGTCTTTTTTGTGCAATATTGTTCTTAAGCACGAGAGCAAATTGTGCTCACAGGTGAATGCAAAAACGTCACCTTGAACTGTGAATGACCCCCCCCCCCCTTTGTTTGTGCATATAGCTTACTGTTTATATAAGTTTAGTCATTTCGATGTTCATGAATGTTCTGTCCTTGTACAATTTTTGGAGTGTACATCACTGCATACACAAAAAAGTTTAGTTTCTCTGTATATAACAGCTTGCACTGAACATACACATGATCATCATTGTCCGTCTTTCTGTGTGCACATAATCTATGTAAGACATATCTGGAAATAAAATTCTCTTAAACTACTTCGAGCAACTATGCAGATTCCCTTTTCGAGGGACGGCGGAACTTACATCAGTCCTTAGGTTGTGGCAGCCTATGAGCTACGGCCTCGCCGTCCTACGCGGGGTAATACGTGCGGCTTAAACGAGTAAATATTTCTTTAAACCTCCTTAACAGAAACTCGGAGAACTCTTATGTTGCGGGCTCGGGCGGCGGCTATACGATTAATGATGTCGCGGACTGGGAATGTCAACCAGCCCGGTAAAAATTAGGGCTGTCTGGCATACTGTACTTAATAGAGGTTTCCCAGCTCATTTTCCCCTTCAAGTCCGATAATCACGCGCACACACAGATGCAGTGAAAAAGTAAACTGCGAGCTCCTAAGATTTAATGCGAGGCATATTGTTTGAACGATTTATAGCCAATAAAGCGAAATTTGCAATACGCACTGAACCGGAGTGCGATACTCGGATAACAACATTGCTTTAGTCTCAAGATTACGTTTTAAGTACATCTTGTCTGATTCACTGGAAGTAAAGGACAGACGAAACGCTCGATTTAAACGGCGTCATCGTTGGAGCAGGTGTTGAGGTCATGCAGTTTCGATAGATGGTATAATAAAGTAAACTTTCCGGAAGCATCATCAGTTCGTTGTTGCACGAGTTAGCTCTCCCATAGTAGAGTGCCAAGTACTCTAAATCGTTCACCAGTTGTTTTTATCTAAACTCGCTTTTAACTCTAGGTAGACGCACTGAATGGGCCTGACAGGCCTACGGGACGGCTATATGCTCTCCCATAGTAGAGTACCAAGTGCTCTCAATCGTTAACCCTCTTTTCTAAACGATCCAACACTGATAGGTGCAAAGATTTCGCAGGCTCATCAAGGTCATCAAGGGCATGAAGTGACATTGAGGCCCACGGGACGGCTTTAAGCTCTCCTATAGTAGAAAGCACCCTGTACTCTAAATCGTTACCCACTTTTTCTACCCCCCCCCCCTCCATTCAACGGCCGTGGTCAATGTAATACTTTAAAATACTTCTTTAGCATGTTGAAGGGCATTCTAGAGTACCAAGTACTCTAAATCGTTCGTTCAGTACTTTTTTTAAAACACACAGACCTTTAGCCATAGTATTTGTCATCTCAGCATCATCAAGTGTGAGGCCGCTGGGACGGCTTTATAGTCTGCCGTAGTAGAGTACCTACTACTCTAAATTGTTAACATGCGTTAACTACTTTTTCTGAACACACAAGTTTTAGACTCCCTTAACCGATTCACCGTCTAGTCGGGACAACCTACCACTCTCCCATAGCCGAGTACGTCGTACTCTATAGATCATCGAACACTTGTTCTTAACACAGCCCCACATCTTGTAATACCTGGGACAGCTTTCTTGCTCTCCCATAGTACGCCGTACTCCTATTTGTCGAACATTTGTTCTAAAACGTTTTATTTGTGCTTTTGTCCACCACGTAATCTACATATACACACAGACTTGTCTTTTTTGTAATAACTTTTTCGTGTGTCTTTACATGCTATGTTCTGTTGAAATGTTCGCTTCAAATGTTATTGACGTGCAGGATATGTTTTTGTAAATGCCGCTTTCATTTAGTTGGGTGCCCAACCCCAGGCGGCACAGAGACAGCTGCTTACAGCTCTCCCACAACGCAGTACTGCGAATCGTTTACTTTAGTTTTTTTTATTTTATATATCTCTATAGCTATCCTCTTTCCGACCCTTTTCCCCACCCCCGTACAGGGTAGCAAACCAGTTCGTCTAGGTTAACCTCCCTGTCTCTTCCTTTTATTTCTCTCTCTCTCTTGTTCTAAACGTGCACAGCACGTTTAGTGCTCTAAAGCGTTTACAATTAATCTAAATAGACAATAATTTAATTTGAATGTTGCTCATCTTCGAACTGTATACAATGTTTTTTTTTTACTAGTTTCGTTTTCTCTTTGAACACCTTGCGCAAGTCGGCGGCTGGGTCCCCCACATGGAGGCGGAGCACCATATATGGTCTCGGCTTGTCCTTGTGTCACGACGTCGTTACGGTCCATTAAAATCGGGTATGCGACACAAAAATAGGGTCAATCCGACTACTTACCACCGGTCCATCCTATGCATACTATGAGTTAAGAGTTCGTCGTTACTGCCTTTTTGTGCAGACCATGTGACTGCATCAGTCTTTTTTTTTTTTTATACATTCTGTTCTCGATCTACCTCTTCGTCTTCTTCTCCTTAGATCTTTTGCTGGAGTTAGCGATGTGGATTGCTACAATTATATTTGCCTTAGCAGTGATGTAAGAATCACCGAAGAAATTTACCAAGGCACTCAAATTTTCTTTTTTTCAATCTAAAACCAGACACACAAACGTGGACCTCAACGGTTAGGTCATGTATTTCAACAGCCACTTCTCGAAACTCATCTGCAAAGTGATAGAGCTTCTAGGGGACCCATGGCGATTAAAGCCGCAAAGAGTTAAAGATTTAGCTATGAGATACAGTGGCGCAAGCTGATTGCTTCACCCATCCGCAGGTTTCCCGTCAGTGTAGCCCAAACTCCTTTCCCTACATGCCCCTTCGATAGCCCCAGCGGCCGGAGCAGTCGAGAATATCGCAACATCGATTTTCTCGACTAATCCTCATGAGGCTAGAGTGCTTTATAGGACATGTACTAAAAGAACTCTTTTTTTTTTTGCGTTGCGATGTTGGCGGACGTGCCGGGGAGAGTATTCAGTGTGTCATTCACAAATCATTACACTAACATACAGTTTAATAACTCCTCTCAGAGTACCCTAGTTAAAAAGAACGCGCATATTAGGAAGTGAAAAGGACACACTCCTTCAAAAAAATTACAACATATCCACGGAGTGGATGATAATGAGTGGGGGCGAAGCTTCGGAGGGTTTTATCGGTAAACCGCGAATCGTCCATCCGTCTGTCTGTCCGTCCGTCCGCACCTGCTGAGTGTGTCATAGAACTAGGCAGTCACGTACCAAGAGAGACGTGCATGTACAGACCCACGGCTTAAAGAGATTCGCCCCTAAAGTCATGGCATTACTTTGAATGTACACCCAACAGCCAAAGTTTACGGCATGTAAGCTCCGCAACGAACACAAACTTGTGCTCTATTAGTGATTGCGGGCGCCCAGCAACGTTTTTTGATTACAGCCAGATAGCGCTGCAAACTGGCAGTCAAGGCTCCCGAAACACGAGGGCCCAATATTATAGCGCGGCACGCGGCCTGGAACTTACAATAACCTCTCAAAGTCAGCTAAAAATCACTTTCTAATCTGTCGATAAATGACACTACAGGCTCGAAAATTACTGCGTCACGGACTAAATATCAGCGATTGGCTGATTTGAGCAGCGCTTGCTCGGTCGTCATCTACAGCTGCGTTTTGGGTGCCCGTTAAAGAGCCCCAGGTGGTCGAAATCTCCGGAGCCCATCACTACGGCGTCTCTCATAATCATATGGTGGTTTTGAGACGTTAAACCTTACATATCGATCAAATCGATTATCTGGAGCCGCGACTTGTGCACGCGTGTGCACAAGTCACGAGTGTACTGAAAAGCACCGGATAAAAAAAAAAAAAGTTTTCAAGATCATGACACACCGCACTTTCTTGCCCCGTGCCATTTCTCCCTGCTTCGTTTCCAGCGCTTTTGTCGGGACGAGAGAAGAAATTAATTGATTGATATGTGGGGTTTAACGTCCCAAAACCACCATATGGTTATGAGAGAACCCGTAGTGTAGGGCTCCAGAAATTTCGACCACGCGGGGTTCTTTAACGAGCCCCCAAATCCGAGCACACGCACGTACAACATTTCCGCCTTTATTGGAAATGCAGCCGCCACATCCGGGAATCGAGCCCACGACCTGCGGGTCAGCAGCCGAGTACCTTAGCCACTAGATCATCACGGCGGAGCACGAGAGAAGAAATAATCCTATTGAAGCGTAAGACAAATTTTTGTCACTCCTCTCGTACTGAACTGATTTTTTTTTTTTTGCGGCGGTAAATTTGTGAGGCAATAAGCTTCTTCAGTGCATCTATTTCTTGTTCAGTGCATCTATTTCCTGGCTAATTAGAAAAGTTTTGCAGCGCTCTTTAGTGCTTCTAATCTAGCTGGCGGCTGTATAGCTTGCAGTGGCATCTACAAGCTGGAACACTTTCCTTTCTAAACATGCCAGCGTTGTCCGTCCACCAGCGGGTGTGTGTTGTAGACAGCTGCTGCAACTGTTAATCACACGGCGCGCCGGATTCACGCGTAATCTTCAACGGTGCTGAAAACAAGCACCATATGCCGAGAGCCCGACACGCATGAGCGTTTGCCCGCGTCGCGTTCTCAGAGCGGTGCCCGCCTATATATAAACAGGGCGTACGGTAAAACCAGCAGAAGCCTGCCTAGAAACAGGTAACTCCATTCTTCTTATTTCTAGCACCACACAAAGCGTTTCCTGTGTTGGCCTGGCGTTTGTCACTTAGCACTTGCCAACGTTAATCGGTTCAACACTGGGACAGTATTGGTGTAAGGTTTGCTGCTTGGGATTGTTCACGAGAGAACGTACTAAGCTGTCGCGTCCAGCTAGCATACAAAAACGTCCCTCCATTATAGCCTAAGTTTCACCCTAAAACCTTCGCGTCACTACACATAGCCGTCGCTAAAAGTGTGCAATACAGTCGAATGCTTTTACCACGAGAAACTAACCACGGTGCTACACTTGCTTATGGTGCTCGGATGCTGACTCGCAGGGCGCTGGTTCAAATACCGTCCGCCGCAGCCGCATTTCGATACAGGCGAAATTCTAGAGCCTCGTGCACTTTGATTTAGATGCACGTTAAGGAACACGAGATGGTCGAAATTTCCGGAGCCTTCCACTATAGCGCACCTCGTGACCACATCGTAGATATGGGGCGCGAAATCCTAATAATTATTACTAGTTAGCAAGAGACGGTCAGTTGTAGCGTGGACCGAGACGTTTTGATGCATACTGTCAAGGGACAGCGCGGATGTGAACGCGAACGTGCCGCTGTGTATAGTTGACAATGAATAGCGTTATCATTGTGTTATAGAAGTGTGAGTATCTGTATTCAGTGTTGAAACTTTGCATTCCCCCTCCCCCACTGTAATGCCCTTGGGCGCTGTGGGTACTATGATAAATAAATAAAAATAAATAAATAATGCAAAAGAAGCAGGAAACACGCGAGACTCGCCCAAACGCGCATCTTTTCACATTGTGGTGGCCTACGGCATGATGCACGTAATTCCTTCTGACTACCGTGGAACACTTAACGCGACTTTAGCGAACCGACACGGAAAAACACTTATCGCGATTCGTCACGACGCGGAAGCTACAACAGCAGGACGATTTCGCCAAACTTGCACGGATAGAAAACACTGTAGTGGTTACGACCACCTGTGGGTTCGGAAGCGTAATGAAATCTGGAGCTTTCGACAACACAGGTGCGGCGGTTTGTTTGAAAGCCTCCACGTCGGGGATGCCAACCGTACTTAAAGGTGTGGTGCCACCAAATTTGTGGCATGCGCATTCTTTGCTGCAAGCGTTTCCTCCAGCTCCAAGAAGCATGATTCACGCACCAACATTTGTGTGTTTCCGCTAAATAATTCAACATTGCTCTACATATGTGTACCACTTTCGGTTTCGGTTTCACGGCGCCGAGTTGGGCAGTGACGTCGATACATAGGTGGCTTGGTCACGTGATCACTCAAGGCTGTGACGTACATAGTGCTGAGTTCGTCTGCTCTCACACACAGGTGCCACACAAGTGCCGGCAAAACACAACGCCTTCGCAGGTTTCTATGCGTAGCACTTAGCCAAGAAGCGATCGAAACTCTGCGAGTAATACAGCAACCGAAGCTTTTGCTGGTACGTTGGGCACGCTCGTTTCAAAGATGGGGGAGGTCACTCGCGTCACCACAAACCTGGTGTGACGTCACGACAACTGCCGTTGCTTCTCCTATTGTGAAACGTCAGTTCTGCTGCGCAAGCGATGGGACTAGATCGCAAGAGTGAGCGTTAAGCTACACTTTTAGAAGTGAACTAAAATATAACGTACGTGTTTGTAGGGTCCGACCCTTCGTGCAGAGAGTCCTTGTATACAGAGAAAATCCACAACAAGCTTGGGATATAGCCTCGAAATTTGGTGGCACTACCCCTTTAAGTGACGGGTACTGTTAGTGACGATATACCCACTAAGCTCCAGGCGTAGAGCGCGATGTCGAGCGGAAGCGATTAGTTACTGCGAGATTGAATTCAGAGGTCGTGGCTTCTAACAGTGGGACATTTGAAATGGACGTGGCGCTGCTGCCGCGTAGAAAAAGTACTTGTTAAAGGGACACCAAAAAGAAAAAGAAAGCGATTTTCCTTCTCATTGGCAAGTCACCTCTTTCCCCAATGAGATAAGTAAAGCTCGTGTTGCGAAAAGACGCGCTAGAAGGAAACGCCGACGCCACCTTGACGTTGCCGCGCCAGCTTGCTGTGACGTCACAAATTTCGGCCCCGTCTACTATGACCTGCGCATTACTAAAATAAAATGAAATATCTTGTCCTCTGAGGCAGCAAGAGAGCGGACACACTAAATTACAGGAAATATTGTTAAGGCTATGAGGCAAAAAATAATTAAAAAGCAATGTGATATCCGATGTCACGGTAGCATTCATGTGCAGAGATTTCGACACAAAACTTGAAAAAAAAAAAACCCTCGCAAGACCTGTTTTGGCAGTTGTCTATGTCAACACAGCCACGTTTTTTTTTGGGGGGGGGGAGAGGGGAAGGGGCGCAACCGTACTTCATTTACCTTTGTGCTTGAATTTCTTCGTGCGTTTCGACACCCACCCCTCTTCGCAGCGCCATTGACGTGATGTGCAAGGGGCGAGTTTAGTGTAGGTATAGCGGGTGTCTGGTACCTACAGGAGGAAGATGGCGACGAAAACTACAGCAACGACGACAACACTAGCAATCCAAGATCTCCGAAAAGACAAGACAAGGCAAGACTAGCAATCCGCTACGCTCTCTTAAAAGACAACTCTACACACACGCTTTCACAACTTCAATGGCCCAAACCAGGGCGCCATCAAATCCGTTACGCAGGCCTCAGCCCTCTTTTTAAGTGCAGATTGAAATGGGAGCGGCGCGAAAGCGTTCGAGACGCAACAAGCCAGGAAGAAGAATACAACATCGAACACAAGAAGAAAAAAGAAGAGGCAGGAGAAAGGGCGCGTCCTAAGATCGTTCGAGCTGTAAGGATGGATGGATGGATGGGACTGTAAGATGCGAGGCGCAGCACGCCGCGGTCATCCATCAAGGGCGAAAATGGAAAGCGGAACAATGGGAATGCTCCTAACACACACACACACACACACACACACACACACACACACACACACACACACACACACACACACACACACACACACACACACACACACACACACACACACACACACACACACACACACACACACACACACACACACACACACACACACACACACACACACACACACACACACACACACACACACACACACACACAAAAGCACATGACGAGAAGGACATCGACGACCAGTATACGACTGGTGGAGCGATCAAGAACTAGTGTGGTGAAGAGTGAGCGTGTGAGTGAGAGCACGGCAAGATGCGTAGCGAGACACGACGCGAGAGTACCGAGGCAAGGAAAGCTACAGAGGCGGTTGCAGGACGCAAGTTGAACGCGAAGTTATACAAGCCGGCGCGCCTCGAAGTGGCCTCGAAGCGATTTCGCATCTATAGAGAGCGAGGCATGGAAGTGTCCTTTATAAGAAGCGCCGCCGCGATGCGCACGTTCCCGGGCTTTTAGCCAGCCTCAACTCAACAGTAATGCGGCTGAACAGGTGCTACCACAGAATGACATCTGCAGGTCTGTTTGCTTGTTTGTCGCCTAAAAGTTCTTGGCTCATACCCACAAGGGGGATCGGCCACACTGTACAATATAACGAAAATTGATAAACAATCTTTGTTATCAGAGAGAGAAATCGGATAAGAACGAGCTGAATAATAATGTACATAAAAAGATGTGAAATGGACAAAAGGATTCGACAAGCCAGATTTCAAAGATGGCAAAAAAGATGGAGGGGGACAATGAATTGTACTCATCTAGCGGTACCGCTAGCAACTTATCCTTCTGGTTTGGTTTGGAAAAACTTTATTGACAAGTCCGAAGGCGTGCGCCCTAGCACACGGCGGGCCGCTCCCACGATGGGACAGTAAGGCCGAGCCCTAGCGCCGCATCGTGGGCCCTCTGGACAGCCCAAAGTAACCCTGCCTTTCTTCACAAGCTTTATCCTGATGTTTATTTAACCAACTCGTGTACAAAATGTGGCGGTTTAGCCACCTTACACCACATGCTCTGGGAGTGCCCTTCGGTACGTGACACCGATACAGCATCGTCCAGAAAGTGGGACTCCGCTCTCCGGAGTCCAGACATAACATCCTTCTGGTTGCCTGAATGAATTTATGTAGCGCGGACAGAATAGCACTGCGGCCCGCACCCAACTGACTTGCTCCTAACGACAAAAGGGTGGATGTATTATATGCCAATCCCAGCATACTTATCGGCCCTTCAGGTGTGTTCATTACACTTCTTTCTATATTTTTTGTTTCGCATAAGCTACAGAAATATAGTACAACGTGCTGGCACAGGCGAAGAGATTTCGTGACTTCGCAACTGGGTCACACTCGTCGCATTGGTTGGCCAAAAAAAAACAAATCATGATGATGATGATGACGACGAAGACTCAGACACTCAGTAGTAGTAGTAGTAGTAGTAGTAGTAGTAGTAGTAGTAGTAGTAGTAGTAGTAGTAGTAGTGGAGGTAGAGCAGCAGGCGTCGCATAGGTGACTTGACTAGAGGGATGATCCAGGAGCGAATGAATACACAGAACGATATGATGATGATAATGCTGAAAAGATGAAGAAGCGAACGTCAGCAGGAAGGACAAGTGCGGAAACAAAGACAAAAAATAATGAAGAAAGGATAAAAATGTCAGTGAAAGAAAGTGCCCAGCAAAAGACCAAACGAATCGATAGTCAGTGGGCCTGTAGTACAGCAAGAACGTTAAGTGCTTGACCAAAGACAGATAAAAGAAGAAGGCAGGCGCTATTCCTGTGCGCCACCACCTCCTTTCTGTTTCGAGAATAGGCGGCGCAGCCCGAACCGACGTTAGGACAGGCGGCGAAGCACGCAAGGTGTGCGGGTGGGGGGACGCTACTGGGAGAATATCAACTTTCTTTTTCGACCGTAGACGTCATTTGTATTTCGTACACAACGCAGAAAAAGAAAAGAGAGCGGGAGAAAGGGAAGTGTTACAACATGGCGGCGGAACGCGGCAGTAGCGTTCTTCGGATCGAAAGGAGAAGTGTTCCTGTTCCATCTTTTTGTTCGTTCGTCCATTCATCGAACAATGGTCGCCGGTTCCTTCGGTGCAGCGTCCTCGAGTGGGGCGGACAATTAAGAACGAGTGTCTTACACGCTCGTTGGACGAAACTACACAGGCAGCGAGATAGGCCGGATATTTCAAAACAAAAGGCGTTGCACGGAACGAACCCTTAGTGTGAGCATTGAAAACGCCGAACGGTCACGTTTCTCGCAGCTCTTTTTGGGAGCTAACTATGTGTCTCCAGCGATGCACTGCAAGAACTAAGTTGGTCATTTCTTCTTACATAGCCTCCTCCAAGAGTTGCATTCTCTTTCCTCCACAGTTCTTGTTTCTATACACAAATAGGTGTGCACAAAAAAAAAAGGGGGAAAAATTAGCCCCCCTTCCAATAATTATCCAGTTGGATGCCTTTCCAGCCTTATCTCTGTAGCCAGTACAACCTTGGAAGTCGTTTTTTTTTTTTCAATCTGAAGCGTTATGACCGGGTGCGCTGTTGACGATAATGACGACCGCGGACATACGATGTCGCATTCCAACGACAGTTTATTTGCACCTTGCATAGCCTATAGCGGGTTCAGACCAGTTCAGTGCCGCTATTACTGCGACCCAACGAACATGGGTTCGAATAAGGCCGCGCGGCGATTCTTGCCGTGCGGTGTTTTAACGACGCAAGCGACATCACCACTCATCTGGGTCAGCGAGTTGAGTTTGTTCGTCTAAAGTGATGGTGGCGGTGCGAACCGAATTCACAGGCATGACAGAAGCAGCAACTTCCCCAATAGTCCTGGACTGGATGGGAGCAACGTTTCCTGTTGCTTCAGAGTTAAAGTGGAGCCAGAGACATTTTGGAATGCCCCATTCATGCAACTGCATGTGCTTCAGTGAACCCACCCCTCAATTGATCAAGTCAACATTTAGGGGAAGCAAGTATGGCTTGTCCATACAACGCACATGCTTTGTTCAACAATGTTTCTTTTAAGTCCTTTTACAGGAAGAAGGTGTTATGCAATGTATATACATAGCTCGCGTTAGAGTGTTGGACAGTATGAGAGGCGTGACAGTTGGTTAATGCAGCGCGGTGAGAAGCGAGTGGTCGATGGTTCGAATCTCCGGACAGTTCCTTGAAATTTTAGGGGCGAAGCTCCTTATGGCGTGGCTTACATGTGCGTAGTGCGCAACCTGTGGCACATACCCGCATACCAGTGGCACATAGCCGCCGCCCTCGGGCACATATCCGCGCTGACAGCAGAAATATGGTACATACTGTCGTTTAATCCATGGATTGACCGCTGGATCGCGGCACTTGTATATGATGAATATATAAGAAAAAGAAGCGAGATGGTGGTACATAAAGTGTCCACTATAAGGACGGACGGACGGACGGACGGACGCATGGACGGAACTACGGACAGATTGACGGACGCTTCACCCCACTCAATCATTCATTCCGCGAATATGCTGTGATTTTTTCTTCTGAATTATTTTCTTTGTGCATTCTATGAATATATGATTACATATACATACCCGGGACATGAGCGCGACGGCAAAAATCGCCCTAGTGTGTTCCTTATTTGCTACTGCAATATAAAAAAACACGTGTGGCAGACACTGGAGCATGTACACGTCCCAATCTAACTCTGTTTTTCGTTTGTTCATTATTTGAATGGGCTTGCACATATATGTAAGACAACGGCGCGTCAGTAAGAAAAGCCTAACAAGAGAGACGGCAGCCGCTTAGGTAAGAGCGACCACCGCAAGAACGAAATAAATTGAAGAACGAAAGAACCGTTCACTACGCAGCACACCCCGATTGTTTCCACGTGTCTCTTTCGACGCCTACGTCCTTCGCCAACGTCCGCACCGAAACGACGTCCCGTCTACGGCGCAACGAACAGCGAGTAGCGGACCACGCCCAGGTTTGGTCAATCTCCATCGATACTGGAATTAGAGTAACGAGAAACGTAGCGCAAAAAAGGAGATAAAAAACACAAGCGAAAAAGAATCGGAAAAAGCTTAATAGCACGTAATACACGATCAGTTCACGCCTGACCGCTAAACGTGGGAAAAACGTGCCTGCACTGGTTATTGACGCACTATATATGAACATACAGGTGGCTCTCTTCTTCGTCGCGAGTTCGTTCGTCGTACAGTTTCAGCTGTAGGGTCGCACACTTATACTCAATCGAATGAGCTGCGAAACGGGCAGCAAGACCGAAGTACTAATGGCACAAAAACAGACACTAAAAAAAAAATGAACACAAGTATAGCGTCATTGGGTCCCCACAGAAATTTTAGTACTGGCATACTAACACGGAATTGTTCGCAAACGCGTTGATCTTGCTCATCGTCGCACCACCTATCGACGAGAAAACAAACTAGTAAACCACGTTTAAGTTTGTTTTCTTTTCAATCAATCAATCAATCAATCACTCAATCACCCACTCAGTCAACCAATCAATTAAACAAACAAACAAACAAACGCAAACTTTATGAAGGAAGCTAGGTGTTTCACATCGACCATTTGAAGTTTATTTTCTTACTACATGGACACATAAGGCGCCATTTCACCGTCGATGTCGCGATCGCCGTGAGGTTCTGTACAAAGCCTAAGGGCGATCGCGCGTCGTGCGTTTGAAACTTAGATGTGCGAGGGCCGCAGATGATCAGAACTTACGTGGAGAGCAGACGCGCCAGCCGTCTTTCTTAGCACGAAAGGCCTACGGGGGGAGGGGGGGGGGGATTCCGGAGAGGAGAAACTGCGCACTTCGATCGACAGGGTGCGGTCGCGGCCGCTGTATCTTAACAGGAACCATTATACGGCCTACCCGTTAGTACGCACTCGGTACATATTCACTCGGTGCGTACCCAAAGTGTGGAGGTCCCGGGTTTTCGAACGCTGACGTATCCTGTCATCGCTTGGTGTAACGCAGGCGATATCGCGTATAAAAAAGAGAAAGAAAAGAAGAGCAAGCAAGCGAAGGAAAGAAGAAAAATAAGAAAGGAAGGGGAAATAGGAAGACAAATAGAAATAAACAAAAATAGAAATAATTCTGGAAAAGAGAGGAAGAAGGAAAGACAGAAAGATAAAAACTGAATAGAAACAAGGAAGGCTGCCCAGCTACACACTTCATTCAGTCTCTCGTGCCACTAGAGCGAAGCCATCTCAATCCCCCCCCCCTCCCCAGTTTGCGTTGAAGCGATAGAGAGATCAAGGGTCGCTTTGGTCACTGCAGTGGCGGCGTTTTATAACGCAAACCTTTTGTTGAGTCAAGCCACGCTCTATACTAAAAGGAGCGACGAACGTCAAGGAGCGATGCACGTGACCTTAAGTGACCTCATATTCGATTCACTGAAGCAGAGGACCTTGCTTATACTTCAACAGCCTCAACAACCCGCCGTATTCCTTCATCACATACTCATTCGTCCGTGTACGAATGCGGGCGCCGAAACGACGAGACATTGAGACGCCGACTGTAAACCAGCGTGGCGTAGCTCGAGCCAGATAATAGACGTTCGAGCGAGCGAAGGTTCCATGTGAACTCCACGCTTTGATGCCTCTATCTCTCTTTCTCGAGTGATCGCGGGCAGCGTGACCAGCCAAATCGCGCATGCAGTCTCTGTTTGCGTTCAAATTACGCAGGCGCCCCTTAACGCGCACCCGTACTCACCCCCCCTCCCCCCATTTTTTTTGCGCGTGTGTATGCATGCCTTCGCACTGTCTCTTCGATGTTGAGGTAAAGATTTCGGACGCCAGCGGCGGAGCTCAAATGAACCGTGTCGAGGAAAGTTCAGTCTTTACGCACGGCTGGTCTACATTTTTTGCTCTATTGTCCTCCCACTTCCCTTCAATCTAGATTCTCTATCGGACATCTAATTGTATCGCGAGGAACGAAGCTATTTGCAAGCGATATCTTATTACAATGTGTGCGAATGACGCCGCCTGAATAGTAAGATACGGAAGTTTAAGGTCCCCGAGACACCAGAAAAGGCTGAATTATACCACCGCCTCGGAAAGGAGCATGGTATCGAGATTTCTGAACTGCTTTTCAAAACGAGCTAACAACGTGGGCTGAGCAGTACCACCGAATAGTCACAAATTTCTGGAAAATTCAGAGGTTTCTCACAGTTAGTGGCCTCTTAAATTTCGACCCCTACTCGATACGTCAACCCAGGATAATTTTGCAAAAAAAAAAAAAAAAAAACGGACCTTAGAATTGGAAGCCTGGATCAACTACCTTAGCCAAATAGAAAAACTCCCAAGCATTTCCCCGAGGGTGAACATGGTTAAGTGTGAATACACGGGGTGATGCTATGAGGGGTATTTATTAATTCGCACTATTATATTTATTAATCACACTATGGTGCCTTTATGATGTAATGGTTCCTGTGAATCGCGATTTGACCACACGGGGGAGTTTACGTTAACTCACTGGCGCATGCCAACGGATTTTAACTTTACTCCCCCTCACGACCCGCTCTCGACGGGATACTGAGAGAGAAGGCGAGCGCGAGAGAGAGAGAGGGGTGCGCGCGCAGCTGCAGCGAGCGAGGAGAGCGGAGGAGCGAGCGAAGGGGGACGGGGTAGAAGGCGCGTTACTGACACCGATATCAGCGTCGCGTCCGTGGCTTCTTCGGTAGAGCGTCGCGCTGCGGCCCGCCAACTCCTCTTTCTTTTAAAGATAGAGAGAAGACTGCGGACGCCGCCGACGGCGGTGGATGGTTTGGGGTCACTTATAAAGTGTATTCACACCTAATAAGGCAGTGCTCAAAAATGTTATCCACACGAACCTGCTCGCGTGGATGACCTCATTAGAAGCCGCAACATCAGTTTTGCTTTGTTTGTAATTGCTGCATAGTACACTTACGCGCATGTTTTGTACATACTCAGGTCGTTTGTCCATGTGTAGGCGTGACCTTTGAAGACAGAAAGAAGATAAATATAAAGAAAGATAACAGCGCGCGTTTTTTCTAGAGGCACAGCTGTCCTTGATTACCGGAGATGAAAATTATTACGCCATCTATCGCTAAAGAGAACCATGTGTACATGCGAAGAAGCGGGCGCTAACGCTTATACCTGGCGGCGGCGTTGCGCAGGAGATACCTGGGAAGGCGCAAAGCACGCAGTGATGGACCGGTGTTTCCTACTGGAACATGCCCATCGCTGCTAATGGGGCAATGAGAGACAGACGAATTCGAGCGGACACAGAGACCCGCAGTCCGCTTTTGGTTACTGCGCACACCGAGAAAGTTTATTGTTAAACAAGGCAAAGGAAAAATCTCCCAACGGCGCTACCTTGTAGGTCAATATGCAGTGTCTCGATATACGGGGTGGCGAGTGAACCGTTGTGCAGCGCGACCAGTCGATTTTTTTTTTTTTTTCAAAAAAAGAAACTCGCTAGCAGACGCTGCCTGCTTCAGCGTTGTGAGGCGAGAGAGGGGGAGCGTAGGAAAGAAGATAGAGGGGAACGGGACGCGCCTGCGCTATGGCGGTGTAAACGCTGCAAGGAGGAATGCCTAGAAGAGACAGAGCAGGCAGCGGGCGTAGATTAGCAGACGCTCCGTGCGTCGGCGTTGCGAGGCGAGAGAAGGGGAGCGGACGTGCATGCGCAGTAAAGTGCCAACCACTGGCACGCGTATGCTCGCGCCTACGCGTCAAAAGCGTCAAATGCGCCTCTCGGCGTCGGCTTCGGAGGGGCATACGCGAGCAGGCGCGAGGGATCAAGCCGGGCTTGATATTTCGCCTCGCGTACGCTACGTCACCACGCGTACAGCGGCGCCAACCAACCAGAGGCCGCGATGACTCCGAATGCTGTGCCTAATGGCCGCCGCTTCTAAGGCACAGCTGAGTGCTGAAAGCAAGCATGAAAACTACTCCAAACGTTCCTGAATGACCGCTTCGTAATCTAGAACGACAACGAAACGACGAACGACTGCGAGTGCTACTAGCGTGACGTGGTTTCGTGCCGAGTTCTAGCGACGCCGACAAATCCAGCGAATGCCGGCCGGCTATGCTAGCGCCGGTCCCGTGTGCGATCGTCGGCCGAGCGAAAGGAGCATGTCGGTGTTCTTGTGCTTTGATCTGTGACTTTCTGTGCTAAAAACGAGTGTAAACAGACTTCGGAGGTTCGAAGGTTTGAGCGTGAGCCCTCGCCTACCGCGGAGGCAATTCAGAGCGGTGTCATCTGGATCAAGCGTGGGCCTCTACCGTCTAGTTCGTATGAACCAGCACATGCGAGGCACATCGGCTGAAAAAACTCTACGGCAGTTTCCGTCGCAACATAGACGCCATATACGACGCCCGAAATATTGCATAGTTCATACGGAGGAGTTTTTACCTGCACTGTGTTTGTTTTCAACATCGGTATTCATCATCGCTGAAAGCGAACCTCGCACTAGCCAACACATTTCCGTGATGTGAAAACGTACGTACTTATATAGGTGTATTCGCGAATATTATGACGCGGAAACATTCGTTGGCTTCGGTTCTAATCGTTTTCGTGTGTTGCCAAGCTAATAACAAGCGTGCGCTGGTTGGTAGCAGTGAGATGTGACTTGTGTGTCGGGTACCAGCGACGCTGACACATTGAGCTGTAGGCAGTCTCATTTCCATTCACGTACAAGACAGAAACTCGAGCGTGCGTCGCTGTGGTGATCGAAAAAGAAAGTTGCATGATTAAGTGCTGCTGGTATTGCCTGCTATTTCACTTCTCGCTTCTTCTGCTTCTGTGCTACGCTCAGTAGCACATACGTTGTTTGGAGGCATTCTAACACACACATTCTTAATTTATAGTTCATTCTGATACTCATAGCTATAGGCATACAATGGCGCTTCTCCGTCGTTTTACAGTTTACTATAACATAACGCGCGTTCTGTTTACAGCTGGACAGATAACTGAAAACCTTGTGAGAAGCACCTGATTTGAAATCAGCTGCACGATGACACGATTGTTGGAAGAGAAGATCACCACATGTATGCACAGAATGAATGAAGGTGCACTAGTATAGTACTGCACTTTGTGTAGAAGAAATGCAAAAAGTACCTCATGTGACTTATGAGACCTTTCAGAGCTGTGCATGTATTTATCTGTTCGTCCAGACTGTAATGAGCTGAAGATATTCGATGGTTCCGAACATTGAATATTTGTATGTGTTTCCAAAGAGTCCTTCATTTCTGTTCAGTTTTTTAGTATATGCATTAACTTGGATTATATATACGCATGCACTTAAGCATATTCAGTTTAGTTCTGTTGGAAAACTTGCCGAAACTTCTGTACGGTGCTCTGGTGCAATCGTTTGATGGGTATCTGTCCCATGAAACATTTTTGGCATGCTTTATTGCATTATAGGATATTTTGACAATTGATGACATGTGAAAGCCACAGTGCTTGGCTGTAATCTCTAAACCAATGTCTGTCTCATCAAGAAGTGTCAGATGCATTTTGTAGATGTTTAAGGATATTTAAGCTACCAGCAAAGTGCTGAAGTCTTCAACACAGCACTGATCAGCAATCACCACCCAGCTTACAAGTCATTTGTAGAGCTCTCTAACACGTTTAAATAAAGTTATCAAACACTGGATTTATCTACTTGGTTTGATTCCTAATACCAGTGTGTCTAACTTTTTGGAGGCACTTGTATTATAATAATGTCCTATTTCTTTCATTTATTACAGGGGTGCACTCAAGGGTAGTGATATTTGTTTACCTTGCACACTTAATGTGATATTACTGTTTAAATCCTTTCATTTTGTATATATGTACGCCACTTTTGCAGTAGCCTCACAGTGAGCAGCCGTATTTGAAAATAAATATACCATCCGAAAGTGTTCCACGCTGTGCTCAGTTCCAATCTGATCACTAAATCTGTTGCATCACGATGTGTCAGGTGTGTTTCATTGCATTGGAGAACATTTTGGCTGCCTTCCATGAAGGGTTCAGTTCCAGTATTATGAGCGATATCTGTGACTTCATGAAGAGTTGGGCGTC
This sequence comes from Rhipicephalus microplus, assembly GCF_043290135.1. Lineage (NCBI taxonomy): Eukaryota > Metazoa > Arthropoda > Arachnida > Ixodida > Ixodidae > Rhipicephalus > Rhipicephalus microplus. The sequence goes on along the minus strand of NC_134704.1, from coordinate 47,040,881 downwards.
ATTTGTCGTTTTAGAGAATACTTTGACTAAAGATAACGTCCAGAAGTCTTCCATACAGGGTTCAGTTCCAATATTGTGACCGATATCTGTGACTTCATAAACAGTTGGGTGTCGCTTGTCGTTTTAGAGAATACTTTGACTGAAGACAACGTCCAGCAGTCTTCCATTAAGGATTAATTTTCACGGAAGACAACGTCCAGCAGTCTTTCATTAAGGATTCAGTTCCAATATTATGACCGATATCTGTGACTTCATGAACAGTTGGGTGTCGTCTGTCGTTTTAGAGAATACTTTGACTAAAGACAACGTCCAGAAATCTTACATTAAGGTTTCAGTACTAATATAATGGCCGATATCTGCGACTTCATAAACAGTTGGATGTCGCTTGTCGTTTTAGAGAATACTTTGACTAAAGACAACGTACACAAGTCTTCCATACAGGGTTCAGTTCCAATATTTATGACCACTATCTGGGACTTCATGAACAGTTGGGTGTCATTTGTCATTTTAGAGAATACTTTGACTAAAGACAACGTACACAAGTCTTCCATACAGGGTTCAGTTCCAATATTTTGACCACTATCTGTGACTTCATGAACAGTTGGGTGTCGTCTGTCGTTTTAGAAAATACTTTGACTAAAGACAACGTATTCCAGAAATCTTGCATTAAGGTTTCAGTACCAATCTTATGGCTCATATCTGCGACTTCATGAACAGTTGGGTGTCGTCTGTCGTTTTAGAGAATACTTTGACTAAAGACAACGTCCAGAAGTCTTGAATTAAGGTTTCAGTTCTAATATTATGACCGATATCTGTGACTTCATGAACAGTTGGGTGTTGTCTGTCGTTTTAGAGAATACTTTGACTAAAGACAACGTCCAGAAGGCTTGCATTAAGGTTTCAGTTCCAATATTTATGACCGTTATCTGTGACTTCATGAACAGATGAGTGTCATCTGTCGTTTTAGAGAATACTTTGACTAAAGACAACGTCCAGAAGTCTTGAATTAAGGTTTCAGTTCTAATATTATGACCGATATCTGTGACTTCATGAACAGTTGGGTGTCGTCTGTCGTTTTAGAGAATACTTTGACTAAAGACAACGTCCACAAGTCTTCCATACAGGGTTCAGTTCCAATATTTATGACCGTTATCTGTGACTTCATGAACAGATGAGTGTCATCTGTCGTTTTAGAGAATACTTTGACTAAAGACAACGTCCAGAAGTCTTGAATTAAGGTTTCAGTTCTAATATTATGACGACATCTGTGACTTCATGAATATTTGGGTGTCGTTTGTCATTTTAGAGAATACTTTGACTAAAGACAACACCCATACAGGGCTCAGTTGCGATATTATGACCGATATCTGTCACATCATGAAGTGTCAGGCACATTTAGTTCATTAGAGCACATTTCGACTATGGAAAATGCCCGAAGGCATTCTACACAGTATTTGGTTCCTATCTTATGGCCATTATCATTTGTATCAATAAGAACCACGTGTGCTTTGTTGCATTAGAGGATATTTCGAACACACACATCAGCCGAAAGCCTGCTACTCTGGCCTCAATTGTAGTCTTATGACTGACTTAAATTTTTCAGATCATGAAGTTGCAGGCGTGATTATTAAGTTGACTGATATAAAATATGTTGTGTAAATATACTGAAGGTACCAGCATATGCAAGATATTTTTAGTAACTTTGGTAGTGCAGGTATAGAAACCCGGTGGTTTGTAAACCTGATCAGGAGGGCAGCCACGCCTCATTCACCGCAGAGAGGAGGGGGGGGGGGAGAGCTCAATGTGAACTCTATATAAGAAAATGATAGGGAGGGGGTGCTAAGTCAGACCTGGGGAGGGGCACTGGGGCAAACTTTTGCCCCCCCCCCCCCTCTTAAGGAGAACCCTGCACACGCCTATGATAGATGTACAGTATGCTAGACGCGAATGTTATTTCGCGGGAGCGGCGCACGCACCGATGTTGATTTCTGGTGCATACCGCTGTAGTTACTTTGGGCACTTGAATGTCAATTACTTCTAAAATAGTCTAAACTGTGGTGGTTGAAGCACTATCAACTTGTTAACGTGTTCTCATATGCTCTAAAACATACATTCCAGCTCCACTTGAGAACGTGTCGTTATGTGAACTTGGACAGTTCTAAGCCAAAAGATCAAGCAACATTGTGCATCGGCCTTGGACGCGTGGGCGTCAACGCGGTCGACGCGTGCCAGTAGCTGCGCGCCCTTTTCCTCCACAGGCGCGACTAGACGCTTTTGACGCGTAGGCGCATGCATACGCGTGCCAGTGGTTGGCACTTAAGAGTGGTCACGGCGCACACCGGATTGAGCTCGGCCCTAAGCTGCTTCACATATGAAAAAACAAGACAATGTCTGAACAATGTTACTACAGAACTGCTAACTGCAAGGTTGTATTATCTAAGACGTGCAGTAAGGTTTATATAGGATATTGCATTCTCGGAAGTGACCATCAGGCGGACGGCTTCGTCTCACCCCGGATGTAGCGAACGATCTGGCGACAGTGCAGAGTTCATCTGTTCATTTTAAAGCAAACAGATGCATATATAGACGGTTATACTAGGCACGTCTGTACGTATTTTTTAAACCATAGATACTTTCAACCTTTACATTTGATTTATTTATTACGGCGCAGCGCACCCATTCGAAGAAATTGTGTGCTACCGCAATGACAGTCGCAAAGCTTTTTTTTTTCGCAAATAGCGACGGTGAAACCAATTTTCGGTGAGCCAAACCGTCACCGGCGAATTCTCAGATGTAAGCACATCAAATTCACGACAACAAAGAAGGAAAGCGGCAGCTCTAAGGACCACGATGGAGGGGGGGGGGGTACTTAACTTGTCAAAAACTTTGGCTGCCTTCGAAAAGAGCTTATTCTTGACTCCGCTTCGATTAAAACGCGAACCACTTTGCCATCGGAAGAGACTACGCGGGCTCTTCCTTCCCACATCAGGGAAGGAGGCTATGTGTATTAAAATTGCTATTTAAGAGAGAAACAAAGTCAAAGTACACAAAAATCAACCAGGCTCCTTGAAAGACTTTTTTTTTTCGTTTCCTAACCAAAGTTTCCAGCAGAGGGTGGCAAATTAAAAAATGAAAAACAAAATGGCCTTTCCTTTCTGAAGGTGGTTTCGACAGAGGTCGTTTAGATAATGAAACTTTTTTTTTCCTCGGGGGAAAACAGTCAGCGCTGCACTGCATAGGTTGCGAAACGAACGCTCCCGACGTGAGTTTCAATTTCGCGGCCGCACCGGACGTAGATGGCAACTGAAAGTGTCGCCTAATATACGTAGGCTCAAACTTCGCGCATGCGATGTACAGGGGCGCAAGTGTACAGCAGCGTGGTGTCTGATGGTAACTAGTCAAGAAATATAGCGAGGATCTCCTTTCGAGGGGTGGGAGGAGGAATGTGCGGCACATCCCTATCCGTCTCCTCCTTTCTCTGTTTCTCCGCTTAATTTTTTTTTTCATATATTTAAAAGTACTACAAATAGAGTCCCATATAGTTTCCTTAGCTAGATTTCCTGTAGGTTCTTATTGAACGTGTGTCTATAAAAATGAAGAACAAGCCCCCCAGTTGTCCTTCTTTCTTCTTGACCATTTCTATTTTTTGTTTTTCCCTGTTTATATTTCTATTCTTTTCTTCTTCCCCAGTGCAGTGTAGCGAATCGGACGTTTTCTTCTGCTCAACATCCCTGCCTTTCACTTAAACTATCACTCTTTTTCATTCACAGTGAGGGTCCTTCATACGGCAGACTTGATGCCTCGTCCGCCACGGTTTTGTAGCGGCTACGGAGCTCGGCGAAACGGTAGACGTGAGTGCTCGTTAAAGGACACCGGATGGTCGAAGCTTCCAGAGCTCACCACTACGACGTCCCCCATAATCATACCGTCGTTTCGTGACGTGAAACCCAAGATTATTATTATTATTATTATTATTATTATTATTATTATTATTATTATTATTATTATTATTGTTGTTGTTGTTGTTGTTGTTGCCGAACATAACGCAATGTAGCAGCACACTCTGTACCTGAACCACTCCACAGCAGCCTAAGTAAAACAGAAATAGAAAACACACGAAATCCACACCTGGCTCTCGCAAGCAGAACAGAACCCAACAGACCTAATGCACTACACGAAATTCCTCTTCGAAATGCCAAAAAAGAAAGCGTGCGCAAGATGCGGTGCCACATGCCCCACAGGTCACGCTTGCATGCTAAGCGACGCACTATCGATTCGAGGCGAATACACGAAGAGAAGAAAGTGCGAACTGTGACACACGAGCAGCGCCGACGTTAACCATGCAGGCAGGGGTGAAGTTTTGGTATACGATAACCTCCGGGCAAAATGAGAATGCGGCTGTAAAGAGAGAGAAAACAAAAAGATAACTGGGACGAACAAAAGAGCAGGTGGCCGTAAACTTTTGGATGCGCCGCGTGGAGCGAAGCAGGTCGCCACAGCGCCTGAGGCGACACGAAGATGAGCGAAAACTTTCTTCACGCGATGCAAGAAGAAAAAAAAAGTAAAAGAATGAAGGAGCAGTCAGTTCGAGGCCGTGAAAACTGCGGGACAGCGAAGCTGCAATGATGACTTTCGGTACAAAGAAGTCATTATCATCATCATAATTTCAAACACTACCCTCTAATCGCTATTATTGCAGTTTATTTAGCTCTTTATTCACTCTCCCACTCTCTTGTCACGCGGAATCAGTGACTTTACTACTACTACTACTACTACTACTACTACTACTACTACTACTACTACTACTACTACTACTACTACTACTACTACGACGACGACGACGACGACGACGACACAAATTAGACTAAAATAGCTTCGCTATGAAGAAAGAGGACATGCGATGTGCATCGCTGAGACTGACTTTGAAGCAGACACTTGCCAGGCTTATATACATTCTTTCATCCTCATTCTCAGTAAGAACACAAATTTCTGAAAACTTGAGCGGCTTAAACCAAGATGGCGAAAAGGGGACCGTTATCGTTAGTGACGCATCGCCAATTAATTTTATCCACACGGGCTTATTTCTTGTGCCCATAAAAACAAGTAACGGGGCCGTTTTTTTTTTTGCATTTCAAGAAAAGGTGAATCGATACTGTCACCTGATTATGAATAATAAACAACCTCTGTCTGCAGGAGCACTAGACGTGAAGCGAAACCGACCACCAGATTACGATCTCCTCATCTCGTTCCTTTCATTGTCTTCTCTTTTGTTTCACAATGGCACATACACACAGCGGCATAGCCTATATCTCATTCCAGGCCCGAGGCAATAAAATATACTTTCAGTAAAATTGAAAAAGAAGATTTTTTTTTTCCTTCGAGCCACCTGGGGTAAATAAATGCATGCACGCGAGAAGGTGTGACATTTCGATCCACAATTTCCGCCGCTTCCTAACGTTGAAGATTTGCAATCTGCCTGAAAAGTGCAGTTATTGACACGACGGCCACTTCGACGACGACACATCGAAATCATGCGCACAAAACACAAACTTGCCGACGCAACGACTACCATTTCAACAGGTGTGCCATATAGAAGGCGCCCGTGCGATCTTGATAGTCAGCAATTAGCGCTAATCGAACGCCCTGCAAAAGTTGTGTCTAAGGGGGAGTAAGAGCCAGTTTATTGCGTTTGCCAAGGCAAACATGCATCCGCAACAGAGAACAGAAATATACTACTACTCTGGCGATGACGGTAACAGATATCGCACTACAAGTTCTTTCTTTGTTTCCACGTAGTTCCGGTAGGCGCCACCGCGTCCTGTCGCGAACCAAGGTCGACGAGTCCCGCTGCGGCGCGTAAGCTATTAATTTTTTTCTACACGTTCGTTGTATAGTTGGGTCTCCTGTTGTTTGCTTTCCCTTTTCTTACTCTTTTACTGACAACGCTGTCTCGTATAGCTAAACCTGCTTCAACCTTCGTGGGAATCGGCTGCTCTCCCGCCTATAGCTAAGAAAAATAAGAAGAAAAAAAATCAGTTAGGAGACGACCTTGAAGCGAAACCACCAGTGACACGTCCGCGACACCTTTGCCTAACTAGGCCATCTCGGTTGTCTGGCTACGAATCGACGCGAGGCAAGTGAAATAACCAATAAATAGTTACAGAACAGCCACCTGAGGTACAGTTAATTCTCTCTCTCTCCCCTTTCTCTATCTATCTATCTATCTATCTATCTATCTATCTATCTATCTATCTATCTATCTATCTATCTATCTATCTATCTATCTATCTATCTATCTATCTATCTATCTATATCTATATCTATCTATCTATCTATCTATCTATCTATCTATCTATATCTATATATATATATATATATATATATATATATATATATATATATATATATATATATATATATATATTGTTACGGGGAAGATTTATTCACCGAGAGCTGGTCTTGCTAACGGCTTAAAGAGCGCACAGTCATGCAGGCCAACGGGAGAAGCTCTAGAGTCTAACCCACTACAACCACGTTATCGTCTTCTTCATTTGGGTGCCAATTCAGCTGTGTCTAGGTGACAGTTTCATACACGTATCATCACCCCGGCCCGTAAGGCACCGTCTCGGTGCCTGTTAAATGAGCGAGTCGGCGTTGTAGGACTTGAGACGAGAAACGTGGACGACTTCCGTTCTGGGTGCAGCAGCTGATGAGTTTGTGGTAGCGGAAATCTCGTAGGTCACAGGTGTGACCTGACGAATGACTCGGTAGGGCCCGGCGTATCGCGATAGTAGTTTCTCGCTGAGGCCAACACGTCGAGACGGGAGCCACAAGAGAACAAGAGATCCCGCAGAAAAAACGGCATCTCTATGTCGACGGTCGTAAAGGGACTTCTGTGCTGTCTGCGACGACGATAACCGAGCGCGCGCTACCGCGCGTGCCGTGAGGGCCCGGGAGATCGCATCCTGAGTGTACGAAGTGGAGAATGGGTGGTCTGATGAAAGCAGTGTATCGAAGGGCAGTAAGGGATGACGTCCGAAGAGTAGATAAAAAGGGGAGTAGCCGCTGTTTCATGACGCGACGAGTTATAGGCGAAGGTTACGAACGGAAGAGCTATGTCCCAATCAGTGTGGTCGGTAGATACGTACATGGAAAGCATGTCCGTCGATGTGCGGTTTAGGCGCTCCGTAAAGCCGTTAGTCTGAGGGTGGTAAGATGTGGTGAAGTTGTGACGGGTAGCACAAGATCGGAGTAGGTCATCAACCACACGAGATAGAAAGTAGCGACCACGGTCTGTGAGCAGGTGAGTCGGAGCGCCATGCTGGAGAATAATGTCGTACAGCAGGAAGTCGGCAACGTCGGTTGCGCAGCTGGTTGGTAGCGCTCGAGTGATTGCATACCGAGTGGCATAGTCTGTGGCCACTGCAATCCATTTATTTCCAGTTGTAGAAGTAGGAAAGGGACCTAGGAAGTCCAACCCCACTCGATAAAATGGCTCGGCTGGAACTTCAATAGGTTGAAGAAGACCGACAGGGGGAGTCGTAGGCTTCTTTCGGCGCTGGCAGAGGTCACAAGATGTGACGTAACGGCGAACAGAGCGGTACAGACCCTTCCAGAATACTCGTCGTCGAATGCGGTCGTAAGTTCTGGAGACTCCTAGATGTCCAGAAGTTGGAGCGTCGTGGAATTGTCGCAGAACATCCTTTCGCAGGTGATGCGGTACGACGAGTAAAAGTTCCGCGCCGTCGGGGTGTAAGTTGCGGCGGTACAAAATGTTGTCTTGAAGCGGGTATCTGCTAAGAGAAGGGTCAGCATGACGCGATTGAAGGCGGTCAATGATGGTGAGCAACGATGGATCTCGGCGCTGTTCGTCAGCCACGTTCAAAAAGTCAGTGATGGCTAAAACGCAGGCATCGGATTCCAAATCAGTGGAGCTAGGTGGATCAACGGGGTGCCGGGATAAGCAGTCAGCATCGCTGTGCAGCTTTCCAGATTTGTAAACAACCGAGAACGTGTACTCCTGTAATCGAAGAGCCCATCGGCCGAGTCTTCCTGTAGGGTCTTTAAGCGTCGACAGCCAGCAAAGCGCATGATGGTCCGTGATGACTGCGAACGGACGTCCGTATAAGTACGGACGGAATTTCGCGATAGCCCAAACGAGGGCTAAGCATTCCCGCTCAGTTATAGAATAATTTTGTTCCACTTGCGACAAAAGGCGGCTAGCGTAGGCTATCACACGGTTGGTGCCATTCTGTATCTGAGCGAGTATAGCACCAATGCCATGGCCGCTTGCATCGGTGCGAAGCTCTGTTCGAGCCGTTGGATCAAAATGAGCCAACACAGGTGGTGAGGTGAGGGCGATAATTAGCGACGCGAAGGAATGTTCTTAGTCCCTTCCCCAAGAGAAGGCCACATTCTTTTTGAGGAGATCCGTGAGGGGCCTAGCAATATCCGCGAAGTTGAAGACAAAGCGGCGGAAGTATGAGCAGAGCCCAATAAAACTGCGAACTTCTTGTGTGGAACGCGGAACCGGGAATTCTCGGACTGCACGGACTTTGTCAGGGTCGGGTTGAACACCAGTGGCGTCAACAAGGTGGCCGAGTAGTTTAATCTGCCGACGTCGAAATGAACATTTCGACGAATTCAGTTGGAGACCAGCGCAACGAAAAACGTCAAGAATTGCCGAGAGACGAGACAGGTGGCTTTCGAAGGAGGGCGAGAAAACTATTACATCATCCAGATAGCAAAGGCAGGTCGACCATTTGACCGCAGCCGTGGCCTCGTGGTAGAGTGTCCGCCTCGACTGCGGGAGGTAGTGGGTTCGAATCCCGCTGCCGCCGGATACCCACCGGTTTCTGGGAAATGGGCACAAGCACTCCCCCGGCCTGACACTCGGCTGTGTTCAGGGGTGAGCCGCTTGGGAAGGGAAGCCTACGCCATTCAAATCCCGTCGAAACATGTGGGCGCAAAAATGAACCCCGAAGAGAGAGGCAAGGGAGGTCGTGGGTTCGAATCCCACTGCCGCCGGATACCCAGCACTTCCACCAAAAGATGTTACGGGGAAGATTTATTCACCGAGAGCTGGTCTTGCTAACGGCTTAAAGAGCGCACAGTCATGCAGGCCAACGGGAGAAGCTCTAGAGTCTAACCCACTACAACCACGTTATCGTCTTCTTCATTTGGGTGCCAATTCAGCTGTGTCTAGGTGACAGTTTCATACACGTATCAATATATATATATATATATATATATATATATGAGATATAACAGACAGTAATGCCAAGGAATGTACAGAGGAAGTTATTATAATCAATGGAATGTAAATAAGAAGAAAGACTTCTTTCCCTTATATATATATATATATATATATATATATATATATATATATATATATATATATGATCGCACAGCAACGTTGTCACAATATCCCGTGTTCTGTTTGAGCATCCGTACTGTACTACTGTAGGAGGCAGCCCTACAAGCATTGGTTCTCACATGCCCTTGAGAAATGATAAGCTTCACCCGCAACGTTATATATAACTCAATTGCATTTCTGTGGAAGTACTGCTGAATAGACACCAGTCAACAAAGTGTTCAACAATCCCGACGAACGCCTCGACAGACTCCCCAGTCACCTGACCAACGCTTTTTTATACAAATGTACCACTCGCCGTGAGCACTTACGAATCGAAACACGGGCATAGTTGACACAGCGTGGGTAAAGGCGAGAGAAGTGGCCAAAGATTAGACGGTGAACGCTCTTAATTAGCGAAGTTAGCGCTACGTTGCACCGTAAATGTGCACTGAAGGATGAGATAAAGGAGTGACTTCAGCTTGGGCATATATATGCCCTAGCACAAAACCGAAATGAAGTGTTCACCGAGGTCACTGATCCATTCCCAACGAACGATTTATTGGGATCTTCAAGCACACAGCAAGCATCACCCCCACGGGACGGCTTTATGCTCTCCCATAGTAGAGTGCCTAATACTCTAAATCGTTAACCACTTTTTCTAAGCACACATATTGGCCGGCGCAACAACGTCCACACATCTCAGCGTACAAGCACTTCCACTGAGCATACAAAGAGTGATTCTTGGCTTCCTATAAACTCCGTGATTGAGCTCCGGAGCTACGAGAAACGCCGTATTGTCGTTATGGTCCCATAGTACGTCTCGGGGCAACATTCTCCAGTGGAACATCGAGCAGAATACGGCTACATAAATAAAAAAACTAACTATGTCGTATATTAAACATTTACGCTACAGGAAGGCGCTTAACTCTCCCCGGCTGACGCAGTAGTTACGAGTGGGACTGACGTAAATCATTACTCTTTCCGTGCCACAAACACCACTGACGGAGAGTCGTTGCAATAGCGCGTTTCCGCTTGCAGTAAGGGTGGAGAACGATACGACCAAGAGAGAAACAGCGAAAGAAACAATGCTTGTGGAGCATGATAACAAGCAAGTGGCTCGTATACATAATACGTCCTAACAGTTAAGCCAGAAGCACGATCTCTAAGCCCAAAATCCAATACCTTCGGCAAAACAACGAAACACAGCGAAGCTACAACGCCTGCTCGAAAACGCGGAGCTAAACTGCGCGTGACGACTAAACCTGCTTGTGTAACACAAGAGACTGTCGGAGAAACAAACAAAACAACATACATTATACGATCGACGCACACTGAAAAACAAAATCGGATGACAGAAAACTCCAGCTTTTAGTATTATAGACCCACGTATAGGAACATGTGACAATACGCATATTGAAGCACTACAGACGCGCGTAGCTGATTAAGTGTCCAAACGAGCTGTACGAGCGCTGTGCGTTATACACCAACATATGGCATAAAGAGCACGCATTTTTTGGAGCTCCGTATATAGGGCAAGGTTCTATAGCGATGTGTTGTTAGCGCTGTGAATACAAGAACAAGTGACGCAAAATTAAGTTACTGAAGTTCGTTCGCGATATGTAGACATACGCGACATAAAACACGCACTTTGGCCGAGCACAGAACATACGACGCAAGACACCCGCATGACCACACTAATTTGATGTGCCTCGTATCCAACGTATACTGCGAAAGTTGGCACACAACAAATTCATTTCAAAGTTCCACATAGAACAGGACGGACTTCACCGGAAACCCGTTTCCTCTCTAGCGCTGCACAAACATGGCATGCACGTTGCAAACTTGTAAAAAGTTTTCCTTTTTCTATTGTTCGCGAGCTCTAGATTCGTCGCTATAAAGTTCCTGTTTTCCGGTCTTTCGGGCGAAAAGCTGCTGTTGTCGCGTCGAGCCGAGATGAGAACCAGGGACGAAGACATGAAGAGATGGCAGTTTTCGCTAACACAGTTTGCTTGCTGCTCACGCCCCTCACTCGCATTGCCCGCGAAGGACGCGCAGTCAGTCGCTACAGACGTTTCGTACGTTAAAATAAAAATCGCGCGAATTCCAAGAACGACTCCCAAGGGACGCGACGACGCAGGTTTATTGTTCGTTTATGGCGGCGCCAGCGGCGCAGGGAGTATCCCGCTGCAACAATGCCACACCAGTATACGCTATGAATAAATGCATGCAGAGACACTTTCGCATTGAGCATTCGCTCTTACTTTGCCCCGGACATAGCGTAGATTGTGAAACTATATAGAGCGCTGAAAGACACCTACATAAAGGCGCACAAGGGGCCACCACGGCCAAGTGCGACGTGCGGACGGCTGCTCCGCGCAGGCAGACAGCGAGAAAGAATTAAACGAACCTTAACACTTAACACCAATCTGAAAAAACTGGAATAAGATCAGATCTATTATCAGCGTGCACGTCACAAGGCTGCAGCATACGAACTGAAATTGCAAGCAGTAAACAACTGCCATATTGGGGTCCACACAGAAAGTGACTGGAGGAAGGTAGGGGTGCAACCGATGGGGGAGCGTCATTGCGACGCTCCAGCATGCGCTGCGCTGTGTCCTGCAGCGGCGGCATTGCATCGAGCCACAAAGAAGGAGCACGAAGGAACCATTCTGACAGACACATGACATTGAAGTGGGAAACACGTCCATCGCGTCACAGGGGAAACGCGCTCGGGAGCACGTGTGACGATGGATGGATGGATGGATATGGCTGTACCCTTTAGATCGGGCGGTGGCTAGCGCCACCAAGCCGTAATACCTAATGAACCAAAAACTATATTTTTTTTCCTTAAAAAAGAGTTTGAGGATTCGTACTTTGCAGTGAAGAGTTTATTTTTCACTCGTGCCTTGATTTTAGCCACCAATCAGATAACCTCCTTCTAGTTAAGTCTACCCGCTTAAAGTTTATTTTGCCCTCCCGGTCCCTAAACCCCAGTGCTTTGAAAAACTCTGCGCCATCATCCTGAACTATAGGGTGAAGCCCTTTACAGAACATTCTCAAGTGTTCGCCAGTTTCTTCTTCCTCTCCACACGCACTGCATACTGTGTCTACCCCTTCGTATTTGGCCCGATATGACTTGGTTCGCAGTACTCCCGTTCTGGCCTCAAACAGTAGAGAACTACCCCGAGTATTATCATAGATCCTTTCCTTGGCAATTTCCTGCTTAAACGTTCGATAGATCTCTAGAGCGGACTTCTTTATCATGCCCATTTTCCACATGTCAGTCTCCGTTTCCTTCACTTTCTTCTTAACCGATAGTTCTTTTTGGTTTGCCCACCTGCTGTTTTCTAAGTATTTACCAGTCAACTTCCTGGTTCGCTTCCTCCATTTTGTATCGACATTCTTCATGTACAAGTAGCTGAAAACCTTCCTAGCCCAACGCTCTTCCCCCATTTCTCTCAATCGCTTCTCAAATTTTATCTTGCTGCTAGCTTCCCTGCCCTCAAATGATGTCCATCCCATATCACCTTGTACTCCCTGATTTGGTGTATTCCCGTGAGCTCCTAAAGCAAGCCTACCTATTCCACGTTGCTTAATTTCTAATCTTGCTTGAACTTCTGATCTCATGCACAAGACCGCATTGCCGAACGTCAGCCCAGGAACCATGACCCCTTTCCATATTCCTCTCACAACATCATACCTATTGTAATTCCACAGTGCCCTATTTTTCATGACTGCTGCATTCCTGTTACCTTTAGTCGCCACGTATATTTCGTGTTCCTTCAGATACTCGGTCCCATTGCTTATCCATACGCCCAGATATTTGTATTTATCTGTTATCTCTAGCGTGACCTCCTGTATTCTAAGCTCACTACCTTCGTTGTCATTGAAAATCATGACTGCTGATTTTTCCTTACTGAATCTAAAATCTAATCTATCTCCCTCATTACCACAGATGTCCATCAATCTCTGCAAATCTTCCTTGTTGTTGGCCATTAGCACTATATCATCTGCGTACATTAATGCTGGTAGTGCCCGATCAATAAGTTTTCCTTGTTTGACTAAAGAGAGGTTGAAGCCCAGTCCAATTTCCTCTAATTTTGCCTCTAATCCTTGTAGGTACATCATGAATAATAAGGGTGACATGGGGCACCCCTGCCTAAGCCCCCGTTTTACCTCTGCAGGCTTCGATACCTGTTTTTCCCACTTTATAACTACCTTGTTACCTTTATAGATACCCTTTAAAAGATTAGTGACTACATGTTCCACGCCTAGTGTGTCCAGTATTCCCCACAATTCCTCTTGAACCACGCTATCGTACGCTCCCTTGATATCCAAAAATGCTAGCCACAGGGGCCTGTGTTCCTTTTCTGCTCTTTCGATGCACTGCGTCAGTGAGAACAGATTGTCTTCCAACCTCCCGTGTTTCCGAAACCCATTCTGCAGTTCCCCCAGCACCCCCTCATCCTCTATCCACGCCTGCAGTCTTTCCTTTATAATCTGCATCGCCAGCCTGTAGACCACTGATGTCACTGTTATAGGACGGTAGTTGTTTATGTCAGCTTTGTCCCCCTTTCCTTTATAGATCATGCTCATCCTGCTAAGTTTCCATCCATCGGGAACTTCACCATCGATTATTATTGTGCTCACTGCCTCTCTCAAAGCCTGCTTAGACTTCGGACCTAATGTCTTTATCAGCCTAATTGGAATGCCATCTGGGCCTGTTGATGTACTACTAGGAACCCTTTTCTCAGCCCTTTCCCACTCTTGTTGTGAAAATGGAGCCATTGCACCACTTGATTCGTCCTCGTCTATTGTGGTGCATAAAGTACTTCTTTGTTAAAATTTTTCTGTCACTTTTGTTCTTATATATTCAATAGCTTCGTCCCCTTCTAGCCTAGCACCTTGGGCTGTAGTTATAAATCTCTGCTCTAAGCTCGTCTCATTTCTTAGGGAGTTTAGATGGTTCCAAAATTTCGCAGCTGCCTTTCTATCTTTTTTATGTACTTCTGCGAGCCACTGAGCTCCCTTCCTTCTAATCTTTTCATTGATCAGAAGGGATGCATCCCTTCTACAGCTTAGAAAGGTTGCCCATTTTCTTTCAACATCATCTGTCAGTTCAGCCCGCTGCTTAGCATGTCTGTGTTCCCTAGAGGCTTCCTGACGTTTTGCTATGGCTCTCTTAACTTCCTCATCCCACCAACTTTTGGGTTTGTGTCTTCTTTTCCGGGGTGACTTGTCACGCGTCTTAGCAAGCTCTAGCTCAAAGAGTCTAATTAGATTCGTGTATGTCCACACTGTCTTATTATCCTCCGTGATTACTTTCTCAATTTGTTTAGTGGCTATTTCAATTTGCCTTTCTGGATAAAAATTTTCCTGTAGTTGCTCATCTTGTCTCCTTCCCACTTTCACTCCTCTTCCAAAACTTAGCTTGATACGTTTGTGATCGCTACCCAGACTTCTGGAGCCACCTTCATCTACGTGCATTCCCCTGAGCTTATCATACATCCTATGTGACATCAGTCCTATGTGACATCCTATGTGACGCAAGCAGCGCTACAGCGCCGCATCGCGACCATTTCCTGAACTAAGGCCACGGACCGACGGCTCCCGTTGAGAAGCACGCGTGTGCACTGGCATTGAAAGAAAGAGAGGAGGCGTTGTGCCGAGCAACAAAATTGAGTAAACTAGGTTACTACTACTACTACTACTACTACTACTACTACTGCTACTACTACTACTACTGCGACGACGACGAATACTGCTATACTACCATTATTATTATTATTATTATTAATATTATTATTATTATTATTTCCACCATTAGCATACTAGTAGTAGTAGTAGTAGTAGTAGTAGTAGTAGTAGTAGTATCATAAGGGGGAGCGTAACCAGTGCACCAGTACAAAAACCTCCCGGTCATACGAGTCGTTAAACGGTTAATTCATTACACTAGTTCCCAAATACCATGTAGTGCATCGAATGCTACATACAGCTTGTCTGCGCCAGTGAGCAACAAGAAACGCAGCTGCTATTTGGGGGAGAAAGACTCGAAGGGCTTGCTCATTGTCCGCTCCTAATCATTTCTAACCCCCATTTACCCTCTTTCGAATGAGAAACAACAAAGTTCGGAGTATGTTCAAGTTGTTGGCTGACGCGACCAATATTTCTTTGTGAAGGTCCCACCCAAAGAAGGCTCAGTGTGCATTTGTTATCAATAAATGTTTATTCTCTCTCTCTCGCTTTGTGAAACTGCACGGTCTTGGACGAGACTGAAAGTGGCTCCAGCGCACAACTACCGCTGGCTGGCGCTGCGACACCACGGAGCAGCCGGCGTTGCGCCATGAGCGCGCGCTCTACTCGCTCCATAATCGCCCAAATTAAGACCCCTCCTCTCTTTTAAAACACGAGCACGAAGAATGTAAGCGGCGTATTCTTAACATTATCTCTTCGCACGCAAGTACATACCGCCAGAGGAGATTGCGGCAACCACATCGCGCGCCGTCGCAAGCCATTCTCTCGTTCACGCAACGATGCGCTCATCCAGGCACGTTTGTGAATCGTTTCATTCAAGGGAGGAGTACACGCAGGCGTAAAAGATTGCTCAACGCAGTAACGTTAAAGAGACAAAGAAACTTACGGAAAAGAAAAAAGCTGGCTTTCGAATTATTTGCACGCGGTGCCCGATTGCACAAAAAGAAGTGAAGAGAGAGAGAAGAGTGCCGCTTGCTTGAAGCACGTGAAATTCAGGGCCATTTAGCACGCCCACCGTCACGTTTAATAGTATAACAGGAACGCACAAAATCAAGGGAGAACGCGAAAGAAACCATCTATGTGACGCGAACGAGACAACAAAATAGAACGGGTGGTTATTGCGTAAGCCTGGGTGTGATTCGTTATGGTTAAGTTAGGTTACGCTTGCACGAATGCGAGCAGTCTTGGGAAGAATGCCTTCAAGCTTGCCGCATGCCATACGAATGGAGTCAAGCGAATAATACGCGTCGTAAAGGACTGCGTGGTATTAGGACGACCTGAACCTCACGAAGTAGCCAATACAATATTGCGTCCTGTAATGCGTTTTGTAAGCCATAGTTGTGAGCTGCAATGGTTAAAATTTCGAACCCGTATTCACAATAACAACGTTCAACGTGAAATATTTTCGTAAGAAATTATTTCAGCCAATTACGACGCAGGATATATTTTGTTTGCGAAGCCCGCTGACCAATGGGAAAACGCACTTACGAAAGAAAAGTTTTGCGAGTTCGGCTCCTGATACCCATAGAACATTTAGTTCTATAGTGATATTAATAACGTGCATTGCACTTATGTGTAACAGTAGATACAGATAAAGAACGAAGCTTATCAGTCGGCAATGCGCTACAAGGCCTCCGTGGCCGGCGATGACGACCCATGCGGCTCACCCAACGTGTGACAACGCCCCGTACGAAGCGAAGGCCCATGTAGCACGCCGTACTACCTCACACCACGTAGCGAACGCCGCACTCTCGAAGGAAAAGGAGAAATAAAGAACACACACACCAAACTGGTTTTTTTGTGCGTAGGCGATACACATCCGAGGACTCCTCTGTGCGCCCATTACCCTCTCCCAGGCGATGTGAGCTGGCGTAACCGTCAGTTATTATAGCGCAGGCGTAATTTGCCGGGGCTTCTCTTATTCTTCATTCTCGCAAGCAAAAAAGAAAAGGAAGAGAACTCAAGTGTTTCTCGAGGCTTTTATCGCCCGGTGGAAGGGGTGGGGGTGCGATAAAAGAAAAGGCACCCAGGACGAGCGTGCAAGGGGAATACACATCCGAGAGGCACGACGCTGCGGTGCACCACTCGGTCCTCAACTGCGGCCCACATCGCGCGCCAGAGTGCACCGCTTCCTCCAAAGTGCGCCTTAGGAGGCTGCTGCAGGGTAGAGAACCATTAAGGAGGCTGCTGCGGCTCGAATTGTGCAGTGCAGCGAATATCCGGCGTCACGATTGGAGTTTCCTGCAGGAAAACTCTAGACGGATGTAACGACGCGGTTAGGCTCACTGTAACGCTCTCTATAGATATATAGGTAGGTGTCACCAAGAGCGTATACAGGTACAGTCTGCCAAGATTTTAACTATTGTGCGCAGCGGCCACTTTTTTGTCTCTCAGCGCCAAATTATGGAACGAAGTTACAAAATATTGCATCACGGACATGAGATTTGTAGGCAAACACTTCTCTTCACCTTTTTTGAAACTTAGTTCAGTCGTATGGCAAATATACACACAAAAAATTGCCACTCATGCACAATAGGTAAAGTTTTGGCCGTCTGTACGTGACGTAACTGCGTTGATGTTGCTGCAGCGGCGATTTATGCACCCCCGCCCTCAACGCTTCCTAGGAGAACCCTCGCCTTCCCCCTTCCACCTTCTCAGAGAAATTATGCTAGTTAGAGCCAGACCCCCCTCCACTTTTACAGACACGCGCTTATCAACACATGCCCGCATCCTACTATGTCATGTTTTGTGAGAAATACACTCCTAATGATTTAAAACTTTTGACGACTTTAAATTCTGTGTTATTTAACGGAATGGTGGGAAACAACTTGTGTGTTGCGGGGGTGAAATAAAACAGCTTTTGTTTTATTTGTATTTACTTTTAAGGAGTTTTCTTGGGCCTATAAGCTAATTTTAGACAATACGTTATTCGTTCAGCTACCTAGATCGCTGCTACATCTGCTCGAAAAAAAAAAAAACCAAACTCGTATCATCAGCATATATAATGTAATGGGCTGATTCGGCAATACGATCTCATTAACGTAAAGTATAAAGAGAAACGGTCCCAAGATGCTTCCCTGCGGGACGCCTGTTTTAATGGATTTTGTTTCGGAATGATTACCTTGAATTACGACAAATTGAGTGCGGTGTTGCAAGTATGAAGTGATCAATTTGTGTGCAGCGCCTCCTATACAATAATGATCCAACTTTTGCAGGAAAATATTTTAATTAACTAAGTGGAAGGCTTTGGAGAAATCAAGAAAAAGAAAGGACCGAGTACCATATTTCGGGGTTCAAAGTTTTCAAGAATGTATTTTTTTTTGTGCCAGTAGCGCGAGCTCAGTAGATTAATTTTTCCGGAAGCCATACTGTGCTGAAGTAATCAGGATGAACTTGTCTATAATAGAGGTCAAACGTTTCAAAATTATTTTCTCCAAGCCCTCCGAAAACACAGGTAGAATCGATATAGGACGGTAGTTGGACATGTCATTTTTGGGACCCTTTTTATAGATAACTGTGACTCTTGCTATCTGCATGTGTCGCGGGAAATGTTCTGTGGACAAACACTATAGGTTGAAAACGTAGGTAAGACAAGTTGCTAGTATGTCAATACCATAATTCACAGGTTTCGTTTGAATATAGTCCACGTCAGCGGCCTTTATAACGCACTGCCTTGTTGAAAAGTGGTCTTCTAAGCTATATTAAGTTCGATCGAATATAAAAGCACGACACACTTTAAAAATTTTACTTATACCAAAGTAAACAAACCCAAAGTTTTTTTCTGTTTTTCTTTTCCTGACAACCTAGAAAGCCGCCAGACAACCAGGGTAGTGCTCTCCCACTGCCCATTCTTGATCTACCTACGAAGCGCACTGACTGAATGGAAGTGTCACGGGACTAGAATGATTATTCTAACTCCGTTTCCACCCCTTTGCGAGCGGTACGTGATGCGAATGCCAGGGAACTCGTCAATGCACCATCCTTAGGATGAGCTGCATACTAACAGCACACAGTGACCGAGCTCTTCATTTTTCTCCTTTTCCGAAGGCAGTGCATGGCTTCGTAGGCCTCCACCAAGCAATGTTTGCATGAACGGTATGACTGATCTTTAAATGTCTCGATTAGAAGTATTTATTAGTTAGCTCCCGTATCGTCTAGTATTTTACCAATGCTAGTATGAAGTTGGCATAACTCTGACAATCATTTTCCCACGTTGGAGAGCTCGTCGCTAGTATTAGCTAAGAAAAACTGGGGGACCCTTACACTTCGCCATTGAGAGTTTAACGCGATATCAATACCTTGTCCCTTGTGCGTACTGAGTTCCAAATGGCTTGTGTCAGTGAAGCCTTCGCATACGGCTACATTCTGTGTAATGGGTAGCATGCTTTAATCCTCGGGCAACTGTGGGCGTGAAATCTTTTCCGAACTTGCTGTACACCCACTACGTGACATTAAGGGAGAAAAAAAGGCGCAGTATTGCGCGTGCTTTTCGTAGTGGGTGGTCAACTTTAAACCACGAGGTCATGATAATCCCGTGTTCTGATGCCCAATCGCAATGTACGCTTGTAACAATCGTTATTACTGCGATATTTCATGTTGAATTGTGAAGCATGTATACAAGACGCGGGTGTTTGTAGGGCATGCAAGTTACTTTCGCTGCTATTCCAAGCACAGAAAGTTGTTTTCACTGCATTTCAAAATGCTGGTGTTGATTCCACGGATTATAGAAAAAAAAGTACACGAAAGAAAAAAAAAAGGGTTAGCGCAAGCGGGTAGAGCAACCGCTTGCCGTAACCCGTGTGAAAACCTCGCTCAGACCCATAATTTATTATATATTTTATTTGCGTCTTTCTCAATTTTTCGGCCACGCACAAGACGACTTTTGGCTCACAATTACCTACGCCTCCACCGACACCGATATTTTTGCGAAACGAGTTCTTTAACGCTATCGCACTAATATTAGCATCATTCACTGCGTAGTTTTCATCCTTAGTTTTGACATGCTAGGCTTATTCTCGGGTATCCGGCGTTACCAAAGCAAGATATGTCTCCAGTGAATCTCATTTAATGATTGTGCTAACTACCAACGTTTTCCTGTTTTTCTCCTATCTCCAGATCACGTGGTCTACTATGACACGGCTGACATAAAGAAGCCGGGATAGCCTTGACTGCACTGCACCGTTTTAGCAGCGAGCCATAATGTATGTGTATTGCGTACGCAGCCGGTGCAACGACAGCTACGATGCAAAGTCGAAGTTGCCTACACGACTAGACGAAAAATCACACTCCGTGCACACCATCTAGTTATAAACGGCTCGAAACAATAAAAAAAAAAGTTAATAAAGAACGTGCACTCGGGCCGTAACAACGCACCAGCCGTGTAATGTATGTTCGCGGCGCGTTTCCTCGAGCACCTCGACCCCATACTTCATTTGAAAAACTATAGAATCATAGGGGGCGCAGCGATCAAGTGGTGATTGAGCCCCCCCCCCCCCCCCCATTCGGGACGTCGATGAAGAGAAGCCGTTACTCTACATAGAGCTGTCGATGAACAGATAGATGGCGATAGAGACGTTACATTTAACTCCACGCCTATTTCACTCTCTCTCTTACGCGATTGCATCGCTGAGCCGTGAATCAGAATGTGATTACGTGACGCTAATTCGGCGCTGCGCGGCATGCGGGGTACGTGAGGTTCGACTACAAACAAGAGATTTGTAGGTTGAACGCGATTCGTCGTAGAACAGGTTGTTTGACGATTATCATGAAGTACCGCCAAGAGATAGATAGAGAGAGAAAATATAAAGAAGCAACGTATACGGCAAGGTGCTGTCGACGACGCTGTTGCTGTAACGCACGTGGCACGGTTCGCGTTGTTGTTGTAGTGGTGGTTCGTTTTGGGGCTACGACAACAACGAGAGGGAACAACTACACAACGAGGGACGGATACGTTGTAGTAGTAGTGGTGGTTGTCGTCCTTGTCGCTTATTCTCGTTGTTCGAGGCCCCGAGAATTAACGAGGAGCAGATGAGAGAAGAGTGTCACGCGCTGTTGGGAAGCCTCCTGCATGGCTGCGCTGGTAGAATGGCTATAGGAAGGTAACGATAATTGCTGAACTTTTATGCCCCAGAACGACCATTTATATGAATGAGGAACGCTATACTAGAAGAGTCCGGAAATTTCAACCATATCCATGGGATTCTTTAACGTGCGTCTGGATCTAGCATACAGCCTGGGTCTAGCATATAGATATAGCATATATGCGACCTTCAGGTAAGCACTGGAGCACAATAACTGCTGGATCACCACGGCAGGTAATGGCTAAACAAAAAAAAAGAAGTGGTTATCAGTGGTGGCAACAAGTGTTAGACAGGAGGAGAGCCAGAAAATCTTAAAAAAAAGAAAGAAGGCAGAAGTGAAGCCTTCAAGAAAGCGCACCTCGCCTTAATACGAAAAGCGATACTTATACAAATGTATCAATAACAGAGACAAGTCACGCCGTTGGAATTGAGTTGCTACAAAAACACGGCACGCAGACAAAACAAGCGATAGTTGAAAATGGCTTCAGTGATTTGGTTTAGTATAAAAAAAATGGCCTAAACTGATATTTTCTTTATAACTGCCTCTCGCACGCAAGGTGAAGGGCATCGAAGCAAAAAAGACAACAAGGCCGGGATCTTCAGTTATTGAAAAAAAATACACTGTTCTGCTGGTGTTAACAGCGCATATAGAAAGCTCCTGCTGAGGGAAATATCCCATATTATTAAGTATGCAAAAAAAAAAGAAAGAAAGAGTAAGCCAAACCACTCCTAACAAAACTTAAACGTACAGAGAGAAACTGAATTTTCTATGTGAAACCTTAGCGAAAGGTAAAAAAAAAAATGAAATATCTAGCTAAATTCTTTATGTTTAAAATATGTCATGAATATCATTTCATAATTAAATTCGTTATACAGTTAATACTAGCCTATATGAGTAGTATGCAAACGAAAATAGCGAAAAAATTCACTCGGCTAATCGCCTGCATTGGGTATGAACCATCAGAGAAGGAGAAATAAAACTGATGAACGTGCGTGTACGAGCTTCCGAGGGAAATGTTTATCGCGCGAGGCCACGCACTAATTTAATCTCGACATAACGGCATTGAAGTTTGGGCGCATCTGAGAAAACCGCGGCAAGGTTAAGAAGAAAGTCGCAGTTCATCGAAATGAAAACGAAGTCTGCGCTCACGCTAAAAAGCTCTCACAAAAAACTCGCGGAGGCCCCCCCTTTTTCGGTCTCAAAAAGCTTCTGCTTCACTTTAAAAAACAAAACAAAAAAACAAAAACGGAGAGGCTAGCCCCCGTATTCTAGAACTTCCCTTCAGTCAACACTTCACCTTCAATTGAGAAAGCCGATGGGAGCGCCATCTCTCAGAACGAGAAGTCACTGCATATATCAGGGATAATCTGCTGCGATTCTTGAGTAGCACAGCTTCATTTTCAGCCGAGCAGTGGCGCACTGCTCAGCTCTGTCAAGTGAAGGGTGAAAGTCGAGGCGAGGAGTGTTTGTGAATACCGGGGGTAAGTGACGTATAGTACAACGATGGAGTAAAGTACCAGCACGAGAAAAGAAAACAAGAAAAGAACAGAAAAGAAAAAACCGCAACGCATTCCGTTGATTTCCGCGGCCGCCCCGTACATAAAAACCATGTCCTTTCCGCGTGCTATCAGATTTGCCGAAGGGCGCCCAGGCGCGGCGGTGGCCAATTAAGGCACGAACGGGTATAGAGGCTGTCTCCAACAAAACAAGGCAAAAAGATCAGCGTTACAGCGTTGTATGGTGCGCGTATACGTCTGTATACGACGCACTGGAACTCTTTACGCCGCGATCTTTCAAAGCAACGCCCTAACGGAAAATCCCGCGCGCGACGTATGGAATTCAAATCCACGGCCGCCCCGGCACGTGCACGGCTCTTTAAAAAAGCAGTTGTGTTAAGAGCAGCGAGCCGGCAGCTCGCAGGCATGCAGTCACGCAACGGTGGGCTTGCGAATTCGCGCCATTACACCTGACAGGGTTATTTTGAAGGGTTGGCGCCAAGATCGAGGCCGCGTGTGTATCCACACACACCGCAGCAGTTTGCAACGGGCGCGGCGCGCTGATTCGAAGCGGAGTGAGTCGGCGGGGTATCTCGGACTCTGGCAGAGCACGGCGAAGCGAGGTTGTTCTAATACAACTGACGGGGCGAGCTACTCTCTTCAAAGGAGGCTGTAGTGAAGCACTGAATCGGTTTAGTTGATTGATATGTGTGGTTTAACGTCCCTATAATACCGTATGATTATTAAAGCCGCCGCAGGGGAGGGCGCCGGAAATTTCAACCACCTGGGGTTCTTTACCCTGCACCCGAATCCGAGCACATGGGCCTACAGTATTTTCGATTCGATCGAGAACGCACTGAATCAGTTTAGAATGAATAAATTATCCCTTTGGAGCGCTACTGTCGACAATCATCATCATCATCATCATCATCATCATCATCATCAACCGGTCCTATGTCTGCCGCAGGGGTGAGGCCTCTCCGAATGAGCACCTGCTGAACCGGTCTTGCGAGAACTTCGCCATAATACAGGTTCATCAGTAGAAGAGAACATGACAGGACAAAATATTTCCCTTTCTAGACTTGAACTTCTTTCGTCAAGTGAAAATATAGTAAGCAACAGATTGATTGGTTGATTGACTCATCACATGACAGAAAATAATCCTGCCATCTCCATACACCTGACATCGAGCGTGCACTATGTGTATGTGTGTCACACACACACACACACACGCATATATATATATATATATATATATATATATATATATATATATATATATATATATATATATATATAAAGAAGGGAGGAGGGAGAAACAATACCGCCGCATTGAAGACACGATTCGAGTCGCTCTTCAGTCCGCGCACACGAACAATGCGACTCCACCGAGTGTGCGTGACGAGCCGTCGACTGAGACGCGCACGACAAGCGCGCGCAATAGCCGGAAGTGAGAACGATCGCACCGGAAAAGCGTATCACTGATAGTTCGACGCCAACCACGAAAGACCCGACAGAATCGAAACGAGACCGACGGAATAACACAATGAGGCAGAGCCGGAACGCGCTCTCCGAAGATTATAGCAAGAAGCCGCGCACGAGCGTGCGCTTTGAGAAGTGAAGCAACGGCGTCGGTGTCTATACATAGACTCTTCCTGATTCGATGAAGCCGACTGTCAATAGAGCACAGCGGTGATCGCTTCGCCGAGGCGCTCACATGTGGGCGCTCATGCATTCGCGGACGGGTGCCGTTTCTTGTACGGCACCCCCCGCTGGCGCTCTGTCAAAAGACCATACCACCCTCCCCCCCCCCCCCCCAAAAAAAAAAAAAAAACGGTATGTTGGCGAAACTAACAAGTCCGACTTTGACTGCGCATTGCGGCGTGCTCCACGTGTGTCACGTTGCACACGGCTACATTGACACGCGAGGGAAAAAAAGTGAGAAAAGAAAAAGAAAGAGAACGTCGCCACGTTTCCCGCGGCGCGGCTCGTGTGTCAGCGAAGCTGCGCGAATGGTGTATACGCTCGTTGAAATATCTCGTGCCGCCGCCCGTTGTCCGTCACTCCAAGATGTGTGCCTATACGCGGCCGATACCGATCGGAATCACATTAATCTGGAACGGTCAGTGCACCCTTGCAGTAGCCATTCCCTTAGCGAAGGCATGCAGAGACCGACGCCGCCGTTATTGACATCAAACGTAGTCGCACCGCAATACATAGGACCTTGTGATACAAATTTCAAGCATGTACGGAAGCATGGTAGCTATAGTTAAGGCGAGTGCTACGGGTGGCTCAAGCGTCAACAGCCGAGCGTTCAGCTAATCAAGAGTGGTTTATGAATGCGGCGCAGGTAAAGCAGGCGCACTGCCCCTTATGCACGCCTGCCCCTGCGCCGTGCTCCCGGCCGGGTTGCAGAAATTGGATGCATTTTCTCATCTTATAACCAATACCACCACCACCAAAGCTGCGCTGCTCCGGCGGAATGCGGAAAGCGCGCGTCTTGTGCACACATGCCCATAGATAAACGTGCTTACAGTACTGTTTCTGCCGAGTCGATTTGAGTAGGGTGTCGAGTCGAGTGTCACCTGGAGCTGACAGTGATTCGACTGTCAAGTCGTCAGATCTCGGTGACAACGTGGGTACGCGAAAGTCCACGTGACATGTAATAAGTACAAGTTGGTTAAGCTCACCGAGGCACTTCCCCGTGGCCCGCCGGATACAATATAATCATCGTTTCACACTATTGTATAACACTCTGCATATTGAATTTTACACACGTAGTATCCTTGCATGACCGATGCATAAGTTACAGGGCTTCGTCTTAAATTACACATACGAATTCCCGCTGTCAAAGCGTAAGAGAGACCTGTACGAGGGAGATAAATCAATCTCCGCAGTGCTGTTTCTTTCTGCTCACAATGGAGTGTGTGAGAGGGTGAAAACACACTTTCGAAAATCGCGGAGATCAAGGTAAGGTCAAAACACGAAGCGAAATCGCTGCAAAGAAGAAATATTGAGAAGTGACCCGAAAATAATGAAAAATCACCGCCACATTTATAAGGTAAATAATGTTAGAGAAGCTTGCTGGGAGGTGCACGGGGCGTTTTTTTGGCGAGACCGTTTCCGTAGGAAGGCTAGCTAACGAGCCGGCGCATGGCACGTCAAAGGCAGCGTTGTTGGACACGTTTCGCGGCCGCCACTGCCCAGTGTTTGACCACGTCGATCCGCACGTTGACCATCTACCGCTTTACGCCATATTGGCCACTGTCGTGAGTTAAATGCCTAACGCTCATAAATGGCCAACGAGGAGCTATCAGTCATTCTTCAACGTGGTTGAGAGCAGGCAGGTGAAGAAACTCGAGAGGATATCGGTACCCGCGCGTGAAACTCACCGTAGGAACTTGTCACGTGCTGCCATGCCTAAGGAGCGACGAGAACGAAGTGGACGTGGTCGCAGCGAGGCGACTGCGCGGGCCATCGAAAACCGACGCCTTGTGTGGCGGTGCGCCTCTGCGGTGTTGCAATCACCGGAGAGGCGACCTTGAGCAGCGAGCGGAGACACCGACAACCATGATGTACTACACACCGGCGGCCACCGGACAGGGCTCGAGCTTAAGGAGTAAGCTTCTAAAATAATAATATCCTGGGCCTATTCCTGAAATTAAAAGATTATTGCCTGAATGTAAGCGAACGAAATAGATAAACAATTTAAAGAATACTAGAAAACATACATACACCAGGCACCAAAATTTAGTTCGTTCACCTACTCGAGTGTAGTTGTGCAAGAATGCTTCCCCAATTTGATGTATTACCACTTTTTTTCTTTCTTTCTTTCGACAGCAGCCAGGCGTGGATTAATTTTCGCTTGCTCGCGCTTTCGCAACGCTCGTTGCCTATACTACAAAACCTCATCCTCGAGTTCATCAACTAAAATCATCCGCATCGAACGTCAGTGTCGCAACCGTCTCCTTTGCTCTGCCTTATTCCTTGCTCTTCTTACTGTAGTTCAGTTTCTCTAAAGAATTTATCCGGCTTACGGACGCGACGGACGTTCTCTGAGGGCTTGTTCGGAATTGAATGCTCTAGCTTACGCTTTTCAATAAGATATAATAAAAAAAGGCGAGAAAAAAGCTTCTGAATCGTAACTTTTGAATGACACGGTTAACGGAAGACGACGTGTGTTGAAACCTGTTGAAACCCCCATGAGCGCATGTATGAGTTTCTATGTCTCTCTCTTATGACAAGGAAGCTGATGGGAAACACAGTTATTGAAGTACTCTATCCACGTAAAAAAAACAAAAACAACTCGCAACGTCTCCTACGCGTTCACCTGTGCCTAAAAAATGAAGTCATTCTTCTGGTTTTTTTTTTCTGTTTTTCAAGCGGGGGGGGGGGGGGGCTAGTCTTTACATTTTTTTTTATAGACATCTGAGCCATGCCCGAAAGCTTACTGCCCCTATAAAGTGGTTCTGCACTGGCTCCGCGATCACAGGCGCACCGACCTTTCTGCGACTCACGTGGTGTCGCATGGCCTTCGTGATTGGTGCGAATTTCGACGATGTGTTGTGACGACGTCACCGTGTGAGGTCACGTTTTCTGAAGTTGAGGTGAAGTCATGACGACATCATGATGGCGTCATAAATTTTGGCATTCCGTCACGTTACGACGATGTCATCACATGAGAATATTTTTTGCCTTAGTTCGTGTTAGCGCCAGCAGTGCCGACGCTCACTTTTCTAGATGAATGAGGCGTCTACCTCTTTTGCTTTACTAATTGTTGATGCGGCATATGTAAGGCTTTTGCGTTAGCCATGATAGTATGCCGAAGGAGCCTGAAATCGATTCAGAAACGTCTGACACTTGATTTCCTGGTTACAATAAGCGTAATTTACGTATATGGTAAATTTAATACACCTAGAGTTGGTTGCACTGCAAAGTTGATTGCACTGCATCTGCAAACAAACAAAGCAGGATCGGTAAGACTGTACAGAATAGAGCACGGCAGCGAGCATACGCCAACTAACCGTCTATCACATGGACATGCTAATCAAATAGGCTAACACAGACGGATTGGTACGCATGTGTTCAAACTAAGGCAAAACCTTGCGGCGTCAGAAGAGACGTTTACATCATGGCCCAAGTACACCCATGAAACGATCAAGCGCTCGAAGAAAAACACGACCGCCCAGAAATTAAACGTAAATGACCTTAAGCTAAGCGGATATAAGCAGGACGATTGGTTAAGCTTGATCGAGTGGTTCCTCGTTTTAAGCATGCCTAAGTGGCCACACACGCAAAAAGTACACCAAGTGCAAACCGAGTGCAGTGTAAACGAATCAATCCATCTCCACGAAGAAAAAAACAAAATAAAAAGAGAGCGAGTCTAATATACACGATCAATTTAGTTCAGCCCTCGCCGGGTAAATAAAAAAAAACGGCACCCCTATTTCCGACGTTATCGTAAAGTCTTACAAGAAGAAACATGCTTGTGCAAGCACGCAAGGCTTTATTCATTGTAGGTCCACTGTAAAGGTTAGGCAGTAATCATGTAATCATTATGCTGAATTACAGACCAACACACAGACTCCAGTATGCCTTCGTGCAACGCATTTCGATAGTGCACGTGTTCTAAAAAAAAAAAAAAAAACCCACGATTAAAGTGCGCTTGAAATCTCTAAACCACACATTATTCACAGCTCTGAAAGCACACTAATCAGTTGAATTTTTAGGGACCAAGCTCCCTAAAGCGGCACCCGTTCGTCTCTCGTCGCAGTACGTAACATGTCTTACGCTTTGACCTGCATGGTGGGGCCGGTGGGAGATTTCTCCAGAGCGTTGTTGAAGAATAAAAAAATTTGCAGCGTGCGCCTTGACTAAAAGCCGAATTCTCCTGTCTCTCATTCCCCATTAGCAGCCATTGGCATGTACATTGAGCACTATCTGACAAAACAGGGTTGCTACGTTATACTCGCTGAGCGTAACCTCCTTTGTTTTAGAAAGGTTCAGCGAGCGTTGGACCGCAGTGCCATGAATACAGTGAACTAGTATATACCATGAACTCGAGGTGGTTGAAAGGTGGGAAGTAGACACGAAGCGCGAGCCGTAAGAAAGTGTGCGTGTGCCACCTCTAGTTTAGTTCTTGGAATGTCTGCTGGATGGCGGTGCTTCTATATGGGGAATATACGATGAAAAGATTCGAGATGGTGATACTTGGAGTGTTGAATAGATGAACGAACTGACACACAGACAGATGCATGGATGGATGCATGAACGGACGCAGGGGCGGATGCATGGACGAACGCAGGGACGGACGCACGAACAGACGCACGCACGGACGGGCGGATGGACGCAGGACGGTCACACAGAGGGACGCATGGACGGACGGAAGCAAGAACGAATGGACGGACGGATGCTTCGTCCCACTCTCCATCATTCACCCTGTGGATATGCTGCCATTTTTTTTTCACTAAAATTAGTTATCCCGAATCTCATTTCTTGACCCTACGCATATTGTTGGCACACGATTGTTATTTTTTCTCATATTTTTATATCGCTTTTTGGAAACCATATAGCATTGTTGACGGGTTTCCGCAAACCTTTATTTTCGTTTTGCAGAAACTCCACCGTATTTGTGTACGTATGCAAAAGTAGTTCTCCACTGGCATGACCTATCATTCCTATACTATTCATCCGAGGTTCAAGTTCCGGTATACTTCGCAGGTGAAGAGTTCCAGAGACAGTCACTGGCGTCTGCTTTTGCGCGCATCGACAACAGCCAAATATCTGTGGACACTATTCTGTCAAGTGCCCGAGAAAAGACACTGCAACAGAAGGCGACGAAAGCTCTGTTGAAATTCCTACGCGACACCGACTTGAACAAGCGACTGTAACAGCAATGTCACACACCGCGAAAGACAAGACTGGACTATGACTGAGTGTGCGCGCATGTGCTGCCAAATGTGCTGTTTCTATCTCCCCTCTCTGCTCTCTTTCATCTCCCCCATCCCTCCCCACGCGCAGGGTAGCAAACCGGCTGCCTATAGGCTGGTTAACCTCCTTGCCTTTCTTTTCCCTCTATTTTTCTTCTTCTTCTCCATAAACTATATGCTCAGAAGGCCACAAGCTGCAACACCAAACACGTTTGGTAAGACGTGGGTTTAAATCGTCATACAGAGTCCGAGTGTTCGTGCGGGAAATATGTCACGTTATAAACAAACCGGCAGAAGGAGGGCTACTTCGTCAGGTTACTTACTGGGGAGATAGCCTGAGGAAGTAGTCTTCCATCTTAATGCCAGAATTCTCACGCTACTTTTTGTCGAAGTAGCCTAGGAATTCCGAAATTTGAATAGGGGGTTAACGTCTCTCCCGTGACGAGGTTTAGAGGAACAACGGTACAATATCGAAGACGCCCGATACACTGGCTCGTTGATTCTGTCATTAAAGATAACCGAAAGACAGCCAGACAAAGAGGGTTCAGCTTAAATTGAGGACGACGCAGCGAGCAGTGGAAAGAAAAATGGTAGGTGTAACCTTAAGAGACAAGAAGAGAGCAGAGTGCATTAGGGAACAAACGGGGGGTTAGGGATATCATAGCTGAAATCAAGAAGAAGAAATGGACATGGGCCGGGCATGTAGCGCGTAGACAGGATAACCGCTGGTCGTTAAGGGTGACTAACTGGATTCCCAGAGAAGGCAAGCGGGTTAGGGGGAGACAGAAGGTTAGGTGGGCAGATGAGCTTAAGAACTTTGCGGGTATAAATTGGCAGCAGCAAGCACACGACCCGGTTAACTGGCGGAACATGGGAGAGGCCTTTGTCCTGCAGTGGACGTAGTCAGGCTGATGATGATGATGATGAAAGACAGCCGTACCACCCAACATCACGTGCGTCATTTTCAAGCGGATCACCCTTAGTCGTGTCGCAATTACACGGCCGAGCAAGGGGCGCCTGATTCGACTCAAGGTCGAGAGCACAGGATGAGCCTATAGAAGGATTTGCTTCGGCGGTCTTCTGCATTCGGGTAGACTTGATTGAGCTGTATTTAACGCTACATGACTTGACAACGACAATAACTTCTGCAGGTTTACGTACCAAAACCACGATGTGATTTTACGGACCACAGCACAGTGGAGGATCTCCGAAAATTTAGACCACGTGAGGTTTTTTAACGTACAATTGCATCGCCCCGCAACGCAGTAGCACTGTGCCAGAAGGGCTAAGTAAGTATATTAAAGGCTTTCTTCTGTCGTTATTTCACTCGTACATTGCACCAAGCATATTTTATATATCCGGGCCTTACTGTGCCCCATCAAGAATCCATATCCAGACACGTATCAGACACAGTATCTTTCATTACAGCTTCGGTGTCAGCACAACATCACGGAGGGAAAAGTTTCAATTTCATTAGGAGTAGAAAAATAGTGCTAAGCTACAGGATGAAGAACGCACACACACACATACATACAGTTTCATTGAGATAGTTTGGATGAATAAACATATTTGGTAGTTAATCAGCGTCAATGTCCGAATTCTTTTTTTTTTTTCGTTTTGTCGTTTCAGTGCTGTTCCAGTGGCAAATCATGAAACAACCTGCTTCTAGCACTGAAATCTCATGGCACTGATGGCAATAGCCACGAAACACAAGACAAAAAGACACGCTAAAGGGCGTCTGAAGTTGCGGTGATCTATGCCAATCTCAAAATTGCGTACGCTATTGGCAGTGTCAATAGACACGCTCGCCATCCGTGATGGCGACAGAATATGCAAGCTTTTCTGTTTAAGAAAACCTTCCACAGCCGCTTATGTAGTAGCCGGCAATGTGGTCGTGCCGGGGACGAGACCAGCAGTACTGGTTTGTAACTGGTTTTCCAAAGTATACAAGCACGAGCAAAACGCACGAGAGGCTGAGCTCGCTTCGCTTGCTGCCTCCGTATAAACAACACAACGAAAGCGTACACTCGACTAACCCTTACAAAGGGAGGCTCAAAGAAACGAGCACTGTGCGTGTAAAAACGCAACCTGCATGCCACCGAAGAAGCAACGTACACCCTACCACAAACGTTTGTGGTACGCGAAACACTCTAGAAAGTTGTATTGTCGCTTTGGCTGGAACCGTAACCTCCAAATCAATGTACCAGCCTGTGCGTAACCATCAGCTATAATAGAAACGAAACATAACCGAGCTTCAATTTGTATTTGTTTGAGAGCAAACATCTCGTAAACTTTGGCTATTGAATATACATGAAAAACAATCCCACGACTCTACAGTTTGATGGATCCTTTCCCGTTCGCAATATGCGCGTTCTTCTAAATTAGGGTGCTCTCATTGGAGTTATTGAGCTGTATGCCAGTTTCATGACTCGTGATCGACTCACTGAACAAGCTCCCCTGAAACGAACTTGTCGGAGGAAGCAAGCATGTATCTTAAAAAAAACTTGATTTGTACTAGTTTGCTTCTATTGACTTTCTGTTGAATTCAATAAATAGATTTACCGCCGAGACGCAATTGAAGATGATGCCTTTTCTTCTGTTAGAGGGCGATAAGTAAATAGGGCTAAAGTGCACGCAGGATGACAGATGAATTAGATGTAGACGTGAGAAACTAATATTAAGGTTATTCGTAACAACGGCTGTTGTACAACGTCCAGGGATAAAAAATTAAGGGCTACACGTTAGCGAAAATGAATCACGTAGCGGTCTGCAGGCATACACCGCGTAAGAGTAGAGGTATATATAGAACGCCACCTGACGTCAACGCACGCCAAGAACACGTGACGCATGAGACGCCTTCCACTATTAAAGTTTACACAAAAATCTAAAGAAACTTCAATTTATGACAGCGTGTGTAGAGCTTTTCATGCGAGCTTTATCTGATAAACAAACGCTCTCAAGCAGGATAAAGGGACATGTTATAAAAGCAGGAGCAAAATCGACTGTTTGTTTCGACAAGTTGCGATGCGAAGCGCGAGCAAGCGTACTCAACAAGAACAAACAAAAACAGGACGGGAATTGGTATTTATGTTTGTCAATTTTCTATAACACACACACACACACACACACACACACACACACACACACACACACACACACACACACACACACACACACACACACACACACACACACGCACACACACACACACACACACACACACACACACACACACAGAGAGAGAGAGAGAGCGAGAGAGAGAAAGAAAGAAGTAAAAGTAAGGGGCCATGTTTCACAACAGTTGTTGGGCATTCTGTTTCGTTATTTCTTTTACCGAAGTTAACCGTCCGTGGAGCTCCGAGGAAAGTTGGACACAAGCGAAAAAGACATTACTCATCCATCATTACACGCTGCTTTAACTGGGAAAGAGACAATAGCTGGAAACAGAGGCGAAAGTCATCCCCGGAGAAATAAGAATATCAAAAGAGACAAAAACCGGTGTTCACTCACGCGTTCAAATGTAGTTGCGACGGTCAGTCGGACGTCCAGTAACAATCCTCCTCAAGTCAAGAAAGACAGGGCAGCTGCTGAGGCGTTGATGCGGCCAATAGCAATTGAAGTTGTCTAGTCGCAAACCTTATTCGTTCGTTCTCGACGAAACACAGCGATGGCGGGTGGCGGAACGAACGCTTTGAATAACGCGCGCATATCCAAGTGTTGTAGAGATCGGCGGACACGTTGAGAGACAGGTCTGCAAGTTGAGTGGGGCACCTCCAAAGCACGATCAATCCAGAGCAGACGGTGAACAGACGATGAGCAGACAATGAACGAACAATGAACAGACGACAAGCAGAGGAGTAGCAGAGGACACCCGTCTACGGGGTGAATATAAGTAACTGTCGTTGGAGTGGCAACAGCGATGTCGCACTGAAGACGCCGCTCATCCGGGTTTCTTCGTTCCGAGGTATCAAGACTTGGCGCGCACACACAAAAACACCGGCGCTGGAGGCGCGGAGCGAGCGCTTGAACATACACAAGAAGAAAGCGAGCGGGCAGGCGGGCGATCAGGCCAGCCCGTCTACGAAGCCAGCCTAGCCGGCTTTGGATGGTGGCGGCCTGCTGCCGCCGCTGTTACAGCACAACGAGCGGTTTGGCTGTTGCTGACCGGCTCGCCCGGAGCGCCCGGCGGTGGTGAACGTCTCCGACGCCAGCTCAACTCACTGGGCAACATTTTCGGTCCCTCGCTCTCTTTCAAGTCGTAGCGAGAAAGGGAGAGACGACGCGGCTGACGCCGAAGGAAATACGCCGGGGAGACAAGCTGCGCGGCTAAACTTGCCGACGCGATGGGGCGCGCGCGGCGCGGTGATACGAAAGTGAAGCGGACGTTAAAGGGCCCCTAAGGGACCTCTGAAAACACAGAGTGAGAGAGATAGAGAAGCAACTCTATTGCTGAAAAAAAACGAAGAACGAGCGACTTGTTAGAGTGTATTAGAGCCGGGTACCTCAAGCTGGCTGGGTATAACGCACGCTCTTGCGTTCCTTTGTCTTCTCTGTGGGTAGAGCTGGGAGTACAAAGGAACGCTAGAGCGTGCGCACGCGGACAGCTGGGGATAGCCGGCACTAAAGCTCTCCATCAGAAAGTTTTAGCGTCGGGTATACCCCCCGTTGCCTGCGTGTGCTCGCTCTTGCATTCCTTCGCACTCACCCGCTGCACCAGTGAAGAGTACAAAGGAACGCAGGCGTTCACGTATACACAAGCCGCTTGGGGCCGTAGCCCTAAAAAATGTCAATCCTTTCCTGACGTTTCTAAAATTTTCGGCACGAATCATGACACCAGCAATCTGTTCACGTGACGTGAAATGTTCTCGGTTGGTCCGTAGTTGGTCAGCAGGAAATGTTCTCAGTTGGCAGTTCTCAATTGGTCCATAGACGAGAGATATCAGCGGCGAATAGCCTCCTACCATGCTTTGCCATGCAGTCCCGCGCCAGTTCTACTTGTCTCGCAGGGTTCTCGGGCGGGACAAGCTGAGTCAACTTCGCTTTGCGTCTGCGACGGCGCAGGCGGAGATAAAAGAGCGTGTAGCCGAAAAGCACGAAATCGAAATCCCGATACGCTCAAGGCATGGCGCTGACACGGCCCACGTGTTTTACGGATAAATAACTGGCGATCAGGAGATGGCGCCTGTAGGTGGGTTAGTAAAAAGGAAGCACTCCCACGTGTTTCGAACTCGGAGACGTTTAGGGGCCCTTTAAAGGGTCGACGTTTATGCTCTGCCCACGAGGAACAATGGACGGTGATTCATAACGAAAAGCGCACTCATTACTCTAACGGCGAAGGAGCCCGTCTGAGACGCGATCTTGCGGAAGGTAGAGCCACCCGTGCGAGCTTTCAATCTCAACTCTACGAAACTAGGACGAGAGATGTTAGTGCGCACGGTGATTCGTCGAAGAAAAGACCAGGTGTGCACACACGTGCGCAAAAGCAAGGATACAACATGACCGCGTTCATTGTTTCCCACCTTTTGGGTCGTGTTCGGGTCGTTGATGTTTATATTGCTTTTCTTTTTCCTTTGACTTTGATTTCGGATTGCTTTCCGTTCGATTACTTATCGACTGAAAGTTTTTTGTTATCACATTCAACACGGTTGCGCAACACGTCCAACGTCAACAAGAATAGAGCGTCCGGTGTACTACTTACTGCTACTACTAAAACAAAAACTATTACTCTTGATACTATTACTACTACTCTAGGCATTAGAGCCCTGCTACGTTTAGTAAAGACCTGTATAATTTACAAACAATGTTGTCAACTGTTAAAGCTTGGTATGTGAGTTGGCCTTACTTGTCCCTCCCTCCCCCTTTTTTTTGCTTTTCTGAATTTATTATCTGTCAGATTATTTCGCCTCATCAGTTTACATAGGTTGGCAAAGTGGAAGTATTTTTGTTAAGCCATAGTTTCATTCTTGCCCGCATTTTTTTTTTCCATTGACTACAGTACAACTACTACTACGCTGTGTGTGTGGGTCGTTACCTGTTACGCGTAACGATACCGATTGTCCTCCGGAAAAATACAGGAAAGAGCACGCTTGAAACGGTCGAGAGTTAACACGGAACGATGAGTACAAATGTTCTTATACCAATATGCTCGGAACTTTTCAAAGTACTTCGTTGATTTATATAATGATTGATTGGTTGATTGATTGATATGTAGGGTTTAATGTCCCAAAACCCCCATATGATTATGAGAGACGCCGTAGAGGAGGGCTCCAGAAATTGCGACCACCTGGGGTTCTTAAACGTGGACCTAAATCTAGGCAAACGGGCCTAAAACTTTTCCGCCTCCATCAGAAATGCAGCCGCCGCAGCCGGGATTCGATCCCGCGACATGCGGGTCGGCAGCCGAGTACCTTAGCCACTAGAACACCGCTGCGGGGTCAGAGTACTTCGTTACACAGCGCAGATGGTTTTACAAGGCACGCACCACAACGGCCTCGTAGCAGCGGACGTTCAAGGGAATTTCACGTCGTACGCGGCGCACCACAACGCCCACTGTACGACCTGGATGTACAGCAATATTTCGATGCATGCGGGTGATTTCGCCGCGCAGACGCTCATTGTGTATACGGGCGTTAGACTAGATCCGCTGCTGTCGCGTGCGCTCGCGACCCGCCACCGAATTTTAAAACGCATTTGAGTGTAAGACGAAAGACAGGTCAGACAAGAGAACAAACAGGAGAGAGAGTGGAGAGAGGGATTCACAGAGGGTGAGGCAGGTCAGGACGGAGAGGAAGATCACAACCTGAACTGGATACGACAGCTAACGCTCGCTCTGCTTGGGGCGCCCGCACGCTGTACGACTTTTACGAATGCGAACGTTGCCCGGCGTGCCCTTTGGACAGAGATGAACCTCAGATATCATTCGTTGTTACCCCGTCTGCCCTTTCTCCGCACTCTACCCACGTGATCTCAAAAGACGGCGGCAGTTGAAAGAAAGAAAGAAAGAAAGAGAGAAAGAAACAAAGAAAAGAAAGAAAGAAAGAAAGAAAGAAAGAAAGAAAGAAGGAAAGAAAGAAAGAAAGAAAGAATAATCGTGGCCATATATTCCTGTGGAGATAGTAGACCAGCGATGCTGAAAGGGGCGACCCCGGAGTTTATCACTGGCTTTAACGCGGAGTCATTTCACCCTGTCGAGGTGGTTGACCCGCGAAGCCGTTCAGCACACGACACGGAGATGGACCAGCATTTTGATAAAAGGTACAGCAAGGCGCAGAATATTCATGAACGGTACACAGCTGGTCCCATTTAACGCGTTTAAGACCCCGCTTGGCAGAAATTACGGCGTCGTTGGTTGCGAGCGAAAAATCATCATCTTTGCGTGACCGAAAGATCGAGAAAGATTGAAATAAGTGAATAATAAACAATACTGCGTCTGAGTGAGGATCGAGCCCGGGTAGTTTGCGTGGCAAGCGGGTGTTATACCACACACCTGCTCTTTTCTTGTTTTCTTTGATGCGCGAAATCATCACCAGTAATTGAAGCCACGCCTCTGCTTGTGAGTAAAGCGAAAATAACCTTCTGTGCTTAGAAATGCAGTGAAAGTAACTATCACTCCTTACAAACACACGCGTCCTGTACGCATGCTTCACACTACCACATGAAATATTGTGGTAATGTACATTGGCAGAGTGTGTACATTGCCACCGGGTGTCAGAACATGGGATTATCATAACGACATCATGTGGCTTAAAGCCAGTCACCTACTACAAAAGACACACACGTTACTGCACCCCTAAAGCCACGTAGTGGGTGCATGGCATGTTTGAGAATATTTCACAAACTAAGTGTTTTGAATACGCACTAGGAACAGAATCTCGCTATCGCGTTCAACTCCTAAAAACTCAACTTAAGGGTTCCCTTAATTTTTTGAACGTACCATGCGCTCCTTTAAAGCTTTCCACTGGAGCGGCACGCTTCTTTTTTGCGCGACATGCATCGTGCTGTCCGAACGTATATTAGCGCGACAAAGATGCGGACGGGAAAGGAAAGAAACTAAAGCGCCGAAGTTTGCCTTTTCTTTCCCGTCCCCTTCTTTGTCGCGCTAATATTCGTTCACGATGGAAGCCCACCAACTCGTCCAATTGTCCCTTCTGAAGCAACGTGTTGTCTGGCTTGCCGCAATAAGCGCTAGGCGTTTAGCGCACAAAGTGTGCAAAGTATGTAAAAGTATATGCAACATGCATACTTTCGACGCATATTTCCGTTTCGCGATGGTCCAGTGAACGAGCTGTCAGGCGTTGTGTTCGCCCAGTGTATGTGGTTCGTACGCTTTCGCCTGCGGACATTACACTTTTCTAGGAGCAGTGATGGGCAGCAGTGAGACTTGTCCAAATTTTTTTTTGGCACTCCTGCGGTAAGAACAAACTGACTGCGGATGTCCGTTTCACCTCGGCATATACAACTTCGCATAGCGGAAAGGTAAGTGAAAAAAAAAGAGGGGGAGGGGCAGGAGGCAAAGGGCATGCAAGTAAGTCGCCAGCGTAAGTACCTCGTGCGCAAGTAACGTCAGTGTGCGATGAAATGAAAAGCAAGACGAGGAAAGAGAAAGGCAAGAAAGGGAAAGCCACTCCCTTGCCAACTCCTAGCACGAAGACGTTCGCGTATACGAGGCAGAGGAGAGAAGGGAAAGGGGGGCGTACCATGCGGCGAGCGATTTCTTCCTCGGATGACGTCTACGGTCGCGTATAGTCCCTGGACCCTACGGAAGAACCGAAATTGCCCGCCGCAACTTGAGAGTATATAGTAGAGAAAAGAAAAGAGTGCCATTTCCTCGGCGTTGCGCAACCCTTGAAACGACGAGCACGCGAGCAGGAGTCCATCTTCGCCTCCCTCGTCTATCTCGCCTACTCTATCATCTGCTTCAGTGATGGCAACATCAAAGCAACAGGCTCCTTCCACCTCCTCTTCCACGATCCTCCCGAGATGATGGTTCTCTGATGGAAGGCACGGAGTCTTTGCACGATGTTGCGGGATGACGCGGAACTCCCGAGGCACGCGTACCATCTCGTTCGTTCGTTGTTTTGGTCGTCCGAGTCTGAATGATGTGCGCGCGGTCAACGAATTATAGTCCACTCGAGGTCAAGAACTCGTTTTCGTTCGGTTTTTTTTTAACGTTCCAATGATTCAGGTCTACAAGTAGAACAAGCAACGAGAGAAAGAGAGAGAGAGAGAGTCAAGAACGAAGGATATCTGCTCGGCAAGTAAGACGAGCGAGGCCTCACGTTTCAACGCCGTATTCTGTAAAGCTAGCCACCGGTATCGGGTTTGAGTTGTTATTGCGTCTCCAAAGGTGAGTGAAATTTCATGTTCATGGAACATACGAGCAACAAGAAAAGGCTAGACACAGAGAGCGTATTGCACGCACCTTTGCTGAATCCAAACCGCCGTATAAAAGCAAGAGTGGATTGCAAAACACGATACAAGCGTCGCGTCGCCCTCTTTCCATCTCTCTCTTTTACTACACACTCAGTGCCTCACAAAAGGAGTAAACAAGCACTATGTACTTTGCTTTCCCGCCGCTCTGCGAATAGGCTAACATGAGAGACGGTTTTAATAGTGGTGAACAGATAACTTTGCACTGCCGCAGCAGGTCTGAGATACGCATGTTCAGGGCGAAGGAATACGCGGTCAACGAACCCCAATCCAGAAAAAAATTAACTCTATATTATGAGAGAATGCGCGGTCTAGGACGAAAAGTAAAGTCGAATTTGTGTGTTAGCGTTTTGATTCTGTGAGCTGCAGGTACTGCTACACCGTTTTCCTTCAAAGATGAGGTTGAGTAATGCAAGGGCTTTTCACACGCCTCAAGGGGGAAAGAGAGCGTAAGATCATGGACATCATGACCACTGCATACACGATTGAAATATATGGGAGAACGCTAGCAAGCTATCAAAAACGCCTTGAGGCGTACTCAGAGACGAGTGTGAATAACACCGTATAGTGTGGAGATTTACACGGCTGATGTTCTTGGTTTCGAAACACAGTGACAACGTTTTTGTGAGGGAGTTAGCCACAATAAGGTGCTGTCAGCACGCAAGAACACACACCCATTGAGAGAGGGAATCGCGACGGGGAAATACATGATAGTCCACAGTAGGTACTATTCCTGAAAACGAAAATAGCTGTGCGACCTCGTGGAGTAGTTGGAAGTTTCCGGATTTCAAAAAAAAGGGGAGAGAAAAACCGTCCACTCAGTCTAATAAAAGAAGAGGGAAACAAAGACGCGCCTTCGTTTCGACTGACGCCGTGCACGACCTTAATCGCGCGCGTACTATACGACTCGGCAATGAAACGGCCATTAACGCCAGGAATCGACCCGACCAAGGTGAGGTCGATAAAGGAGTCGTTTCTTTCGCCTCAAAAATAAAGCGAGCCCCGGCGTGAGCACGCACATACGCCCACACTAACATCGTGCGCGCGCGCGCATCTGTATAATCTAGGCACGAAATCAGGCACGGCAAACAGCACGCAAGCACGCGCCCGCTTAACACACGCGCCGCTCACAATGGAAGTCGAAGCAGTTCGAGGTCGCGTCCGCGCACACAGATTCGCGAAACGCCCGGTCACCAGCGGGACCGCTATAAACGAAGCCCGGCATATACCTCGTTCGTTATCTTACCTCTTCCGACCCACCCTCATGCGCGAGCAAGATTTCCAGACGAGATGGGCAGCGCCAAACGCCGGACACGGCATCCAATTACGGCGTTCACGAGCAGTGTCGACGTAGTCAGAGCGCGCGACCGGCGAACGCTCGTAAGTCCTGACCACGAGTACGTGATGCAGCACGCCAGCGCGCGGCTTTTTGACGCGTGTCGTGCTATTTCCCTATAGAGTTAGCTTCGCGTCTACATATAGCCGCGCCCTCACTGCTTGACTTTTTTAGGCCACGTGGCAGCAATCGCCGTCTTCTCAACCATTGAGATACGCTGGAACGAAACGTCAATTTCGCAGGTCGATAGCGATGCGTGTGCTTATAGAAAAAGTGGGTAACGATTTAGAGTACTAGAGGTACTCTACTATGGGAGAGCTTAAAGCCGTCCCGGTGTTTTATGGGTGAAAGTTCAGAAGGGTAAGAGTCTAGTTTATGGGTGAAAGTTTATGGGTGGAAGTCCAGCGATGCGTGTAGACCTCAATTTTTTGTTTCGACGGGAATAAGGCGAACACTAGTGTCAACGTCGGTCACGTACGATTCTTTTCGACCATCATACCTTCGCAGGTGAGTTGTGAAACAAAGAAGAGAGCTAGTTAACCACGAGGCCATGGTTGCTGTGTAGACATGTTGACTGTATACGCTTCGGTTGCGGAACGGTCATGGGTTTTATTCCATGTGCGCCGGGATACCCGTCGGTTTAGCAAATGCGTGCAAGCGTTCCACGGCCGGACACTCGGGTACTTCCAGAGGTAAAACGTCTGGGAAGGGCAGCCTGCGCCATTAATATCCCCCCCAAGACATGCGAGCACATACAGTGCCCTACAAATGGAACGAAGAGTTGAGGTAGAACTCACTCTGCAAATCTAGTTAACATGTATCTTGAACAAAGGAAAGATCCTTAAACTCAAGGGGGGTCGCAGGAACTAACAATCCGACGAGTGGTGTTGTGTTCAAGGCAACAGCTTCCTACCTAAGCACATGTATGTGCACACTTGATAAGCATACTCTTACTCCTCTTCTTCTTCCGAGTTCAATGCAAGACGCCTTCCTCGCCGGCCACGCGATCACGCGCGTTGTCACTTCCTCAGCACTCGAACGCAGCACAGACAGGGTTCACGGCAAGCACTATATATTACACTCCGCAACAAAGAGAATTTCTTGTCCCGACAGAAATGCCTCACAGCGGTGACCTCCGAGACCCACTGCTGCGCTTACGCAAATGAAGGACATGCGAATACAAGTTTTCCAAGGCTGAAATAGACGCAGTCATAAATCAGCTTTCCTCTACGGACTGGTCGCACAAAGGCAACCGACTTGCCCGAGAGGAGGTGGTAGGATCGTCGCGCTGTTTTCTATATTTTTCGTTTTTATTTCTTTTTTAAAAATTTTTTCATGCATCGAGTTCGGTTAGGGCGAGTTCACTTGAGGGTAATCAATTCTCTTCAGGCGCGCATAAAGGTGCAGTGTCTGTGTCTCTGTTTACGACAAGATAATGCCGAGGTATTCTGATATAGCTTTACTCCAATGTTTTGTTCAGGGCGAGTTTAAGTGGTACATTGCGATTGATAATAAAAATATTTGGGGCTCCCCGCCCCAAAACCACGACATGATCATCAGACAAGCTGTAGTGGAGGGCTCGGAAATTTCGACAATGTGGTTTTCTTTAGGGTGCACCCACATCGCACAGGACTTGGGCTTCCAGGCTTTCGCCTTCACCGAAATGCGACCACCACGGCCAGAATCGAACCCGAGACCTTAAGGTCAGCAGCCGAGCGTTGTAAAGCATACAGCGTTGTAAAGCAGGGAAACGAAAGCAATGGAAGGCGACGACTACTGTTTGCGGGTAAGACACACCCTGTAAAGACGTAAATATTTCATGAGAGTTTGTGAGTGGGAAAGAATGAGTGTTTCATAAAATGATTACCGAGGCCTCTACCCGAGAATATGCTATGGCGAGCCTGCCCTGAGAGACACACGAAATGATCCATGGATGTCATGCTAGTAGACAGTCAAACAAGATACAAACTAGATTGTTTATATTTAAGGATGGATGTATGTTGGGCACACTTCCTGTGATCAGCGGGGACGGATTGTGTTACAACGATCTCTCAAATGAATATATAAGGAACACTGAGGGAGTCACTATCAACATGTCACCGTGGTGACTAACGTTACTATAGAGTTTCGACAAATTTCCGCAGTGCTCCACGCAACTGCCACGAGGGAACTCAACGCTTGCCTGGCTCTTTAAACGCGCATACCCGACATTGCATCCCGTTCATCATGGTTACGGACGTTACTGGGGTTGAGGCGAAGATTCCGCAGCGCTGCACGCAACTGGAACGAGGAAACGAAGTATAGTTACATACCACGCTCTTCACACGCATATGCCTGCAGCACCGTGGCTCGTATAGTCGTTACGCTCGTAGTGAAGAATCCCGGTCGGTTACTAATGCAGTGCTGCACACAACTGAAAAGCAGCGTAGCACATAGTACATTCCGCGCTCTTCCAACGCGCATGCGCGGCACGCACACCCGACTCAGTAACGTCCCGGAGCTGATGTATCGCCGACGTTGTTTAAGCCGTTAAACGTGGCGCGCACGGCGTGAACTACGGGACCTTGGCGGTCGCCAAGTGCAGGCACACGCCCTTTTGCAAAGAAGGGGAAAAAAAAAAAAAAAGCGGCCGGTCGCGGGGTCTCTTTCGTTCTTTGAATGGGTGCACGTCGCTGAAGGTGACCGCTAAATGAACTTCGGGAGCGTCGTGCATGTTTTCTATAGCGCTACGTAACTTGTGCCAAAACACACACAAAAAAGAAAGAAAAACGCAAGTTCCACGAAGCTAGGTGGAACAAAGGTAATACTAAAAACAATATCCGGGTTTTAACGTCCAAAAAACTGCGATATGATTATGAGCGATGCTGCATTGTAAGGCTTCGAAAATTTGACCATCCGGCATGTTCTTTTTTTCTTTTTTTTTTACGTGCGCTGACATCACACAATACGCGGGGTCTCTACCCTTTCGTTTCCATCAAAGTGCGACCACCGCAGTCGGGATTGAACTCGTGACCATCGGATCTGGAGCGGAACTACCTACTGACACTTTTATAAAGTCGGATTATGTTTGTTTACAATTTCGAATAACA
This sequence comes from Rhipicephalus microplus, assembly GCF_043290135.1. NCBI lineage: Eukaryota > Metazoa > Arthropoda > Arachnida > Ixodida > Ixodidae > Rhipicephalus > Rhipicephalus microplus. The sequence continues at coordinate 46,997,412 of NC_134704.1, read as the reverse complement.
AGGTCATTACTGAATGTTAATTGGCGAACTTTGCAAATATTATTAGAGAAAGATCATCGGTGAGGCAGTTGAAGTGTGCCACGAAAAAAAAACGCATCACTTAGAGCTGTGCCTTGTCATTTAAGGTCGACTTTATTTAACTAAGCCTGAATTAATGTCCGCAATGCGCGGAAACCCACCAGCGAGGTAACCACTGATAGAAATATTGTAACGCTGACCCATGTCGTCAACCACCCATCTCATCACCGTCGCTATCTTTACAAAATCATACGCTGACTGTCAATGTGCGAACACCCCGACGCGATTCCAAGACACGCCGTATACAAACGGCGACACTGGACTGCTTCGACCCAACTTACAGCTACGTAGTAATTACAAGCTTTTCTTCCTCGTTTTGCTTTTTACATTTCCATCATTACTCACGCACAAAGGTCACGGTTCCGATACCGGCTGCGGCAGTCAAATTTCCGTGGAAGCGAAATGGCACAGGCCTGTGTATTGCGGGAAGTCACTGCACGTTAAAAAAACACCAGACGGTCTGAATTTCCGGAGCCCTCCACAACGGCGTCTCTCATAATCATACGTTCGTTTTGGGAGCTTTGCGCTGTCTTAACGTAGTTTGTCACAATGTACAGGTTCTTCCCTTTTTTGCGTCTTTCGGGAAGCCTTACGCATAGTTGTGTGCAATCCACGCTATTTTTCACTCTGATTCCATAATCCACATTATTTTTCGCTCCGAAGCCATAATTCTCGTCTTGTCTACTTATTCTTTCCATTTTGCGTTGATCACGTTTCGACTGTGCGTATGCATTCTCTTTTTCTGTTTTTATTTTTTTTCTGAAGCGTATTTATCTCTCTTTACACTCACGAAAAAAACTACTGGAGTGATAAAAGAAAAATATTATGCTGCAGTAAAAGATTTTTTCCGTCCCTGACTGCTGCGTGAAGTTACTGCAACAGTATATATATATATATATATATATATATATATATATATATATATATATATATATATATATATATATATATATATATATATATATATATGTGTGTGTGTGTGTGTATAAGGCGTGTAATCGCAATCTTCACATCAAATTGTACATTGAAACGAAATCAATTCACTTTTCCTTCCGACCAAATCTGGGAAGGTGTGCAGTTCGAAAAAAAAAATATGTAGCACCGGACGCGGCAGAAACGTAAGAGAATGGCACGACGGAAACGGCAGACTCGCGCCGTCGCATCAAAACGAAATCGTCGCGACGACGATTTGGAGGTGGACGGAGGCGTGAAACGAGATTTCCGTTATCGACGCATTCCCACGCAGCACACGCGAGATAATGAGGTCAGCGAGAACGCATTCGGCCGTAAGCAAGATGAGATTTGAAAAATTCAGGAGTCTTTGTATCCATTATCGGGCAAAGCAGCGCGAACGAAGACTGGCATGCGCATTCGTTACGCCTGCAAGCATTTCTTTCCTCTTGCGTGAAATGGCCATGTACAGACGGGTTCACAATTGAAGAGAACACTTTCGTGAGTCCGGATTTCGCTCTCTGGCAGAACCATTGCGGCTTAGAGTTGCATACGACCACTGTTAGTAGACTGCTCTGACTTCTTTCGATAGAAGGGTCCCGTGCATGAACTATGTTTCAACGCCTACTTGCAGTTATGAGGTCCGCAATACGACAGTTTCTCGTCAAAGTGTTCCCTTGGACAGTGGTGGACAGTACCGCACAGTTATATCCGAGTTTCTTTTATTGCAAAGAAAAAGAAGCGGCACTACGTGACGTGACCTCAACTACTATTTTAGGTCCAACATATTATGAATGACAACGCACGGTTGACGAAAATAAGTCCACCTACCGAAACTTCAGCGGCCAGCCTGCCTGGAGCACACTGTTCGGCCGAAAGCCTTGCAAGGTTCATACAAATGAAAAAGTGACCGTTGCCGTCAACGCCAACGATACCGATAGTGAAGGGTACACCTTAAAAGTGTACGCAGGCATTACTCGGGAGCGTTAAGCGTAGCCGTGATCATCAAGTCACAGATGGCAGAAACTTGTGTGAAGTTATGAAATTAACGACGTCGTACGAGGACATAATCACAAAGTATTTTCGTTCTTTGAGAAGAAAGAGGCAGTTCGAGGGGGGGGGGGGGGGGAGGAAACATAGAATTTACTCGGAACATCGAGCTAATTGAATGCACGCCTCTCACACGTCAAATTGTCATGTATTGCAAGCGAGAAAAAAAAAAACAAGGAATGTACAGACAGCCTTCGCAGGGTGGGGCTTTTCCAGGGCTCCATTGCCTTGCAGGACCCTGCAAAGTGACTGGAACAGCTGCTGCTGTTGCTGCCTGCCTAAATGAAATGGTGCAGACTCCCAAGAGGAAGAGTTGGGTTAGTTAACGAGAGATTTAAACACTAAAGAGAGCCCAAAGAACTAGTAATGTATGTCAGCAGAGTGACTTGTTGGGCGAGTTGGTTAGAGTGTACCAAAAAAAAATAGTTTAGGATACACCAATATCTTGCGGAAAATTTTATGTCGGGCAGACGGGACGGTGGATAAACGATAGACTGTTAGACCATAAGGAGTCCTTGAGAGGGACACCTTGTTCAAATCTTTCGTTACGCTGCGGGGAGTGCGGCTGCGCAGCCTTGCTATCTGAGACTAGGGTGCTCGCAAGAATGAAAAGAAAAAATGCACGAGAAATAGAGGAAGCATATTTTATAATTAGATTAGGCGACACATGCGTGGCGAAGCTTTCAATCGCGTTACATGCCACCAAGATAGATTACTTGAGTGCTTGTCACTAAAAGGATTTATTTTCTGCTAATATGACTTGCGACTTTGTTGACCTGTATATAGATGTGTGCGCTTTTTCGAATAAATTCAGTTGATAGTTTGCGCTAGTCCGTGTCTCGTGTTGTTTTCGCGCCATAAGCTACGTTAAGAATGAACGAACTCGCCTAACTAGAGTTGGGATTGGTAAGAGAGGAACGCCGCGTGGGGCGGAGAACTCCCTCGTGGAGTTGTACGCTGCCGGTAGGGATCCACAGAAGGGGGCAATGAAAGGGGTACAGAGTTAGATGAAGGCGATTTAGCATGAAGAGGTATGTTTATTATTTGGTCTGCTGTTGCCGCCGAGCGACAGCATCTGTTCTGTTCAGTGAAAGATGAAGAGATAATCTAATCCCTTACTATAACGTTATGGATTACCAAGTGCGCCGCTGCCGCCCGCCTTCAAGTGTTGCACGGAGTATAACACGATGACAAAATTTTCCTCTGCATACAGTCTACACAGCACATTGTTACAAGAAAATTAGACGACGCGAACCACCGGGAAAGAAAACGCGGAAAGGAAAAAAGCATCATGCACCAACTAGCCCAACAACAAGTTTTACTACAGCACACTGTATTTCCACCTGCTAACTTGCACACTGAGTTCATAGTAGTGTGGACAAGACCATAAAAACAAACCCGAGACAAAGCAAGGCAAGGCCGAATGAAACAAGCTCGCACCGAGCAAACGACGCCGAGTTGTTTCCCACACTTATTTGCAGGTCCCCCACGCGTTGACAGCTGAATCTTGGCGGGGTTTCTATCCAAGTTGCTGCAACGCTGTCACGGGCATAAGTGCCAGGATGCGACAGCGCCGCGCACCATGATTAACGCAGACTAACTCCCCCACCATCCCGAAAAATAGGCTTCAACGCCGACTTCAACGCCATGCAGGGCAGCGCCGTCCGAGAGTAGAGGCTGCCGACGGGGCACATATGATATACGACCTGGTAAACGTTTTCCCTCTCTCTGTCTGTCATCTCGGTAAGTGGTCATTCTTCATAAGAACGCAGCAGTGCGGAATGCAGCAGTGTATTCATACGAGCTACAGCGCTAAAGCTGCGGCTCCTTGCGAGGTACTTTTTGGCCTATTCTACGCAGACAAAAGAAAAACACAGTCAAAGTCGTTTTTGTGGCCTTTTCGGCTTAAAGGCGCGTGTAAAAGCTACACCTCCTTCCACTACGCAAATTGTTACTTCATGAAACGAGCACGTGGAAGGTTAGTGTCACAAAGGGCAACTAACAAGCTCGCAAAACTCGACGCCCTTTCATCTAACAACGGCGCAGACAACGTACAGGTTTGCGGCCTCAAGCGAGCTGTATACGTACTCCGAACGGGTTAATGCTACTCCGTCCAACGTAGCATTCGCAAAGACGAAAAACGGACGAATTTCAGGAATACATCTTTCTCCGACAACACCGACGACAAGGGCACACAAAACACGAACATTAAATGAACGATATTTACCTCATTTTTATCAATGACCGACCGGAACGACGCCGTAGAGACGGCGTACACCACTTTTATTCCATTAATATGCAGCAGACAAGTACCATCGCGCTTGATATGAGCCACTCTGCGGGAGCGCGTGGATAAACGCACTGTAAGGTTTTACAGCAGCAAAGTTTAGATTGGGCTAGTTGGCAATGCATCTTCAACCATCAGCACGGAAACGTACTAGAGACAAGAAAAAGAACGGAGACCAGCCCTTGTCTTTGTTCCCTTTCTTGGCCCTAATTCGTATTTGCACTTATTTTCCTGAACATTAACAGTGGCACCGTTTGCAACACGTTTTTCAGTTCAACGCTCGCTCCCGTTTTGTCCCAACGTGGTATCCGGTTCAAAAAATGATGCCACCGTGACTCAACGCTCAAAATTTCCAAGTTTTCTTCAGTAAAGCTGTATGATTGGCAAAAAGTTTCTTCAGATAAACAAGGGCGAGGTTGAATGCAAGCAATCAGAAAGCGATGTGCCCTCGTAGGAACAGTCTATAGCAATCTCCAGATAACTAGAAATTATACCGTATTGGCGTCGCTGTTCAACCTTGCGATACACCGGCGCCACGCGCTCGCGTGATGTAGCTCACTGACTAGCCCAACAACCCACCTTGATTCAGCGTGTAGCACACATTGAAAGTGATAGTACGTTACTCCTACTTTTCGGCAATTCGGGTGTGGCCAAGTCACAGGTTCCCAATGCATTTTCCTAGAACGACTTGAAGGTGAAAACCAGCTTCTTTCTTCTGATTCGATTGTATTGATCCTGCGCGAAAACTTTCCGCACGCAACGTGGGTTTGAAGTGCCTCCGGGATCAGAGGCCCTTTGAGCTTTGCGCACCCAGCTGTATTTTGCACAGCCTCCGTGACCAGCCCACCAAGCGACGATGCCATTCGATCACGCCACCATGTGAGGTCAGGCGATGCGAGACCAAAATGACGTCGTAGGGTGACGTCATCACGTGATTATTTTTTTTCCTCATTTCTCACGTTCGCCCCGCTGACTCCGATGGACTTCTTAGGCGCTTGACACAGCCCGGAAGACTTTTTCACTTCAATAATCACTGCAAGTCAGCGGTTCGACAACGCTGGGACACCAAGCTTCTTGTACAAAAAGCACTGAGGAATTCAAATACGTAATAAACCACATTCGATTCTAAGCAAGACAAGGTGAATTTAAAACGTAGCAGTACACCTATAATGATATTGCACAGAGCCTGTCACTATCTTCTCTTTCTTTCTTGCTACTGTTCGGTCCAATTGCTCGCATTTTTCTCATTATTTCCACCTATTCTTTATTTTCTTCAAAAGTTCTCGTTCAGGACTACCCCATTCATCCTCCAGTTTCAAAATCGAACACACATCCTTTCGCGATTTACCGTACGTATATCACCCCAATTCGACACGACTCAGCCCCGTGTGTCGGGCTTTGCCATTCGACTTCAAAGCATCGCGAAAAAAACGGTGCATTAACCTCCAGTATCGGCGAGAGAAATATGGCAGAGCGCACGGAATCGGTACAATGTGAGCACTTGTGCGCTGAAAAAGTGATCCTAACCTTTTAGTTGCTTTTTTGTTATACTGGCGCTGTAAGCAATACAGAACAGAGCATAAGGCAGGAACAAAGGAGGCTAAGGATGTGGAGGAGTGCGGGAGTATCCGTGTTTTTGACGTGAAACGGAAAGCCCGTCGTCGTCGATCGAGCGCTCCCCTCTGAAAACTCGAGTTTTCCCTCGTATCCTACCATGAACACGACATTTTTTTTTTCATATCCATCTGGAACAGAACATAAATCGATCTAAGCGTTGTACGGAGAATGATGGGAGTCATTTTGCGCGCGTCCCCCCCCCCCTCCTTTTTTTTATCGTTAACGACACTGTCTTACTCGTGAATGTTTGTACGAGTTTCTCATTTTTCCTTCGCTCCTGGCGCAAACTACGAAGACTAAACATATCCGACTCTATTCAATACAATCTGTTAGCTGATTTCTTTATTTTTTACTTCGGCAGTCCTTCAGAAACACTGCGCTCAACATCGAAGTAACCGAGCGCATTTAGGCGCGTTTCGCGGCAATACCACATTATGCGTAATCTGAATGAATAAGTTACTGAGGATGAATGCCCTGGCACTTGTTCTTAAAGCTACCACTGGTTTGGTTTGGGTGAATTATAGACGAAAAGGTTACTGGTCCGAATGGCGTTGTACACAGTTTCATAAAACACCGTAACTTAAACCATTGATTGATTGATTGATTGATTGATTGATTGATAGCAGGTGAAACATTAAGACTTTTACCATAGTGCCGAAGCAGAACTTCTTTTATGCAACATAAAACCGCCCCCAGCATCGGTATATGTTCCTCCCTCCTTACAGGTACTCCGAATGGAGCTACACCCGGCGAAAGAAGTGTACCGGGAACAAAAACTCTACAAAAAAAATGCGAATTGTCGCACTTACTGAAGAACTATCGGATAACTATTGAATGTAGATACCTTAAATGTCGAATTTTACAGAAAAAATACACGCCTGCGATGTAAGTTTTTTTTTTAAACATAAGCACACGGAACCCGGACGCAGACTGAGAAGACATATTTTTCATAAATTTACTATATAGCATGCGTAGCGCACTCTATCGAGTCTACCCAAGCTCGTGTTCTAACTCGTCTTTTTGTTTTCCCCTCTTAACTTAACTCTCTGATCAATACGGTTTCCGCGAACATTGGCGTACCCGAAGATGGGCGGGGAGGGGAGGTCGAAACATCCCCGGAATTCAAAGTTGTGCATGCGTATATATACACGATCAAGTATAGTTACTCCCCGCCTTCTTGGCCTCTGCAAAATAATAATAATAATAAAGTGGCGACACCTCTTTCCGCGGAGGTATGTTTCTTCCAAGCGTGGTGGCGAAACACAGACAGGAAAATCTAGAGAAACGACACCCAAGTTTCGACCGACCTTTACTTGTCGATTAATCAATATTCTAGACAATGTGTCATGCAGTTCCTCAGAGTGCCATTACAAGAGGAAAAAGCAAAAAATGAAAAGCAGAACTACAAAAGAATACCTAAGAAGAAATCCAACCCTTTCTCTTTCTCTCTATTTACCATGCAAACACGGCCAAACCACTTTTGTCGCATCGATTACGCCCCACGCCCCGACGACACAACGAATGGTGCTGAGCGCGGTGTTCGTTTTGCGAAAGCGCTATGATTTGAGCGGATTGACGGTGATAGAGAACGTTTTTCTGTGAACAAGAGCACTGTACACCCAAGGTATGCGGTCTCATCGTTCCAAGCATCCGCGGGCCTTCGGCATCTCTTGCACCCGTTGAACCAGGCTTTGCCGATTATTCAAGCGAGGGTCCAATAGCTTGGCCTCTAACTGCTCTTCGGGTAGTGTGAAGGCGCTGGGGTTTCGTATGCATCCTCATACCATATGGCATAGAGTGTCCGAGACATCGCAGTACTAGCAGAAGTGTAAGAGTACTCAGTCGGGTGACGGGCGGTGAAGTACTATACCATGAACGTCTTTCCAGTTTCGTCAAAGTTTTTGCCTTCTCCCTGGTTAAGCTGGAGTGAGCTCGCGGGTGGATTCTTCGGTCTAGTCAGTAGTGCGGCAGATGGCACTGTACTTTATAGTACGATTTCCTTCCTTTTCATGCGCCCTGTTGGTGGTGATGATGAAAATCATTTATTTATAAAAGAGAAGTGTAGGACCTCTTCAGAGGTCACTATACAGACTAGGTAAAGTCTCTATTCCGGGATCCCATCGGTTAAAGCCGCTGTCTTGGCTCTCTGGACCAAGGCCTGCAGGTCTGAGAAGTCGAGCAGGGCCACCTCCCAATCCCTTTGCCTAGAGTTTGGGTTAGGAGTAATGGCTGCATTATCTTGGCAGGCCCACAACGTGTGGTAGGTGTCTGCCACCTCCCCACAGTGCTGGCACTGTCCTGTGACCGTATAGGGTCTAAATGCGTCCTGTGGCAAGGCACGATGAAAACATGGGCCTAGGCTGCAGAAGCATCGGCTGTCTCATTTGCTAACAGGGACTCGTGAGAAGGAGTTCCAAAGGCGTACGTTTCTGGCAGGGGTGTTTTTTTTTTTTTTTTGCTGTGGCTACGAGAGCTTCTCGGGCTTGCCTGGAAATCATATGCGGCGGAAGGAACAGCCATATATTCCTGGCCATCGCCATCAGTACTGATGAAGTAATATTACTAACTATATTAAAACTAACTATATTCAATGTAGCACTGTTTGCTGAACTTTTTTCGCGTAGCGAAGCCACGTCAGGCCGAATGGCCTTTAGCTTCGCTTCATTTTTCTGTATTGTCTCCAGAAATAAAACCTGTTCATTTCATTTCAAAACGAACTGCCGGAAAAAAACACAGCGTTTTCTTGCATTCTCCTAAGATGAGCTGAAGGCATCGTTTTCTTCGCAGTAGATGTATCGATACCCCCCTCTCTTGCATACTTTAGAAATATTTTTACACCCAGCGTGGTTTTGCAATGCCCAAAGAATAAAAGGCATTGCATGGTTTCAGCACCACACCTGATTTTGCACTGATATGAAAATAGATATGCCCACCTCTGTCGTTGCATAACACCAATAATGTACGAACAGCTTGCTCGTAACGTCACGGACGCCGCTCCTGAACGTATTGACACTCCACGATAGCGTGTTTTATGAGAAGGAAGTTGAGGTTAACCTGTTTCAGTGTGATAACGACCTAGCAGGAACGCCTCTGTGCTTGAATAAGGAAAAGAGCTTCAAGCGATGTTTCGATAACATTAATGACACGCTCCAAACATTGCGTCACCCCGTGTTTGCGTACCAACGCGGCGGTTTCAGTGACGTCATAGCGAGCCACGTTCAGGATGTTATAGAGCTCCAAGGGTGGGCTTCCCACGTCACACGGGTGGTGCCCAATGAACGTGAACTCAAGTGACGTTTGACAGACCCGTTCCTTTTTGTCTTTTCCTTCCCGGAAAGTCACAAAGAGATCCATCTGGCGGCGTCTCAAACTGCACAGTCGTGCAAATGATTCGATAGCCAAATAAAGAACAGGGCGCTCATTGTTCTCCACGGAGTGCGGAGTTCCTTTGTATACATGCAAATGAAGCTTCGAAGGAAACCCAACCGCCCCGAAGAATAGAGAGAATAAGGGAGAAAGATATTTGTATATACACATCAACGGGCAAAACGCAAAGCGCACCCACGTAGCCACCACGCATGGATGCTTCTTCGGCATACGGCGTTATACAAGACGTGGGAGGCATGCGGAGCGGGTAGGGGTGGCGTCAGCCGATAGCCGTTCGGTTATACCCACCACGCCGCGACATAATCTCGTTCCCGATCGTGCGCGGCGCCTCGTTTTCGAGCTATCAATCACTCTGAGATTACGAGCTTATTTCAATACGCCGGGCCAGGGAAGCGGCGTCGGCGTACACAGCTGCTGAAAGTTTGAGTCGGCGCACATGCGAACTTAATATTCCCGCGATGTCTGGGCTGTGCCCCGAGAATAATTGCACTTGGAAACACACTTCTTGAGTACTGCATACATATATCCAGAAGAGTCGTAAGAGCAACCACTCGATTCACACGCAGTTAACTTTCTTAAAAATAACCTGCTTCACTTCACCCTGCCTTCTGGTTTATAAAGAGGTCTACTTTAAGCGTCCTTGTACGTTTATCAATTACTTGTGTACAGATAATGTCTGTTTATGCATTGCTCCCTCGGTAATTCCATGTCGATCGCATCAGCTCGTCGGGACAAGCGGGTTAAATCGCAATATCAGCGATTTTCAGAAAGCATGCTCCATCCGCTCTCTGTCTCCCATTTTTACTTCATTCTCCTGCTTTTAGATGATTTCGGTTTCTTTCTTTCTTTCTTTCTTTTCTTTTCTTTCTTTCTTTCTTTCTTTTTTTCTTTTTTTCGTTCTTTCTTTCTTTCTTTCGGACCCTTAATGACCCTCTTCCTTAAAGAGACACTAAATCTCACAACAATTTACGTCAGAGTGAAAGCTCAATGAATGAGATCATTTAAAACGAAAATGTTATCAACGACAGTGCCCTGCTTACCGAGAAATTAAGGCAAATGCACAAGAACACTATCGCCGTAGTTGGACATTCTCAAAATGATCCCGATGACATCAGACCGACTGCCTACAATTAATCACTAGTAATCGATCTAATTGCACTAAATAAAGAACATTCCGTGCATCAAGAGACGCAATAAAATGCTTCTTGTTCATTTCTGTTTGATTCATGGAAAAAAAAAAACCGCCGGACGTTACTATGGGGAATGGTCCGAGTGGTTCATAAATTCAATTTTCGCGTTGTTACTCTGGCCAGGTGGCGCCATCTAGCAGTTAAACAAAAAAAAAAAAAACGCCTATTATAATCTCACGCGCCCGCCATCTCGGAGGCCACAATTGTTGCTGCTGTGGCTCCCGCTGCTTTCGGTCTGCTCTTACCAGCGCAGTAAAGCCGCGCCACATTGTGCACGGCAACAGTGACGCGAGTCGGTCCGGTCGGTCCGGTTCTTGAGCCGATGCGAACCACTAAAACGTAATTTCATTTCAAAATAGGCCCTTCCTTGGCACAAAAGTAACACTACGAGGTTTCTGGAGCGCTATTTCAACAGTCAAGGTCTGCTTAATAGTTGCCTTTAGTGTACCCTAATACAATACCCTGCAGTCTTCATTAGACGCCGCCAATGTCGTCGATCGACAAGGCTTGAAATTGGCGCAGCTGACGCCATCATCGGCTTTAAAACAGCGAGTAAGAAATTTGTTTCCTGTTTGTCTCCTCCTACTCCTTCCTTTCTTTTTTTGTCAGCAGAAACAAATAAACGGAAGCGCTCCAAAATAAGACGTTGGTGCGGCGCCGTACGAGACCCGCACTGTTTTTTTCCAGACGGCCAAAGCGACAAGGAGAGCTGTGTATTGACAGAAGCAGCACTGAACTGTTTTCGGGGACATTGGCGAAAAAAAGAAAAAAGAAAGACAGCCAAAATGAACTGCTTCTCAAGTTCACTGGCGTTCGCAGCTATACACACGATGCGACGTTGAGAGATGCGTTCATTCCGGCTACAGGGTGCACAAAAGCTTTGAACCCTAATGGCCAAAGTAATGGGTATACCTCTACAGAGGGAGACCGTACAGACAACTTTCAAATCGCGCGTTGCTCGCCTCAACATTTAACAAGAAATGAAAGAATTGAATCGCATCGACCCCATATGTCGAGCAGAGCATGAAACTGTCAACCTCGTATAGGCGCGATTCTGCCCGAATTCGTTTGCTGCTTTTTAAAACTCTCTCTTTTTAAATCGTTGACACTACGTAATGCGTAGTCATTTTAGATTTGAAGTCAGTAGCTAACAGCGCACGTCATTCCCCAAAGACTACGCACCTACGAGCACTAGTTTCAAGAAAAGAAAGACAGAAAGACAATAGAGAAAGTTCGCTGCGAAGGGCACTGCATTATCTTTTATAAAATAACATTTCACAGGTTCTGGACAAATTGCGTAATGCAAAACTATTAACTCCAAAAGTGCTTTTGAAGCCAGGATGCTTTTCGAACACATTTTCAGTTCGTACATTTTACAGCTTGTCCTAAGGGCACGATATCAACAGAAAGAAAAAGTGTACTAGCGGACTATCTAGAAGAAGAAGATGTTTATTTAAAAGAAGGAGTCATTTCTAGCCGTAATTTTGAACGTACGGCATGCTCACTTCAAGGTAACAATTCAAGTTGCGCGATGAATTTCACGTAAAAAAAACACGAATACTGTTGCACGGCTGCATGATTTTCGTCACAAAGAGAGAGAGAGAGACAGATCCAATTAAACAATTTAAAACACAAAGAATAGTCTGACCAAGTCTAGGCTACGGTGAGCAACATGCATTTGGTCGCATCGTAATTGAGTGTGTCGGAATACTTTTAAAATTACGGCTAACGTTACCTGAGACACCCTGTATATGTACACGAATTACATCTTCAGAGGTAATTATCTAATTACCACAAATTTACTGCCACTCGTCTTCCTGAAACACACACTGACGCGTGCGCGTTCCCGCGCGCTTCTCAAGCAAGCCTGGCAGCTCACTTGAGAGGGACGCTGGAATTGCGGTCTTCCTTGAATACCTCCCCTCTCCACAACCACCTCCCACCTATCTTGCGATCTTCTCTCTACCCATCGTATCTCTTGCACCGCTCTTTCGCTTTCTGAAATTTTCGTCTCTAAAACAGGTCGGATTGTTCGCACACGGAAGCGTTTGATATTACGGTCGCCCACGGTAGGCTCATGTCGCGTGTTTCTCTCTTGTATTGAGGTGCGCGCACTTAATAACCGTGAGAGAAAAGTGGTTGCCCAGAGACATACAGGCTTTCCACGCGGAAGTGACGGAGTCTACGCATACATGAAAGAAAGGTCAATTGGAGGTTAAAAATCATATACCTGCGTGCGTGGAGAAAGTTAAGTGCGTTCAAACAGTTTTTTTCGTAATGCATGGTTTATAATTACTGCATTGGAGGAGACGCCGTAATAATTCGCCACAATAGGTCCCACCGATCTTCGACATTACATGGTTCACTATTTCATAGACCATTTGCCGGATTTGCCGAAAGACCCATGTTTAGTGACCTCGTGCAATCTTGTGATGGACGAAAAAAAAAATGTTTGATGAAGAGAAAGGAGTACTGGGTGGCCTGGAAAAGGAGTTTCTGGCTTGCTACTCCTCACGAAGGTAACGGGAAAAGGTAAAGAAGGAAATATGATGACAGGCGCTTATGGCACAGTAAAAAGAGAGACTGTACACATCCTATTCTGTGCAGGGACGTGCACTGCACGCCAGTTTTTTTCTTGCACCACATAGCCTACGCTATAAAAAGGCGTGTCTAAACCTGTATCGGTTAGAAGCCTCAATAAGCAAATTAAACCACATTGTCCATGGTCGACACGTTTCCAAGCACCCATAGGCATTCTTCGCATATAAAAGGGGAACCGTTCCTCAGTTTACGCATTGTTTACGGTTGCTTTTAGCGGGACGGCTCTCAGTGCTCTCCCATTGTTGAGTACGAAGTACTCGAAATCGTTAACCATTTTTTTCTAAACACATAAAGGGACGGCTTAGTTCTCCCATAGTCGAGTACGTGTCGCGTGGACTTATCGTTGTCCGTGAGCTAGCATTTTTAGCGGGACGGCTCAGTGATCTAGCATAGTTAAAGGGGCCCTCCAACACTTTTGAAGCACCTATTTTTTGTATGTCTATTGCGTAGACCGATGGCCGGGGATAATTTTAGCATAGGTGAAAGCACCGATATAATATCATTTAGTATTTTAACCGCGCAATAAAGTCACCTCATTGCTGCGGACCACGTCGGCGCACAGTACGTGGCGCTCGCTAGAACTACACAGTGGCGCTCGCTACAACTATACGCGGGCGGAAATGACGATGAGCGCAGCCTATCACAAGGACGCGTAAAGCCTCCCTCCGAAGCAAAAGGACCTGCTTGAGTTCTGACAAGTCGGGGAGGCTCATTTCTACCAACCTCACGCAGCTGTTCGACCGCGTAAACGAAACGGCGTGGTCAGGCACCACGTTGCCTGTTGCTATAACAACAGCGTCAGAAACACATTTGACTGAACAGGCAACAACGGTGTACGAGCTTCCTCTACGTAAGAGCTTTCAACCCATGTCATTGGAGGCCCCCTGCAACGTCACAGAAGAGAGTGAAACGTGGCCATGTCAGCCCGCGAAATTCGACTTGAGGGTAGGCATTGTGTTTCTTGTATTTTAAATCTTTTAAATTGAATAACTTCGTACTGCGTGCCGCTATCGCTGCCATTTTTGCTGCACTTATTTGTCCGTGCGCCAGTCTATGCAGTCAACGAATAAGAAATGGGTGGTTTAAAAGTGTTACAGGGCCCCTTTTAGTACGATGTACTCAAAGTCGTTAAACAATTTTTCTAAACACAATGCTCCCCCATGGTCGTGTACGAAGTACTCTAAACGTGTAAAATATTTTTCTAAACACAAACCAGACAATCTGCGACGGTGTAAAGTGTCTGTCCTTCAGCCAATTATTGAGGCACCGCCAAGAAGACGCAGGGTACAATGTGTGACGTGGGACACACTGAAGTTAGGGCTTTGCCACTCTGTCCAGTCTTATGAAGACGTCGTCGAGTGCACGCAACACCCGACCGTTGTGTATGCAGTGGTGTTTCCGCTCTCTTGTTAAGCCGGAATGCAAGCCGAAAACGATGATCGGGGACAGGGATGACCTTCGCGCTGCAGGAATGAGAAACGGAACAACACTCACATCTGTTTGTGACAGACGACGCAGAGCCACTGGTCCGAGTTCTCGGGGGCGCCCACTTCGTGCAGGCGACAGTCGCGGCACACCTTCTTGCGGCACGAGGGACACGGGGCTCCCCGGTTCAGGATGCGACCCAGGGCGGACAGGCATCGGGCGCAGCTGCGAGCCGGGTCGAGGCCCGGACGCAGGGCACCGCGCTTGCGCAGGCGCTGCAGCTCGGCCTTCAGGTGTCTGTGAACGAAACAGGCCGACAAAGAAGGTTCAGGGTAAGGGGGAAGCTTGATGAGACGAAAAAAAAAAGAGGCGCGGCTTTGCGATCGCATACACTAATAGGAGTTGTGAGTAAGCCTCAGCATATTTGCGCAAAGATAGATGAAAAACTATGGACTACCACACATAAGACCTACGGAATCCGTCATCTTGCACTGCTAAGCTGGTGTTTTTTTTTTTCGTATATTTCGACATGAATTATAGAGGCCATGAAACGTCATATGCACTGACCCAACCATACTCCCGCGTATGCGTCTACCGTGACACTTTTCGTTCAGGTGTTAAAGATGCAAAAAGCAAAGGTTACCAGCCCATCATGGCGGCATTGAAACCGATCCGTAGAATACTAAGCTTGTGATGTGCCTTATCCCATCACGCTATAACACTGGCACCCGTTTTGCGACATGGTTACGCTGCGAAACGTCGCAGCTCACAGGGCAAGCTACACTTAGTCCGTACGCGTAGATGTAAACATAGACATAGATGTGATTGATTGATTGATTGATTGATTGATTTGTGGGGTTTAACGTCCCAAAACCACCATGATTATGAGAGACGCCGTAGTGGAGAGCTCCGGAAATTTCGACCACCTGGGGTTCTTTAACGTGCACCGAAATCTGAGCACACGGGCCTACAACATTTCCGCCTCCATCGGAAATGCAGCCACCGCAGCCGGGACTCGATCCCGCAATCTGCGCGTCAGCAGCCGAGTACCTTGGCCACTAGACAACCGCGGCGGGGCAAGGCATAGATGTAAACATCGCTCTAAAAATCTTCACCACGAGGTGTTGATGTGGCCAGTTTTCGACAGGTAGTATTTTCAGCTGGGCCGCAACTGCCTACCATTCGTGTTCGCGTCACCGCGTGGCTTTTTGACGCGGCATGACGCCCTCTCCTTATGGAGAGAGAGGGCGCACAGCCACGCACCTCGTCTCCCCATAGGGACAAGTCATGACTATTCTAGGCCACTCTAGACATGACGCCATGTCAAAAAGCCCAATACGTTAGTGTGGTAAGGCCTTTAGCGAGTGTATGTTTTCAAAATGGCTGACTTGGCAAGTTGGCGATTCTTGATTAGGTAAAATACGGAGCGCGTAACGTAGACAAGGACTAACTAGGACAGGGACAAGCGCGTCCGTGCTTGTTCATGTCTTAGATAGTCTTTGTCTACGTAACGCGCTTTATATTTCACGCATGTTTGCAGCTGCATACCTCAGTGCGTGTGTGTACACGTGCTACGGTATCTAGCAGACGAAGAGAAAACCACAGGTCGAAATATTCGCATCAGAAACACGCCGTTTTCAAAAACTGTTCAACTAAACAAGGACAAAGAAGGAATACTGGAACATCAGTATGAATACTTCGCGAAACTCAGCGCTGTGACGACATGTCAAGTGCAACAAAAGTTTGGTTTATTTTTAAGTTTCATTATTTTTACTATAAGTAACTTTATACGTGCATGCAAATAGAAAGGCAGGAAAAGGTTCAAAAGCGATTACGGTTCACCAGCACATTTATATTACGGCACAAATATAGACCTTTAGTAATGCCTTTAATGACTTTTTAGCCTTTCATGTTATGTTGCCTATGTTACCGATATACGTTTTGAGTCACTTTATCAGTGTACAGTACGATACACAAGCACACCTTGCATTTATTCATATGATACACTCAACGTCATTTCACTCTTACATAGTTGTGTTAGACTGTTGCAAACACCTATTTTTTTTAACGCCGATTGGTCCGGGTTACTGGGAATCAATGGAGGCAATGCCATTCCTTTTGTCAATAGCATGACGACAAGACATTAGCATGACAATGTCGTCATTGTCACGAATGAACCAATGTGCAAATTGTGGCACTCAATTCAGAGCCTCTTTGCATCGCTTGCGGAAGCATGACTAAATCGGCCCTTATAACGAAAGTTCTCGCGCCTTCCTGTCTATTCAAGCAGCCCGAGAAAAGCTCCTCCAGAATTCGGTAGCAGGCAATATCCACACAGCGCCTTCTTCACGAACACCTTTTGTACTCCTGGTGCACTGCTACTTTCTCTGAAGTCTCTGGTCGTATACTTGCCACTCTAAGTGCACCGCGGCGGAGTTATACGGTTAAATGCGGCAGGAGAGCCACTGGATGTGAAAGCAGTGCAGACACGGCACCGCGAAGGACCGCCTCCTTGCTTCCCTGGTGCCCATCTGAAGGGGGTTGTCATTGTCTTACACGCGGCACGCTCTGCCTTTAACCATAAGCTACGATGCTGACGTCAGCGGCAACTATGCCACAGAAAGCACAGCACCAAGCAGCGAAAAGCTGCACCTTGCGGTACAACTAATGCAGGTGGCTTAAAACTCCACAGCCGAGCGACGGTTCTTTTCAAATAACAACAATGAGAATATCTTCAAGTTTACGTCATAAAACAATGATATGATTACGGGTTACGTAGCAGTGGAGGGTTCCGAAAGATTTTGAACCATCTTTCGTTTTTTTGACGTGCGCTGGACTCGCACAGTACACATGTCTCTAGCATATCGCTTCAATCGAAATTGCGACCACCACGGCCGGAATAGAGCAGGCGACTTTCGGGTCACCAGCAGAGTACTGTAACTATACTGTACCACCGTGGCGGATTCAGATAAAATATACTACTACTACTACTATTACTACTACTACTACTACTACTACTACTACTACTACAAAAGGAAAAAAAATACAGGACAACAAAAATAATAAAAATTCCAATATATGTCAGACAAAAATTCGAGGGTCACTATATAAGAGAACAAAGCACACCAACAGCATGAGTGCTAAACTTCCAATTAGTTTTATTCTGAAAGAGAAAACTCTCTTTAAGCACATGCCCTTTTAAGATACGCGGTTAAAGGGAGTCTGCATCAATGAAGAAAGCTTGCAAATGCCTTTTCGCGTTCGAACGAGAAATCAGGCGGCGAAGCTTGCTAAGTTGTGCAGGTATTTGATAATTAATTGACGTTGTGCGGTAAGATGCAATTCTTATTATACGAGCAAAAAGAAAGCGGAAAGCCACGATTTGCGACTGCGGAGCTGTAATCTTTTATAAGGACTGCCCGAAGACGCCGCCTACGACATTCGAGTCCACAGCGAAAGCACCCGCAAACTTAATTTTGATCAGACGATTGGAGAGATAATTAAGGGAAACAACAGTCGCTGGACAATCTAAAAAAAGAGTGTGTTCCTTACTGAATTTTAAAGACAATTCAGCCATCCGGCACAGGCAATTGTGATTGTGCTCCTCGAACGTTGCTACACTGGGACAACGCTGATGTAATGCGAAAAGCGCCACGCGCGCTGTTGCTCCGTAAAGTGCGCTTTCGGAAACACCACATGGGTGTCGCCCAATTACCCGTTTTTGGAAGTGCCATAGACTGAACTTAATGAACCCAGTAGTTGGCACTAAATTAACTAGTCCCAGCGGCTTACGGCAAAAATAAATGACCCAGCTTGAGCTATTCCTTATGAAGAGAAGTTCCCATGAAGAGAGCCACAAAGTTCGGGACAGGGATAACTTTGTAGGCTTGTACTAACCAGCCGGAGTGCAGAACTGATGATGTCACCGGTGCACAAGTCGAAATGCAAGCCGTGAAGTTTAAGCATTTCAGATGATTTAAGAGTTTCTTTTTTCAAAGCTGCAGAAAGCGAATTTCAAGAACTGAAGTGCTCGTACGTGTTCGAAGACCCCTTCAAGAACTGTCAGATTACGTTCGCTTCACGTTAAATATAATCGTCAAAAGCGAGTGGAGATAAGGCACGCATCGACCAATCACTGTTCATTGGTGATGAAACCACACACACAAAAAAATACCGCCAAATAAACGTTTTTATCTTCCAGCAGTCCCAGAGCTCGAGGATCATTACGACATATTTCCTTACACACGAAACAAGGAAAAGAAAAAAAAGACCTAAACAATTAGCCTTTGTAAAAAGAATAATCACATTATAAATGTAAACGGTGCAAGTAAATGATATAAAGATATCTAATAGGAACGACGCAAATAAAAGTATTCGTTTCAAGCGCATTATTAACTGGACTTTATCTTACCAACATTAACCAGTCAATGAGGCGCATGGTGAAAGCCCTAGGGGAGAAAAAGGAGAAACTGGCACTCTATCTGCCTTTGGATATTTTTTTTCACGTAATATTTTAGATATATCGCTACGTTACCGTGTTAAGCTATTCATCACGTCGCTCAATCTACTCGTAATAATCTGATTAACTTAACCAACTCGCGACTTAATCTACATTTATGTCAACAAAAAACTCGCGAGGCTGGTTTTATGTATCGTGGCTCATGCGACCGGAAACATAAGAGAGAAAGGTGCAGAAATTGAAGACAACCAGCTTTTCGACAATACCGGTTATAGCTACCTGTGACGCGATATAACATGAAGGTAAAAGGAGATGGGAGTTTAAGAATCGTTTACGTCAACCATGATCCGGCATAAACTTGCCCGTTGGGTATGTGTATGCGCGTTAGCACTTGATCGGGTTTACACAACACAGTGCAAAAGTAGAGCGAAGAGGGTGAAATATCTTCGGCGAGACAGTGAACAACAGAAGTTCAGAAAAAAAAATGAATTTGAAACTGCGGTTTCGTTTCTGCGCATATAATAGTACCAAGAGAGGACGCAAAAAAAAACAAAAAAACACGCGAGCTGCCTCTTTGACACTTGCCCCGCCGCGGTGGTCTTATAGTGGCTAAGGTACTCGGCTGCTGACCCGCAGGTCACGGGTTCGATTCCCGGCTGCGGCGGCTGCATTTCCGATGGAGGCGGAAAGGTTGTAGGCCCGTGTACTCAGATTTGGGTGCACGTTAAAGAACCCCAGGTGGTCAAAATTTCCGGAGCCCTCCACTACGGCGTCTCTCATAATCAAATGGTGGTTTTGGGACGTTAAACCCCACAAATCAATCAAATCAATCAAATCTCTTTGACACTTTACGTGGCAGGGATTCACGCCAACACCAATGGGGCTTTCGCTCAACTCCGAAAGACAAAAGCAAACAAACAACGAAGGAAGACGAGTGGTAGCAAAGATTCTGAACTTGGAGCTCCATCGCGTATCTGTTCGAGATATAAGGTGGCGCCGCGTCGCGCAATAAGACGACGACGATGACGACCACAAACAACAAAAGGACAAGTAAAGCGATATTCTTGGCGAATTAATTGCACAAATAGGCGCAGAACAGTGGTCGATCCGTTAGCTTTTGGTGGCAAGAAGGAATGCTTCGCACGATTCGGAATGCATAGAGGGGTATAAATGACAAAGACGAATTAAGGAAGAGAACTTGGACATGAAGATTAAACACGGCGAAATCTGGAGGAACGGAGGCGCAAGGCTTCACTAGGCCGCGGTATATACCGAAACGCGTATATACGCGTTTAATGGCACCAAGGACAATGTAACCAGTTCCAGGCCGTGAGTCGAGGATCATCATCATACAATCGAGGATCATCATCAACACTTCAAGCACCATCATCATTTCGTTTTATTTATTGCTCTATTACCCTCCCCCCCCCCCTCATTGTCTTCGGTTATGTCACCTGCACGCCAAGCTTACTACTACTACAACAACTACTACTACACTAAAGTAGCAAATTGGACAACCGTTTTCACAGATTCCGAGGTATTACGCCAACGGCATACGTAATTACATGCTAGGTCGTGGTTGATAAGATCTTTTGTGCCTACATTGATGCTTATACATGCCCCGTTTTTAAATTAAACTTTCAGTTGTTAGACAGCGCTTGTGCCATGCGCTTCCTAGTGTTCCTCTCTGTCTTGCCTTCATTCATTCCCTCGTTCACTTTCTGAGTAGAGCTGACAGGAGCCGTACTCTTTCTATCATTGCAGTTATGACGTATGCTTCTTACGAGCGACTTTACTCGCGTACGCACACTTTCTAACGATTTTCTCTCTCTCTCTCTCTCTCTGTCACACACACACACACACACACACACACACACACACACACACACACACACACACACACACACACACACACACACACACACACACACACACACACACACACACACACACACACACACACACACACACACACACACACACACACACACACACACACACACAAACACACACACACACACACTGACGTTGAGTGATAGTGACAAGGAAAACACGATAAAGACAAAAGTGAGCACCGGTGAGTGAGAACGAAAGCGAGTTTCAACGTGACTGAGTGCGTCGACGAGAGATCCTCGAAAAATGAATGCGTACCAAACAAATCTAAAGAAAAAAGTAAAGGCGAATTACTATGAACGAAGCTTGAATAAAGCTGCTAAAGCACAATGCGAGGACCGAAAAGAGCCATAAGACAGACCCACGTGTCACGCGTGTATTTTTCTTCTTGGCAACACGCCCAAACACTAAATTTACGAGTAAACACGGTACATGACTAATGTCAAGGCTGCTGAGTTTGTAGAAGTAGTGGTGTAGAGGTACAGGCAGACCCATCGGTTTTTGGGGGGAGGCAAGACAAATGGGACTCTTCTCGACGCCTGGCGTTAGCACCGGAAGCTCAGTGTGAAACATGCGTGTACAACTCGGACAGCAAAGAAAGAGCCATCATTATTCGAGAGTCACCGTTCCGAGTGTCAAAAAGCAAAAGCAAACAACAACAAGAAGTACAAGTGTAGAAAGGATGCGAACGCGTCCCAAAGGCACAGTGGATAAAAGACGACTATTCATCCGAACCACGCGCTGTTCAGTGAGCTTACAAGAACGCTGAAAAAAAAAAAAGAAGGTTACTGCAAAAGAATTCGCGTCGAACTACTCTATGGT
The DNA here is from genome assembly GCF_043290135.1 of Rhipicephalus microplus. Lineage (NCBI taxonomy): Eukaryota > Metazoa > Arthropoda > Arachnida > Ixodida > Ixodidae > Rhipicephalus > Rhipicephalus microplus. Next base: position 46,975,652 of record NC_134704.1, on the reverse strand, counting down.
GAAAAGATCAATAAGAAACCTAAAGAGTAAGCAAAACTGGCGAAGCAAGCAAGCAAAAAAGAAAGAAAGAAAGAAAGAAAAGAAGGAAGGAAAGAAAGAAAGAAAGAAAGAAAGAAAGAAAGAAAGAAAGAAAGAAAGAAAGAACCATCATTGAGAACACAAAACAAAAATAGTGAGGGCAATCAAACGTGAAGTAGTCTAGGAGGATCTGCACCATGCAAGCAATAAGAAGATAGACCCCGCACAAGGCAAAAGACTTGGCACTGTTGTAGTGCAGTTGTCTTCTTTCTGGGCCCACATGTTTTCTCGCGTTTTTTTACAATCCATTGGCACTGCTGTTAACAGCGCTAAACGCAACTACACCAAACCATTCAACACTTCGACAGGCGCGAAATCGGGACTTTAGGGAGTTGTGAAGTTAGCGTGAAGAAGTCTCGTCTCTTCCAGGAAAGCTAGGCTCAAGTTTGCGGTGGCGAGCACACAAGCGACAGAGGCACGTCGTGTTGTGAAGGCGCCTGGCTAATGACATCTGCGAACAAAGCCAAACGCCGCTCCGTTTTACTCCCGTTAGTCTTAGTTGGATGGTCTGCGACGTAATCTTAAGGGTAGATTCGGAAAACAAGGTCTATAGGCATGCGACTGGTTCTTGTCTTGACTAGACATGCATCAGACCACTGAGCAAAACCGGAGGAGCAAAGGGGGAGGGAGGTAAACATGAGTTTTAGGTTAGGACAAATGGCTTTGTACAGATGCACAAACTGACGTTTGGTTGGCTGGTCTGTGCGTTAGAGAGAAACAGCCAGACAGCAAAAGAGTTGAAAATAAATAGTGAGAAAATAACAGAGAGAGCGATGAACAGATATAAAGTGAGAGAAAAAAAAAGAGAAAGCAAAAGGTAATAGAAATAACTTGAGAAGTGTGGCAGTGCCCGAGAGAGGAACTTTGTCCCTAATCCCTGCTGCACAACGATAATAAAAAAATAAAAATAAATTCATTATTAGCTGATAGAACGCGGCTCTGCGGGCCTGGCACATCAATCTGGGCAGCCCGAAGGCATCGGTCTATGTTTGTAGAGTCAAACCATGAACCGATAGAAAAGCCAGCCCCCAGGCGCCATTGAGTGCAAGGTTTGTTCGTATAGTGGCCATCAATACGCCCCTGCCGCCCTCCTTGCTATTCTCCTATGCGGATACTCCTCCCACAAACAGCACTTCCTGCGTTATTCTTTGTTGTATGCGCATCGAGGCAAGTTCTTGTACGAGCAAGAAATGTTGCACCATGTCGCACATTGATACAAAAAAATGAAGCAAAACAAAGAAGTAAAATAAAGCATAGAAAAATAAAAAAAGAAAAAAAAAGAAAGAGGGTTGTCTTGCAGCCGGGCTTTTCGACTAGACACCTCCACATTGCGGAGAAGCGGAAGTCACGACACGCAAGGAGGGAAAGTTGGTACGCGAGATTGACAGCGATCGTGTCGCCACGCTCCCCATACGAGTACATCTAGATGCAACATCGAAAGAAAGAAGGATTGAGAAAATAGGAGACAGATATAAACATGAATAACGAAAGCAAAAGAAAATGACTGCGAAATAAAGAAAGAAGCAACGAGAGAAAAAAAAGCGGGGAAAAGAATCCCTGAAAGAAAGAAAGAAAGAAAGAAAGAAAGAAAGCGAGAAAGAAAGAAAGAAAGAAAGAAAGAAAGAGAGAAAGAAAGAAAGAAAGAAAGCGCGTGAGGAATAAAAGATATAACTCAGAGAGAGGCATTAACGAGTGCAAACAGCCATTCTTCGCAAGCTTGGTTCATCGCTGGATAATGCGTAGTGGGTTCCTCAATCACGTGCAACGGCCGAGGAAAGCTCGGCGTTAAGCGTAACTCGCGCGAACAAATGTAACAACAAGATCACGCTGTCATTCGTCCTCATAGGGCACCGCACTGATTGCGTACGATCATTCGTCAAAATACTCGAGCACCAAAGACGACAGTCTCATCACAGATTACCTTCCTTCGCGGAACTGTCTCCTTACATGACTTCTTTGCGCAAACAAGTACACGGACACAAGAAAAAGAGGCAAACAACACGGGCGCCTTTTTTCCTTGTGTGCGTGTACGTGTTTGCGCAAAGAAGTCATGAATGAGTACCAACTCCCCCAACTTTCAGTACTGTCTCCTTACGCTAACACGTCCTTTGAGCAACGAGATACAAACGATATGAAGGATGAAACAAGTTTGCAGCACGATTACTAAAAATCGGCCCCGTATCGGCATGTTACATTGCAAATGTCCTTGAAAGACGATAGTCTTGCGTCTGGAAATAGTGAACAAAACGTTTGTTTTATGTTCTGCGCAAGAAAATAGGTGAATGGTGTTCTGCAGGCGCTGCTTTAAAGTGCCTCGAGCGTGCAGCGGAGGCGAACTAGCACATCAAGTCACGTCACACGTGGAACATGAGCGCTATCTGACAGCTATCTTGCAAAACGAAGCACAGGGGCGTGCGAGCCCGTCTCGGAGGCGATAAGGTGAAGAACGCAAGGCGACGGGTAGGTGCCACCACCGCCTTGTCTTAACCAAATCCCCTTGATCAATGGGCTTTAGTCTTAGCAAAGCGTTGGCAACACTTGCCTTTCCGTGCAGGCGTTGCACTGTCAGCGCAGCGTGATAAACGCTACTGTCCTTCGAAACACTTTGCCTTTTCTAGTAAAAACACACATACAGAATATTGGCTTGTTGTTATGGTGTTATCACACACGGATCAACGCTGAATCTTGAGCAATATTGGTGGGCGCTGCGGATGGGGGTCGGCGGTTTGGGGTATTGTTACGGGCGGACAAACAGACAAGTGTACAGACAGACAGACAGACAGACAGACAGACAGACAGACAGACAGACAGACAGACAGACAGACAGACAGACATGATTGATTGATATGTGGGGTTTAACGTCCCAAAACCACCATATGATTATGAGAGACGCCGTACTGGAGGGCTCCGAAAATTTCGACCACCTGGGGTTCTTTAACGTGCACCCAAATCTGAGCACGCGGGCCTACAACATTTCCACCTCCATCGGAAATGCAGCCGCGCAGCTGGGATTCAAACCTGCGACCTGCAGGTCAGCATCCGAGTACCTTAGCCACTAGACCACCACGGCGGGGACAGACAGACAGACAGACCAAAATTTTTCCGTCGAAGGTCCTTGAAAAAGACTATCGCCTTTAAAACAAATGAACAAACAAAACTGGTGCGGCTAAAGGAGATGAAGGAATATGAACGATGTATAGCACCGCAGTGTATACGGAGGTATAGGCTCCGTAAGTTAGCGGCATAAGTGAACACACACACACACACACACACACACACACACACACACACACACACACACACACACACACACACACACACACACACACACACACACACACACACACACACACACACACACACACACACACACACACACACACACACACACACACACACACACACACACAGAGAGAGAGAGAGAGAGAGAGTTTCCTAAAATTAACAAAAACGGACTTTGGCACTGCGATCGTTGAGTGACCATGGCAATGATGGGTAGTACATAGATTTGTTTAGTATTCGTGCTTGCGGGCTTCGATCGCACTCGTGAATGTTTATTGTAGCGTTTTGGTTTTGTTCTGAACAAAACAAGAAACCGCTTTGAACTTTCTGACCCGATTTGAATGGTGAGTCTAAAAGGTTGCAGTGGTGAAGAAGCGTTACTGGGAAACATTGGCTTATTGTCGTCTGGTGACAAAGCAGCTCCAAACCACACGAAGCCAATCAAACGTAGCCGAAAGTACGAAGATTAGACATATTCGTGTACTACCGACCGTTCCCATGCTGGCTGAAGCGCCGTGCGTTGCAGCTACCATACGACATTGGCACCTGAGCAGCGCCCTCTAATGTATTTATAGAAAACACTACGCATGCACGCACACGTGCACGCATAGATTATGTTCATGTGCGTGAACACATGCATCCATGTGCTAAAGTAAACACACAGGCCCTGCAACACGAACGCACGCGTAACACACTCACGCATACACAAAAGCACGACCACACATGCAAACAGAAATGCGCTCACGCAAAAACACACAAGCGAGCACGAGGGCACACTTTATTTTAACGCCCGCGCGCGCGCATGTGTGTGTGTGCGCGTGCGTGCATGTGTGTGAGAGAGAGAGTCACTCGTAGGCAATTTTACTCTTTTTGTGTTTTGCTATTTATCGCGGTTAACATCTTCCACAACGGAAACCGTTATCTGGCCTGACATCACTCGTTATTGCCGCTATAGAGTGACCGCATCACTGCTCGGGTGACGAGCGTTGCTGAAGGCAAAATCCAATTAACCGACGCCACGTGTCGCTTTAGGACACTGTCTTTTCATTGTATGATGCAGCATATTTTTTTTCATCACCGCACTTCGAAAGCTTCGGGCAGGCTGACGGTCTCACTCGCTCGCTATGAAACGTGTGTCGCTTATCAAACTTGCACGAGGACGAAGCAACAGAATGACGGGCCGTCACAGCGAGTGCGACGAAACTGGCATGATGGAGTTTTTATCAAACGCAAAAGTTCAGTTCGCGATAATGCAGCTCTATCGAGGCGCTGAAGTTAAATCACTTTGAAAAAAAAAAGAAAGAAAACACGCAAGTGTAGTACGAACTGGACAGCTGCCTTAAAGTTAACATCACAAGAAGAAGAACCAGGAAGAAGAAGAAACTGGAAGGAGTAGTGCAATAACTTTTAAATCTAGAAGTTTTTTTTCGAGCTGTGGATTGTGGAACTGGATATAGTTTTTGATGTAGCGAATGCGCTGTCCTCGTTTTATTAAAACATTTATTATTTCATAAGAATTTTCTCACTTACGGATTCATTCATTTTTCGCGAATTACCCTTGCCGACTGAATCTTTCCTGATTCACGTTTATGCACGAGATTAACTTTGTAGGATAGCTTGTGGGGTTTTACGTGACGAAAGCGCGATGCAATTACTCATGAAAACTAAGAGACAATGATGCCAAGGAAAGCATGGGGGGAAGTTATTAGAAGTAATTAACACGTAAACTACTACTAATAGCATCCCCTATAGATTCCTCGGCATCACTGTCTGTTAGTTGTCGTTAGCATTGCGTCTAACGAAGAAAACGAGCCATTAAAATTCCAACTATGTCCTTGACACGATTACGAAGCTCGCCGTAGGGAAGCGTTCCAGAGATGCTGATGCTGATGACAGATGGATGGCGCTCAACCACAGAGGGGGGACGGGCGAAGAACCGGGCGGCAGGATACTTAAATGAAACTAAATTGAAGGTATAATATATATACAAAGCCAATCTGAAAAACTAGTTTAGAAATAATACTGACAATAAACAAAAATGTTTGCTGAGCAAGCGGTCAAACCATCTCTTTTCTCTGACAGACGTAGCTACGAATTATAAACTAAGGACCTGAAAAGATTACAGGGTTCACCAGCACGGTAATCTTTTAGTTGCATTGATGTAGTCACTGAACACAGTGGAGCATATATCCCTGTGGCAGTGACTAGATGAAGTGCCGCCAAGTGATAAAGGTACTGGTACATTAACTTGTATTCCTGGCTTTTGTAATGGGGCTACTAAAAATCTTTTGTCGGCCGCCAGGTGTTCTCTGATGCACACTGATATCGCCCAGTGCCTCGAATATTTCGACCCACCGGGGCCGTGACTGAACCCACGAGATTCGGTTCGGAAGGCAGGCGCCGCAAGTACTTAAAAAGAATGGTGCCTATGTTCATGCAAAAAATATATAAATCCTAATATTAGTGACAATTATGAGCGATATTTCAAAGATTCTGTGAGGCGACTGATAGATGATGCTGAGAGTCCGTTAGAGTGAAATGAATCATCGCATTTTAGATAATTCACTAGAAAGAGATAATCTTCACATCGTTTTTTTTTTGCTTTCACGCTGTTACAAAAAACAATATAATAATAATAATAATAATAATAATAATAATAATAATAATAATAATAATAATAATAATAATAATAAATATGTGGGGCGTCAAGATCACAAAATCACGATTTCATTATGAGGAACGCCAAATTGAAAGGATTCGGAAACTTACACAATCTGGTTTTCGTTAACGTGCACTCACATAGCACAGTACACGGCTCTATATATAGTATTCCGCCTCCATCAAAATACGACCAGCACGGCGGCCAATATCGAGCCGTCGACCTTCGAATCAACAGTTGAGTACCATAATTGGCTAAGGCGCCCGAAGTTCATGCGCTGATGCACGCCGGGCGTTCACTCAACTGATTGAGTGACTAGGTTTCAGACGTCAACTAGGACATACAGTTTGGCAGGCATGACAGCATTAGACAGAAAAAAAAAACGTTTTCTAGCACACTCAGTTTGAAGGGGTCGTGAAACGAAAATGAAACTCCCCGGTTGCAATTTTCCCCATTTCAATAGGGATTAGACACACCGATTCCGAAACAGTTCGCCACAATATCCAGTCTGTAATTAATGGCACCCGTTTGAAATCACAGTTGCTTTGGGCTCGCTAGCGACCAAGCGGATACCATTGGCCGCTATAGACATGTGACGTCAGTGAAACGCCAGAGTAGGAGAAGTTACAAACAGAGCATTAGCGTTATGTTGCCCTTAAGTAACACATTGTTGAGAAACGGCGGACCGATCCCGCCGAAGCCACCACTGTTGCGAAAGACGGCGACGCCAACACGGCCCCGGAGGCGCCACTGCTTTCAACTCCGCCGGGAAGGTCACCAGCCGTTTGGTAGCGTATGTTTCTCAGCTCGCGACTGCTTCTGCGCAGAGCTGAGGAGACGAGCGGACGAGACGACGGTGAGTTAAACAAGGTTTATGTACAGCATATATACAGAGGCGTTACAATTTCGGCACTGGGGCCGGCAGAGACTCGAAGAGCCGAGCTCCTCTCTCTAACACATAGGTCAGCCTTTCGCCTAGAACCGCTGACTCACACACATGTCGGCACTCCGACACGGGGACGCCTCTCACATAGGACCGCCGATCGCGACGCGCCGCAGGGCTTCTTTTATTTACACCGGGCCCAACTAAAATGTCCAATCAGAAGCGCCGCTGGTCTTCCGAGCAGGCTCCTCCAATGGGGTTCGCCGCGCGATGCGTCAGGCCACCAGACATGAGGACGCCGGCTCGCTGTCACGTGCACAACTGACTCAATGCACGTGGGCCACAGATGCGCCGCGCGTGTTCACGCCGTGGAGTTGTTCGCGCCCGGCGGAGTGCGGGCTGGCCTTGACCCAGATTGCCTGTTTCAGAGGCACGGACGTTTGACGAGGACTCGCTGGCATAACAGCACCCCCGCCGCCAGACAATGCACCGGAAAGACGAGCTGCTTCCACGGGGCTCGGATGTCAGGTGCGCTCGTTCGCCAGGTCCCTCCAGGCTCGCCTCCAGGGCCATGGGGAGAATACAGCTCCAGACTGTTCCGGGAACACATCCCATCATTGACGACGGATCCCAGCCCCACTGGCTTGTCGCCACAACTTGCTGACCAGCTTCACTCGTCTCTTCTGACCATCTTCGGTTTCAGCACTTGTCGATGGTTCTGCAACTTGCTAAGAACGGTTCGACAACAGACAACACACGACACAAGCAAGTGCCCTCGGTCACCCGACAGAACACCAGACAAAGTATAGTACAACATATACCTATCTACGTGTTTATCGGAATTTTGTTCCCTCTACATCAAGAGGCACATGTGGGACAAAAGACCCCTAAAATGACAACTCAATTTTTTTTTCCACGTACAACAACGTAACGGATTAGAATACCACATAAAGTTGGCCCCTTGAGATCACTCTGAACGAGAGCGCTCAGCCCAGGTCGTGATGAGGTCAAAATTTTGCCCCGAATCGCCAGCCAGAAACCGAAAGGTTGAGAAGTTACTAGCTGGAACGCACTGCTCAATGCACCTGCATTAGCGTTTACCTTCCCCCCTTTTTTTTTTCTTTAGCGAACGGCAAAGTTGCGCTGTGGAGCAACATGCTCCACCTCAGTAACCGGCCACTTTTAGGCGACGATACCTATGCGGCACCAAGAGCGGCTCACACTTGCGACGTTGCACAGGGGAACAACGATACGGCTTGCTACTGATTGACTCCTCACCGCTTAGCTCGATATCGTGTTCGATCACCCTCATGTTTCCGGGGCGGTCCGAAAACACGTCTTCAAACTCGGAACCAATCTTTCTCAGGTCCTCTTTCTCAGGTCCTCCTTCACTTAAGCTAGGCTCTAGGTTTATCTGCTCCCGGATTACTTTCGATCCCCCTTCGATTACTTCACTAGAACTCAAATTTTCTGCTTCCTCTTCCTCCGAAGCCTTCAACAGCTGATTTACGACCGCTTGATGTTGAACATTGGGTTTCATCAAGTTGTAAATTTTGTTCTGCCGCCCTCCTACTTGCACCTCATAATTTGTATCGCAAGGCTTCGATAATACTTTGGCGGGCCCTTCCCAATCAACCTCAAGCTTGTTCCTTTTGGGTGGCTGCAGCCGCATTACCTGATTATCAACTTCAAAAGCGCGCTTCTTCCCCGATTTCTCGTAGTGCTCCTTCGACAGCACTTTTGCCGCGTTTTTCTGGCTTTCCACTCGCGCTTCAATTTGGCTTTCCACTAGCGCTTCAATCGAGAAATCCTCACGTTGCTCTCCAATGAGCGTCTCTCGATCAACTCTCGGCAGCTCGCTCCAACTTTCCGCTACAGGCGAGAGCGTTGCAACCCTCTCGCTCTGACTCAATGGCGCCACGTCGTCTCCCCCAGCGCATACCGCGCCGGCCGCTCCCGCGACGGGCCGCTCGCGTGACTGCTCACATGACTCATGCGGAAACTTTCCTTTCTGGGGTTCCGTCGACCCGCCGACAGGGTCACTTGAGAGTTCACCGCATGGAACCAAGTCAAGCTTTCGCGAAAGCTTTCGCGCTTGCGATCGCGTGAGAGCCATGCACGCTAAGTTGGGGAAGAACGATTTACCCTGCTCTCTGAGAAGCTGCTCTGAGTTGTTGGAGAAGAGATAAGGAAAACGATCATTTAGCGCGGCAGACACAGCTGCTTCGGTGCAAAGCTTACCGAACGGGCCTTCAATGACAACCGTGGCGATTGGTAAGCGAACACTCTGCACCTCGGCGACTTGCCTAATCCACGCGCATTCTCCTGTGAAGTCATCCGGAGACACCAATGAAGGATGGACAACGTCCATGGTTGCCGCTGAGTCTCTAAGTGCTCGGCACGTTTTCTCGTTGACCCTAATTTCTTGGAGATACGGCTCCAACAACCGCATGTTTTTTTCTGATTCTCGGATCGTGGCGAAGGCAAACTTTTCCTGACAGTTTCTCGCGATGTGCCCTTCCTTTTTACAGTTGTAGCAGATTAGCGGCTTCCGTTTGTTTTCCGGTTCTAATGCCTGTGTGGTAGAAACCTCACTCGATTTCTCCGCTTCTGTTTGCCCTTCCCCTACACTGTCCTTAGTAAGAGATGGGTCCTTTTTGAAATTACGGTGCGGAACGGGTTTCCGTTGATCAGGTTTCCTTGAAAAGCCCTCTTTTCTCTCATCTTTTTCAACGCGCACTGCCCTGCTATGCAACTTTCGGCGAGTATAATACTCCTCAGCTAACTCAGCTGCCTTGTTTAACTGTACTTCCCCAAGTCTGTCCTGCAGCCAAAGTCTGACATTATCCTCGATGCAGCGGTAGAATTGCTCCAATGCAACGCATTCCACCACTTTATCGCGATCATCATAAACACCTTCGCCCTTGAGCCATTCAATTAAATCGGCTTTAAGACGAAACGCGAAGTCAACGTGTGACTCATTCCCCTTTTCAGCATACCGGAACCTTTGCCTGAAAGCCTCGGGTGACAACTTATAACGTCTCAAGAGCACTTCCTTAACCTCGTCATAGCTCTCAAACGCTTCCCTCGACAAGCAAGTTAATGCGTCGGACACTTCGCCGGGAAGAAGAGCTAACAGGTTCTGCGCCCAAAGAGACCGCTCCAAAGCGTTTCGCTCACAGACGTGTTCAAACTTGACGAGATACTTCGCTATGTCCTCGCCTACTACGAACGGTGGCAGTTGGTCCCGAATTCTAAAACCGCTGACCTGAACTGTTGGAGAAGCTACGCTAGGCGCCTGCGAACACTGTAGGATTGCCAATTCTAGTCGTTTCAACTCGAGACGCTCCTGTCTCTCGGCCTCCTCGCGACGTTCGCGCCTTTCAGCTTCTTCACGTTCGCGAGCTTCGCGCCTTTCAGCTTCTTCGCGAGCTTCGCGCCTTTCAGCCTCCTCACGTTCGCGAGCTTCTCGCCTTTCTTCACGTTCGCGAGCTTCGCGCCTTTCTTCACGTTCGCGAGCTTCGCGCCTTTCAGCCTCCTCACGTTCGCGAGCTTCTACTTCTCGCCTTTCAGCCTCCTCACGGCGTGCTTTGATATCCACCCAGGCCTCATCGACTTCCTCAGCCGACACTCCCTCATCCTTCATGATCTCAAGGATCGCTTGCTTTCGTTTCGCACGGCCCAAAGTAATGCCGAGTTCCTCACAAATTTCGATGAGTTCCTTCACTTTAAGGTTCTCCATCGTTCACACTAGCCTCTTGCTGTTTGCCCCTGTTAAGAATCTACTTGCCGTACCCACTATAAGCCTACTAGCAAGACGCGCAAGCAATTTTTCACCCTCCCGTGTTTACCACCTCCGCATTAACTTTGGTTTCAAAGCACTTCAACTTGGCTTGAAACGATCAAAGCTCACTTCAATGCTTCACACAGCCCTTTCTCTAAACTACTACAACCTGAGCTAGAGTAGTCTGGTGAACTGAGGGGAAAACATCAGGCACTCACCGCATCGATGTCGCTGACGCCGGCCGATCCCGCAGCTGCCAACCACTGTTGAGAAACGGCGGACCGATCCCGCCGAAGCCACCACTGTTGCGAAAGACGGCGACGCCAACACGGCCCCGGAGGCGCCACTGCTTTCAACTCCGCCGGGAAGGTCACCAGCCGTTTGGTAGCGTATGTTTCTCAGCTCGCGACTGCTTCTGCGCAGAGCTGAGGAGACGAGCGGACGAGACGACGGTGAGTTAAACAAGGTTTATGTACAGCATATATACAGAGGCGTTACAATTTCGGCACTGGGGCCGGCAGAGACTCGAAGAGCCGAGCTCCTCTCTCTAACACATAGGTCAGCCTTTCGCCTAGAACCGCTGACTCACACACATGTCGGCACTCCGACACGGGGACGCCTCTCACATAGGACCGCCGATCGCGACGCGCCGCAGGGCTTCTTTTATTTACACCGGGCCCAACTAAAATGTCCAATCAGAAGCGCCGCTGGTCTTCCGAGCAGGCTCCTCCAATGGGGTTCGCCGCGCGATGCGTCAGGCCACCAGACATGAGGACGCCGGCTCGCTGTCACGTGCGCAACTGACTCAATGCACGTGGGCCACAGATGCGCCGCGCGTGTTCACGCCGTGGAGTTGTTCGCGCCCGGCGGAGTGCGGGCTGGCCTTGACCCAGATTGCCTGTTTCAGAGGCACGGACGTTTGACGAGGACTCGCTGGCATAACAACATTTATATGAACCCAGAAAAAAAACTGTTCTAGCGCTCTGAGTTGTATGCTGTGGAATTACTGTGAGCAATACGCCTGGTTTCGTTTGCGGGCTATGTCACGTGTGTATTCATGCCTTCCCACCGGGTTGTTATGGCCCAATCAGTGCAGTGCTGCCAGTGCAGCGTCCTAGTTTTTTCTTGTTTGCTGAGTCAGGTTGTGTTTTACTGCGTGTCCTGGGTCGCTTAATGCTCGCTATTTTCACCCTGTGCGTCGTCAGACAGTGCTGCACAACTTATCAAAGTGCAAACAACGCTCGCTTTCACGGGCTGCCCAGTGAGCCACAGCACAGAGCAGTGTTGCTACAAACTATGGACCGCGATGGGCCCGATGGTATGTACAAACAGAATGGTGGCTCACGGTCGGGGCTTCCGCAAGCGGAGGTTCTGGCCTGCGGTTTCGATACGAGTGCACCCAGGGCGCAGGCTTCTTCGCCGTCATCGCTATATACCACTGTTGTCTTGCTCTTACGGTGGCCGTTATCGCACTAGCACGTGTGCGTCGGCGTACGGCTCAAAACCCAATCGCCAACTGCGCTCTAGCCGACGACGCTGTAGTTCTTGAACGTCGGCCATCCTATACGCTGTGTCCGCGACGTTATGGTATTGTGGTGACAGCACCGTAATCGAAACGGTATGATGCTACGAACCACGCTGAACTAAGGCTCAAAAACATCGACGCAACGCTGGGTTTTGTCGACGGCAGAGAGTTTTCATTAGCTGTCTCAAAGTGACGTCAGCTGCACAGTTGACGGGAACGTGAGCTGATAAATCGGAACTGCTTTTGTAGCTATTCAGTGGGCCCTGACGACCAAAACAGTTGAGGTATAGTATCGAACGAATGGCCAGGATTCTGAATACACGCGTAGTTGAAAACGTTCGAAAAATGTTTCACGACCCCTTTGATGTTCACATTAGGATCTGCCGAATAGTGGTAAACAGGAAGTATAGAGCCCATTTTTCAGGTAAAAAAAATAAAGTAAGGTCGTACTTTTGTAAGTTGGAAATGAAAACAAATATTACTTATTCGACAAGCGAGTACCCGACAGGTGTATTACTTTTTACTTTTTTTTTCGTTTTGTTACAGCGAAATTGAGAGGGAGTGTGGCGGAATGATAGAGAAAGTGATCCATCTTCTTCAAGGCGAGCTTGCAAAATATATTCAGATTAAAAGCAGAAAGGTATGATGAGCCTGCTCCTGCACGGTAGCAAACCCTTGCCCATGCGAGGAAGTTTGCCGCCAGGCCTCGAAGGCAAACGGCGAAGTGTTGGACACATCTCAGGACGAGATTGACGCCGATGTCCTCGAGGATACGTCGTGTTCTTTTGTTTTACTTGCCGGCCTTCTCTCGACGGCAAGACAGCGATGGCCTCGCGTTCTGGACACGCGGACGCTGATAGGTTGACAGATTACGCGTCAGATTACCGTCCATGCAGTACGCTAAGCCAGCGTCAGACGTTTCGAGACCGCGAGAAGCAAGAAAAAAGCTGAATGCTCCCGTTGCTTCACGAGGCGGTCTTGAATTTAAATTTCCGGCATGTTCTAAAATGCGCTAACATCATCTATACTTCGTAGCTCGACCGAATAAAGTCATAATTTTCTTTACAGTTTTTCGGTTTCTTATACCTTGCAGCCTCTGAACTGTTCAGGCCAACTGTACGTAGTATATTAAACGACCCCTCAACAACCTCTGAAAATATGGACACTGGGCGCACCATTTTTCACCAGCCGTTTCCTCTCCTTTCGGGAGTATTCATGACACCAGAAGCCTCTTCAGGTAGCGTCACGAGAAAGTAAGCTTTCTATCGGTCAATACAGGAGGGATATCAATTGCAAATTTTCTGGCACCCTGGTTTGCCGTGCATATGCACGCCCGCTGTGCCTTGTCTCGAATGACTATATCGGGCGCGATCAACTGATTTCGCCTCGTTTTATGCGTCTTCGACTGCGCAAGTGGATCGTGGTTCACCCGGCGACCACGGACGGACTAACAATTGCACGCGCGTCAAGCGGCAGCTCACAATGTTACGTGGAGCTCCGGCGCGCCAGCTGTGTGCGCCGTATGACGTGCTCCTCCTCACGCACAACTGCTCACCGTATAAGCCACACGAAACGGCTCAACCTCGGCCAGTGTATACCTTATGCGACAAAACGTATCCCACCCTACGTTCGGATGAATCGTTCATATGGTGACAGTGAATCGCTGCAGTCCTGTTATCCTTAGTGAAACTTGTATACGGCGCCCACAACTTCACACCCAGTGCCAATCGCCAGCGAACATTTCGGTCCGGCTGCGTATAGCGTCCTCAGTATCCGGGAACCTCGCTAAACGCTCAGCTTCAAGAATGCTAGCGACAAAGTTACTATGCACGTCCAAGCGTCGTGCTTCACGCTAGAACATCTCCCGCAAGTTCGGCGCAGGCACCTTGGAGGACAGCAGAGTGAATAGCACCGCACGCATATTCACCAGTTGTATCAAGATTAAAAGAGAGATATGAGCCAGCTCCTTAGCGGTAGCCAAACCTTTCTCTTATCGGGTTGGATTCAGGTTTGATCATTTTTTATTCATTATAGTCATGCACAGTCCAACTGTGCAAGGGTCTTCACGCTTCACTCCGGCATCTGCCGCACAATGCGCGGAATAAATTCAGTGGCATATGTCTTATAAGTTCCAAACGTGTTGTGTACAATTTTTTGTATGTTGTTACGCTTTTTCGTATACACTTGTATGCGTATTTTCGAACGCATTGTTGATTTCTCATACATGAGTTTGTGTGATGTTTTTACAATGACTTGCCCATTCTAGCATTACTATGCACGCGAACTTCTGCTAAGGTATGTCTAATGTGCAAGCAACTTCTATACCAACCCCTGCAATATCTCACAAACAGGCAGATGTAAATTAATAAAATAAAAACAGAATATGTAAATAAACAATTAAATTAGAACTGCATGCACAAAATTTCGTAATAATTAGACGGGTACGAACAGAAACAACCTAAATGAAGTAACAACAGCTGACAGCCTTATCAGCATGCCTGCGTGCATAAAAAACATGCACTCAAGAATTAGTGCCCAGCATATTTGAAGTAACCTCGGCGGAGCAGGCGGACAACGGGTTTTTCGTTGATTGATATGTGAGGTTTAACGTCCCAAAACCACCATATGATTATGAGAGACGCCGTAGTGGAGGGCTCCGGAAATTTAGACCATCTGGGGTTCTTTAACGTGCACCCAAAGCTGAACACACGGGCCTACAACATTTCCGCCTCCATCGAAAATGCAGCCGCCGCATCCGGGAATCGAACCCGCGACTTGCGGGTCAGCAGCCGAGTACCTTAGCCACTAGACCACTGCGGCGGGGCAACGGGTTTTTTGTTTTGACGGATGCAAACTTTTTTACTCACGCAGAGCTACACAGAATGTCAGTAAAAAAAAACAGATTTTTGGTTTTTTTTAACTTCAGGAACGTTTTACAGAAGCGATATATATGGTGGACGCTCTTCCAAAAAACAACTTCGTTAGAGAAATGAAGATGAAATAACAATACCAGAAAATAACAAAGAGAAAAAGAAAAGCTATAACGTAGAAACTACGGGAAACTTGTTTTGCAAACAACTGCTCCAGGGCCTGAGCTGCCGTAAGCGCCGGCTAATTTGTTCGGAAGTTTTCCCCGAGAGACTGGCTGAGAACGCTCGTAAGAGATACACACGCACAATATGAGACCGCGAGAAAGAAAAAAAATGAAGTAATTATAGAACAATCAAAAGCAGGACAGAAAGGAAGCCATCCTTCAACGCGATTACCGCACCTAACGAGATAAAATAAAACACCCGTAAAAGGTAGACAAACAGACAACACATGAAAAAAAGAGCGAAGCAGAATGGACGGCAAATTCGCTGTGCTGAAACCAAGGAGTTTTTTTTTTCTTCTTTGTACGACCACGGCTGAAACCAGAAGAATCAAGTGGGAATACTATAAGGGAACCAAGTTCGGCCCAGTGCTGTTCAAACTTCAGAATTGAAAACCTGCGAGCCTAGTTCACAATTTATTATTCTTCTCTCCCATGTCTTCTCCTCCACCTCGGTTTAGTTTCTCGAAAGGGCTTGCTTGGGCAAGCGCGATCGTTCGGTGTCCAAAAACAAGTAAACACCTCTCACCCCCTTCCTTCCTACTCACTCCTCCTCCTCTCTCTCTTTCTACCCCCTGCAGAATAACCAGCTGCACCACGAAGCGATAGAGAAACCCAGTCGAATCAGGCGTCCCCACATACACGGTAGCACGCGTGTTTGGAAGAACAAAGCCTCGCAAATTGAGAGGCGCGAGACCACCGTTCCTTAGCGAACGTGCGAGTTCCTTATTCAAAAGAGCTTCATTAATATGTACACATCGCTTAACACGCAGCGGAGGAAAAAAAGAAAGAAAACGGACACAACAATTACACTAACCTGTATACGCGTGAAAGCGTCACGAAGGGTTTGAAGCATATATAGCACGATGGTTATCCGGACAAAAAAATTGATACTCTAAATAAAAGTCATGAAAGATGACAAAGAACGATAAGCGAAGCGTTAAACCTGTCTTCGTGGGCGCCGATTGTTTTATTCGCGATATCCGAAACACGCGAGCCGGCACAGCACCATCGCGTAATACAGCAGAACGCCTTATAGCCCAGTGGGCGAGAATAAAGGACAGATTCTTAGAGGAGAGATATTTGCTCAGACAATATACTATGTGATGCTGCGAGGCTAATCCTGAGGGCGTGGGTTCAAGTCCCTTGGAAGCGAATGCACTTGGAAGCGAATGCACTTGGAAGCGAATGCAACACAAGATCGTCCACTTCGTTATTAGGTGCGCGTTAGAAATCACACGTCCACTATAAAGTGAAACATTAAACTCGTTTGAAGTAACATTTTATACTTCCAAAACTCTATTGTACTTCAATTAGTCATTACATGTTTATCATTAAAATCTATAAACGAGGTGAAGATTTTATTTTGTAATTGTGCGCTGAAATTCCTGCGCGTGACGCCATATATTTCAGTGAGAAACTTGTAAACAGAGAAGACGAAGAAGTGTGTTTTGAATAGGAGCTGCTTCTGCTAACTCCGGCGTATTTCAGTTGTAATTTAAGTCTGTTGATCAGTTTCCGCTGTCCCTTGGAGGGGATGGAAGTAGACCACCCCGGGCGCCTGCCGGCACCAGCGGCGTCAGCGGCGACCGCCTCCAGGAAGCGGATGGGACAAGGGAGCGACAGCGACAGTGAAGATACTCATGCTTACTATCTCAGCAGTGAGGACTTCTCAGATGACGGTTTCCAACCTGTGCTGAGCCGCAAGGCGAAGAGAAGGAACATGAGGACATCCTCATCCTCAACTATTCAAACTGTAAGTGAAGCGCCAAAATCGAACGCTTATACCATCCTGTTTCTGCCTGCACTTCCTACCGTCAGCATGAAACGCCTTAACAGACAGTCTGTGTCGAGGTCTCTGGAAACGCTCGTGCCAAATGAGATCACGGACATAAGAGTGAACGCCATAAAGAATATACTGGCTGTTGACGTTTTGCACGCAAGTGCATTGGGCGTTCTGCGCAGTGTAACTGACTTGGACGGCAACCAGGTGCGCTCTCATGTTCCCTTGGGATGTGATGTAGTAACCGGCGTGATCTACGACATTGATGTCACTATTTCCAATAAGGACTTACAACTTCTTGTCAAGTCAACAACTGATACTCCAATTGTTGATGTCACCCGGCTAGGCAAGTCTCGCTGTGTGAAGATTGCGTTTAAGAGCACATCACTCCCCTCTCATGTGAAGGTGGGGTACTTCAGACATGCTGTGTGGCCTTTCATTCCAAAGCCTCTCCAGTGCCGTAAATGCATGAAACTTGGACATGTGAGCAGCGTCTGCGAGAATTCGGTGGTATGCCACCGCTGCGCCAAGCACAATGAAGCGGATAAGTGCGTCGCAACTGTCAAGAAATGCTATAATTGCAATGGATCCCATGAAGCCACATCGAAGGACTGCCCGCGGATTCAGAAGGAAATTGCCATCTTGAAGGAGAAGGTGCGCGATCACTCATCTCACCGAGAAGCCGCAGCTAAAGTCAGAAGGCGTCGTTCACGTCGATGTCGGTCTTCGAGGACGCCCGCTACCTCCTCGACACGATTGCGTGATCCCTCATCAGATCCACCTCCTTTGCTTCCCAGACCACATGCCGCGGGAAAGGCTGTAAAGGACAAAGCCAGTGAGCATACCGTGACTGCGACAGAGTGGCCTGCACTTCAAAGGGAAGCAGCATCAAGCGAACCGAAGGAGCTTCATGACGGCCAGTCCGCGCTCCCGGTTCGAGATCTTTCCAACCAAGACAGGCAAGTGACTGCAATCGTCCCGGTTCGAGATCTTTCCAACCAAGACAGGCAAGTGGCTGCAATCGTGCAATCATTAATTGCCACGATTCGCACGCTACTGAGCAGCATACAATCTCCGTCTGCTAAGAGTGCACTGCAAATACTGGATGCACTGAATCCAGTTCTTGCTAACTTCGTATAAGCACAATGGCTCAACAAAATCTCCACTTCCGCACTGAAGTTAAAAGTGCGTCGATTTTTCAGTGGAATGCCAGAGGCATGAAGTCCCGTATCTCGGACTTGCGCCAATTTGTTCGGGCCAATCAATTTCCTATACTTGTCATATGTGAACCAAACGTGTCAACGCCTTATTGATTGTCCGGTTATGAAGCTTTTTGTTCAGCCGCTTGCGAAGAACGAAGCAAAGTAATGGTTTACATTCGCACAGACTTGACTTATCTTTCGCACCCAATAAGTTCAAATGACGACAATCAGTACGTGTGTCTTCGTGTGAAGAAGAATGCAGTTTCGTTCACGCTTATTGGTGGATATATATCTCCGTCATCGCGATTTGACTGCGACAGATTAAAAGACATCCTAATGAGAACCGATGGGCCTTGGATCATAACCGGTGACTTCAACGCCCATCACATGCTTTGGGGGAGCACTAGGATGAATGCCAGGGGCCGGAACATTGTTACATTCGCTTCCGATTACGACCTTTCCATCATGAACGATGGTACCCCCACATATATGCGGGGTCTCACGTATGGCAGTTGCCTTGACCTGACATTGGTGTCACGGTGCTTCTCTCACAAAGTTAAGTGGTTTTGCGATATTGAGACTCATGGGAGTGATCACATACCCACCTACGTGACGATCGATGGTATCGTAAAAAATTTCTCTTCCGGTGTTGCAATTGGCACTGACTGGTCGATGTTTGCATCGCGTGTTGAGAACGCTTGCCAAGAAGGCCTCGCCTGCAGCCTGGAAAATACCATAGTGGAAGCTATGCAAGCGTCCAAATGTAAATTACCATTTTCGTCTAAAGTTACACAGTTTGACATCGAACTGGAAAAATTACGAGCTATACGAAGGCGTGCAGAACGACGATACAGACGCACAAGATCAATTTACGATCTGAGGGAAGCAAGGCGGCTCCAGAAAAAGATTCAACGACGCATTTACAAACTGAAGAGCGAACGCTGGAAAGCATTCTGCGAATCTCTAGACCCTCATAAACCGCTGTCATATATCTGGAGAACAGTTCGTGGTCTTCGCTCCTCTCCACAACAACGGCACCCTTTTAAAGCTTTGGCACTCCATCAGGGAAAAACAGAACTCGAGGTGGCTGAAGAATTTTGCACGAAAGTTGCCGGGAATATTGTGAACGAGAGCATCGACGCCGTGATCGTTCCTGAGACGAGATTACCAGAAATGGACATTCCGTTCACCATGGAAGAACTGGAAGGTGCGTTAGTCGCTTCTAAGCGCATGTCATCGCCAGGTCCTGATGGTATTACTTATAGTGCGTTGGGACACCTTGGACAAAAAGCTAGAAAAGAACTTTTAACATGCTTCAACAACTCCTGGCTCAGCGGCAGTGTTCCCCGAGAATGGAAAATTAGTCGATTAATACCACTTTTGAAATCGAGAAAATCACCATTGGACTTGACAGCGTATCGCCCTATTGCCCTCGCAAGCTGCCTCGGAAAAGTGATGGAAAGAATGGTTCTATTTCGTCTCGAATGGTACTTGGAACGATACACCAAATACCCTTCTTGCATGGCAGGCTTTCGTCGGGGCCGCTCCTCCATTGACTGTGTCCTTGATTTGTCGACATTTGTTCAACAAGAAAAAAGTCGCAAGCGCATATCAGTGACACTCTTTCTTGACGTGAAGGGTGCATATGATAATGTAGCTCACGATGCCATCCTCACTTCTCTCGCAGCAATGGGCATTGGTGGACGAATGTTTCAATGGATAAAAGATTATATAACTGGCAGAGGTTTCTTTGTACAAACATATGAGGGTACAACTGCCCAACATTACACCTACTGCATAGTACCTCAGGGAGGTGTTTTAAGCCCCACATTGTTCAATGTGGCCCTCATTGGTCTGGTGAAGGTTCTGCAAAAGTCGGTGTGCCTATCCATATACGCCGATGATATTTGCCTCTGGAGTGCTGCAGTTACTCGCCCTCAGGTGCGTGCACGAATACAGCGGGCAGCAACCATCACAACAGCCTACCTTCAGAAACAAGGCCTAAATATATCAACTGTGAAGTGCGCGTTGATGGCGTTTACACGCAAACCAATGACGCCATACCCTGTTTACATCAATGGGCAGAGTGTCAAATATGCACGGACGCATCGTTTCCTGGGCATAATAATCGACAGAAGTCTTTCGTGGAGCCCACATTGTGCGTACTTGAAGAAGAGACTGCTATCTATTGTGCATATCATGAAATTCTTGTGCGGGAAAGCATGGGGAACTTCTGTGGCCTCCATGCTACAGCTGTACAGGGCCCTATTTCTGGGTCTATTGCGCTACAGCTTGCCGGTACTGACTAACACTTGCAAATCGAATACTCATTCATTGGAGAGTTTGCAGGGTCAGGCACTGCGTATCTGCCTAGGACTGCCCCGATGCGCTTCTACTTATGCCACAATCATGCTTGCCAAAGACCATCCGGTCAGGACATATATAGCTGTGGATTGCCTCAGAGCGCACATTCGACATGCTAGCCGTGTCCCCGACCACCACTTGGCCCTTCTACCTTCCGGAAGACCACGTGCTACGTTTTCAGACGTCATAGCTAAGCACCTGAACAGCATTCCATCAGGATATACGCCAGCTGCGAGAACGGCATGCCCTTTGTGGTGCCTCGACCAGCCGCAAGTACGTCTAGAAATTCCGGGAATCAAAAAGAAAAGCAGTCACTCCAGAGTAGCATTGAAGCAAGCAACACTGCTATTATTACATGAGTTGTACTTAGACCGAACGCAGATATACACTGATGAGTCCGTCTCATCCAGCAGCTCATCAGGTGCCGCTGTAATTCCGGCTGCAGAAATGACAATCAAGTTTAAGTTGTCGCATATGACTACATCTACGGCATCAGAGCTTGCTGCTATAAGGGCTGCTTTACAATATCTCGTTCAAGAACGTCCAGGAAAATGGGTCATATTCTGTGATTCGAAGGCAGCGCTTCAGAGTTTGCAGTCTGCCATGCGTAGGAGGAGCCATGACCAACTGGTACAAGAAATAAGACATTGCCATCATGAAGCTCTAGCACGAGGGCATGATATTATATATCAATGGCTGCCTGGACATATCGGTATTACCGGAAATAATTTAGCCGATGATGCAGCCCGCTCAGCCCGTGAAGAAACCCGTGTAGTCCCGATTCCTCTATCAAGGAATGATGCAGCAAGATAACTTTACCTGCTGGCTCGAGATCTCACACGCACGTTCTGGTCGTCTACCAGCTTCCAAAGGTGTCAATTTTATGAACTGGATCCTTCGCTAAAGCTAAAGCTACCATCACAACTTTCCCGCTCCGATGCGACACTGTTATGCCGCCTTTGGTTGGGTGTTGCATTCACAAAGGTGTACTCCTTTCGCATTGGTATGGCAGACACTCCTACATGCGACTACTGCGGAGATGAAAAAACCATCGAACACGTCCTCTGCAGCTGCGCTTGCTACGACACACAGCGATGCCAGCTACGGATGGTTTTGAATCGACTTGACCCCGGACCATTTTGTGTGCAGAAGATACTAGGACCTTGGGCATCTGCCTCAGTTGCGCAGAAAGCAACTAAAACACTGCTTCTTTACCTTAAGTCAACAAACCTGAGCGACCGCCTGTGAACTGTGTGTGCTCACCGAGTGTGCTCGTGATTGAGTGTACCTTCTCATCTTTGTGCAACCTCTTTTCTCCCCTTTATCCCTTCCCCAGTGCAGGGTAGCAAACCGGATGTGCGTCTGGTTAACCTCCCTGCCTTTCCTTGTATCTTTATCTCTCTCTTTATCTCTCTTGTAAACAGAGGGGTGCGGGATGAAACCGACGTTTAGGCAAGCGGATTAGTCTTTTTTAAGGCTGGGACTTTGAAATAAGTTGCAGCCTTGAAAAAGACACGCACGCTCGTTGAAACGTTGTCTCCAGTTCTCACACACTGTTTACAAATTTCTCATCGCGAACTTCCATCTTCCCTCTTGGCTTTTTTTTTTTTACTCGGTCCCGGATTTAAATGCGTTATTGGGGACGAAGCACTAAGACCACACAATGTCCCTCCCTCCATAAACGTTAAAGAACCCCAGGTGGTCAAAATTTCGGGAGCCCTCCTCCACGGCGACTCTCTTAATAATATGGGGGTTTGGGGACGTTAAAACCCAACATATCAATCAATCCAATTAAAGTAACCTATTTTTAAAAGGAAAGTAATAATAATATAATAATAATAATAATAATAGTAACTGTTGTGGCTTAACGTTGCAAAACCATCATAAAGTCATGAAAGACGCCGTAGCAGAGGGGTCCAGAAAGTTTGACCACGAGGTGTTCTTCAACGTGCACCTAAATCTAAGCACACGGGCCTCAACCATTCTCGCCTCCATCGAAAATGCGACCGTCGCGGCAGGGATTCGATCCCGCGTCGTGCGGGTCAGCAGCCGAGTGCCTTAGCCACTAGACTACTGCGGCGGGTTTCTAAAAGGAAAGAATGAAGACTGCGCAAAGAAAACGAATGACCTAAAATTCCAAAAAGAGAAGAGTAACACGGCAACATAAACCGCGACTAAAGAATGAAAAAAAAATCGTAGAAGCTATAGCAGTTGGTAAAGGAAACACGGAAGTATCTCCTGCCTCGAACTAAAGCCACGCAAGAAAGTTCGAACGAATCCCCCCGAGCCTCTAAGGCGTCAGATCCAGCAGCACTGCTTTCCGGTCTTCGTGACGTGTTCGAAGGACCCGGGGGAAATACGAACAACGAAAACAGCACGAAAACACATTGCAAATGAAGCGCCCGAGATGGCGAGAACAAGACCGATTGGAAAGACAGCTCAGAGTCAAGAAAACAAGAAAGAACACGGGCGGGAACAGATTTAGAATAGCTAGGCCTATGTCTGAACAGACGTGCTTGGGGCTTTACAAGATTAGCCAGTTCCCCAGTGGGGTACTGCATGCACGGGAAACGCCGATGCGGACGTGGTGCGGTCACTGATGTTCCCGTTACTTCTGTAGCTCCGTGCTTTTCGCTTCGGGCGCAGCTGATGTCCGGTTCCTCTGAGGAGCAGTAAGTTCCAGATTCAGCGTTCCTTTTCCTGTTCTTATTTGCGGTGCTGGTTCCAGGCGGCCCGAGTCGCAGACCCAGTCCTCACTGAGCGGGAGTAGTTGGAGTCCGCCTATTTACAGCACGAGAATAAACGGCCGTCGTGGGCCCGACGCTGATTACAGTCTAAGGCCTCCACTTTGTGTTCTTGCAGTAGAATGCGGGGGTACTGTACTGCGTTGTCACAGAACGAGCGCTAAAAATGGGAGCGCCGCCAAATTCTTGTGGTAACGCGCGGAAGAGACGCCGGGAGGTCAAAAAAAAAAAGAAAAAAAACAAACATCCAAGGCTCCCCGGGCGCGCGCTCTCCCCTTGGAAGCGTGACTTCGCCGACGAACCTCCTCACCCCACATCGGCGGCCGAGATAGCCCGCGAAAGTTCTAGAACGAAAGGGGCGTGGTCATACCGAGTTGAGTCATCGGCCGCGGAGGGCATTCCAACCGTCTCGCCCTCTTCCCAGCCTTCGCTGCGTATCGCGCCGACGAAATGACTAGAACCTTCTGGAATGTCGCGCGCAAGGTATTTAACCGAGCAGCCGAGATGAGAGATCAGGAGAAGACGGAAGTTAGCGCCAGAGCGCGTAGGGATTCCGCCGTGTAGTCGGCGAAGGTTTTGTCCGTAGCGACAAAGCAGGAGAAGAAGAGGATTTCCACCTGAGGGGTGAAGGCTCGAGCTACAGGCAAGAGCGTGAGTTTACCGCTATCGAGCGAAGACGCGTGGCAACAGCTGCGTGTGTGAAGCCGACGTGTCTCCGGCGAAGAAGTTTGAAGCTTGGAGAGTGGCCAATTGAAGACGCGAGGTTTCCTGGAGGAGAAACTTCGGGGCAGCGGAACGGCAACAACGCTGGACTTTGAGTGAGTGATTCTCGGAAGAGTATCATTCAGACTTTTGTTCCAAGGACTTTGGACTGAATAGGTTTTCTATCTCTTTAGTCTTTAAGTGTCTTGGTTGTTCAATGCATGCGACTGCATTGTAGTGTGTACTGTTGTCTGTGTCCGTTGTTCAAGTGTGGCTAATTGTACTGTGTAGTACGTTGTTTGATCGGGGACATATTGTACTCAGCTATTGTGGAGTGAGCATATTTGTCTATTGTTTTTCTGATCTGCCATTATTGAGAATATAATTTTGTTTGTTTATCAACTCTCGGCTCTGACTTGTTTTTTGGGCCACAGCCGGCGTCTGCTGGCGCGCCAATAAGGACCACTTCTAAATTGTCCACGCTTTCGTGGTGCGGTCCGGGGGGCCGATACTTCGGCTCTTGGAATTAGCCCGGCGACCGCCTCCCTAATTAACGGGACCGGTGTGACATGCGTTGTTAGGGAGAAGTTGCTTCGTCCACGTAATACTCTTGTGGGAAGAAACTTTAGTCTCGGTTCGAACCATAATCAGCTTGTTGAAAGATTGCGGGACGAGCTTTAAAGGGTACTCCGGTGGATATTTTTATATCAATAGATTTTGATTAAACTTTCAGTATATGGACTCTTTGGCACCTTGAGTGCCATATTATACAGCAGTAAGTGATTTAGTTTTTTTTTAGATAACGAATTTTGAAATTGGTAGCCAATTCCGGAACGAAGTTGTGTTGCGTCCCGCTGCCACTGACGTGTTCGAGACGGGCGTGCTGCCGCCACAACTCGGTTCCGCGAATGCGGCGACTGTTACTACAAGCTGACCATGGTGTCGCGAGACGGGCGCGCTGGCGCACAAACTAAGCCCTGCGAAATGCGGCGGCTGTTTCGGGAAGCGGAAGAGTCGACGCTGTTTATGGAAGCGGATGGGTCGACTTGACAGAACTGCGCAATCGTGCCCTTCGAGCTGAGGGGGAGTCGGGCTCCGTGTTGACTGTTCACACCTCTTGATTCCTCCTCTTACTGCGAGCCGCCCCTGCCTTTCGTGAAATGGACCCAGGGAGAGGGAGAAAGGCGGGAACGACGAGGGTAAGACGGATGAAGAGGGACGAGAGGGGCCCGAGAAAGCCGAGATGGCGGACGCCGGACCAACGAGGACTAGTTAAACGTTTTCTCTAATTGTAAATAAATCACCTTTTCAAGTTTCCTAAATGGAAGTCCTGCTTTCATCACCGCCCTGGTCTTGGTCATCCCACCCAATATACCCCACAACGCTACAATTGGTAAACAAGGGCCACCCTGTGTATGTGGCGTACATGTCTGTAGTCCTTCTATTCCGCCTAGCACAGCAGACGGATGCAGCACATGCTTTCTTTTTTCAACGAGAAGACGAGAACGCGATAACAGTTCAGTTTTGTCCGCTGCATAGGGTGTTATTCGTCGTTGGTATCAGTTTTTGCAGTAATATTGAGCATTGAAGAGATGGATGCGGAGCAAGCCAGCTGCTTCAGGCGCCGGCAGGTCGAAATCCAAAGAGGATGCTTCCGCGTACACATAGTAAATGCAATTATCGCCGAACTCCTCACTGATTAGTTAAAACTGGCTGGCACAGCTTGATTACGCGTAGGATAACATTGTCAGCATGCTTTTTAGGCGATAGAAGCAGCACGTGTGCAACGTTTACATCTTTGCCGGCCTTGGTGGCGTGTAGCTATGGTTTTATGACATGATCGCATACCCAGCGCGAAGCTTATCCCTGTTTCAGTTTTGTCCGATAATTTAGTGCGTTCCCCCAGCGTAGGGTAGCAAACCGGGCATGTGCCTGGTTAACCTCCCTGCCTTCTCTCTTGTTGTTTTTTTCCTCAAAATTATCGACGACTCTCTGAGCAAAATGAACCAACCTATTTGTTACAGGATTGTTAATACTATTTGAAAACGGCATTATCTCAATATAGTCTAAAATGCACTGGAGTTCCCATATAAGGAAGCTTACCGACACTTAAATTACGCCTAAATGCAGTGTATCTAAATGCCCTGCCACACGTTAAGTGCATGGGTAAAGACTACACTTACCGTGAGGCATGAATCTTGTTGGACACTGCCATCACCAGCATCACCACCACCATAATTACGATCATCACCATGATATCCTCTGTCTACAGTGGAATGAATACTTCTCTGATCTCAGCGATCTTAAGTTTGCGTTATCTTTCCCAAGACGATTTCATTTCGCTGCGAAAACTGCTTTAGTCGCTCGGTTGCGTTCCGCATCCCTGGGCATCTATTCCAGCGGCATAACTGACCACCAGTTATCTACCCAAGAACATACGTATAATAGAACATACTTATAATACATCATACATATAATACAGTACTTATAAGAGCTAAACGCGCTCAAGATATGGTAAATCGAAGCCCTGTTTGTCTCTTTGCCAAACTCCATCAATGATGGACAAAACGGTGTAGTTTCGCTAGTCACGAATAAATTCGAGCTCCAGCCTTGGTACGTGCACAACTTGGCATATGACCCCGCTTCACACAAAAACGTCCAAAATGTCTGGTTCGTAAATCGTCGCTCGGACTTGTGCATATTTTATCGGAGCCGACGCGACGTCGCCGGAAAGACAACGTGCCGAGGCTATTACGCGAGACCAAAAAGAAAGACATCCGCTCACTCTTCAGTTGCCGTCGAGGAGGTGCAGACGCCTCGCGCATAAATTGTAATACAGCGTGCGTACGCCCCGCGGGCAGCTCTTACGAAAGCTGTCAACGCTTTTGAATGTCGCGCCACCGAATCTTTACGGCCGTCGAGGGAACGTACGCGACCTCGCTGCGCCGTCGAATGCATCGCTGTATAGCGTCGTTGAATATACGGTACTCGTTTGCTCCGGAGATGCGCCTGACAGGATTCTGCTTCCGAAAAAAAAAAGAGGGAGAGAGAGTAATGCAGTTTCACGGAGTCAAAGCTGTAAAAACGGCGAAGCGCTCTCGTGCCAACACGCGATGCCGCTCACGAGTAACGGTTTCTTACTCGGCAGTGCGATAAGTCATGTCCATCTACGGAAAGGGCTAAACGTATACATAAATAAAGATCCACTATTTTACCCACAGCCGGTCGTTCCATCTCAACCGCACCTCTCCACATCAATAAGGGTGGATACGTCGGCTTGTTGGTGGAGGGTAACTTTCTGACACGTGCGCAATGAAACGCGCACGTGTCTCGTGATGGTCACTGTTAGACATGCCAGTGGAAAACGGAAATTAACATTGGTTGAAAGTTAGCGATGTGCGTTGTCGTCCACTTTTTTTTTTCTTTTTGGTGTGCCCGTCCTTTTCACGATAAAACAAATTCTCGACCACAAGCCCTGCGCAGCCTCACATTGGTTAACGCCTCTTTCCACCTCGCATCCACACGGCCTTTCATTGGTCGCCTGCTTTTCCCCCTCTTCTCCGACACGGCACACACTTTCGGCGAGCTGCGCAACGACAACGGCGTAGGTTCCACACATATTCGCTGTCAGTACGAGAAAAGATTGACGCGCCAGTTGCTTCGTGATCACGGAAACAAGCGCCACAAAACGCGACAAGAGGAGACAACACCCAACGCCGACTTGTCAGTATATGAGCGAACAGACGTGAAAAAAATTACGCCATCTCACACTAAAGGAAACTATGTGGTGATGCGAGCAGCGCTGGTGTCGTACTTGTGTTTCCATTTGTATGTGTCCGTGCATGTTTCATTTGTGTGTGAAGTTGTGTATAAGTTGTGTGCCGCTTATGTTATCGTCCCCCCTATTTGTGTGTATTCCCGTGCGCGTGCCGCAAAGTGGACACCCAGCGCTGCTAGGAATGTGCAAGGCAGCGAGCGAGCGCAGCATTATATACGGGCGCAGCGCTGTGGCGGAGAGATAAAAAGGAGAAGAGAAACGAAGCGGAGGCAGCGTTCTGCCACTTCCTCCACCCCTCCTCCTCGCGCTCACGCGAGGAGAGGGAAAGAGTTGGCGCACGCGCAGAGGGAGAGCGGACGATGGCCGAGGGACGGACATAGCCCCGAGAAAAAGCCGCTTCCCATCCTAAAATATTGGAGGCTATCTTGATCCTTCACATAGGTGTATGGTAGCGGCACTCGAACTCCGATGCTCCTGTGCCCTGGTGTATTCATAGGGTTAACTTGGTGTTTTCATAGGGTTAATTTAGTGCATTCATAGGGTTAATTTAGCTGACGCGGATCACGCAGAAAGAAGCACGTGGTTTAGATCTGCTACGCCACCCGCCGTAGCGATCCCAGCTGTTCCCGATCAGAGAGAGAGAGACAGAGAGAGAGAAACCAGTCACTGCCCTTTCAGTGAAGTCGCGTTCTATTCACATTTATTAATTGCCGTGACAGTTATTTGACCATTGTCTTAAATAAACGTATATTCGGATAGCTTATGTATCCAATATTACTACTAACTTTAACCAGAACTATCGAACTGAATTCGCATCACTTTTACTGTTTGCAAGACTTCCTGAATATTCGAAAAAAAACAGAAGGAAGTGTCAACCGGGAGTGCTCGGAAGAGCAACAAGTGTAACTCGCTGCTAGTGCCACTAAAATGAATGCACTTAGTGTGTAACAAGCAAGCCTTTTGCGTGTTAGCTTGTCCTGTTTGTCGACACAGTTTTTGCGTTCCAGTGTAGAAACTACAAGTGCGCGCGCGTATTAGTATGCGTACAGGTCCACGAGAGACATTTCACAATTTCTTCAGTTAATATCGACAGATGCAGCGGCCGAGCACGCCGTACTCGATCGAATACTTCGAGTGGATGCCGGTTTCCACCAGGCACCGACAGCTAACGCGTTAATGTAAACAGCAATCTAGTAAACGCAATTTACACGCGATATTCCTGAGTGAACACGTGCGGTTCTTTGTGCAGAAGTGAACCAGTTCAGTTCGCGGATGCAGTTTCTGAGTGGCACTAAGTTTGAGTGTGTTCGCTGACGCTTGCTGTCAGTGGTGGGCATCGTAAGCACGCACTCTCAATAAATATCACACGTAATTTTCGTCGACTAGATTGCTGTATACAGTAACGCGCTGTCAATGCCCGATGTGAGCAGCTATCAACCCAAGACTTCTATCGGGTACAATAATGCCGAGTTGCTGCATCTGTCGGCTTTTGTCGACTTTAATTGAAGAAATTGCGAAACGTTTTTCGCGACGTGTATGCACCATAAACCGCGAACACACTTAGATTTTGTTTATTGGAACAACGAAACTGTTTTTACGAAGATAACAAGTCAAGATAGCCCATAGGAAGTCGGCTAACTATACACAAACTGCATTCATTTTATTAGCACAAGCACGGAGTGATCCTTGTTTTTCTTCTAGGCACTTCCTGTTGAAACTTCCTGCCAGGTTTTTGAACACTCAGAATGTCTAGAAAAAAAAAAGAAGGAGTTATCCGTATTCAAATCAACTGTTCTGGTGCAAGCTAGCAGGTGAATAACGACCAATGGGAAACGAGAATACAAGTAAGAAGGATTGAGCATCAAGTGACATATTTGATATTTAGTAATAAAGGAAGTGAAGGAATCGCTTGGAAAGGTCTGAAGCACGTACACGATTCCGGGCTGGGGAGTATAGTATATACTTCCCAGCCCTGGACATTAACATTCTTTATTCTTTTGTATTTGTTCTACGCTCTTATTCACAGACTTACCAAAACTGGTCCGTAGAAAGTGCGCACATGTATACCGTATTCTAGGCGAAGTATGTGAGAGAGAAAAAGATAGAGGGAGATGATGTGAGGAAGCCCCCGGTTGGGTACCCGATGCTTTGGAAGTAGAAAGGGATGTTAAAGCATAAAGCATAAGAATAGATAACACAGGGCGTCTACGAGCAATGCGGAGCCTTCCTTGGAGTAAGTATGAACGTACACACTTTTCCGGGGGTACCTGAACAAATACAGGAACGGCTTTATTCCAGAACGCAGGGTAACAGATAGGGTCTCAGGACGAGCAAACTTGACTATACGATTGGGAGGCCGTGCCTTGCTTCGTGATATAAAATTCAGTACTCCTCCGATAGTTGTACAGGGAATGCAGCCGCAGTCAACGTTTCGAAAGGGGGACTTCCTTTGCGGGCAACAACGCTCGTTGCCCTAAAGGCCTGGCTACACGGATGCGTCACAGTGCGTCAGCGGTTTATTATTTTTTTTTTTTGACGTGGCGATGCTGCGTCATCTCCCTTAAAGCCCCTAAAACTTTGGGGCTTTATTCTCTACAAAAAGCGAGGGCATGTAGCTTTGCCTAGCCACGCGCCCTTTCTCCCCATAGGGAGAGGGCGCAACAGCCCGTCAAGAAGGCACGCGCTGACACGCTGGGACCTGTACGTGTGGTCAAGCCTGAAGTCCTCCCGTTGATACGTTGGATCCAGCCACATTTCTCCGTTACACGAATGCTGATCACTTTAAACATGCATCTAACCCTGAACATTTGCCTGGTTTAGACAGTCCGAAAAAAAGTAACTCAGTCAATTGCAGACGAGACCGAGGGCAACGAGAAGCACAGGAAAGGATGCACTAGTATGTATACAAGTCACGCACTCAGACACTCGCGACGTGGTTTCCAAAGCGTGTTTCGGGGGGCTGAAAAAAGAAAGCGAGAAAGTCAAATAAAAGACTGAATGAAAGAACTTTACCGTCACAAAGAAAGTTGAGTAAAATGACAAAAAAATGAAAACCAGACAACGATCGCTATCGGACAAGAAAACAGTTACGATCGAGGACAACATGCGCGTCAGGAAAACGGCAAGGAAAAAAAAATCTTAAAAAGGAGGAGAAGGGATGAATAGGGTGGATGGGCAGAATGTGGGGGAAAAGGGAGCGACGGAACACTACCGGATGCATTAATCATGCATACGGTGCGGAGGCGGAACCGGCGACGGATTGCGACGCATGATACGCGCTCACAACAGCCCAGCGCAGGTCTGCGCGACAGCGCCATAGACGGAGACGAAGGACTCCCGGAGGACACATCCCAACGATGCTTCGGGAAGTGGGACAAGCCGGAGATACACACACAAAAAAGAAAAAGGCAAGAAGACGAGGCAAGAAACACCAAGCTTAGCGAAGGAGTTGAAAGCGGCGGTCCTTCCCGATGCATCGTGCTGGGGGTAAACAAACCCTCTCGCTAAAGAGACCAAAAGGTGCCTGCTGCTGGGCACCCCGGATGGACGATGTTAATAATGGAGTCGGGTCGGCCGAGTGTCATCTCCGAGTCTCCGACCTGAGACGTGGATCCGTCGAGCGAAGTACAAGACGAGACGGTACAGGCCCAGACAACAGAGGAAAGCAAGAAGGACGGATCAGATGTATGTATGCGTGGCCTCGGGCAGGGCTTTCCGTATGAGGTAGCGACGATCACCACAGAGAACCTCACGTTATATTTCTTTCCCGAATTTGGTTGAGTCCAATTGAATCAAGGTTCGCAATGGATGCAGATGCGATAACAATGCGATGACGTGCTTTCCACAAAAGCCTGTCTGATTTTTGTAGGTCTTTTTAGGGTTTCCCCCTTGAAACCGTACTTTATATAGGTCCGTACGTGCGTTCGTATGTGCTCGTGTATCTTTATTTATACACTTTCGAAATTTAAAGCTTTCCAGGGACGGGGGGGGGGGGGGGCGTTGCGTGAACCTCCTCAATCCCCCTTGGCACTGTTGTGGGGGATTGAGCAGGTTCAAAGCACGCGTCCTTTCAAACATAAAAAGGAAACGTTTTCATTTATGGTACCCGGAAACATTGGCCCCCGCTTTTCAAATGCAAGATCAGTGTATTTCGGCCGCCATCTTCGTGGAAAACTTGCGTGGTCGTTACCCTCGACTTGATAAACGACGGGAGGGTTACGACTTCTTAAAAATCCAAAGTAGACGTCGCGCCCTCCTTAGAAGGAGCGGTGCTCCTTTTTTCTATATGTGTATGTATTATGCGCGCACGTTCGATATATATATATATATATATATATATATATATATATATATATAAAGGAAAAAGTGTATACCTAAGGGCTCGTTTTTCCGTGTTTTCACACCATATTAATGAGTTCTAACAGACAGTAATGCCAAGGAATGTACCGGAGAAGTTGTTAGAACCAATGGAATGTAAATAAGAAGGAAGAAAAGTGGGTGAAAAATAACCAGCCGTGAGCAGGTTATTATTTTTTCACCCACTTTTCTTCTTTCTTATTTACATTCCATTGGTTCTAATAACTTCTCCGGTACATTCCTTGACATTACTGTCTGTTAGAACTCATATATATATATATATATATATATATATATATATATATATATATATATATATATATATATATATATATATATAGAGAGAGAGAGAGAGAGAGAGAGAGGGAGATTGTCTCTTTTTGTATATTAGGTGTAAAATAGAGCCTATAGAGAAGTTTTGTCACATCACTGATTCTGATTCCCACGATGTTTGTATGAGCTGTTATGTGTGGTTTTGGTGCTGCTGATTTGTGACATTTTATTACAATTATGTGCGCGTAGTTGACCCATTACGATAATGCCCTGGTCGGGTGCTGTAGGAATAAATAAAGAAATATTTAAAGAATGAATTATTTACCCACTGCACACATAGGCAAACAAAAACCATCTTAATTGTTTGTACGTAACGGTCTCCCCTGAATAGATAAGCATAAGTAAAACTATAGTCTCGAAAAAGTCGGCACCTCTCGGCTAACTATTACTTCCCGGCTCCAGCTCCAGAGCTTTCACTATAAAAGGAAGCAGTGATTAATCGTGGAGGGAAGCAACGGCGAAAGCGCGCAAATGACGCGAACGACCGTGTAGTAAACAAGCGGCAGCAACAAAATCCATTCTGTCGAACTCGTTAGTGGCACGTTAATTCTACCTTTACTTACGACAACAGCTGATGAAGCCAACGACTAATGAAGAAAGAAAGCAGAAGCAAGGAAAAGAACGCCTCACACCGACGAATTGAGGTTGATCGAGAGCCAGAAATGAGTGCGGACGGTAACAAAAGGTGCAGGGAAACACTACTGGCATGCATGTGCGTGAGATGATTTGCGAAGCACTCCACGGGAAGTAAATTGATGTTTACGAAACAGTTTATGGGTCAGCACGATTCTCTTTCAGAAGCAAAGCTCCTCTTAGTTTAACCTTGTCCCGCGTCAGGCGTAACTGGCAGTATCTCCGAAACTGTGTAATAGATGGCGCTGTCTCTTTGAAGTACATACAAACTGCTGTTGAGTGAGGATATTCTAGATGGCGCTGTACAACTACTCTACGATTGGCTGCTGCGCGGGTTGTGCATGGGTGCGCGGGAAACGAGTGCCTCTCTCAGTCTCCTGGATCGTCGCCGTACGAGTCGGATCTTTGGTGGGGCATGGACTAAGCTGCGCGGAAGGCAACGGCGCCTCGTGCTTGTCGCGAGACAGACACGGACGGACGGACGGGCACTACGCTCCAATTACCATTCACTCCATGGATATGCTGCGATTTTTTTGTCGCTATGACTGGGAGAAAAACTCCAAGGACTAAATGTACAAGCACAGAACAGTCGTATAAAAGAAGAATCAAGAAGACATGAGTGTCAGAGTAATAAGTATTTAAGAAACCAAAAACACAGCCTTTAGTAGCGAAGCATCCCTTCTTGTCAGCGTCTCCTGTACTCATGGTGTGTCACGCAGTCGCGGTGTGTCACAGTGTAAATTTCACGTGATGAAATCACGATATCATGGCATCGTGAAGACAAAGGGTCGACAAATACTTGTGACGCAGTCACGATGTGATCATGACGTCTCGATGCATGCACCCTATAGGGTCTCGGCGTGTCGACGTCTAATGTCGTCGCGGTGTTTCATATTATAGTCACGGTACAAAATCAAAGTAGGTATGCGCCCCAAAAATATGGGATATCCCACAACTCGCCACCTGCCAACTAGAAATTGAGATGGCAGCAGTTAACAAAGAGCCGACGGCGTCGGCTATTCGTCGCACCTTCATTTAGATGCCGCAGGAAACGGAAACCGGGCATGTAGGGGGCGAATAATAAGAAGAATGCATGCTTCGCCCGTCCCCAGGTTTCACGTCAGCGGAACTAAAACACTCTTGCCTAGACAATTCGCTCCTCCGCAGCTTTGTGGGAAAAAAAAAAGCCAGGACTGTCCACTGTCGGCCATCCTTCACCAACTCATAGCTGTTCACCGTTACGGCAGCGTAACAAATCGGTACATGTGCAATAACCACACAACGTATCTGTCTCAATCTATTAAGTACTCCGCAGGATACCTCAGTTTCCCCGAGAGAAATTCGTCACCATTTTTTTCTCTTGCCACTCTCGTCGTCCTTGGCGAGTTTTCGCGTTCCGCTTATAAAACGACGCATAATCGATCCCGCGCCGACGACAATTACCCTGCTTTCTTGGGCGCCTTCGCAAACGGGCCACCAACACGCTGGGCGGGGCTTTGACGATTAGCGCGGCTCCAACGACGCCACACACACACGGCAAGGCGGCGGCACACGCCACACCGTGAAACCCCCACTCGATCACGACGACGAAGCGCTGCCGCGAAGCCGAGGCCCCGCAGCCAGGACAAGCCGAACCAGCAAAAGCGCGTGCTCTCGACACGGGAACAATTAATGCGAGGCTCCACGTTTTCACGGCACGGCCGGCCGAGCTGGCGGGGAAGAAGGTATAAGCGCGTTTTGTTTCGGTCGAAGGTAAACTGAGCACTTACGGGAGCATTGTGTGGGCGGGGCACGATATGCGCACGCGCGTGAAATGAACAGCATTCGTGGGGAGTGCAATCTGATTAGACGAGAGCTTAGACATCTTATAATAATAATAATAATAATAATAATAATAATAATAATAATAATAATAATAATAATAATAATAATAATAATAATAATAATAATGTCTAGAGTTTTACGCCCCAAAAACCACGAGATGATCATGAGAAATACCGCAGCGGAGGGGTATCTAAATGTAGACCACTTGGTGTTTATTAAAATGCACTGAGATCGCACAATAAACGGGCCTCTACAAGTTCGCCTCCATCGAAATGCGACCGCCGCGGTCGGGATCGAAGCAGCGGCCTCCGGGTCATATGCGACCTGCGCTTCGGGTCATATAGTGAACTATGTTAGTAACAAGTGGCCAGTTTCAAGAGGTATAGAAGAGATCGACCGACTCGGGCGATAGCGCCTCTTACAACGTCTACTGCAACGGATGAACGCGAACTGGTGTCATCTTGACATGCTGACGCTGTGCACCTAATAATCCTTTGATCTCATATTCCCAGACTGCGACCCAGAGCCATCTTTTTCTTCGAATTAAAGGTTTCATTCATTCACTAATACATTCATTCATTCATTCATTCATTCAATCGATATAGACGGCATTACTGATGCATGGGTTTCTTTGCCACCGTATCGTGCTGCTAACCTTGCCCTGCTGTGCCTTGAAGATTAAAATTAACGGTACTATATTGCAGACGCATATACACCTTAAAGCGGGCGGATTGGTGCCTTCCATGTCACCTGACCGTATCAGTTCACGACCCGAGATACAAACATGAGAAAACGTTCGTTTAACAGCCAAAGGTAGCGGCCCATGTGTCATATACGTGAAGTCGTCTACCACGATCGACGCAGGTAGACGCAGCCACGCGCCGTAACACCACAGAGCATTGGCAGGAAGGAAGGGCGAGTCGGCGGTCGCAGGAGCGACCCATCGGTCGATGCGTGCCAGCCGCCACGGCCACCGCCTCACCTGGCCGCGTCGAAGGCGCGGCAGCGGCGTCGTAATCGATGCCGCTACTGGCGTTGCTTGTGGCGATGACGCATACAAACGAAGCTGCCGCTGCAGTGTAGAGGGCGGAGAGCGTTCGCGCAGCGCGCCTACGGGGGCGAACGGCGCGCGCCACCGCAGTTTCTATACACACTGCAAGCCTAAGCTCTCTCCTTTCTCCCCTCCGTGCATTGCTTTAGCGGAACGTTATTGCAGCAGCGGTAGGCAAGCGCTCCAATGCTCAATGCACTAAGTCAAATCGGAATACATAGCGCCATACCATTCGAACAGTACAAATTAGCCTGTATATAGCCTGTTTTCGAGGTGAAAAATAAACAACTTGCAAACATTTTGTTTTGGG
This sequence comes from Rhipicephalus microplus, assembly GCF_043290135.1. NCBI lineage: Eukaryota > Metazoa > Arthropoda > Arachnida > Ixodida > Ixodidae > Rhipicephalus > Rhipicephalus microplus. Next base: position 46,939,270 of record NC_134704.1, on the reverse strand, counting down.
GTAAGGGTGGGGTGGTGTTGTCGGCTTTTCGCATGTGTATGCATGTGCATTTACATAAGCATGTGTCTTTATCTGTTTATATGTGCATGTTTGCCGCTATTTCTAAGCGTATTACAACACATTTTTTTTTAACGTTGCACTGTATGTTAAGAGGCGTTTATTAGGCAACATGTGTATTTATGTATGTGAAAATAAGCCATAGTTGAAAGAACATGTGTAGTGTATTCTTGCTGCTCCGTGTTCTTGTAGTTTTTCTGTTAGCGCCAAGTTGAAGAGACCGCGGACCTCGGCAGGCCGCTTTGTGGCTTTAAGCTCACGGCCCTCAACATCTGTATTCTTCCTGAGTGTGATGATGAAATGAACACTTTTCTGATTCTGATTCTAATGAACACAATACACATGAGGCGAGAACAAGGACGTATGCACTGTCGACAGTAAGCGCATGCCCTTAATCTCGCCTTATGTGTTTTGTGCTCATTGAGCGCTGTGTTTTACATTGCATCTGTACCAACGAGTTCGCCTCAAGAACATCTTAACTCATGTACCAAGTACGAGTCATCGCGCCTACACGGGCACACACATATACGTTCTCCCAAAGCAGTGGTTTTTCGAATGGCGGTCCGTGGATTCCAGGGGGTATACGTAGACATTCCGGGGAGTCCACAAAATTCATCCTCAAAAAGAAGAGAGAGGAAAAAACATAGCGTTTCTTGGACGGACACGGTTCTGTGTCTACGGCTTCCTTCCGATTTTTGGTATGCTGCGCTGCACAACAGCAATGCATTGAGGCGCTGCCTCATTAAGGTTCAAAGAGGCAGCGACACCAGCCGCGCGTACGGAGAAGAAAGTTTGTCGACGCTGAGTGTCCATTGTTCTCAGAGACGAATGGCTGGTGACAGCCGGCAACACGAAAGCCCCCGGCGACACAGAGAATGGATCCAAGCGCACGGGGACGCACGAAGCGACGCCCCTTGAATTGACGTACGCGCGGAAGGAAGCGTCAGAGCTCGATCAAGCTGACCGGAAGTCGTGCGATTAGAGAGAGGCGCGTAAGACAGGGGCAGCTGCAGAGCCCGTGGTGACGTACACACACGTACATAACATGAAAGCGGTGGAAACAGAGAAGAAAAAGAAAGGGGAGGAGGCAGCGCTGATGAAAGGCTCCAGATTTTTTCGCAAACGTATACACGTAGCCGGTAAAGCTGCATTGCGAATCGGGCAGATTGCACATGAGAACGGATAGCTGGGATGGTTTGAGGGAATTCAAGTTAAAACAGGTGCCGCAAAGAAACAACGACACATAGATGCCCTCGTGCACTCGTTCCTCGCTTGTGTCGTTGTTCCTTTGAGCTTACTGCTATGACATGATATTACACACATGCACTATTTTGAAAAAAAAAAAGTACTCAAAGACGAAACAGGGCTATTCATTTAAAAGTGGTACGACCTCTTCTGCATTTGCGTTAGACCACTCGAAAGCAAAAGCCGTCTTCTTATATTACGGCAAACGATTGTATCGGCTGTGCTCCTCGTGTTCCAGTTCGCTTTTCACTATCACTACGGATATGACGTACCAATAAGCACAAACGTCTGATGCGTGAACGCACTGTAGCTAGAGAAAAAAAAATGAAAGAAAGAAGTATATGAAAGCATCGCCACAGTCGTTTACGCCTACGCGTAAGAGGCTGAAAGTATTAAGCGCGTTGGCGGGGAAGCTGCTAAAACCATGCATACACGTTCGGAAACGCCCGGCTTGAGTTTTTCGGAAGAGGAGGAGGCAAAAAAAAAACGAAACAAAAAATACACGGAAGAAGAACGGAAGGAGAAAGTCTATGTCCAATATGATGTGAACACTGCAGCTTGTTCACAACAACTAATCACCTTCCTCACGCAGAGTAGCAAGTCAGCGATCCAAGCACGCCGGCTAAATTTTGTTTTTCAATAAAGAGCCCTCTCTCTTTCTCAAATCGGGTGACAAAACCAAGAAGGTTTAAAGAAAGATTCCTTGACCCAGACCACAACGCGATTATGAGGTATGCCATATTGACAGACTCCTGGCTCTTTGGCTGGCATACTTCAGCCTAAGTACACGGACGTTCATACACACTCCTCCCAGTCGGAACGCGACCATGTTGCCAGGCATCAAACCCGTGTCCTCAAGCTCACCAGCCGAGGACACGCTCACCACCTTACCTGCTGAGGTACCACGCGGTGTGTGAAATCGCTGCATCTTTGAACAGTGGAAAGGAAAGACTCGGTATAATATTGAACCGCCGCGGTATAGCTTAGCAGGCTGAAGTGTTGCGCTGCTAAGCCACATGTCACGGACTTGATTCGAGTCAGCGGTTGCCGCCTTCCGATGGGAATGGAGTCCAACAACGTCCGAGTAATTAAGTTTAGCTGCACGGTGATGAATCACACGTGAACAAAAATATTCCAAAGTTCCCACTACGGAGTGCTTTATAATCATACCAAGTTTTTTATTTATTCATTTTATTTTACTTACTTATTTGAGATTGTTTCATACAGCGAGCATCTTGGATGGAAGGCTTAATCTGTCTCACTGACGCATTGTGACCCCTGCACTTTTTTGCTCTGATGGAGCACAGAGGATTAGGGTGTGCGTAATCTTTCTACACAACAATAAAGAACCGCGTAAGCTCTTGGTCCCGGTGAATGACAAATGAATAACGTTGGACTATTGCTAATGAATAACAATTAGGCAGCAAGCAGTAATATCTGTAACAGGCGCGTAAGAACCTGATTTACTGTAACATAATAGTAGTCAGAGGTTAACATCGAATTACCACCATATCACTATAAGAGGTGCAGTGATGGAGGGCTCTGCAAATTTCGACTACCTGGCGTTATTCAACCTGTATATTAAATTTAGGCTCATGCGTGCCTATAACATTGCGCATCCATGGAAACGCAGCCCCCGCGGCCGGGAATCAATCCCGCGACCTGCGCGCCAGCAGTCAAGCACACAACCACTACTCTAACGCAGCGGGTGGAATTTTTTTTGTAAATTCTGACTTACTACATTACGAGAATCTCTTCGAAAAGAGACGTGAACACTCTCTAGAAATCACTGAACCCTGGTACAGACGGTCATGAGGCCCATAAAAAAATTAACGTATCTCATTAAACAAAGTTACGTACAATGCATTGATTAAAATGCGACATCAATTTTTTTATAACAACTTCCATGTGCAATCGCTTAGTATAATCGCGTCATGTTAGGATGAATCTGGTCTATAATGATAATGTTGGCGCTAATCTACGCGTTCGAGTGAAAATTACACCAGCATGACCCGAACGGAAAACGCTGTAAATGAAAACACGTTCATTATTTAACCCTGAATTGTACTATTTCAATCCTTCAGTACTCTACCTAAGAAGTCGGGACTCTTGCTTATTATACGCCTTTCTTTTCTGCTTTAAGTACACTCTCAACGTCTCCTAAGTGAGAACCGTGATGCAGGCATGTATTTCTACAGCAGGGCAGCGCCCCCCCCCCCCCCTTCAAGTTGTTGATGGACGAAGAGCTAGACTACCGCGGTAGGTTGGCACGTAAGACGCCGAAAAATAATTAAAACTGTCACTAGTATCAGCACAACGACGACTGCGAGGCTTACCCGCAACAGAGCGAGAAATCCAGGTGCGTCCGCCACGGTAAGGCACGGTTTCGAAACGTCGACGGCGGCGAGATGTGGTAGACGCCGAAGTGCATCTCGCACGCCCACCACCAGCAACAGAGCGAAGACTTCATGGCGGCACAGTGCGAACGGCACCGCTCCCTTTTTGGGGCGGTCACCGCGACCAAAGCGCGAGGTTGATCGCAGGGCGGCGAACACTGCCTCGCTGTACACTTCCGGTCGGAGGAAACGGGCAGGTGCTGCAGAAGGAGGGGGCGGCGACCGCGCTAGAGACGACGCCAAAGGTCACGATCACCAAACCGTATAGTCGTCTTTCCGATAGTGAGACCACACGAAAAAATAAAATAAAAAACGATGGCTCAGAAGAGAAGCGCACGCTCACAGGGGTTGGAGTATAGATCCAAGGAAGGAGGAAGCGCAGTTCGTAAGCGCAACACTGGGATAACGAATGTTGATCGCTGTTTCAGTCTCTCCCATTCGTGGTGACCGCTATACATCCGGAGAGGTTACGTAATGCGGTGACGTATGCCTCTACGGGAATCAGCGTTTCGGTGTCTTGTATCCAGCGCTACGTGAACGAAATGTTGCGTCCGGTGGGACCGTACCCTCCCTCAGCACCAACGGTTCTAAGCAGTGCAATAGCAATCGAACTGAGCTGAGATTGATTCCAAGGGGGTGGACGAGGGACGTCGTCTGGGACTTCTTTTGACATGCAGCCAGAGTTACGAAGGTCACTTCTTATTAGAGAGTCGTGTCGTAACCGCACTTCGAGTGGAAAAGACAGGAGATTCGAACGGCGGCGGCTTCGAAAGAAAACGTTGCTCAGGGGTTCCTTCGAGTATTTCAAGAACAAGACATCCGGTAGCGATGAGCGCTCGCCGCATCACCGATGCGGAGGAAAGCTGAGGAGATCATAGGGCTGGGCGTCGCCGAACGACAGTAGAGAGACACATCAGCCGGTTTCCGCAGTCTCTGCTCTTCAAGAAAGACGTCTCCGGAAGGCGTTCTTTGCACACACACACGCAAGAAAACGAAGAAGCTTCGGTGACGGCTTCGTGTTCCTTAAGAAACGTGAGAACGAAGGGTATCCTTCCAGGAGAAGCTTCAACGGAAAGTGTTCACTAGGCGTGGCAGACTCGGATGCCTCGGCACGGTACAGATTATAACATTCATCCCTGGGAGTGGCAAGCGATACTGCCCCGACTGAACCTAACGCTGCCTTCGTGATCGGCGAGGACGCGCGAACGTCAAGCGGCCTCTTGAACACCACAACATCCGTTTCCACGCTCCTCCGCGTTGGCGTCGTCTCCCGCTGCGGTCGCACACAACGTCGGCCGACGATGCGACCCGTGAAGTTCGGGACGGAAACAAAAGCGCTTAGTGCGTTGAAGTGCTCCTCGGCTGTCGCATGATGCCGCGCGTGAGCGAGGGCGTCGTTCTGGCCTCGCCACCTCGCCGAAGAAGGCGCGAACAGGTGCGCAGTGTCTTTGCGAATACGCCCTCACCAATAAAGAATACGCGGATAATGAACGAAAAAAAAAAAAAGCAGGAGAGCCTTTTGCGAGGAGTTGTCGGAAAAAAAGAAGAGGTAGGACGGCAGTTCTGCGCGGGTCGCCCGCTGTCGCGAGCAAAAAAAAAAAAGAACAAAAGAAACGGGGCACGGCGCGTTTCGCGCACCCACTCGTGGTGCCACGTTCGCGGCGAGACGGCATGAGACGCCCACGTGAGCTTGGTGTGCACCTCGCGGTCGGGCCGAGGGGGTTGGCGGCGGTAGTGCATCGAGTACAGATGCGATGCGCGACTGGAAGCAGGCGAAATATACAAAGAAACTGCGCCAGGAAGACGAACGTGCGAGGTTTCAAGAAAGATACACGAGCGCGGGCGTGCGAGGAAACAAGAAAGCGCGGAGGAGGACAGTTCCGTTATGTGCGCGGCGAGGGCGAGCCCGCGTTTTTTTTTTTTTTTGTAAAGTGCGTTTGCTTGTCTGTTTGATAAGAGCCCATCAGGCAAGGTCACGTTGCCTAAACTCGCGCCCCTCTGTTTGGGTTTGCCTCCTCGTGTAGCGCTAATACGGCATTTTAGCGGTGACGGTAATACCGTACGGTAAGCGGGCAACACCGTGGCATCGTCGGCGGCACGAAGATGATTAGTATACAAAACCTGTGTTTCGGATATTTCGGGCATCTGATCAACTTGCGGTACGTTATTAGCAACTTGCGCGGTCAGAAAGGCCGAAACAGCTGCGTCCTCTTTTCGACGGTACGATATTTCCGTACTTGTACCCCAGAGCAGGAGACGGCCAGCTAGCTCTTGAGGAGGAGGGCGGACCTCGATGAAGCCAAAATGGCAGGTTGCCGCGCGGGAAGGAAAAAAAAAGGGGGGGGGGAATTAACAGCAATGATTTACAAAACTGGAATGGAAATCATGTTTGTTTGCAGCATGCATGTGAGGTTGCAAATTGACAACATAAAATTAAAAGCAATAAAAAAGGGAAGGGGGAACCCTTCATACAATTTTTGGCGCTGAACATTCTCATTCATCTAGGATATATGTCTACATCAAGGTTGCTCACTGACAGACACACAGAAAGTCGTGGCGGTGTTCATCGCTGAGTAGGCAGGTATTAGCACCAAGGGCCGCATGTTACCCACCACCGCCTTGGAATAAACCAAACGGCACTCCTAAAACAATGGGATGCTTTGACAGTGCCGGTTAACCGGATGGCAAGTAAAGGAATACGGCACCGTGGTGGTCTTAAAAACATTTAGCTGGGTGAGTTGCTCGTTGCGCAGCGTAACAATAAAATTATCGAAGTGGCTTGCCGTCTAAAAAGCAATGTGCCGACCACGGCAATGATGTACGTCCGTATATTTACCGTACGGTAAACTGGCTTTACTAAAAAAACACTTCACGAACAGGGTGTTATAGCAGTACTGAATTACATTACAGTAAGATACGGCTATATTGCAGTCGGTACTGTTAGGGCTCGGAAGGAGGGAGGGTCGCTGGAGGATACGCAAAACAAATAGGGTTATGGCACTATTTACACATATTTACAGCAAAGAAAGGTTAGGGGTTTCACAAACCACGAGCGTGGTGGTTGAACCATTACATGGTTCAGAGCGACGTCCAGCACTCTGCGGCGTCGTTTTAACCCCTGTTGGGCTCCTCCTCTCCGAGTGGAACACCAATCACACACACACAACAGGTGAGGGGGACTAGCATGCACGGTCCACGTGAACGTCCAATATTGAGTTGTGAACACTGCACTGCAAGGTGGCGCCAGCAGGGCTCTTCCTCGTCGTGTGTGTGCCGCTAGTCGAGAGTTCCCACGATCCTGACAGCATACATCAAAGGGTCCGCCGATTTGTTCGCTTAATTAGCGGGGCGATTTGCAGCGGTCGCCACGGTCTCTTCCAAGGAAGATGCTGTCTTTGTTGTCCTCTCTGGAACTGTTTACGATGTCGTGGCGACACGACGTCTCATCCTCCGGCGAGCAGGGACAATGCCTGGCGGGCATAGGCAGTCGGCCGGTCGGCTACTTGATTGAGGATTAAAAGAACGCCGTTCCCCCGTCAGCGCTGGCGCCGGTCACGCTAGCTTCCCCGTCACCCGATGAGTCGCCGAGGGCATCAGTCACCGCTTCAGCTCGAAGAGACGACGAAAGGGTCCGTAGTTGAAAGTCAGGAGCTCGCCTTCGCTTGTCACATGGTCTGGGTAATTACTCAAATCTTCGACAGCGTCTGGCAGACTGGGTGCCGAAGGGATTGAGAGCTTCTCCAGTGGACCGGCTTACGCACCATGGCGTCTGCCCAGATGAATTTCCAGGCCAAACTTAACAGTACGTGACTATAATAGAGCGGAAAACTTTTGCTAGATTAATAGATTGATACGTAGAGTTTAACGTCTCAAAACCACCATATGATTATGGGAGCCGCCGTAGTGGAGGGCTCCGGAAATTTCGAACACCTGGGGTTATTTAACGTGCACCCAAATCTGAGCACACGGGCCTACATTTCCGCCTCCATCGGAAACGCAGCCGCCGCAGCCGGGATTCGATGCCGCGACCTGCGGGTCAGCAGCCGTAGATTTACTGTATATGCTACATTTAGCTACTTAAAGGTAGCATAAAAAGTAACTCTAAGCAGCCGAGTACCTTAGCCACTTGACCACCGCGGCGGGCCAAGACTTCTGTGAGACGCTCTCATCGTTTCATCACGTTACAGTGCGAAACTAGTAATTTGCGAATATAGAATGTTAGCGGGATCGTGGTACTTTAACGCGGGACGGTAATACCGCAGCAAAACTTCTGCGGCTACTAAGCCCAGGCTTATAAGCCCCCTCAACATGGCTTACAAGCGAAACTTCAAATCTCAGATGGGCGTAGGCCATCTTGGAAGCTAGTTAAGCGGCTTATAAGATGGCTGGCATAAAGGTGACTTTCAAGCGCAACTTTGGCGTTGTACAATATGGCAGGCTTACAAGCCGGTCAAAGATCACCTATCGGCGTAACGTGCTAGGTTATTCGGCAGCAAGCCAGTTTGTTGCAGTTTTAACTTGATCGGCCTCAAATACGGCGACTTAAGATGACACTTAATCCTATAGCTTGTAAGCGTAATTTTGTCAGCCTGCTTATGAGCCATATACGATTTAAACTCACTTGATCGTAAACTAGCTTTTAGGGGCGAAGCTCCTTAAGGCATGGGTCTGTCCGTTCCTCGTATGTATATAGTACGTAGTCACCAGTGGCACATACCCACTGCAAAGCGGGTGCGGGTATGTGCCACAGGGGATGAGAGATGGGAGATGGTGGTACTTGAAGTGTTCATTAGATGGACCCACGGACGGACGGACGGACGGACGGACAGACAGACAGACAGACAGACAGACAGACAGACAGACAGATGAATGAATGGACTCACGGACGGAAGCGCGGATGGTCGCGCGGACGGACGGAAGCAAGAACGAACGGACGGGCGGAAGCATAGACGGGCTGACGGACACTTCACCCCACTCATCATCATTCACTCCGTGAATATGCTGCGATTTTTTTTTACTTGGGCAGCTTGTCAGGTGACCATAGAGCATGTACAGCGGCGATCTAAACTGGCCATGTGTTGCAATCTAGCCGAGGAAGACATGCTGGTACCACAGAACACCTACCAACAAGGTGTCGGAAAGCCACGAATGATTAAGGCTTGTCAATCAAGCGGACGCTCAAACCGCAGACAGCTGTAGAAGCGTCCGCGGACACGTGTACCCCGCGAGTTGAATCAAGCCAACGGAAGCGAACCTGTGACCTTGTTCAGTAGTGGAATTCTGCAAACGCGCATGTAGGTTGTGGTAGAGGTCACACAAGCCGCGACCAGCAAAATACGTTTCTAAATTAAAAAAGATACCGTAAAGAGAAGCAGCGATGATAGTGAAACGCTTTTCCACGAAGTGCTCAATCAAAGATTTCAATCAAAATAGTTGCGTCACAATAATTGTAATGCAATAAAAGAACGAACACACGAACAATCGGACAAACAAATTACCAGAAAAGAGATAAACTGCCTCCGTTACGACAAACCGAAGTTGGCTCTTAGAGGCGCTTTCGAAAACTCTAGGCAACTATAAGTTTTTGAGGACTTGGCGCAACAGTCATACTTCAGTGCCAAAAAAACTTCCGGCTATTACTTGCGCCCACAACGGCGTTCACATTGATGAGTTCCGCCAAACGAAGTATCTCCTTACTCAAAAACATTGAGCAACGTTTTTTTTTTTTCAACAGAAATTCAAAATCAAATTGCTCTCGTACGAAAAAAAAAGTGACCACAGCTTAAGCCGCACACGGAATAAGACTTGTTTTCTTTTTGAAAGCGAAAAATAAGGTACATCCCGACGCCCCACGCGAGATAATCCCTTACGTGGGGCGATTGTTCTTGAATTACTCTCATTCGAGCAACATAACTCAGCGAGTACTGTTTCCTTCCTTCCTTTCTTCCTTTCTCCCTTCCTTCCTTCCTTCCTTCCTTCCTTCCTTCCTTCCTTCCTTCCTTCCTCCCTCCCTCCCTCCCTCCCTCCCTCCCTCCCTCCCTTCCTTCCTTCCTTCCTTCCTTCCTTCCTTCCTTCCTTCCTTCCTTCCTTCCTTCCTTCCTTCCTTCCTTCCTTCCTTCCTTCCTTCCTTCCTTCCTTCCTTCTTTCCTTCCTTCCTTCCTCCCTCCCTTCCTTCCTTCCTTCCTTCCTTCCTTCCTTCTTTCCTTCCTTCCTTCCTTCCTTCCTTCCTTCCTTCCTTCCTTCCTTCCTTCCTTCCTTCCTGTTTTTATTTCTTTCTTACTTTTTTCTTTCTCCCTCTGCTTCTTCCTCCCTTTTTATTTCTTTTTTCCATCCTTCTTTCCTTCCTCCTTCCTTCCTTCTTTCTTCCTTCTTTCAATCTTTTTTCTTGTTTTTTTCTTTCTTTTCCTGCTTTCATTCTTATTTCTCGTTTTTTTTTTTTTTCGCTTACCGCCATTCACCATAGCAGGGCAGCAAACCGGGTGCGCGTGAGTTTAACCTCGTCGCACTTCTTCATTTGCTCTTTTCTCTCTTTCTATGGTAAGAGATCAGAAAAAGACTTAACGTGACAAAAAAAGTAACCATAACGAAGCACAAAGAAACTAAAAAAGGTGAAAGTGAACTACCCTAGAAAAAAAATGAAAATAATCTGCGAAGCTTTAAGTGGCTTCGGGTTTCCCTATCAAAACATTGGCCTCTCCTAAATCCGAAGAGTTCAAATCTATGTAGCACTAAGAAAGAAAGAGAAATAGTAGTGGTGAACTCAACGAAGGATTAAGTTAGCTAACACGAAGAGCTTACAACGCTCCGCAAACAAAACAAAAAGAAACTGAAATGTGAAACAGCTTGGCAGTTAACGAATCCACCAGACGAGTAAGAGGCGACGTAAATCCGGAAGAAAGTTGACGCCAGCGTAAGTGGGGGCGATGTGAAATGAATGAGGAAGGAACAAAAAATCAGTGTCTTTCCAGCACTCTGAAGATTAAACCAGCAAAGCTGCGTCTACGGTGGCACGGCACGGTATAGCGAATAACGACATAGGGTAGAGAGTATCGAGAACGTAAGTACCAGGCAACCATACTGAACTCCATTAAATACAGAGAACCCCCAACCCGCGCCCCATCCCGTGTCTTCGTGCAAGCATTTTACCATTGATTCACGCTACATTCACGGGCGATAAACTTAAAAGCGTGGGTGTATGAATACAATTATTCACTGACTCACTTTCCTCGCATTAACAAACCTATGACAAGCTCTATGACAGTCAGAACCAGCCGCAGATCAGCCTCTGGATTCGGCCGATTGCTGTGCTCATTTTTCCGTTAGGGTATAGCGTCGAAAATGTCTGCTCACAGGTACACGTTGCAAGTGACTCCAGCATATTAATTGCCTTGTCTTCGGTTCCTTTCTTCAAACAAGAGATGTGCGCAGGGGGGTAATTTAAGGCCTCCGAAAAGGAAAAAAAAAGTAGTACTTTCCATAACAAATAATTTCGCCCGTTCGTTCTGGAGCCAACACCTGGACTCGGGAAATTCTCGTATGACCCTCAGGCCATCATCGATAACGAACGCTGTTCCGTATAAAGAAGAGCGTTGGATCAGATGAAGTCGATCAAAGGCTTATACAGTTCACCAGGACGAAACGCCTCCGTCTTGAGATCGAGATCCACGTCACCCTCCGCCTAAAAGTCGACATGCACGGATACTCACGAGGAGTGTTTGTTTGTTTCTCTAATCTCCCCCCCCCCCCTCTTTTTTTTTTCTGCTTAACCATCCTCTAGTACAGGCTGACCTGGCAGCGGGAACATCTGGCAACCTCCTCATTATACCGATTTGAAGTGCGAACGGTAGCAATTTACTTCACATTTTGCCTTCACCTGGTACCTGGATACACGTAATAGAGTACATGGCTGCCGTAATATTTCATACATAACATTTCACAGAAGCGGGTCAAAAGCGACACAAAAGCACACACAAGGCACAGATTTGTGCTTGTCGCATTTCTGTCCCACAATAGTATTATCATAGTCTCTCAATACTTTATTTTGTTTCACTTCTGCACTACATCAGTTAGTCAGGATCAGAAAAGCAGGGCTGTATACTCCACGTGTGCCAACACGTGAGAACACACTGCTTAAGACATCACTTGGAAAGTCGGGAACATGAAATGCTTAGGAAAGTAGTATGTTTCAGGGTATTCGACGTGTCCAGAACCGATACACCACACTTCCAAAACCAAGGTTTACGTCCACACGAACGAAACAATCCCACATTTACTAATACCCAACTATAGTTTATTTTCTTCTTTCAGATGTATGCGTTTGTGCGTCGGGATTCATGGTGCATTTAACAGTTACCACGAGATATTCTATTCTATTTATCTCACACTTCCAAGAGATTAAACAAAAAAACTACCCTTAAAAACACTTACGGGAAAAAGACTGCCCATACGAAGATGCGCGGAGGTTCGTGAAATATCAACTGGACAGATACATCCGTCGCCCCCGTCTAGACGCGTTTCTCAGCGGTCGTTACAAACTACCGTGACAAGGCTGGCGTGTGGTTACTTTTGTCTCTCTTCTCCAACGTGGCTAGAACAAAATAGTGACAGTAAACACCGTACGGCCGCAATTACAAATATTTCTCCGGGCAAAGGTAATCGTAAACTATAGCGAGTCCGTTTTCTCCTAGATAACGCAAAAAAAGAGCAATCCCGAAATATTGATATGCCTTGATCGCGAAGCTAGAGAGAAAAAGCAAGGAAGTCTGGACAGAAACCCCGTACTATTAAAAATATTGCTTGGACGAAAGCATGAAATGTATCTGTGACAAAAGACGACAATCTTGCTGAAAGACTTCCTAGAAGTGGGCCCCGCACTACGTAACCGTTTTTGATGAGCAGTTTTATGCAGCTGCATACAAAGCGATGTTAGTTCGTATACTGTGGGTAGAACTTGTACAGAAATATAGACTTGTGAAGTTCTGCTGCAAAGTGAAATATTTCAAGCGAACTGTCCATTCACGATGATTCATTATTTGTTTCAGTTTGCAAAGCGTTTTTTTTCCTTGCTTGTTCATTTTTGTTTCCGGCCAAACGTTTCCTTTTTTTGCTGTTAAATTGGAGTAGCCGAGGAGAAATAAAGCTCAAGCTCTCCGAAAAAGTCGGCTGCATTGCGCAATACATTGCGCAATGACAAAGAAAGAAAGAAGGAAAGAAAAGTAGCACGTTTCAGGTATGCAGACGGAAAGTTTCACTTGCCGCCATTTTTCCCGATGAGCCAACCATTCCAGTATTTCCTTCCACCAACTTCCAAGCTTTCTTATTCGGGCAGCCCGAATGGGTCTTTCTTGGAAGCTACGAGAATCGCTTTCAAAGGCGCTGCACTTCTTTTCTATTACTCGTCTCACAAGTTACGTCCCAGGCCGCGCACTCAAGAAACAAATAGTGCGGATAAGAAAAAGACGAAGAAAAAAAAAAGAGGGACGGACGCAAAATTTATGTGCCGCACTCACGCGCTGCGCTGTATCTTCCCTTTGATCATTCATCCGTTCTTGGGGTTTGAGTAAATTGGCGAATAAAATATAACATTGCGCACACGGAGAACCTAGCAGTACCGCGTCTGTAACGACGATAGGTTCTTTTGTATTCTGGGTCGCACACACGCATTTTTCTAAAACTTCATTCTAACGAAAGCGACTAGTCATGTGTAAATACCAAACTTGGCATATATTGTGGGCGTGCATGACTGTTCTTACGTCTTGAAACTCGTGCGTCTTCTGGGCTTCCTTCGAAGGATATAGATTTTCATGCTTTCGATATATATATATATATATATATATATATATATATATATATATATATATATATATATATATATATATATATATATATATATATATATATATATATATATAAAGCGAAACGCTTGGCGAGGCAATTCCTTTCATCTTCCACGATGTGTTTCTATGACTGCACTCTAGCAAATTACCGCCATAGATCGGCGCAGGCCCAGCTTTTAAGGTATCGCGGTATACGACTTGAATGTAATTTTTGTCCATAAGAAAGAACCTTGGGTTTTCTGTTTGCATAACGCAGTGGAACTGGTGAGAAAACGCCTGGTTGTGATTCCGTGGAGAGCGACAATTCAGTTACATACTAATGCGAGCGCTCGTTGAAAACGTGAATGTGGATCTTTTTTTTTTTACATTTGAAACGATATTTCTTTCGTCTAGCTCCCACTCTTTATTATTATCATCTGTCGTGCGACCGAAGAAAAAAAATAAAACACTGCAAATGTAAACGATGTGCTGGGGGTATCTTCCGCGTGTCTTTTCTTGAATTTTGTATCTTTGTGTTGATAATTATGGTCGGAGCACCAGGTGTTGAAAGGATATGACTGTTGTTAACGTTTTACAGATTAATAATATGTGAGACTAATAGCAGATAGATACTTATTCTGTGCGTGTTCGTACAGTATAATAGCAAGACGAAGGAAGTATAGAGAGAATAAATTATAATTTTGTCTTCTTGGTGTCTTCTGGCTTGTTTTTTTTATTTAGTACAAGGTAAAACGCACTACAAACGCCTGGTGTACCATATATCATCATTAGCTCACCAAAAGTTGCAGAAGTCGAGCTTATTCATACAGTTTATTCATACACGAAACGAAAATGTTGCTAAAGAATAGCTAAAACTGGGAGCGATCACGACAGTGTTGGCTTTCTTCGTTTCTCTCTTCCACGTTTTCTTACTTTTGAATAAGTGTTAATTATGGAAAAGTCGCCTTTAAGGAGGTGCAATGGTTATGAACACCAACACGAAGGTCACGGGTTCGAACCCAGGCATGGCGCTCACTATTTCATGGAGGCAAAATGCCAGAGGACCGTGCACCGTGCGATGTGAGTCCATGTTAAGGAGAGAGAGAGAGAGAGATAAAGATACAAGGAAAGGCAGGGAGGTTAACCAGACGCACATCCGGTTTGCTACCCTGCACTGGGGAAGGGATAAAGGGGAGAAAAGAGGTTGCACAAAGATGAGAAGGTACACACAATCACGAGCACACTCGGTGAGCACACACAGTTCACAGGCGGTCGCTCAGGTTTGTTGACTTAAGGTAAAGAAGCAGTGCTTTAGTTGCTTTCTGCGAAACTGAGGCAGATGCCCAAGGTCCTAGTATCTTCCGCACACAAAATGGTCCGGGGTCAAGTCGATTCAAAACCATCCGTAGCTGGCATCGCTGTGTGTCGTAGCAAGTGCAGCTGCAGAGGACGTGTTCGATGGTTTCTTCATCTCCGCAGTAGTCGCACGTAGGAGTGTCCGCCATACCAATGCGAAAGGAGTACACCTTTGTGAATGCAACACCCAACCAAAGGCGGCATAACAGTGTCGCATCGGAGCGGGAAAGTTGTGATGGTAGCTTTAGCTTTAGCGAAGGATCCAGTTCATAAAATTGACACCTTTGGAAGCTGGTAGACGACCAGAACGTGCGTGTGAGATCTCGAGCCAGCAAGTAAAGTTGTCTTGCTGCATCATTCCTTGATAGAGGAATCGGGACTACACGGGTTTCTTCATGGGCTGAGCGGGCTGCATCATCGGCTAGTTCATTTCCGGTAATACCGATATGTCCAGGCAGCCATTGATATATAATATCATGCCCTCGTGCTAGAGCTTCATGATGGCAATGTCTTATTTCTTGTACCAGTTGGTCATGGCTCCTCCTACGCATGGCAGACTGCAAACTCTGAAGCGCTGCCTTCGAATCACAGAATATGACCCATTTTCCTGGACGTTCTTGAACGAGATATTGTAAAGCAGCCCTTATAGCAGCAAGCTCTGATGCCGTAGATGTAGTCATATGTGACAACTTAAATTTGATTGTCACTTCTGCAGCCGGAATTACAGCGGCACTTGATGAGCTGCTGGATGAGACGGACCCATCAGTGTATATCTGCGTTCGGTCTAAGTACAACTCATGTTATAATAGCAGTGTTGCTTGCTTCAATGCTACTCTGGAGTGACTGCTTTTCTTTTTGATTCCCGGAATTTCTAGACGTACTTGCGGCTGGTCGAGGCACCACAAAGGGCATGCCGTTCTCACAGCTGGCGTATATCCTGATGGAATGCTGTTTAGGTGCTTGGCTATGACGTCTGAAAACGTAGCACGTGGTCTTCCGGAAGGTAGAAGGGCCAAGTGGTGGTCGGGGACACGGCTAGCATGTCGAATGTGCGCTCTGAGGCAATCCACAGCTATATATGTCCTGACCGGATGGTCTTTGGCAAGCATGATTGTGGCATAAGTAGAAGCGCATCGGGGCAGTCCTAGGCAGATACGCAGTGCCTGACCCTGCAAACTCTCCAACGAATGAGTATTCAATTTGCAAGTGTTAGTCAGTACCGGCAGGCTGTAGCGCAATAGACCCAGAAATAGGGCCCTGTACAGCTGTAGCATGGAGGCCACAGAAGTTCCCCATGCTTTACCGCACAAGAATTTCATGATATGCACAATAGATAGCAGTCTCTTCTTCAAGTACGCACAATGTGGGCTCCACGAAAGACTTCTGTCGATTATTATGCCCAGGAAACGATGCGTCCGTGCTCTCCATGTTAAGGAACACCACAAATTTCTTATAATGTGACCGCCATAACCGGGATGGGGGGGGGGGTAGAAAAAGTGGGTAACGATTTAGAGTATAGGGTACTCTACTACGCGAGCGCTTAAAGCCGCCCCGTGAGCCTCAATGCCACACTAGGAAGTTTACAGCATGTTGTCGCTTCGTAGAGGATCGAATACGCCGCGACAAGAGGGTTGGCAGCCGAGCTCTATGAACACGGCTCTACCGCGGCGGACGAATCGCATAACTATTGTGGCACATTAAACGTGGCAGTTTTCAATAACTAATACTTATTAACGAAAAACAAAACATGGGAGTGAGAAACGATACGGCGTCTCCCTCTATCCTATCATTGTCTTGGAACGTAATGATCCATATATTATTATTATTATTATTATTATTATTATTATTATTATTATTATCCTTGGGGTTGGATCTTTACGTGCTTAGCAGCGCAGCACTTCAGTCGCTACGGGAAACAACGAAACGAGGCAACAAGAAGTTATCTAGTTTTCTACATAATTCATTATATTTTCATATGAAAAAAAAAAGGCGGCTGCATTTCCGATGGAGGCGGAAATGTTGTAGGCCCGTGTACTCAGATTTGGGTGCACGTTAGAGAACCCCATGTGGTCAAAATTTCCGGAGCCCTCCACTACAGCGTCTCTCATAATCATATAGTGGTTTTGGGACGTTAAACCCCACAAATCAATCAATTCATATGAAAAAAAAAGAACGACTGGTAGTGAAGACAATTCCGTGATCGAGAGAGCATCAGTTATTAGAGAACGACACACAAACACACGCATGTGACCGGCGCACCCTCGAGCGATGCACTCATGTACGCTCGT
This sequence comes from Rhipicephalus microplus, assembly GCF_043290135.1. Classification (NCBI taxonomy): domain Eukaryota; kingdom Metazoa; phylum Arthropoda; class Arachnida; order Ixodida; family Ixodidae; genus Rhipicephalus; species Rhipicephalus microplus. The sequence continues at coordinate 46,922,113 of NC_134704.1, read as the reverse complement.
CGGCACAGTGTTTCTAGTGTACGACACTGCCGTCGCATTCTGTGTGTTATAACTCTGAACCACCCTACCAACACTCTGACACGTCCCTCAATGCATCTACGGAAACCTTGTGATGTATTGTAAATGAATACTTAAGGAACAAAAAATAAATAAACAAATAAATTAGCAACTTCACTTGAAAATCGTTACAATTGGAAGTCAAAGGATGATCAATCAATCAACCAATAGTTTATTTAACATGACCCGGAACAACCACGAGACGTTAGTGTAGGCGCACGGAACAAAAAAAAAGAACAATACAAATAAACAATACCATACAGGCAGTCCTCAGAGAAAGAAATCAAATAAAAAGATTGGGAACAAAGAGAAAGAAAGAAATCAGCGCAAAATGGTAAAAATAAAAAGACAAGACGAGAATCATAAAATGGGAGTGAGGAATAAAGGGGATGTACGAAACCATGTAGAAACCTTCGTGAAAGATTGAAAGAGGAAGATATGTAGAATGTGAAAAACTATGTTAAGACAGTGCAGAGCTGAAATACTACTATTACTAATAATAATAATAACAATAATAATAATGATAATAATAATCAAAGAGATATAACAAAACATATTACAGGCATTACTCGCAAAGAGTCAAGCGAGATAGTATATGTAAAGTTGGCTATAGCCAATCAGAGCAACACTTGCGCGATTTAGATTGATTACAGTTATAATCTCCAAACTAGACCCAAACGATTTCGCAATTCCCGATTTTTTTTCCCTCCGAGCATCTTCCACATCCAATCTAACTGTCCTCCGTAAAGCCTTTTCTTCCAATTTTCCCAAGACCATCTGACTGGACAGAAGAAAGGGGTCACTCTGCACGAGGCCCAACGAGATTAATCCATCCGCCGACCGGGTTTTCTCCGGCGCGCTTGGCATGCCAGTTCACGGGAGTGCGCAATGAGATTTTCCGTATAGCCTAACAAAGGGAGCGAACACGGGGGTTCCTTACACTGCACCAGGCGAATGAGGAATGCAACTGCGATGACCACGCGAACGCCGAGCGCCACCGAGTAAATAATCATGGACACGCAGAATGCGACATAGCACGGACAAGTGAGGAGGAAGACTTCCGGAAGTTTTCCCTTTGTAAAAGCACGTCTACGCCATTCCGTCGGTATAGACCCTTCGTGACAGTTTCAGAAGATGGGAGATATTGCTACCTTACAAATAGTCGTCTCATACAAGCTTAATTATGTTCCCGGGCTTTAACGTGCCAAAACCACGTTATGATTACGAGAGACGACGTATAGTAGAGGGCTCCGGAAGTTTAGACCGCCCGGGGTTCTTTAACGTGCTCCTGAATCTAAGTACAAGGGCCTCAAACATTTTCGTCTCCATCGAAAATGCAGCCGGGATGCGAGCCCGCGACTTTCGGCTTAGTAACCAAGAGCCGCTGTCTATCATACAAGCTTGAAGAGTATAGCAGTGGCTTTTACAGAGATTGTTAATCGGTAGGCTTAAACACCAGTAGTAACGAAATAGCACAGGACAGCGCCGGTTAGAGATAGCTGGGAGAGGTTTTCACCTAGCAGTCGGTATAAATAGGACAGACTGATGACGATTATGATGATCCTGAAAAAAACTCACATCGGCATTCACTCTTAGAGTTCCCTAAAGTTAACAAGATGGTTGGTATGTGGGGTTTAACGTCCCAAAACCACCATATGATTATGAGAGACACCGTAGTGGAGGGCTCCGGAAATTTCGACCACGTGGGGTTCTTTAACGTGCACCCAAATCTAAAATTAACAAGAGAAGACTCCGGCGCTGCGATCGTTCAGCGGCCATGGGAATGATGGGTAGTACGTGGATTTGCCTAGTCTTCGTGCTTGCGTGCTTCTAACGCCGTTGTGGCTTCGTTTATTGCAGTATTTCGGTTTCGTTTCAAGTGAAAGAACAAACAGTTTTGAACTTCGTGACCTGATTCAAATTTGTGATAAGGAAGTGAAGCGTGACTGATAAGCTACTGCTGATTGCTGTTTCATGGCAAAGCAGCTTCAAGCCATGCGAAGCCAAACGGGGTATAAAGCACGAAGACTAGGCCAATCAGTGTACTACCCATAATTTTAATGCTCGCTGAAGCGTCATGCGTTGCAGCTCCCATAGACACTCGCCAGCGTTATCTTCCAGTGTACTTATTCGAAACTGTGCTTTACGCATTTGACTAAGATGACTCAAAGGCTAAAGCCACCACCTCCCTTTTCGTTACAGTCAATGCGTTGATACTCCCACGACCCCATGTGAAAGCGTCCTTCACTTATCGTGCCCTTACACAGCCCCCGAGATCGGAAACAGAGGAGGCTTTCAGCACTTCACCTGGCTTTTGCCTTTCCCCCGTGATCCGCACAACTTCGAGCAAGCAACAATGACACGTTGCGACGCGATCGCGAGACTTCGCGTCACACAACGTCATGGTGACATCAGTGACGGCATATTTAGGCTATCGACGACGTCAAGATGACTTCATACGGTAACTTCATCGCTTCACAATTTTTCGCATCACTCGTGTTAACGTCAACGACGCGAAACACCGACTCTGACGATCAACTTTTAGCGTTCGACGATGAGGCATTTGGGGCTTTCACCTTAATGACTGTACACGTAGGAAGAAAGCCTGCATTACAGCAGCCTATTCAAACAGAAAGTGGGAAATGTTTCAATTGCCTTGCTACGCACACATACACGTGCAGGATGAGCGAATAAACAACGCAGCATATGCGCAAACTTACAAACACAAAAGGTAGCATAATCAACTTAAAGGAAATCAAGCCAGCAGATGCTATAACAACGCACAACCTTTCAAACTCCCCGTTTATTTCACGCACGAGCGTCAGTTTTAAACTGCTAACAGCTAACACATTATACAAAGAAAGTTCAGAGGTTGCTGCGACCAAACCAAATTAATTATATACCTACAATATTTGTTGAAGTTTCATCCACGCAGTGGCAGCATTGCGTTGTATTTACAAGCCTGCAAAACTTTTCTCTTTTTAAAAATAAAGTTAGCCAAGAAAACACTCACAAATTATAACTAAGACGTTTCACCACCACAACCGCACAGTTTTGTAAACGCAGTATACTGCTTTAACAAAATAGTGCTTCAAAAACAAGACTTTTTTTTTCTGTAATCGTTATGCCGTATACTGATAGCAGCCTAGACAAAAAAGGTTTAAAAACCAGTTCAAGACGAATATAGGTATCATATCTTCCAAATTAAACAATCGCTCTTCGACAATCATACGATGATATAACAATAACGAAAGCCTAAATGCACACTTGAAGCGAGAGCGCGGGTATCGGTGCTTTTTTCGCGGGATTCGATGTAATCCTCCAAACGGTTTTGTAATCTCGCAAGATAATTCATCATTGCAATAATCCCCGAAAAGTTCCCTAACTTAAGCCCACGTCCAGCCACCTTACTTGCAATTACACTGTTCTTTCAAACGCAATGCCGGCAGGTTTTTTTTTTTTTGAGTTTCTGCAGATGTTCGAAAGGCGGCGTTCGATTACGCCTTAGGCTATGCGCCCTTAAGGACTCTATTTATACGTATTTTCCGCAGACACTCATGACTGATGATGTGAAAAATCATGTTTGGTTGAATGAGAGAAAATAAGAAAGAGAGAAAGAAAGAAAGAATGAAAGAAAGAAAGAAAGAAAGAGAAAGAAAGAAAGAAAGAAGATAACTGATAGCAAGGGAAATCTTACTGGCAGTTTCCTTATTTAAAGACGCAACACGAAATCGCATTGCGTTTGCATAAAGAAGAGGCATAAAAGCCACGTCGGTGGTGATTCAGGAAGGTCTCTTCGTTTTGAATACGGCCGGTGACCCGCTTATTTCCAAGCAATCAACCGCGAAACGCAACACAGCTGAAAATACTACAACGTACTACGAGTCGCACAGTGTGGGTGCCTGCGGCACGTGGGTGTCGATTCATTTACAGTGGTTGCCGGAAAAGGAGCCACCACGCTCAGCATGGTGGCACTATACAAAGCACAAACTTGTGCAACCTGCGCGACGCGTCGTTTATGCCACAACGCGAAGGTATATCCCCCCCTCCCCCCCTCCCCACCGAGCGTCCATTCGTTACTGACTCCACGGCGATGGGTGTGGCACGACTCGCCGCCAAAACGACTGCACGACGCGTACACCACGCATTCGCCCGAAAACGGAGCAAAAAATTATCATCATCATCATCATCGTCGTCGTCGTCGTCATCATCATCATCGGCCTGGCTTACGTCCACTGCAGGACAAAGGCCTCTCCCATGTTCCACCAGAGTGTATAAATACAGTGCGTAAAAAAGATAGGTGTGTATAAAATTTATCAACAGAAAAAACACGGGCTCCCCCAAAGGTGTCCTTTCCCAGCAGCAAAAAGAGAAAAAAGAAAAAAAAGAAAGGAGAGCAAAGCGCTCTGATACGGCAGTTCAATAAAGTAGGTTAATAGGAGGCCCGGAACCTGTTCATTCCATCCACTTTAAGTGCACTCCAATTCACCAATACGGTGCAACGTGTTGAGGATATAAAACGGGCCAACAGCCAATCTCGATGCCCGTGCGTATAGAAGTTTTGCGGGATAGGCGCATCGTTATGTTCTGCTCTCATTCTATTTCGGTGCCATAAGGTGCCGGTAGACAAGCCCTGTTTCGATGTAATGAAGATTCTCTTTAGTTCCCATACCAGAAGTTGTGTTCACGACGCGCAAACACAATAGCGTCAAAGAGCTCGTTTCGCAGAAATTCCGGCTTGGGCGTCAGTTGTGAGCGAAAAATCATCTACTTTGCGTGACCGAAAAATTGAGAACGATGCAAATAAGAAAAATAATAAGAATTCTGTGTCTGAGTGGGATTCGAACCCGGGCCATTTCCGTGACAGGCGGGCGTTTTACCACAGAGCCACTTTCTTTTATTGAATTTTACCACACAGCCACGCCTCCGCTTTTTATTGCGATATCAATTATATGGACACTCTCAGCTGGATTTTGCGGCCCCGGCGTCACTTACCGTGTATATATATATATATATATATATATATATATATATATATATATATATATATATGAAAACTCAAGAAAAAATAATCCAGAAGAATACACCGGTACGCGAAATGTAACGTGGGATCTTTGAATTGCGAGTGCGAGGCGTTAACCACTAAGCCACGAAGGAACACCTTCTTTAACGTTCAAACTGCCAGCCATTTATATTTACAGCTTACCGCAGGTTACTGGCGTTTCGGGGGGGGGGGGGTGGAACTGTCATGTTTTCAGCATTACCAGGAAGATGGCGCAATGAGCGCGTATCGCCACATCGTCACGACGCGGCGGTGCACGCTCTCATCTTCCACGCGTACTTTTCCCCGCGGAGAGGGGGCAGGGTGGACCTCACGCGTGCGCATATGTCGCGGTGGGGCGATCTTACGTGTTGGCTAGCCTTTGGCTTTCACCGTTCCCGATTCTGTTGTAGTTACCGGGCCCAAAAAGGTCACTGCAATCCTTGCACAACCCCTGTTTGCGAAAAGGGCGAGCTTTTCAGACACAGTGAAGTAACAACTGAGATTCTTATTAGCGCCAATATGTACCCGCTGTGTGAGTACGTTTCATGCGTCATTTGTGCGTGAGAAACGCGGGGCACGTTTCCATCTGCTTGCCATTCTGCACGTGACCATCCAACTTGTTGCTATCGCGTTCATTGTTGCGCCTTTGCGGCAAAGCTGTTACGTTTTCTTTAATGTAAGAAACCTAAACAAAGGTTGAGCGGATACGAAGCACAGGAAAGGTAAAACTGTATTGACCATGTGAAGTTTTCACATTTTGACAGCTTACTACAACGGGATAAGTGTATGACTGAGTTGCATATGTACGCTACAGTGTGCGCCTGAAAACAGCCCACCACTGATACACGCATTTGGATGTATTGGTGTCTTGGAGCGAAACTGCTCCTTTAATACGTCGCTAAGCCTAACAGACGCATTATTATACACGTGTTAATGCCATCTGCTGGATAAAAACGCTATCTTTCTTTCGCCAACTATCAAAGAATAGGAAACCATTACCATTTTGTGTTCATTTTTGATAATTAACACCTACCCTGTACTTTATTTGAGATTATTTATTCGTTTACATTAAATACAAGTAAGATTTACGGACTGCCTGATTCAATATGATATGTAGCTTGGATGCTGATAGCTCTTAGTTGGACCGAAGGTTTTCTAATTACGACCTTGCGCGGCTATGGCGCATAAGGCTTCGAAAGTGCTGCTGCGCATCAGCCATCTTTAATCACGGTTGAAGTTTATATCTTTTCATTTTCTTTCTCACTAACCCGAAACTGACAAAATGAAATATAAATGCTACAGAGCGCCGCGCTACAGACGTATTTCGTCGAATGAAGTAAAATGCTAAAGCCTTCTATTTTCCAACAAAAAGAGATAAAGCAAAGAGAAAAATAAACACGAAGTAAGAGAAGCAAGGCATGCGGCGGTTAGAGCGTGAAACGGCTTTGAGCTCCTGAAAACCTGCGCTGTCAAACGGGTAAGTGAAAAAAAAAAAAAAAGACTGGCTCTAAGAGGCGGCAACCGAGTCAACGCAGTTAATAAAATACTCAGCCACAAGATGTTGTAGGCACATAAAATATATTTGCGATATAACATGACCGGCGCACTAACTCGATATAGAGCGAAGTTCATAGCTTGCTTGTTTCAGGCTGAAAGATTTTCACCTTAATGCACGGACGTATAGTGAGGCAGGCCATAGCGGGAAAATAGAACAGGACCTAAGCAAAAGTACCATATAAGAAGAAAAAAGCACGCACGCACACGCGCGCACGCACGAACGCACACACAATAAAGAACTGATAAAAGCAAGCAAAGAGTTCATGGTTGAAAATAATTAGTCCAAGTGGCCCTGCGTTCCCCAATAGCAGGGCAAGTTCGTTCCTTTTATTTCAGAAGAAAAAAATTAAAATTAAACAAAACAGAATCAGATGAAAGAGATGCTGCTGCAGAGGCACAAAAAAAAGCGAGCACAGCGATAAATTAATCCTTTTGGTCCGAGGCAACAAAAACAAAGAACAGGACAATAAAAAAACACTACGAAATAATTCAGTACATAGAGAAAAAAGAGGCAGATGGCTTAAACTACCGAAGGATTTGTTGAACAGTTCTTGCTTCACTTCCTCTAAAAGTCTCTGACTTCGAAGGGGCACGCGCGCCGTCAGTGGTGTATATATATATATATATATATATATATATATATATATATATATATATATATATATATATATATATATATATATATACACCACTGATATATATATATATACACCACTGAGTTTCGGGTTAGTGATATATATATATATATATATATATCACACTAGCTGTGCGCATGCGCGAGAGCTCCAGGTTCCAGTACTGCTGGCTCAAATGACATAGAAACGGCACGCTTTCAGGTTTGTCATTCCATTACACCAATATAAAGACTGACATGAAAACTACTATGACAGCCCAACGACGGGTCATGACGACCTGTTGACGCCATCATTATCGGACAATCAGCCTCGCGCTGTAAATAAACACTGTCAGTTCAATTTTAACAATCATGCAACGTCCACAACGCCTGGAGAGCCCAAAGTGTAATAATCGCAAGTAAATTTAAAAGAAGGTGATCGAAACATTTTGCAGCTGATAAATAAAATTTTCGAAATGCTCCAACCAAAAAATGAATTTATTTGTCGACATTTCAAAGTCGATTTTGTTCCTCCAACAAGGAAAGTGACAGCGGAGGTGCTGAGTAGCAACTCTTTGCTTGCTTGACAGCCCAACTGGGGGAGGAGGAGGGAAGACGCATCTTCCTTCGTGGTGAGAGTGTTAAAGAGGTTGTGGTTTCTGCGGTTGCGTGCGGTTAATTATCCAATCAGACAGAACACTCTGTCAAAATGCTCAGGTTTAAGCAGATAACCTACGTACGAAAATATTATACCGGACCCGTCTGCACGTATCCTAAGCTCCTTTCAAGCGTGCTTCTCCTTCGAAAGTGTCTTCATGTGGCAAATCCTTCTCAATGTCACCTTGTTCATGCAGCAGAAACGAACGGTATCAAAGGAGAATCTGGCTGCAGGCGTCGAAATTAAACTATAAAGCGCAAGACGCAACCCTCAGTTCATGTTGAAATACGAAGGAAACAGCTTTCGTCACGAGGGAGACCCACATTGAAGGACCACATTAGAAGAAAGAGAGCGAGAGAGAGACAAAAGTAACAAACTACACAAATACTCGGAAAGCTGTTTCGAGGAAATTATTAGTGCTTTTGAAATGCCGACTCCTTTTAACACAGCAGTTCAATTTCTGCACTTTATCATTAAGCACCCACTGGCAACTTCAAAATCGAAAAATAATGAAAACGAGCTCGCCGGTAACGCATCAAGGGAAGCTACCTGTTTCAATCTCGAAAAAAGAAAAAAAAAATGTGCGAACACTCTAAACGCAAAGTAAATTATATCCCTGCTGTTCTATATCCTTTCCCTGTTCCGTTCCATCTAGACTCCCTGAAGTTCTCAGAAAGACAAACATTCCCGGTCTACGGAACGCCCTGCCACGAAAGCAATATCTTTTGAAAGCTTCCGGAGTAAAAGCTGGTGCGAAGGAGTTTCCGCGGATAAGGGGGCCGTTACTGTTGCCTTTATATTACCTGTATTTACCCATATAACAGCTAACTTGAAATCGAGCTTGCTACTACCTCACACGACCTCGCTCTCTCTCTCTCTTTTTGTGAGTGTTCTTGAGGGCCACTTCCGCTTAAAATGAAGCGACCCAATGGAAAAGGGTGGATGTGCAGAAAGTTTTCAAAAGACGATTGTGAGTCGTTGCAGAAGGAAGACATTACGAAGTCATCCAAATGCAGTTATACGAACTCGGTTTACAGCGCAACACCAGAAAACACAGACGCAAGGAAGGAGCAAAACAGAGCGAAAAGACGGCGCTCCTTTTTGTTTTCTGGCTTGTTTGCTCCTTGTGACTGTGTTTCTGGTGCTGCGCCATAAACCAAGTTCACGATGAATCCCAACCAACTGTCAAACTTCCCGTCTTACCGCAGTCCCATGGCCTAAAACTGAACGCGCGCAGAAGCGCTGCGCTGCCTGGGTTTGCGGAGCGTTTACACTTCCACCAGAGCAACATGGCCTCAGTGTCATTGCAGAAGCCTCATTCCAAACGAAGGTAAACTCAACAAGATTGTCGGTCAAACAAAGCGGAGAAAGAAGTCTGGGCCTATGGACGTGGACGAAGGTCCTCTACCGGAGCTATAAAACAGTTGAGAGGGAGAATTGCGCATTTAGAAAGGATGATAGAAAGAAAGAAAGAAATAAAGAAAGAAAGAAAGAAAGAAGAAAAGAAAGGAAGGAAGGAAGGAAAGAAGGAAGAAAATGAATAAATAAATAAAATGTTAAAGAGATGCGAAAGCACTCATTATGGCGACTGCTCTGCTTTTTTATGCCAGGTTGAACCTCTCCTGCAGATTATCACTGCGTCTCGCAGGGGATGCCAAGGAAAACATGTTTACTGTCTCTCATTGTTGTATTTTAGGTAGTAAAGGCAAGAACACCTGGCATTCCATTTCGTAAAAGTAGTACACGGAAACCACCACGAGAAGCTCAGACGGTATTTCCCTGGCAAACACACGCTAACCCATCAGGTTTCCACATCACCGTACTCGTAAACAAGCCCCACAAGAGTAGCTTCTTCCTCCCTACTCGAGTGCGAACAGGCGAAGCAAGCTTTCCGGGGCAGTGCGTACGTACACAGGAACTGCCGCTCTCGACACGATCCTAGCAACTGAATGCCACAGGAACTGAATGCGTGCCCTAAACAATGAAGGCCGGATAACGCCGACGAGCATTCGCGACACGGCATCCTGTTTTGTTTTGTTTTTCTTTTCTAAGAGACCCGGCTACCGGTTAGCCCGATAAAGCACGACCCAGAGAATGGAACTTGCGTCGCCTGCCCGACTCATTGGGCGAGCTTACTGGCGCAATCCTAATGCCTAGAAGCGTAGCTTACTCTAGCAGAAAAGCCGAGTTGGACTGGCTTCCGCGGAGATTTGCTCAAGTCGTACGTCTTTACCATACGGTTTTTTTTTTTTTTTGCAAGCTAGAAACCGAGGGAAGAAGTCGCGAGCACATCCAAAACGTCACGGGTTCTATCGGGAAACCAGAGAGTATTACGGTTGCAGGACGGTGAGTGGCTTCGATCATTTATTATGTACCCTCGTCACGGGCGGATTCTAGTGCAAAAACTGGCCACATCTCGTCTCAGGGCATCGATAAATGTACAATACGTGTGTAGGGAACTATTAAACCTAGTTCAAACCCTAGTGCAAACGATGGACTCGCTTTTTCTACATTGAAGTGCGAAACTTCAAACATTAAATTTCATCCCCAATTTAAATACTAAACGTCACCTGGTGGTTCAACGGAAAGATGTGTTGAAAAGGCAACTGAATGCTTAGAAATGCACTAAACTCCATCCAGACCTCGATATTGCACGGTAACCATTAAAACAAAAGCAAGAAAACAAGAACGTTCAAAATTTTCGACGAGATATCTTGTGTTTCGCTCGCCCTAAACACGAACGTGCAGCGAAATTTTCGAGGATCTCCGCTCGGAAGCGTATCAACGCCCAACTATTACTGAACTCATTCATCATAGAGCACACACTAAATGTGGTACGCGGGACGAATGCACGAGCGTCGCGTCGTTATGCTGACCGATTCGGCTATACGAAAATTCCTCAAAATAGTAGTGCAAAGTCGACCCATAATGTCCACGAAAAGAATGACAAGAGCTCATATTCACCACTTTCATTGGTATCAAACATGTGTGTGCGTGCGTGCGTGCGTGCGTGTGTTTCCAAGTGCGAATTCAGCAAGCACAGAGGATTGCCGGTTAAAAAAAAACGAACTACCCATCTTACGTCCTCCACAGCTAAAAAAAAAGGCAATCGAAAGACTTTGCTGTGTAGAACGTGCATACAGGAGCGCGATGCTTATTCAAACAAGTTTGCACGTCTGACGTGCGCCTGTAAAGCGTGCTTTTCCACAATAGGTGTCTGCATGTGGCAAAGCCTTCTGGTAGTTTTGGCTAGGTTTTTGGTGGCACATAAGGAAGCTTTCGTTTGTACGTTAACTTCTCGTTAGCGTTGTACCACATACTGAAGGCGCACACTTGAGAAATCTGATAGGTGATACTATCTGGCGGAATCGAGATAAACAAGGCATGTAAAAACTGTTACTGCATTAGCATGGCGCTATTTTTTTTTCCTAGTTTGAATTTTCAGTAGCAGCGTAATACGTCGTGTATGATCTTTTCCATTTTCCCCCTTAAGGACACAAGGAGAAAATAATAATAAACTTGCCTCTAATTGGAGAAGGAAGTACCACAAAATGTTGATACCATTTCCCAGCAATTAGGTACTCTGTAAAACCGCTTGCGCATACCAGAATTCATATAACAATAGTATAATGAAGGAATGATGATAACAAAAGGAAACAGCAAGCATCATCGCAGAATAAGGCACCACGAGATCGGCGCTCGAGCTCCTCCATCTTCCTCGTCCTGTCGCTATCTCCAATCTCCGACCTGCCCGTTTGGTTCGCCCAATAAACCTCTTTACATTTGGTGGAGGTGCTGGGTAACCACATCGCCTACAACCTGGAACTCCGATCTCGCACCCTGCCGTCGACCATGCAAGTTGACGCTGCCCAAAAAACAATACCTCTCGCGGCCACTACTTGCCCCGGCCCGGTTCATCAGCGAGACCCCCCGATCTTTGCCGGCACCGAAGACCAGGACGTTGAGGACTGGCTGTCGTCATACGAGAAAGTCAGTGGACCCAACAGGTGGGATGACGCTGCTAAGCTAGGCACTGTCAATTTTTATCTCACCGACGTGGCCAAGCTGTGGTATACGAACCACGAAACCGAGTTCGCGAATTGGTCCGCCTTCAAGGAGGCAATACGTGCCGTTTTTGGTCGTCCTGCCTTACGGAAGCTACGCGCCGAACAACGTCTGCGCACACGGGCACAGGAGCGAGGTGAAACTTTCACATCATATATAGAAGATGTGATTGATCTCTGCCGGCGCGTCGATGCTTCCATGAGCGAGAGTGCGAAGATACAGCACATTATGAAGGGCGTCGACGATGACGTTTTCCAGATGCTTCTCGCGAAGTCTCCAAGCACTGTGGCAGAAGTAGTGACTTTGTGGCAAAGCTATGATGAATTGCGGAGGCAACGAGCTCAGACGCGACGCTCATTCCAGACAATCCAACCAGTGGCCGCACTGGACGCTATGGCTGACCAGGCAAACCTTCTCGCACAAATGAAAGACTTCGTGCGAGAGGAAGTGGCTCGGCAGCTTTCTCTGCTGCCTTTTGCTCAACGCCAGGAGCTCTCGCACCAACAGCCACTGCGACACCCACCACCATTGGCTCCCATGCTCCGACATGTGGTCCAGGAGCAGATTTCCGAGGCTATGCCGGTGCCCTTGCAGCAGCCCACCGTCACCGCGCCTCTTACTTACGCTGAGGCACTAAAGCGGCAGCAGCGACACCACCCCCCGTCGTTCCAGGGACTGCCGTATACCTCAGCCCCGACTCAGCCGTCCACCGCCTGGGTTCCTCCCATTGCCACCACAGCCTCGACACACCCGTCTGCCGCATGGACTGGTCCCCTCGTCGCCAATACTTGGAGAACGCGCGATAACCGGCCCATCTGTTTTGCGTGCGGCGGCCCTGGCCATATCGCCCGTTACTGCCGTCGTAGCGTGCCGGGATACACAGACGCCCGGACACAGAACAGCTTCATGGACCTTTCTCCATCCCGTCTGGAATATTCTGACCCTCAGTCAAGCTCGTCTTCACGGGAATGTCCGCGTACTATGTCTGGTCGCTCACCTTCACCCCGTCGTCGCTCCCTGTCACCCATGCGTCGTCGGCCAGCTCCTGAACACGAGGGAAACTAACCGCCGCAGTTCAGGAGGCAAGAACTGCGCTGTCGAAATGCTCAAGTCCTCGGACATTGCCGTCGAATATTGTCGAAGTTTTTGTAGAAGGTACTCGAGCATATGCTCTAGTGGATACTGGTGCTGCCGTTTCCGTGATAGACGCTAAACTTTGCCGCAAGCTCCGTAAAGTGACGACGCCTCTTAACATGATGTCCTTGCAAACAGCGAATGGGGACCCGGTTCAGCCTGTAGCCGCCTGTACTGTCCGACTGATGATCGCGAATGACCACTACACTGTTGAGTTTATTGTCCTGTCGTCATGCTCACACGACATCATACTTGGATGGGATTTTTTATCGCGTAACCATGCCGTTATTGATTGTGCAAGATCGGAGCTTGAACTTTTCCCGTTTTACGACCAACCAACCAGCCGCATTCAGCCCGCCGTACACAAACTCGTCGTCAAAGAAGGCACTGAAATTCCTCCGACAGCAGCTGTGTTGCTCCCCGTGTTCTGTGACGGCATTAGGAACGAAGCTGCATTCTTTGAGCCATCAAGCCTCTTCCTTAGTCGAAGATCACTTCTTCTGCCTTATTCAACCCTCTCTATTTCTGAAGGAAACAGTGCTCTTTGCCTCATCAATCCCCTTCCGTATCCCGTTGAACTGTTTCAAGGTGAATCTCTTGGACACGTGCATGCCATTGATAAAGAACAAATTTTTACCATGCCGCCAGATTGTTCCGGTGACTACGACGCCATAAGTGCCCTCAACCCTTCCAATATACCACCTTGCGAGCTTTTCGATTCATCGATTGCCGACGGACTATCGCCATCTGAACGCTCTGAGCTCCTTCAGCTGCTCTACCAGTTTCGTGAATCCTTTGACGTTGCTCAACCTACCCTTGGCCGACCAGTTTTTTCCACCGCATCGACGCAGGTTCCAACGCGCCAGTACGACAGCGACCATACCGTGTTTCCGCCACAGAACGTCAGGTTATCACCGAACACGTTGACGATATGCTCAAGCGCGACGTTATCCGACCTTCCCAAAGTCCATGGGCATCACCTGTCGTTCTTGTTAAGAAGAAGGATGGTGCAATCCGCTTCTGCGTTGATTACAGGCGCTTAAATAAGATCACTCGCAAAGACGTATACCCTTTGCCCAGGATTGATGACGCCCTTGATTGCTTACAAGGTGCCGAGTTTTTTTCGTCGTTAGATTTGCGTTCGGGGTATTGGCAGGTGCCCTTAGCAGATGGTGATCGTCCAAAAACAGCATTCGTGACACCGGACGGGCTATATGAGTTCAATGTCATGCCCTTCGGCCTCTGCAATGCGCCGGCCACATTCGAGCGCATGATGGACTCGGTTTTGCGGGGTTTGAAATGGAACATATGCCTCTGCTACCTCGACGATATCGTCGTCTTTGCACCCGATTTCGCAACACACCTTGTACGCCTGAAACATGTCCTCACGTGTCTGAAGAATGCGCAGCTCCAACTGAATCTAAAGAAATGCCACTTCGCTGCACGGACGCTCACCATTCTCGGTCACGTCGTATCAAAGGATGGTGTTCTTCCCGACCCGGCTAAACTACGCGCTGTTGCTGAATTCCCCAAACCAACGACTGTAAAACAGTTACGCAGCTTCGTAGGATTGTGCTCCTACTTTCGTCGGTTTGTGCGCAACTTTGCCTCCATAATTGCCCCTTTGACCCAACTTTTAAGCAGTGCCAACGACATCTCATCATGGTCTTCCGAATGTGATCACGCATTTACCACTCTTCGCCGTCTCCTGACATCACCGCCTATATTGCGCCACTATGATCCCACGGCTGCAACTGAAATCCATACAGACGCCAGCGGTGTCGGTCTCGGTGCAGTTCTCGCTCAACGAAAGCCTGGATCCCCTGAGTATGTCGTCGCCTACGCCAGCAGAACGCTCAACAAGGCTGAGGTAAACTACAGTGTTACCGAAAAAGAGTGCTTAGCCATACTTTGGGCAATTGTGAAATTTCGCCCATACTTATATGGCCGCACCTTTGCTGTAGTTACAGACCATCATGCCTTATGTTGGTTGTCGTCGCTGAAGGATCCATCAGGTCGCCTTGCTCGTTGGGCTCTGCGACTTCAAGAGTATGACATCCGCGTCGTGTACCGTTCCGGCCACCAACATGCTGATGCTGATGCGCTCTCGCGATCACCACTGTCGACTGAGGCTGCCTCTATATCTTCTATGGAACACGCGCTGTCCGCTCTTGACATCGACACAATGACCTCTGCACAGCGCGACGATCCATGGATAACTTCGCTTCTGGACGTCTTATCTGGGGTACCGACACTTCCCATCACTCGAGCAATGCGACGCCAGGCTTCGCACTTCACCATTCGAGGTGGCCTCTTGTACCGGCGCAATTACTCACCAGACGGCAGGAAGTGGCTGCTCGTTATTCCCCGAAAGCTGCGCTCTACAATCTGTGCATCATTTCACTCCGACCCGCAATGCGCTCACGCCGGTCTCTTCAAGACCTACGAGCGTCTAAGGAAGCGGTACTACTGGCGTGGGATGTTTACTTTTGTTCGACAGTTTATTCGCGGCTGCCACGAGTGTCAGCGACGAAAACAGCCACCGAATGCAGGAGCAGCTCCACTACAGCCGCTTGCGTGCCCTGACCGCCCATTCGATCGCGTCGGAATCGACCTTTATGGACCACTGCCATTGACCACAGCAGGTAACCGGTGGGCTATCGTTGCTGTAGATCACCTGACACGGTACGCCGAAACCGCTGCTCTTCCTACGGCGACCGCTCAGGACGTCGCATCTTTCATCCTCCATCGGTTTGTGTTGCGTCACGGCCCTCCTCGCGAGCTCCTCAGTGACCGGGGCCGTGTATTTCTATCCGACGTAATCCAAGCACTTCTCCGTCAGTGCCATATTGTACACCGGATGAGTACTGCTTACCACCCTCAGACGAATGGCCTGACGGAGCGGTTTAATCGTACCCTGGGTGACATGCTCGCGACGCATGTGGCATCTGACCAAACCAACTGGGACCTGGTTATTCCATTTGCGACCTACGCGTACAACACCGCTACCCAAGTCACCACCGGCTTTTCTCCATTCTACCTTCTATACGGACGTCAACCATCGCACACAATTGACACTTTGCTGCCATACGCACCAGATGTATCTGAGTGCACGACCGTGTCTGAAGCCGCCCGTCACGCCGAAGAATGCCGCCAACTAGCGAAGCAGTTTACTACGGCTGACCAGCAACGCCAGAAAAAGGCCCGCGATGACGACCACCCTCCTGCCGCCAAGTTCGCCCCTGGAACCCTTGTATGGCTGTATGTACCACCCTGTGCACCTGGTTTGTCTACCAAGCTACTTTCAAATTACCATGGCCCATACCGCGTGCTAGAGCGCACATCGCCCGTCAATTACGCCATCGAACCGCTTACGCCACCCGGTGACCATCGTCGGCGTGGACACGACATTGTTCACGTGGACCGCTTGAAGCCGTACTTCGACCCGCTCGTTCCTACTTGTTAGATCGCCAGGATGGCTTGATCTTTCTCGACGGGGGCAATTATAATGAAGGAATGATGATAACAAAAGGAAACAGCAAGCATCATCGCAGAATAAGGCACCACGAGATCGGCGCTCGAGCTCCTCCATCTTCCTCGTCCTGTCGCTATCTCCAATCTCCGACCTGCCCGTTTGGTTCGCCCAATAAACCTCTTTACAATAGTAATAATTGTTGGTGTTTAATGTCCCAAAAGAACGAAATGGTACATGGGAGAAACCATAGAGGAGGACTCCGGAAGAACCAGCCCCGTGGAGTTCCTAACTGTTCTGTTCACCTACGTATTATCTTTTAACGCGCGACCTGGCACTTCTGTAACACTTTGGAACATTGTATCAATGAATCAATGAATGAATCAATCAATCAATCGATCAACCAATCAACACAAACGCACAAGCTTCAATCACGCCCCGGTCGCTCCAAATTTTTATTGCATCCTCCAATTATTACACCAAATGCCAGAGAAGAACACCATGGCTACATGAAATGACCACGTCAACTTTTTCTCGATAATAATCAAAAAATGAACCTGACAGTGTCATCAATAACGCGGCAGGGAGATGCGACCTATCGCACGCCCAGACGGAGAGGGCCGAATGTGCCCTTTGCCTCGCATCAAAACGCTCACGTAAGGGGTGCGTCGATGCGCGCGAAAAGCCACTGCAGCCACCACCGCCTGGATCAGAAGCCTCGCGCGAAAAACAACGCGCGGTTGGCGTAGAGCTGAACATCAAACAGGAGCTCGAAACGCGCGCGCCATAGAGGCACTAACGAGGGGAAGCGGTAATTAGCGCGCAGCGCCGCAAACGTGGCCGTCTGCCGCAGAGCACTCACCATATACGTTGCGCGCGTGCCCTGACCAAGACGTACAAAACGAGCGCTCAGACGAACGCGAAAAAACAAAAGAGACAAACAAACAGAAGGAAACAACCCAAGACATGACTGAATGAATAGAAGACATATAGATGATCAAGAAAAGTACAAAAGTCAATGGTATATTACCTAATCACTACTATGAGATCTATAAATGCGGACATCAAATCTCAGCCTTCTTTTAGCGTCATAACAAAAAGTCGTGCGTTCTCTTCTATGTTCCGCGCGTACGTTTTTTTTCCCTTGAAAATAACAAATACCAGAATGAGTTGAGTGTATGGTCACCGTTAGTCTGCGCAATTTCGTTTCTCCGTGCCACTGAAATAAGCAAAAGAACTCCTTGGATCTTTTCCTCCATCCTTTATGAGTTGCCTCGCGTTTATACCTCAATCTGCGCCCGTTGAGCCTCAAGTCTTTCCTTGACCGTGCGTCCGCACTTTCGAAACCACTATGTATATACTAACTTGGACACCTATCCGCTCCCCCGCGAAGAGCCAGCAAAAATAACTGCGACCTGTAGATCACTTCACTCGGAAAATCACTGGAGCCAGCGTTTTTCCCCCGCACTTACGAAACACACTCGAGACGCCGACTATGGCTATATATATATATATATATATATATATATATATATATATATATATATATATATATATATATATATATATATATATATATATATATATATATATATATATATATACATATGAGGGCTCCTTGAAAATGGCGACACGTGCTCCAGACGTCGAGCACCCAGGGCGTACACAGTAACTGTGCCGAATGGGACACGTATGCCACATAAGGGCTTATAAGGAATGAGCTTTGCGCGCGATAGAACGTTAAGATTTAGCCGCCAGTTGAGTGCTCGAGCTATGAAGCAGCTTAAACACGTACAAAGACGAAGACTGTGGGCTTGTCTGAGAGCGACCCATACTTACGCCTATAACGTGATTATAGCGTTATTACGTACGTATACGGTAACGCGGAAACGGCTTCCCAAGTGGGTCTGAGCTTATGTATTAGACCCTTGAACTCCTTCCAAGGAAAACATTTATGTGCAACGCACTTAGAGTTAGCTGCAACTTAGAGGTAGCTGCAGCTGAACAGTGTTACTAAAGTAGTACTGCAGCCGCTGTTCAGCTCAAGGCTATGTGTAGGCGGGCTACTTTTTGTGAATCCAAAGCGCTCTTTTTAGTGAAAAAGAAAAACCGACACAAGAAAGAAGAGAGGTCAAAGCACCGTGTCCTCCTTTTTTTTATTGTGGTGTCTTGTTTTACACTAAAAGAGCACTACAGACGCAATGTTCAATACCCGGACAATACGTGTACATGTCCTGGTGACTGCACCCAAATGAAATTTGAGTGCCAACGTCCCAGCGCACACACTGGGACGCTGAAGTTTAGACGCCACCAGAGAGCCGTAGCTTGGAAGGCAATGCAAATGTGTGAATATGTGTACGAAAATACACATTCGCTTGTGGCGTGGTTGCTGCGTCAGTAAAGGTGACGCGGAAATTTCGCCTTAGGCGGGTCTGAGCCACTGACCTTCATTAAAAAGACTAGACGACGCATCTCCGCTCTGTAATGCGGGCGCTTTTAAAGCCACCGGAAGGTCCCTTCACTGCCCCGGAAGCGGGCTTTTCCGGGCGTTTTAGCCGTGTAATTGAAGTATTATTTGGTGCCAACTGTTGTGATCGTAATTTTTGTGTTTTTTTCTAATATAACATTCTCGCGGTCATCCAACGCTACACGAAAAATGACAGACGCCGTAGCGACGCCACCCGAATACAGCGGGTGTTGTTACATACAGCGTTACAACTACTCATTAGTTAGGTGACATAAAAAAAAAACATTGTCATGGCAATAAAAAAAACAACGAATGAGTGCGATGGCATTCAGTAGCACGAAGTTTTGTCTTTTGAGGGTGATCCGGGAAAGAAAGCAACGTCGGGGGCGGCATCGCTTCGAAGATGAATTTTCGGAACCAATTGATTGATTTGTGGGGTTTAACGTCCCAAAACCACCATATGATTATGAGAGACGCCGCAGTGGAGGGCTCCGGAAATTTTGACCACCTGGGGTTCTTTAACGTGCACCCAAATCTGAGCACACGGGCCTCGACATTTCCGCCTCCATCGGAAATGCAGCCGCCGCAGCCGGGATTTGAACCCGCGACCTGCGGGTCAGCAGCCGAGTACCTTAGCCACTAGACCACCGCGGCGGGGCAATTTTCGGAACCGAGTGGTCAAAACAAACATGAATCTGCAAAATGGTCACCGCAAAGTTTGCTTCTTGGAGACGGCGTCCATATTTACCTTTTTAAGTTACTGACCGACTTTTCGTTAATTTGAGGCCTCGAGCGTTGAAAACTACATATCAAAAACACAAACACCTTCAACACGCCTCGTGAAAAAAGAAAGGGCGGTCAGCTATATCACAATTTCCTCGCAGAATGCGTAAAAAGGAATATAATGTTAAGGCACTCAGGTGTTTTCGTGATGATATTTTCTTTAGATTCGTTAACTTTACTGCTCTACCGGCCGGCATTACATTCAAGAGAGAGAGAGAGAGAGAGAGAGAGAGAGAGAGAGAGAGAGAGAGAGAGAGAGAGAGAGAGAAGAGCCCTCGCGCCCGCAGCAGGCGACTATTCATGGCGGTGGCTTCCCGGACACCAACGGCGTCTTCCGGTGGCTTCAACTGCGTGCGCTCGAAGCGCCATCCAGCGTCCCTAGTTTAGGTCAGAATACTGTCGTCGTAGAAGCGCGACCCACTGATGTTCTCCTTATGGGTCCTCTAGCACTTAAAGGGTGGACTGGGCCTCCATAGCCTCTCTCCATCGGGTGTCTTCCGCCTCTCGGACTCACAGTCAGACCTCGACCGCCCACTCAGCCGCAGTTTTGGTGGTTATGGCGTCATTGAACAAACCACTTTTTTTTTCAGGTGGTACGTTCGTCACATCCAGTCCGTCTGCACGCAGCTATCTGAAAAAAGTATACTCAAAGACGAGGCGTGCCCACCGTGGGCGTCGCATGAGCTGTTACGTTTGGCCCGGCTGTTCGTCTGGGACGACGCCATTGTGCGTAAGCCGGTCTACTAGGGAGGCTTTCAACCCCATCGGCGCCCAGTCTGCAAGACGCTGTCCGGTAGACGTTCCGGGAAGCAGTCGGGTCTCAACGAAAGCTTCGCGAGGCAGGCCTTTTGTTGAACGGGCTCGTACAGCGGGCGCCACTGTGGCGGGCCTCCTTAAGACTCGGCTTTTGTCATCTACGCGAGGCCATCTCAGCGCACCGACAGCCCGGAAGCGTGGGAACGCGTCGAAGAAGCCGTTCACCGGAATCGAGCGTTTGGACCGCCTGAAGCTGAAAATCAGTGGGGACCGCTGCTGACGGTTCGGTTAGCGGCCATCTCCCCGAAGGAGCTCAACTTTCCCTCTTCGGGCTCTACCTCCTCGCCCTGCAGTGCCCTCAAGGCGTGGGCCAGGTGCATGTTTGTGTGGTGCGTTCCTGTTACCATTGGACCGTTTCGCCCAGCCGAGTGGTGCAATATCTGCACCCTTTCTGGTGGGTGGACCACAAAGACTTCGTCCCCTGCTTTGTGGCAAGAGTGATCAGCGCCTCCTTCGGACGGCGGTGACGGTGGGCTATCAAAGCCGAAGCATTTTTGTAAATTGTGCTTAATGATGCGAGAGGAATCTTGAGCTGCCTCACGGGCTGAATCATGTGTGCGGAATCTTGTACGAAATCATGGGCTGAACCCCTGTTGTACATATTTCGGGATCTTCTCGATCCCTGTACAGTTCGTATCCTTCAATAATGTAAATAAATCTTCGTTCTACCTATACGAACGCGTCTCCTCACTGGCGAAGATCGGCTATGCGGACGACGGAGGGAAGCCAGCTACCCTAAAAGAAGCCCGTCGTTCGTGCCATCATCTACTTCCTATTTTTTACAGAGCATGAGACGACCCCAGAATATTGCTGGTAGCTTCCCGAGCGTCATAGCTGGACCAGCCGATATCTCCCTGCACCACCTTGTTGGTAACCCGACCCCGGCAACCAATCGCCGCAAGGCCGACCAATCTCTGCAGACACTCCAATCACTCCCGTGTCGTTAGTGACAGGCACGCAACGGTGTTTCTAAACGTCAGACCCGGTACATGTCCCATTTTCTATAGGTCACAGATCATTTGGAACGCACTGCAACAGCACAGTGCCATCTAGTGAAAATTGTGAAAAGTAAGGGGTGGCTACTACGGAGGAGGGACTGAGGCAGAGCGTAACGAGCTTCGCCTATAAAAGAGAAAAAGACAACAAAGAGAAGAAAAGAAAGGAAACAACAGAAAGAACTGCAGAAATGTGAAAAAAAAACAAAAAAAGATATCCAAAGAAAAAGAAGAGGACAGAAGCTGAGCACTCGGTGGGTAAGCATCGTTGTGATTTTGAACCTAGTTCATAAGTACACGGAAAGCTTTGGGGTTAAGACCACATGTCGGCCCTGTTGCGAGCTAGACGTACAAACAGCTGGAGGCCGCGGAATCAAGAGAATGTGGAAGCACATGAGGCAGTACCACATACGAAGCAGCGAAAACCGAGTTAGCTCGAGCTCGCTGCATCCTCCGCGTCCGGCAAATGAACTCGGCAGCGCATACCAATCTAGCAAAGCCGAGGAGAGAACCGAGAGCTCGCGGCCATGCATAACTTAGCGAGGGCCGCACACAGGGACCCACTCTCGCGTGCGAGCTGATGCAGTTGCATTCGTATAAGAACGCGGGAGAGTGATGTGAGGTCCACGCTGGCTGCAGGAACAAAGGGGGGTTCGCAATTCAGTTCTCGTTACTGCGATGAGTCGCTCGCCGCTTCCAGCGAGGAAATGTGGGAAGACAGGATTTCGAGGCTCCGGGGCGAATAACACTGGACCGAGCAGACGGCCCGAAAACGAGGGACGGAAAGAAGAGGGAGGTGGGGTCGTCGTATAGCTGCTTTAACAACGGAAATTTTGCTACCGCACAAGCGACTGGATAAATAGACAAACAAGAAGGGTCACCAACAGTGACTGACATCTCGTGTCGTTAAAGCGAATTGAGTTTCACCTGCCAGAGGGAGACAGGATAGTTTCTCTTC
Source organism: Rhipicephalus microplus (assembly GCF_043290135.1). Taxonomy (NCBI): domain Eukaryota; kingdom Metazoa; phylum Arthropoda; class Arachnida; order Ixodida; family Ixodidae; genus Rhipicephalus; species Rhipicephalus microplus. The sequence goes on along the minus strand of NC_134704.1, from coordinate 46,899,494 downwards.
TACAGCGATGTCCTATTCTGCCTTTTCTCGGTGTCTCGTTTTCAGTTCCTGTGTTAGAACCAGTATTGTGAATTAAAGTGACTAGTATATGCTGTACTAACAAGCGCTACGCTATGCTATGCTATGAACAAACAAACTCTGTTGAATGCAGTTTTTCAAGAGTGGACCCAAGCGTTGCAGTTATAATGACAAGGTGAAAATGGATTAAAATGCTGAGGCGAACCATAATCTTTGACCAGAAGGCTAGGCGAGATAGTGCAAATTCATGCTTGAAAAAAAAAAAGCGCGAGAAAAGGCCACAACCCACGAGACTCGAGTTGCTGCTAGCGAGTATGGTTTAGCACCATGCCAACTCTCTAGAATCTTTCACTGGAATTAATTTATCAATTCTCATTAACTTTTTTGAAATTTAAACGACTCTGATTATACGTAAACTCGTGCTCCGATGTTATACATATCCAAACTAAAAAAGTTTGAACCAGAACCATCCATTTATATTTTTACAAACATTTTTATGAGTATTCATAAAACCGGAACTAATTTCTCGACCGGAAGTACTACGGAGCGAAAGAAGAGTGTACCTCGGTGTTCGTGCTATTAGCAAACAGAGATTGCGCAAGATAATTGGTGATGCAATGCAGAACACCGGAACAAGACGGGACAACAAAGAGAAAATAACGCGAAAACACGGCACGAAACAAAAAACACCCACCGGAACAAACACCCACACAGCACTCCTTGTAAGAGCAAAAAAAAAGTAAATAAACTCGTTACTGTTCTGTTGCTTTCTCGAAGGATTGGCTCTATTGTAGACTACTTAACGGTTTGCGTCGAAGAATGTTCACTGATCGCTGTTAAAACAGCAAGGTTGTTGCAATCTCAATATAATGGTGAAAATATGTATCAACTTTTTTTTTTCTGCAATCACTATATACCTTTCTCTCCTATCTATGCAGCTCTTAAGCGATCCATTTTGATTGCAAAAGAGCACGCCTCAGGTTCAGTCATAAAACTGACACCGAACGACAGGCGCATTTGAACATACGTGATTTATACCTAAATCAATATCATGCACAGGGCGCGTTGACCGGATGCAAGTTTTATGAGTTTTTGGCGTGAGGGGAATCGTAGCGCAGGCGAGCGGAAGCTTTTTTTCCCTTTCTTTGTCGAAATGTTTATTTTGCGCAAGTGCGTGTGTGCAGCGCACGCCTCAATTACCTTAAGGCAGGCATGGCACGCTAGAAACGCTACGAAGTGATAACGACCCAGGTCGAGTGCATTACTCGAGACAGAAGCAGTAGAAGGTGCAGCTTTGCGGCATTTGGCACAATGCAAAAGCCGAAAGCCAAAAGCCCTTACTTTCTGTAAGACAGTATTGGTTGAAAGCACAATCAAATTAACGGAACCTTTAAAAATAAAAGGACCCTGTAATTTTAAAAGGAACATTTCACGGCTGTTGATGATCACCTGCAGCTACGAAAAATTAATTTGATCTTTGTGCGTTGATTGCACCGTACCTGTAGTACGCACGCAGCCAATCAAGCTTCGTAACAACATAGTACCGTGTAGGTTAGTATACCACGGTTGTAGGAGACACACGTTTAAATAGTTGAAGTAATTCTGCAGCACATAAAAAATACGCATAAAACGAATTACGGAATGTTACGAGAGTCATATAGATGAAAGAAAAGCAGAAGCAGATATTTTAATCACAGGATATATTCATGACTACTACGTACAGAGCAACGGAAGCACTGATGCCAAGAAATAGAAATACCGATGACTAGTAGAGTTATTCAGACGTGATCGATGAAAAAAAAAATTGCTTTGAGTTTACAAGCGCCGATCATATAGTACACTGCTAAAAACATATGCCTCAGGCTACCAATAACCAAACTCTCTCTAGTGCAAGCAACACGTACTGGGAACTTACGTAATGCATAAGTTTGAAAAAGAAGCCAGCGTAGGCTTCTTGCGTTTCACCTCAGCTTCTCGAGCTCTGAACTCCGGGTTCACTTGCCTTCGTTGTCATTTTGTCGCCGCTTTGTGAGCTCTACACTGCGGATTCACTTGCGAACACCTTCGCGCCATTTTGGTTTTGCGAGCCCTCAGTGCTTGCTGCCAAGCCTCCTTCCTGTTCGTTCATGGCGAGTGACACGTAAGTACGTATCTATAGACGGAGTGCGAGAGGAAGAAAGCGGTAAGGCCCCAAAATACAGGGGCCTTAAGAAAGCGGGCGCTGCAAGCGCTTCCAGCGGTCGCCATTGAAAGCTGACACCAGCAGCACCCCTGGCGGGCGCATTTCTAACTAGATGGCTACGCCGAGTGTGCGCCGGAAGCTCGGACCTACGGTGCTACGCCCCTAAAACAGCAAGCATGACAATAAGCCACTATTTCGGAAATAGCTACAGATTATGAACACAATTTGTGAGTAAGAATTATTTGGCGCAGTATTTCCGGCCCATCCGCAAACGAAACTGCGGGACACGCGTTGTAATCAACCTTCCTGCAGAACCACCATGCGCAAGGTGAAGCCAACTCCTGTGGAACAGAACTCGTGGTTTTTGTTGAAGGACCCGTGACAACTGGATTTCATTTTGGCTGTTTATGTTTTTGAAAGTGGGTCTGCCCTTGTTAATCAGTAATACAGTCAGTCTAGAGCTTCACCGAAAGGCTCCGAATAGTTTAGGCCACCGGGACATCTTATCAGCCGATACCGTATAACGAAACTATTTCGTATATGCATGATCCGAGCCAACGTATAAATAATACAATCATCATTAACAATGATATATTTTTGGCTTCACTTAAAAATACCCGCCAAAATTTTATAATAATAATAATAATAACTTCACGCTTGGTATAGGTATTGGGTTCCACTCCCACAACAGGAAGAAACTTCAAGAACAGCCACAAGCTACCGATGGCAAGAATTTATCACCGAAGATGAAAGCTCGGCCAGACATGTTAGCAGCGAGAGCATTGTAAAACAAAACAAGAGCCTCCCCCCCCCCCCTTATTTTTTTTAGATTCAACTTGGGGTGGAAACCCTGGCTCCTTGACATCGTTACCGTTCCAAGTTTCACTTGGCTCTACCCTGTTCATTTTTTTTTTCTAATTGGCTTGTCTGTTATATTTTTATGGTGCCGGCTGTGAACTTGTTTTTCCTACCTTAAAATAAAGAATGTCTCCAGGCATCACACATGGAGAGAGAGAAGGCGCCCAGGCTTTGAGGACGTGGCCTCTCATTTCACCTAACTTCTTTCACTCCTCTTTCTTCATCTACCCCCCCCCCCCCCAACGCCGAACAATGCTCCCGCATGTGGTTTCACACTCTCCGCCTTCCGTACGAGTGTCGCTGTCTAACACTTCTACGATTACACACACAGATAGAGTCGACAAGGTGCGTGGGGAAGCGCCTTCTATGATAACTCCATTGGTAGAGCCTCCCACTCGTGATTCATAGTAGCGCGCCGTTTGGTGTCCTCTTTTTTTCTTGTGTGATGTATGTTTAGTGATGTTACGTTTGACCCGGCAGTTCGTCGTAGCAGACGCCATTGTGCTTGAGCCGGTCTGCGAGAAGGCTTTCTCCCCGATATCGGCACCCGTACGGAAGCGAAAAGCACGACGCTGTCCTGCAGGGGGGCCTGGCAGTTTGCTGCGGTCGGGTTACGAGGAACTTGACAGAACCATGGCGAACAACCGTTTTGTTAAACGGAGCCGAACAGCGTTAGACGGCGTCACTGTTGCAGTTCAGACAGCCATTGTCGCCTACGCGAGGTCGTGACAAAGAACCAACAGATCGGAAGCGTGGGAAGGCGTCCCAGTCGAAGTTTTCAGGGACCGAGAAACACTGTAGCAGAACGCAGCCATGGACCACTGCTGACGTTCGTGTCAGCGGCCATCTTCCCCCCAGAGGAGCTTGACTTTCCCTCTCCACCGGACTCTACCCCCTCGCCCTGCGAAGTCTTCATGGCGTGGGCCGGGTGCGTCATTGTGCGGTGCGCTCAAGTTACCCATTGGACATTTGCGTCCGTGTTCCTCCCCAGCCGAGTGGTTCAACATCTGCACCCTTTCCGGTGGACGGATCACTGACACTTGACGTCACCTGATTCGTGACAACGGTGGTCACCGCCTTCTTCGGACTGACGTGTACAGGAAACGACGGTCTATAAAAGCCTGAGTCATTTTGTAAATAGGAGCTGAATCGCTGCTGAATCTCTGTACAGTTCCATCTCATTAGATAATGTAAATAAACCTTCGTTCTATCTCGAAGAACACGTCTCCTCACTGGTGAGCATCGGCTATGCGGACGACGGCGAGGAGACCGTAAAGAAACCCACCATACCTTCCATCGACCTCTTCGTACCATCTACAGCGCCCCTTCAGTTATCATGAACCAAGGGCACAGCGACCTTGTCCATTCGTCCATCAGCTTCACTTTTCACGCCATCAGCTTTAATTGGTCACGCTTCGAGATGCACTACACAGTCCGTCTTCTTCCGCAACAAGGAGCGATGAGCCGTGGCGTCTTAACGAAACCAGTAAACAGCAGCATTTACCTTCTGTTGGCTCAACGGAATTGGCTGCCAGAGCCGCCACTGTGACGAATGATTGCAATGAACTGCAACTGGAAAAGATGCCGCCCGATTTGCACTATCAGCAGTTCGCTCGAAGGACGTCAAAAGCCCCAAAGCAGTACAGGCGTGAAACCCCTATTCGTCTAAGCCACGAAGCTCGCCTCATCTCGGCAATCACTCGATGCATGCGTCCAGAGAAATCACATACGCAAACATTCAGTCGTCGATCGCACTTCATGCAGGGAAGCATGTTCATGCAAACTTTCCCTAAAGCGCCATTTTGCAAGAATGCAGACGTCAAAAGCGAAGGCGTCGTCTGTTCCCGATAACACTGCGCAGAAAGAACATGGTTTAAGAAAAAGAGAAAATGAATTAATTGAATCCTTATTGAATAGTGAAGAAGACGGCTCTCAGCCGTAGTTTAAATTAGGCGTGAGTGGTGTTGAGGATAGCGGATTACTGGACGAACAGCGCCGGTACTATACTGTCATCAGACCTCGTAATTTCACAGTACATATAAGCAGCATTGTATCTTCTTTATGCGTTAAACGTATAATATATTTTACACCAATCAAAACATGCCACTTTTATTGTCATTATTCGCGATCTCACTTTTTGTGCTTATCATTCGACTGCAGCTCATTTCCTAAGGTTCTTATAGTACATGTTGGTTGCTAAGTCTTTCTCGCGAGAAAGCTGAGCAGCTCGAAACGAGTTGGTGCGAGTCGACTCTTCATACTTTATGTTAGTGTGGACATCGAGGCAAAGTGTTTGGAATTCTATGTATGGCTCCGACCTACGTCAAACACACTTGGCGCGAAAAGAAAAGCTTGCGCTGGCTAACTGGAGCGGCGAGATTTCCGTCTTCACTACGTAGTCACACTGTTTATTCTCCCCAGGTCGCAATAATGGAGCAAAAGGAAAAACTTCACGCCTCATTTCTCGGATACCTTCTCCCACTCGGAGCAACTGCTCACGCCCTTCGGAAGCAGCGCTAAACGCACGCAGCTACAGTGTCAGCACGTGCAGCGTCAGAACGCGTTAACGGCCGGGCGAACGTGCACTCGATGCCCATCCCGAAAGCGCCGGCAAGCCCCGCCAACGTATACGCGGGTGCGGCTGCGTACACCGCGGAAGCGCCGTGTCTTGACGGGAGAGACCGGGGCGAAGCCCAGCCCTTCTCGTTACACGCACCGCTGACACCGGTGAGCAAAGAACGCAAGAGAAACGCCGAGAGAAAGAAAAAAAGAAAGTTGACCAACGAAGGTCTCAGGTTCGGCGGGAACGCGCATGCATTAATCACCACCGTCGCGGTGAGGCGCGGCTGCATACAGTGCGCAGCTTTGCAAAAAGGAGAACAACATAAAGTAAAAACAAAGTGGAAGAAAAAAAAAAAGCCGCCGGTTGCGAGAGCCGTGGAGTCCCACAGGCACGGAAGGGTGTGGGCCCGCGATGCTTGTAAAACCAAGGCGTCTCGCCAGAAACACGCAGCGCTGCATATACGTTCTACGTGAACGCGCGTCAAAGCCTTTCACTGTGCACCGCAGCGAAAACTCTCTATAGTTGCCCAGTGACAGATCATGTATGGGCTCTTTTCCGTAGTCCTCGATCATTGCACTCACTTACAAACTACACTCACTTATTTACAATCTTAGAAGTGTGCGGCATTCCTCCCTGAAAGGCGGATGTACCCAAGCGTGCACCGTTGGACGCGCACTTCCGAGTGACGTCATGAGCCAGACGGCACGTGTCCCCGTCGTCGGAAATTTCTGTGGAAGCCTGATACTGACGGGAATGTTTCATTCTTTATCTTTAGTTCTTTTTAGTTTTTCTTCTTTTTTTTTTTTTTGATACTGCAAGGCACGAAGTCTCATGCAAGGACTGGGCACCCGAACAGTACTGGTGAAGCGTAAGACATTGCATGCAATAAAGAAAACGCGGCAGTATTGTGTAAAAGTAGGCACGCTATGCCAGTAAGAAAATGATAAAAAAATAAAACCATGATGTAAAATGTTACTTCATGAAAACCACTAAAAGTTACCTGCCACGCATATGATGAACAGAAACAAATGCTTAAACAGGCTCGGCGCCACTGCAGAAAGACGCATTTGTAAGCGCGAAATAGCACTTACAACTGAAACGCATAGAAAAACAAATTAAAGCTCAAACGCACCCAGCAACATACCTTAGATAGCGCGTACACGCACACACGGGAACAAGCATATAATCTATCCACTGGGGCACAACACTGCATCTAAATCACCATGTTCACAAAGATCATCGTCAGCGTAAGTCCGCACCCGGAAAGCCGCACCCGATTGGCACATGTTTCCCCATTGATTTCGCTACGTTACCGAGCCCGCAAATTCCACCAATCCTAGAGCAGTTTTTTAATCACGACCCAGTTAATTTCATCCGCCCCCGTTCATTTTCCTGTAAGAAGGCCATCAAATTTGTACTAGTCAACGTATAAAAATTTGGGCAAGTCGTTGGGCGTAGAACTTGTGCAGCAAGCGCTACGGAACAAACACAAGAGAAAGAGATACTTATAAAGGACGGACACCCGTCCTGTTTACGAGTTTTTCTCTCTTGTCTTTGTTCCATTTCGCTTGCTAATGTGCACAAGTTCTTCCTACTATAGCACGGCACGCCCTCCACAACTCGAGCAGGATACCGGTTATTTCCTCATTGCAGTGCACCCAATGGCCGAACATTACTTCCTCTGTCTCAAATATAACGCCACGAGCACGTATATTTTTCTTATCCCTCTTCCCCACACGTTAAATACATTACCGCGAATCTGTCAGCGGTTACGCCCATAGCATTAGTCTTCCTCTTATCGGCCATCGCCGCAGCGAGGAAACAAACTAAAAAAACCCACTCACATTCAAGTCACACTTATAGAAGCTATGAGGTCTCTATATTTCAGAGCTTCGTATAAATTACACACTCCTGGCTCACCCGTGGTTGAAAGCGTGCATTCTTTCAGCGACTGTGCGAGTCGCATTCTCTTAAAAGTATCGTATACCTGAAAGCTTGCGCTATAGTGGTTGTACTGGAGTACCAGCGAGACCAAACACGAATTTCGACAAGTGGATCTGAATGTACACGTCCGATCAAATATGTTTTGATTTTGCCAAACATTCACCAATTAACTTGTTCTGTTAGCTATTACCCTCAATGTCCAGTTCTTTTACATTGGGACCCTCGCCTGGACGTGTGTAGATCTTGTGATACTTTTTCGAAAGCAATAAACTGAAACTGATGAAAGACCGCAATAATCGCATCGCACTGCCCCAACCACGTCACTTTTCCCGCACAGTTCGGTGGTCGATACACCAAGGGCACAACTACACAAAAGCTACGCATACACGGGCACAAAATTGGTCTATGCTAGTCGGTTCATTGTCGGACTTTATAGCTGACTATCATTTCATATCGCCCGTAGCGTCTACTGTCACATCATAAGCTTGCGTAAGGTTCCACATCAGGCAACAAGTTTCATCTCAGCCACCCTCCTATTATATTACGTGGCGTTACACTTTCCAAAACCACGACATAGTTATGAGAGACGCCGTAGTGGAAGGCTCCGGAAATTTCGATCATCTGGCGTTCTTATTGTGCACTGACACATCACAGTATACGGGCCTCAAGTACTTCACCTGCTCAGCAACCCTCACGCTTCCTCTTTTAGTGGCCGAGTCCAGAGGACTACATGCTTCACAGTGCATGCCAAAAAATGGAGGTGAAGTGATGATGTGTTTTTACCATAGCCTGCCTTTGCCCCTTGGCCTTTCCAGAATAAGTATGTGTTTTGAACAAACGTTCGACGATTCGGAGTACTATGTACCCTGCTAAGGAAGAGGTTTGACGTGTCCCATACACATTATCGTGAGAATAATACTGAATGGACCAGCACTGTTTAGAAAAAAAAAGTTTATTTACACTAGGCACAGAGAACAAGTATTTCATAACATTTCATTATTAAGGGCTCACACACTTTGGCGCATCTATGTACCAAGACAAACATCACTACGTTGAAATGAAGACATCATTACCCTAATATATACATGACAATGTTGGCATACATGTACACAAGAACTCAATGCGATATCATGATACAATGGGATAACGATACAATAGATGCAATGAAACACAATTTGTAACAAATGAAATCATATATAACAACCCAACGGGTGCTGCTTAGCACCAAGTCGGTCGAAAAATGAGTTGTACCCGTTCGTGTTCAACTTTGACGAAAGAGCACGACCAATGCCGCAGAAACTCGTGCTCCCCGAGGAAGAAAGGCTTCTCAGAGAGGAGCGCGAGGATCTCTCGTCTCAATCTCCCCAGTATCGGCCACAAAGCGCGCCGGCGGCAATTCGCAGCTACAGCCTCGCATCGGTTTCGCCAAAAGCTGAACGACCCCGCAACTATTAAAAGAGCCGAAAGCGCCCGCGCGGAAATCGGCCGTTGGACACGAATGTTCGCCCACCTTGTCCCCCGAAAAACCGCCATGAACCACTCGCCAAAAAAAAAAAAAAAGGCGGGAGACTACACAGCGAATGCTGGTGATAGGGTGAAGCAGTGTGCATCAGATTATGAATCGTGGTCTTATATTTTGCTCTGGTTAACAGCCTATTATTTTGATCTTGTTGAACTTTTGTTCAGTCATGTGCACCGACATTTGAGCACCGACAATCAAGGCTTGATTGACGCTGCACAAATGTCGGTGTTTTCCCGGTGTTGTACCCTATTATTTTGTTTGCTCTGGTTAGCAGCTTTATGATAAGCTTTTTTGTTGTTATTCAAAGATGTTCTTAGATCCGCTGTAGACGCCAGGCGGCGGTGTATGGACGGAGGGGCATTGTGCGGTCTAACGGAGCTTCGCCCCTAATAAGTAGCTCTTGGAATAGAACGTCAGGGTCCTGGGCAATCATTTATTCCAGAAAAGCCTGCGAGGCCACAACCAGGGGCAGCGCAAGGCTTGGGTACGGAGGCGCTGCCCCCCAATAACGTTTTTTGCTGCCCTCAAGATAGTCATAACACAGCCCCCCCCCCCTCCCCGAAGGAACTCATGGGTGCCTCTCCGGTAAAATAAGCCTGACGCCACCCCCGGCCACAACCCTGCACCAAATAGTGAAGGGACGCCACCTGCCCCACCTGCCATGCGCACACCGATGTCTACTGTGTGTCCTAATGTTCCTTTCGCTGCCGCTGGCAGCAAATACAGTCGGCCTTAAAACTGTAAGCATACCACGCGATCCCGTGACGAAAACGCCGTCTAGTGATGGGTTGTCTTCGGTCGAGAAGTGTGGCAGCCCAGAGTTTTGGCTGGAGAATTCGAGGCCACATGCCGCCGTTAAGACGGCGCAGACGGAAGTTTCCCCACGCGCTCTTGTGGTCTGTGTTACTTTGTAGCCGATTGTACGTATCTTCCAAGCTTGTATAGGACCGAGATAGGAACCGTTTAACCTGCAGAGTGTACTATGAGCCGAGTCACTTTTTCCGCAGATCGTTTCGCCAACGCACGGACAATTACTCACCATGAAACAAGCTTCGTATGTGTTTTTCTTTTTTGCGCATCGGAGAAAGGGCCGCTACAGCGGGGGGCTGGGGGGGGGGGGGGGGGACTGGGAAAGCCGGACAGCGGTTTATAGGCGTGGCCGCAAGGAAATTGGAAGTGTCGTTAACGGTTTCACATGCGAGACGTTAATCACCCCGCCGCCGCGGCCCTGCCTCCTTCGACCACGATGGGGAACGTGCAACGAAGCTACGCGCAAGCCGTGTCAACGTGGATTACACGAGGAAGAAGAATTACGAGACCGAGCGAGGAGGAAGTAGTGGGCCACCCCCTCCCCCAATCAAATCGAGGAGGGCGCGGAGTTATTAACCAAACGGAGCGGCAGGCCCAATATGTGGACTAAAAGAAGGAAGAGCTCTCTGGTGCGCTACACAGACGTGAGGGACCTGAAACGTTCATTTTTCTTTCTTTCTTTTGTTTGTGCATTCCTTCCTCTACTGCGACTATCGTCCTCGTAGAGTCAACATAAAAACGCGTGTGCGCTTAAAATGCAGGCGGTTGGATTACGCAAAGGAATACACTGTATTTAAAAATATAAGCGTCTGAATGGAAAATATAGAGGAGGAGGATAACATAAAATCACGTTTTCTCTTTCTGTAAACGTACAGAGTCAATTATTCCTTCGCATTCGCGCGTATATACACTGCGAATTACTGCGACTGTAAGTAATGCAATATTTTCTGGAAAGTGATTAGTCGACAGATAATTAACTTGAAAGCTTGAAAAAAAACGGAGAAAAAAAGCAAGTTCTGCAAGATCTACGCCACGACCTTTCATTCTTAAGTGTGAACGCTATTCCATTAAATGTAGCCAATACATGTAGAGCCGGATCCACTATTTCAACACTTCTGACTGGCCCAGAGTATACTGACGTACAGTGCCCCTGATAGCGAACGAGAAAAAGGGAAAAACGAGACAGAAGTAAATGAAAGACACGCACACACACACACACACACACACACACACACACACACACACACACACACACACACACACACACACACACACACGCACCATCAATTCACAATCACAATGAAGCCCTCAATTTTCTTTCTTTACCATACCGCAACATCGGATTGCTATGAAACTCGCACATGGGGTAATCTGCCCCCGTGGTGGAAATTTAGCGAGCTCCGCAAATATATACACAGTACCTTCGAAAGACTGAATAAAAGTATACTTAACGCTACCGCAGACGAATACTACAGAATACATCTGCGGTAATTCTTCCCCGAAATCTTACGCCCTCGACACGTCGCTAACTAGAACGAAATGAGTTAACCACGTCTCTCACCTTGTACGAAGCAGACCGTCATCAATGTGCAAAGCGTTTCCAGCAGTTCGCGCCAAACTCATCCAAACACGGCATGCTCGGTGCTCGCTCGTTTGTTCGGTCTTTCCAATCGTATTCGTCGCTGAGTCAACCAAGAGTACAGAAAGAACTGAACGGACGACTGAAGCGCCCTTGGTGAGTGAGACACACTTCACGAGGTAGCAGTATCCGGCGGAGCGATACATCGACATAAAACTCGAAGGCCCACCGGCCACCGCTTCGTCTAACAGCGGTGTTCCGTTTCAACCGACTCGTTTCGAAAAATTGGCACCGAACACTAAAGCCATAATGACGAAGCGTGTTCTGTTTCCAGAGGCGTCTGCAGTTTATTTTTTTTTCTTGCGTACTGAACGTGTACTGCGTCGTCGAAGTATTGAGTGCACAAACGATAAGCGATGTCTGTATTTGTGTATGGCCTATGTGGTTTGTCGCCGAGCTGCTGGCGCGAAACCCACTGATGCAATCCCGACCACGGCAATCACCGTTCTACAATGACACAATATCGTAACTGTTGGTGTTTTTAGTTCCCTTAACCCCGACATATATCATAATGAGGGACTCCATAGAAAAGTACTCCGAAAATTCCAGCTAGAGCTCCCTTCCTTTGTACCTAAGCGCCACAGGAATTTTAGTTCCGAAATGAGTTCCCCCGGCTGGTACTCAATCACGCGACCTTCGGGCAAGCACTCGAGCATCATAACCGCTAGTATTATTACTGCGTGTGTCTTAACTGCGGGTGCCTTAATACCATCGCCAGAACTGGTTATTCAGATCTAGTACTAGTAGTAATACTAGCAAAAGAAAATCAGTCCGCCTCGGTGGAACAGTGGCCACGGTACTGGGCTGCTGAACCAAAGTTAGCGGTTTCGATCCCGGCCGTAGCGTTGGAATTTTGACGGAGGCGAAATGGTAGAAGCCCGTGCAGTATGGGATGCAAGTGCACGTTAAAGAACACCCCATTGTCGAAATTTACGGAGCACTCCACTACGGCGCCTCTCGTAATCATACCACCGTTTTGGGACGTGAAACCCTGCAGATACTGCATTAAAAGAAAACCAGCAGGTAATCAAGCCAAGGAAAGAAGACGGGATGTTAACTGAACAGCTTTAAGTATAGCGTTGTAATTGTGATACACACGTGAACAAAAGTAAACCCGTCGAAGAGGCAACTTGCCACCGGTAGGGTCAGAACCCGCAACATTAGCAATATGCGCCGAAGTTTGCGGGTTCACTTCCTGCCAGCGGCAATTAGTTATTGTTTCGTGCGCTTTGCTTTCTTCATACCTACATCACAGTGCAATTAAAGGGACACTAAAGCCAACTATTAAGTCAACGTTGATTGTTGAAATGGCTGTCCAGAAACCTCGTAGTGTTACTTTGGTGCCAAGGAAGGGCGTATTTTGAAATAAAATCACGTTTTAGTGCTCCGCATCGGGTTAGCGCGCTTCAAATTACCCGCCTTAAGAAGCGGACCGACCGGCCCGTCTCACGTCACTGTTGCCGTGCACAACGTTGCCCGTCTTTACTGCGCTAGTAACAGCAGAACGAAATCAGGGGGAGCCACATCAGCAACAACGGCCATCGATCAATTTCCCGCAATTGGCTTTGAGATTGCAGACGCTTTTGTTTCAACTGCGGCCTCGCTAGATGGCACCACCTGTCTTGTGTGACCACGCAAAAATTGAATTTTTGAACCTCTCGCACCATTCCCCATAGTAACATCCGGCGGTTCTTTTATCCACGAATCACACAGAAATGAACAAGCAGCATTTTATTGCGTCTCTTGATGCACGGAATGTTCTTTATTTGGTGCAATATGATCGATTACTAGTGATTAATTGTAGGCGGTCCGTCTGATGTCATCGGGATCATTTTGAAAATGTCCTACTGCGGCGCTTGTGTTTTCGTGCATTTACCGTAACTTCTCGGTAAGTAGGGCACTGTTGTAGACAATATTGTCGTTTTAGATGTTGTCATACATTGAGCTTTCACTCTGACGTAATTTGTCATTTGACTTTAGTGACCCTTTAACGCCCGCTATGCGTTGTTTGTCTTCATAACCTGCTGATTCTCATTGGCACCATGTCGAGCAAAGAAACGAACCCTTAAACTTATCTTCCTCTATTCATTAGTAATACTAGTAGTATTACCAGCTATTTGTGATAAGATATTGTATCATCGGTTTTTGTAGCAAACATCTATGGTCGAACTCAATCGCCCTGCATTGTAGGCCAAAGGGCGACAGCGTTCAGTGAAACATAGAAGTAAATCGTGTGAAACGGGTATCAGCCCTGCCACAGAAAAAAAATAAAATAAAAGGAAAGACAAGAGAATCGGCAGGCCTAAACTTCCTGCGAAAACCTACTCGCGCATGTCTACCTAAACTTAGCGCGAGCTCATACCAGAGTTTAAGCTCGTTAGGGCGCGTGCCCAGAGCGTAACCTGCAACCACAGCGCACAACCAAACCACACGCTCACATTCGCACGAAAAATAAACGCACATAAACGAATAAGAACGCCGGGGTCACGCGTGCCAGGACAGATGGGTGGGCAAAAAAAGAAAGAAAAAAAAAAGGTCAACTCGAGTTCGCGCTATGTCCGTGACACACGCGCACTACGCCCACAAAGCGATCGACACGGTTGGTGTTCGCCCGATTTCCGAGAAACAGTAAAAAGGCACGGCGCGCTGGGCACAGCCGTAATCGAATTCGAGAACGATACGAGCGGATGAATAAAATGAATAAAAAAACGCACACACGCTAAAAGAATAAAAGGTACTCCTCGCGGCTGGGTGAACAGACATATTAAGAAAAAAAAAAGCTGGGGAAAAAAAATCCTCGGTGTATATATATCTGCGCAGCCTGTGGCGAATATACACGTACATATACAAGCATGTTCGCGCGCAAGCTCCTCCGACGATCTCCTGCTAGCATCGCCGAAGCGTCTAAGCAGTCTCCCAGGTCTCACCACCCATGCGTGGAGGAAGTAACACGTTCGAAACATCCTTGGGGCGTTGACGGCGTCTCTGTTTCTTGCACGCGTTCATAAAAAAAAATGCTCTGCGTAGTTTTCCATAGTTTGTCTTACTTTACTCTCACTTATGTATATTTTTTTCTATCAATTTAATGTTTGCTTTTGTTTTTACTTGCCGACGACACGCGCAGACGCCGCTGAATACTTATTTTTTTACAGACACCCCTTCTCCCACGTCCCATCCCGGAGTTTATTTTATTTTTATTTTTTATCGACATGACGTAAAGAAATGTTGGCGCACAATTTGGGCGCCGGCTGCTCCCTACCTTTTAGAGGTATCTAACATAGAGCACGGGAGGTTCATATCTCCAAGCGTTAGAAGTCCACAGCACATAGAATGTACAGTTCTAACAACACCATATACAATATAAAACAGTTAGGACATGCGATTTGAAAAAAAAAAAACAACGTACTCAATCCTTTGCATGTGCATAAGCGGTTACCTTAACTGAAGAGTAAGTAACCAATGCATACAGTCGACAGTCACATAATTGTCAATAATAAATATGGGTCTCTCTTACATAATTTCATTGTCCCTTTTCTTACTCACTCTCTCCCATCATAACACAGTTCACACACATACTCTCTCTCTATCTCCCTTTCTCTCTTGCACAGCGAGAAATTCAACTCTTCTTTCCTCTCTTGCACAGCGAGAAATTCAACTCTTCTTTCCAATCGCTACACTCTTTCCCCGTTTTTTTCCTTTCCTTTTCTTGAAATATTCTCATGTGCACGTGACTACACCACGATAAGCAACTGCGCCACCACCCACCCTTTCATTTTTTTTTTCTCCGAAATTCACCGATTCCACCCTCCCGGTGTATATAAGAACGTCACGCGCCGTTTGGCCGTAGGGAACGTCTCGCCCAGCGAGAACAGACGCCACGCTTCCACGAGTCCGAAAAGTAGGGGTCGCGACCTGAGCGAACACTTGGTGAAAAGAAAAAAAAAATGTCCGAGGATGAGCCAAAGCAACTTTCGCAGTTCGCAAATTGTTTTTGATTGATTGATTGATTGATTGATTGATTGATTGATATGTGGGGTTTAACGTCCCAAAACCACCATGTGATTATGAGAGACGCCGTATAGTGCAGGGCTCCGGAAATTTCGACCAACTGGGGTTCCTTAACGTGCGCCCAAATCTGAGCACACGGGTCTACAACATTTCCGCCTCCATCGGAAATGCAGCCACCGCAGCCGGGATTCGATCCCGCGACCTGCGGGTGAGCAGCCGAGTACGTTAGCCCACTAGACCACCAGGGCGGGGCAGCTCGTAAATTGTGGACACATCATTAGCGAAGGAAAGCAAGCAGAACCTAATACGAGGCGCTCCGTCGAAATGGGGCCTGAGGATCCCACGTGGCAATCGAAGTGCCAATCAATCTTTCTTCTAATAATAATAGCCGTGGTTTTACTTGCGATAACAGCGACATGATTTCAAGGCTCGCCGCGGTGGTGGAGGGCTCCGGAATTTCGACCATCTATAGGATTTTTTTAAAGGGGCCATGAAACCCAGTTTTCGCATATAATCTGTGTTACGTGGGTTACGCCTTGTGTATTCCCGAACGAGATGGCGAAATTTCCGTGCATCTGATCAAGCACTTCTATAAATATTGAATATATTTAGAAACACGCGAGCGGCCCGAGAGTCTGACAACACTGGCACACTCGCAACCCGTGACGTAACAAGCCGCTTGCTTTAAAAACGTCTGTATACTCCGGCGAACGATCTTGTTTAGTGGTGCACCTGCGCGTGAAAAGTAACTATTTCAGCATTCTTCAGTTCAAAATTCAAAACTGAACAATATGGAGCGTCTGAAGCTTCTGTAGAAGACGACGACTCCACTCCATAAAGCGCATGACGTAACACACATCATGAAAAAATGACGGTCGCTGGCAGTGGGCAGGGTTTAGAGCCGGCGAAATTAGAGGGCTCTTTTCGCAATGAAAAAAAATTCTTGTACAGTCCATTTTTCAGGTATGTGCAGGTGCAACAGTCCCTCCACTTCTATTTTTTTCGCTGACGAAACCGCCGTTTGTTGGGTGACCGTGTTACGGGCTTCGTAACGCACACCCAAATCTGAATGCCTCAAGCATTTTGATTACCGCGGCAGGGATCGAACCCGCGTCCTTTTGCCACAATTATTATTCAAAATTTATTTCAGTTTTCAGTCGTCGAAGATTTAGCCACAGTGGTCTAGCGCCCATAATGCTCGACTACTGTTCCGAAGGTCGCCGGATCCAATATATCCACCCCAGCGACCGCATTTTCATGGAGACAAAATGCCAGAGGTCGCGGTACACTTTCGTTTCGGTGCCCGATAAAAGAAAAAAAAAAAACCCAGATGGTCACAATTTCCGGAGCCTTCCCCCACGGCGTGTCTCATGATCATATCATCGTCTCGGGACAGAGAGGATCAATAATCATTATTTTTCGTCGGTGGTACCCACGTTATACTGCAATGTCACCTACCTATAGTCACTGTAAACAGCGGTTTGAGATAATTTTACTTCCAGATCTATCTTGCATAACTTCGGTGAACACCCAAAAGGCATTGTTATGAATTCTTCCTCGTTTGCTTAGTCTGAATAGTCCAACCCGATGATGCCAGATCGTCGAAGTTCCTTCCCTTTCGCAGGTGTCCACCAGCCTTCTTCTTATCCCATCGCTGCCACCAGTTTGTTGGGTATGTACAAGTCTCCGGACTCGGCGAAGGTTACGAAGGGTCTTTATTTTACCACGCGACCCTAAACAAAGGGCCCAAGGCCAGTTTTAAATACAAGTGGTTTTTCCGAGCAGCTTGTCTTGCTGGCTGCTAAAGGTCGACTCTCGTCGCTTTAATGAACCTAGCTCCCGCCTCCGATGCGATCACGTGACTCGGTCACGCTTCCCAGGAGCCAGCCACCGGGGTCGAAGGTGAAAACACAGCAACGCTCGGCTCGAAACCAAGAGGTGCGATAGCAGGCAAGTACATTTCGCTTCCCGTAACCATTCAAAGGAAGAGCCGCGACCATCAGTTTTACCACAGGCGTGGCCTCCCCGGCTTGCGGTGTGCGAGGAAACGGCGTGAATGAATTCAGGGCTGAAACACCGACATATTTTTGACAGAGTCCGCGACCCTGCTGTCACGGAACAGCATACACGGACGCCAGCGTCCAACAATACGCGCTTTCCCCACAGCGTCGGAGGCAAGCCGACGGCTGCTGCAGGTTTCGAGGAGAACGCGTAACCATGGCAATTTGCTGCGGATGCGGAGGCACCAAGTGTCTCACGCCGTCCATTATTTCCCGCCCGTGAAAGGGCCTTCCTTTCATTCACCTTTGTTTAATATCGGAGGCCGAAGCAAACATAGAGCGGTGCGTGCGAAGAACGGGGTTGATATCAGAGCAGGAGAAACAAACGCGACGCGATCCGAGAAATGCGGCACAGCAACACGCCGATGGTCATCCTTATCGGACGATGAATTGAGCATCAAGAGACGACGACACGATTCGGGAGATTCATAGCAAACAAGTTTACTTAGCCCTCTTTAGAATATATATATATATATATATATATATATATATATATATATATATATATATATATATATATATATATATATATATATATATATATATATATATATATATATATATATATATATATATATATATATATATATCCCGCGAACGCCCAAAGCAGAAAAGCAAAGAGTCCGAGGGGTGTCACCCTGATACGCGTCCAGTGTGTTACCACCCTACGCTAGTGAAAGATTTGTAGGGGCTTAACATTTCAAAGCGCGCCATAGTTATGAGGGACGCCGCAGCGGAGGGCTCAAGACCACCGCGCTTTTTATCTTTAACGTACAATCAGATCGAAGCACACGGGCCTTCAGCATTGTGTCGTCATCGAAATGCGAAATAGCTCTCTTTTCTATATTTCTTTCTAACTTTCAAATAGTATCCCTGCTATCGTTACCATGCGCGTGGTGAAATGTACGAGTCGACCCCGACGAACATGTGCACGGGATTTCAGATTAGCCTTCTCTGCTGGCCGCGATCTCGAGCGCTTCTAAGGTACTTACACGAACGTTTGTATTTTAGTAAGCACACTCTAAAAAGTTTTGAGGAGTAACTGCGCCGTTCATCCGAAAAGGGCGCTTTACTCCAACAAAGGATGAACTGCAGAAGCATGCGTGCCGTGCGCAAATTTCGGAGAGCAACTGCTTAGTCCTTCGTCAAAACGAGAGAAACGGGAGGACGAATTGCAACACTTACTCCTGTACGCCTAGAGAATGAGAGGGAGGGACGCGGGGGGTGAGCGAGTAGGTTTCCTTTCACTGTTGAGCACTTTTTTACAAAGTGCATTACGAAGTGTCCGTGCCTGGAAAATATATATAAGTGGCCGTAACAATACTCGTTCGTTTCTCGCAAGCAATAAGTGGATAAAATCGCTTAACTAGTCCACAATTACGAAAACACACGCATGCACACATGATCCGCATTCGGCGGAATTCGATGTCCAGCTTGCTTGATCGATCAGATCGTGCACGGTTTGTTTCCTTGCTTTTATTTCCACCTGCGCCGCAGTCGCGTTTATTTATCAGCTGCAACGTTATTTTATTTTAAAAAATCCTCTTAAGTGCCGACATGGTGACTTTACTACTGTGGTTCCCGTACACCTCTGTGGAACACGTTTACCCTTGCTTTAGATATCGCTGTAGCTTCTCGATCGCACTGTGAGCGCCTTCTCGTCTGAGCATGCTTGTAATACGTGCCAAACGAATATGCACACTGTGACGCGTGCGTCGTCAACATTCCTTCCTCCATGGTCATCAAATTGTCGTACCCGCGCTGTTGCAGCGGAACGGCGTGCTGGTAGTGTCGTAGTGTCGGAGCTTTTTTTTAAATCACGGAGACGTTGTGCAGCTCCAAGGCATGCAACGTGGCATATTTTCGCTAAAGGGTCGACGTTGTAACGAGGGCAAGGTTCTGTTTAGCGTTGCTTGAATCAGTTGCCAAATTTTGGACTCAGTGTTGCCAGACTGCCAACAAATTTGGCGAAGAAATTTGCCCCTGTAGTTGTGCCTTCCCCGTGAGGGCTTTGTGTCGTCCGCAGTGCATTTCGCAAGTGCGTGTGCGACGTTGGCCATTTTAATTAATGGAATGTTGCGCTGCGATTGTGCCAGATATTATGAATTTTGGCTATTTGGGCCCTGGGAGTCCAGAGCAATCGAGCGACCTGATGTCTTCAACATCCACTCAATATATTTAAATGAATAACATCAAGAAGAGGATCCTGCAGGTCATATTATATAAGCTGACCCGCCTGTAACGTCACCTATCCAGCCAATAACAAAAATAAACAAACATATAATAGCCCCCCCCCCCAAAAAAAAAACAAGTGCTTCTGAAACACAATTGTTAAAAAAGTTTTGTTTCTCATTATTGTCATTCCAATTTCATCCCCCCTGTACGTGAAGGTAGTCTTCGATGTAGAAATGAGTTGAGCATATATTCAAGATCGCTGCTGAACGCAATCAGCAGAGATGTTCCTTTCGCAAGAGATTGTGCCTGATCACCAGAGATCTCAACTCGAAAAGGATCTTTGAGATACACTTCTGGAAGGTATCTCTGGAGACAGGCCCGTAACGGAAGAGGGAGGGGGGGGGGGGGGACTCGAGTTTTTCTTGAAATTCGAATAAAGAGGTTGTTTTACCAAAAATAAATAATTAAAATAGGCAGTTTTCAAGGTTTGCAAGCCTACTTAAAAAATGTCTGGCTACGGACCTGTCTGGAGGTGTCCAGAGACAATGTCCTGCCACATCCCCTTCTCAGACACAACAAAGTGAGATGGTGCATCCATCTTTTGCATCTGAACTGTGTGCATGTGTATCTCCAAAACACTGAAATTGCCAGTGTCCTTATTGTATTAAATAACTCATTAAGTCCGAGCTTTAGTAACCCATAAGTGCCCTCTCCCTGACAGTGGGGCAGGCACAACCACAATTTATCCCTCCTTGTCAGCCAATGAGAGGGATCAATTCACCCAGCAATGCCTTAATTCTAACATCACCTTAATTTCTAACATCACAAGCTTGGGCTATTTGGATATACAATGACACTATCCACACACTCCACAACACATCTTGAATTATTTGCCTCTAGTAAGCCACAGAAAGAGCCAAAGGCAAGCAAACATAGCACAAATCAGAACTCCATACCTAATCTCCATGTCCTCATTTCTTTCTTGTCAATAGGATTCAAACCCAAGATCATCACTTTAATAAGAAAGGGGGCTGTACATTCTGTTCCATGTGAAGGGGGCTGTACATTCTGTTCCATGTGAACCACAGTGTGCACTTTGATCACAGAAATAATGTCAGGAATGGTAGTGAAAGCAACGTTGTCATTTGGTTTTTAGGCCTCGGTATCTGGCATGGAAGGCTGCACATGTGTCAGACGCATTCACCAAGTTTAGTTAAATCTATCCTTGACTATCTCCCAGAACACTGAATTTATCAATAATGCCATTGCCCCCTCTTTTTTTACTGCTTTCTATAAAAAATGATGTCCAGATTTGATGGACAAGAGCTTCATGAGGCAGTTGGAAATATAAAACAGTTAAGGTATCCTGAACATTGCTTAATTGGCTCTCTTGAGCAAAAGAAATCTAGAGAAAACAAGGAATTAACTGGTGGTAGAAGTAAGAAAGATAAGCATATCATAAATGTTCATGATCTGCACGGTGTCTCACCAAGGTGGAAGAAAGTTGAAACAAGGTGGCCACAATGTTGTCTTTTGGATGTGACAAGTTGGGCAATATTTGTGCTGCTGTTGATAGCGGAAGCTGCGAAAGCAGGACAAACAGCGAGGATGCATAATAAAGCTCGGACCAAATTCATCGAGACTATTTATTGCTATGTGAAAAACTCTTTTCATGTGGAAGGCAACATGCTTGCCAGACAGAAAAAAATCATCACTATACGTGCGTCTCAGGGAGTATAGGAAAACTTGAATGGACGCCTTCATTGAATTTATCGTGCTGTAAGGTTTGCAGCTTGCTTATTTGGTTAACAAACATGGCAATCAATAAAAACAGTGCTGTTACTAGCAAGCTATATCATGTCTGAATATCAATATCCACACCTCCAGGTACAATGGCAATACAAGAGTGCCTGTGGTACCTTCTGAAAGCCAAGGTACTATTGAAGCAAAAGGAGACAGCAGCTTATGAACTAGTAGAGGCTTTTTACATTGTTAGATGGCATGTGTGTTGCATATGGCCTTCATTATTGCTCCATGACGTCTAAAATAATTACCTTCTCATTGGTCTTTAGCTAGTTATGTTGGCACATGTAGTTTGGTCAAAAGTACATCCTTTTGCAGTTGTCCTTTAGTTCTTGTCACATGCAACTTTGTGTGTATGTATATAATATGTACACATTTGTAGTTACAATAAAATTTCTGTTAACAATTGGTAATTGGTAGTCATTAATATGTCGTTTCTGTATAGTTTTGTTTGGCTCTGCAAATTTCTGTGTAAATTACCAAAGTGCCCAACTTGCTGCGTCTTGATTCTTATTAAAATTGTAAGCCTTGCCCTCAACTTCTGAATATCTCAGCAAGCTGAGATCTCAAAACTGTGAGACCCTTTATTTGCCCGGGGCTGCTGAATTCACGTGCTACTTGGAGAACCAGATTTGCCTTTATGCTTTTCTAAGTGCCATATAAGGGCTCTTATCCAATCTATGAAAGCAGAAACATATTGCACGAATGGGACTAGGCATGGGCTCTGTTTATTCATAACCATACCTTTTATAAGTATAGAATGTGTACCTGGAATGTAGCTTTGTGAAATATACTTCCATCACTACAAGTAAGCAGGACACATGTGTGTAGATTCTGCTACCTTTGCTGAATAAACTCACTAGTTTGTGGACACCCTAATGTCACTGAAGAAGCTGAAATAAAAAAGCCCATCTGAAACCACTCCTCCAATCAATTGCCAGTGAAGCTACAAAACTGTGCCCGGAACTTTAGTTATTTCAGCATATCTAACATGACAGTGTAAAATAAATAACACAAACGTATAAGCACAAATATACAATGTACAAGTGAACAAAGGGAATTAAAGACAAGACTGGATTGTACTATATGGAAAAGAGAACATTAACAGGAAATGAGAAAGGCACGTCAAGGGCTGAAGTTACCTGTTCAATTATTTTACCGATTTCATGAAAGTGCTGGGTTTCATCCTTGTTATACAGTTTTTCACTGTCCACTTGATTCAGAGAAGCATAGAAGCTATAAGGCTTATCAATGCTTGCAAAGGGACTTTCAAAAGAGATTGTAGGAATTTTGTGAAAAGTGGACAACTCATACTGGCAAGGAGGCAGGGAACATGCGCATTTTTTCACTGTCGGCTCTTGTGGGGGCAATGGCAGGGCAGGAAAAAATCTTTGGTGAGGCTGCTCTGCCCCCATCTGGAGCACAAACCTTTGCCTGAGCAAAACTTGAATGCCTGTCATTGCCGGTAGCCATGTTGTGCGCATTCACTTGAAAGATAGGCATGATTGCATACATAAAAATGTTTCATCATGTAGTTATGTTTACATAAGAAAAAAAGGTTCTTTCTATCAAGTAAAAAGCAATAAACTGTCGCTGCATTCAACAAGAAAAGGAATAAAAGTAAAATAAAAAAATTGTAAATAAAGAGACTATCTAGATATGCAGCATTAAAAACACCTAATAATCGCATACGAATTTACGAGCGTATTGATTAATATGCTGGCCAAGGCCCGAGAATACATATATTTAACGTTGTAGACACCCAATTATATTTGAAAAATTATTTTTGAAAATAAATGTCAGTTTTTAGTTCTGTTGAGTGGCAAGCCCACATATCAAGTAAGCAACCTGACAGTAATGGCAGTAATGAATTAAAGAAACGAGATAAGAGTGCATTACTTTATATTCTTAGCCACTAACTTAAAACTTCACTCAAAATAAACAGGCACCACATGTCATTGCACTCCACAGAAAGTTTATTAGAGCAGCACAAGGACTTCATATATAGTGTGTGCATGACATAAAATTTTTCATTTTTACCGTAAATACTGGAACAGTCGCATGTGTCTGTCATCCTGCCACCTTCCCCATTAATATAGACATATATTTTGTGTTTATACAAATTTTGTGTTCATACAAATTTGTAACACACACATGCTACACAAACGTAGTGAGCCTCTTTGATTCTCCATCCCTAAAAATCTGAGAAACTGTAAACAAAGTTCTTCTTGGCTGACAGAATTGCCTCAAGTGGTAAGGGACTGTCAGGAACAAATAATTAAAGAGGCCAAGTGAGCTTCGCAAAGTCTCAACTTTGCTGAAAAAGAGCATGGCGTTAGCAAGTGGCAAAATTAAAAGCAATTTTTTGCTAGGCCTTGCATTCATTATGCCAAAATGTGTGCAGCTATGTCCACTATGAACAGTTTGTGCACATATGATGTATGCAGTAGAAAATTTTCTAGCAGTCTGACTGTAAATGCACTTTCATTCAAATAAAGTGCTACTTTAATTGAATTGCCAAGTTATTTCTCAGTGACTAAATGGCATATGACAGTCTTTTATCCTCCATCTCTACCAGTCTTAGACTGCTTGAAATGGCATTTTCAGCCAGTGGGCACTACTAATGCAGTATTTTTGGCAGTCTTGGACAGTCCAGAATGACGTATTTAAGGGCCCAGTGGGTACTTGAGAAAATTATAAATATTTACAAGCGTTATGGGCATCCATCCCATATGGATTCCTAAATTGTATACATAACTAATATTATATACCCACAAATATAAAAATGTTGAGCTTGTAGTATAATTTCATGACAACACATCTAGTTACTACAAATATAACTAAATCACAATGTTTGTTTGCCATTCCTTTCTCTGCCACCATAGGCTTTGTTCACAGCACATTAGGTGAAAGATGTGCTCAATCTAAATTAATTGAAATGTAAGACTAATAACTTAGTCTGCATCTTTTACAGGACATTTTCGTCAATATTCACCTTAATTCATGACATCATGAGGCATACATTTTTGACAGCAGATAAAGTAATAACAAATAAAACGAGGTGGCTACATTTTTAATTTGAACGAATAAACAAGTGCCTGTATAGATGTGTAACTACATGCATGACTTAAAGAAAGTGTAAATTTTAAGGGCTTGTTTTCTTTGTTAAACACATTAATAATGAGATCTAACAGACAATAATGCCAAGGAAAGTATGGGGGATTTTGTTAGAAGTAATTGTAATGTAGACATGAAGAAAGATAAGTGGGTGAAAAGATAACTTGCCACCCGCAAGTCATCTTTTCGCCCACTTTGATTTCTTCATATTTACATTACAATTGCTTCGTATAATAACTGGCTCCCATACTTTCCCTGGCATTATTGTCTATTAGTTATCATGAACACATGCATGACTTGTGATATTACCACATTCATAAGCTTATTATTGTCAACTACTCAAGATCTGTGCATATATTACATTAACCTTGAGTACTTCTTTTATGTAGCAAATGCAAATATTGGTCATTTTCAGGGTCTGTTCTGATGCTTTGTATGCCATTTAATAATTATCCACTTAGCTTTACCAGATTGTGGCCATTCGATGACCCAACCTGCACCATATAAAGCTAGGTGGATGTGTCACTATACTTGGCCTAATGCAGCTGAACTTGCAGTAATTCACCTATGTATAGTGAGCTAGCTGCCTAATCAAATTGATTTACATCTTCCCTGGTCTAACATTTTTAAAATGACCTCCCACAGATATGAGACTAGCTAATTGTAGCAATAAACCACAGAATAAAAACTAACCTTGCTTAACCACAGATAAGCTGCAACTCATGATACTGGGCATCCCTTACACTAAGCTAGCCTAAATTAACTAAAACTAATATACAGTAACTTTAGCTCAAGCTAGTAGTTGTCACATTCACATCCAGCTGACGTTATTGAATTTTACCATATTACCTCATAGTGAGCAGCAGGGTCTAAACACTACAGAGATAATATGTTGTTTAATTTATGCAGGAGAGTAGCATGCTTAAAGCAATGTGGAGAGCTTTTGTTTACCGTAGTAACTATGATGGTGAGCAGCAATGTACATTGTTAATCTTCAGAAAAAGCAAATTTTGTGAGCTCTCTCTTTCGCAGTGTTCTGTGAAGAATATTGCAATGTGCAGCATTAGCTATTTTAATTTCACTAAATTTTATTTTGCTGCCAAAACGAATATATGCTGCAAGAAGATTTTTAGAGGCAGATTATGTGAAAGCAAAAAAAAGTGTGTTCATAGATTCTAAGAACTGTAACTAGCATATCTGCTATGTGTGTGAATGAAACTTCAATATGCTTAATTCATGTGGCATTCATCTCAATTCTGTCTCACTGCCATATATTTTAACTGTTAATTCAAGTGAAATATTACTTGCACGAGCATTAATTAAACAAAGTGTTCAGTTGTATGAAGTTTTTTTTAAACCCAACACCAAAGTGCTATTGAATTTTTTACAATGCTAACCCACTACATATTAACAAAATTTTCTTCAGAGTACACTTCAGTTCTGCAAACACATTTCCTGACATAATCCAATGCCCCTGAAATCATATATTGATTACTCTAAGAAGTAGAACCACACTTTTTGTGGTTCTACTATCTGAAACACAGCACCAGTGTGTCTGTTAGGCACAAATGTCTTTACCCTTTTGTCGACCTCTCACAATTTTTATCTGTACATTTGCTACAGTTCATTATAATTTATTACACCTTTACTTCTTGTGCCTTTGTTTCCATCATTTTTTCTTCGCTTCTTACCTGGAGGTTTCTGCTATTGCTTTAAAGTTTGGTGCATCTAATTACACTTTTTTGCCTTTCACATGAGCACACGAGTTGTGCACATATAGTTTTAAAAAGGTACACGTGACATCTTGACGTGAATATGTGGATTGCTTTCTGATGTGGCATCTGTTTTAACTTCTCTGCCTTTTACATAAGCTTGCAAGCTGTGCATGCATAGTTTTAAAGAAGTACACGTGATGTTTTTCCGTGAAAATGTAGATAGCTTTCTGACATGGCAGGTGTGACTGGAAAGGCATGGTATGATAAGCTATAAAAGAGAATAGTTGGTGCAATAAAGTTCCGCTGTAATTTCACCGCTTGTCTAGTACACTGTGTTCCTTAGTCCTCATCCTTTTGCTGCACTGTGTTTCCTCAGCTAAGTATATACCAACTCACTCAAATCAAAGTATTGGTGGAGGTCAACATCTGATGTATGCTTCTCTTGTGCAACATGAACGAAATAAATGGAAGTAAGCGTCCCATTCGACAGCGCTCAGTAGCAGGAGCTTAGACTTATTTACAGTAAAACATAGCTTTGAACGTTGAAGTATTTCAACAGATGTATGCTGATATGCTGGTCACATATTTCTGGGTTTTGGACTTGCCTTTAGCACACTAATGACCATAGGTCGGTAAAAAAACTGGAGCTCGCTCAACAAATATATGTAATCTGCTCTGAGGGCTCACTTCGACTCAA
Organism: Rhipicephalus microplus; assembly: GCF_043290135.1. Taxonomy (NCBI): domain Eukaryota; kingdom Metazoa; phylum Arthropoda; class Arachnida; order Ixodida; family Ixodidae; genus Rhipicephalus; species Rhipicephalus microplus. The sequence goes on along the minus strand of NC_134704.1, from coordinate 46,872,383 downwards.
ACCCACTAAAACTTGTGTCAATTGAACTCACTCAGACACACAATTTTTCTCAGCTGAACTCACTCAGACTCACCACTTGACCCGAGTCTGAGTGAGCCTGAGTGAGTAGACTCATGAGTCCACGAGCGTAAAATCAGCTTTTTCAATCATGGTGTCAATACGCTTTAATGCCAACATCTCACAAAATCCGTCCTCTACGAAATGCATTTTGATTTTACATCATCAGATATCAGTTATTAGGGTTACAGGACATTAATACAAAGTATGCGACTCAAGCAAGATATTTTCATCAAGGACCTCCCAAAAAGTTTGTGAGGCAGGTCTCCCTAAGACATGTGTGAATAGACACCACCATAAAATCCCGAACAAGCCCCACGATAAAGTAAAATCTGCTGAGAATTACAGGGGAGGGGGGGCTTGCTCGGTCATGGATCGAAATTTATGATAGCGAAGGAAGAGCCACTAAGAATAAAGAATGCACACCCATGCTTCTAATTAAATGCTTCATTGAATACACATGCATTAATTCTTTTCATTCGTCCTCGTTGGGTGAATAAAAAGAGTGAATGCCACAGTGAAAATGAAAAGGGCAAGAAGGGGGGAGTCATATTTCAGATTTTACGAAAAATAGAGGGGCACTTGTGTTCAGAATTTTACAGTATAAAAGTAAGCCAATATAATATTAACAGCAATGATGGGACAACAGCGGGGCAATAAAAGGTGGAGCTCACTGAAGAAATATATTTTTCCTTTAGGGCTCACTCTGACTCACGAACATTTTCATAAACTGCACTCACTTACCATCAAACTCACCACAATATTACTCACCTGGACCAATATGAGCGAGTCTGCTCAAAATTTTGCTGATCCGTGGTGATGACACCTTATCTTTGTGCAATTCAGAAAAACCAGCATTTGTGAGCGTTTTTTCACACACTTCTAACATAGGATTTTGCAGTCTTATTACATGTACAGTATTCTAGTTGTCTGAATAATTGGTTGACTTAGGTTTGTTTGTACTGCTTCATTACTGTTCGATTCATTTTTTCGACTTCGAATCTTATGGAGGAATACAAGCAATTTCTAGCCTAGACGATATGCACGCTCATAACAGCAAACCATTTTATATACTACTACATGAAGTTGCTTTAACTTAGCATTCTAAAGCGTCACCTGAGGCAAGGTGAAAAAAAATGGGATACGATTGATTGAGAGCAATGAGATAGGGCAGCAGAGTTTCAACTAATTTATTTTCTAAACTACTACTAAATTTATATATTTATAGATATGCCCACAAAAAGAGGGTGCAGTGCAAGTACACTATCACAGAGCACAAATAGGTCGGTAAAAAAACTGGAGCTCGCTCAACAAATATATGTAATCTGCTCTGAGGGCTCACTTCGACTCAAACCCACTAAAACTTGTGTCAATTGAACTCACTCAGACACACAATTTTTCTCAGCTGAACTCACTCAGACTCACCACTTGACCCGAGTCTGAGTGAGCCTGAGTGAGTAGACTCATGAGTCCACGAGCGTAAAATCAGCTTTTTCAATCATGGTGTCAATACGCTTTAATGCCAACATCTCACAAAATCCGTCCTCTACGAAATGCATTTTGATTTTACATCATCAGATATCAGTTATTAGGGTTACAGGACATTAATACAAAGTATGCGACTCAAGCAAGATATTTTCATCAAGGACCTCCCAAAAAGTTTGTGAGGCAGGTCTCCCTAAGACATGTGTGAATAGACACCACCATAAAATCCCGAACAAGCCCCACGATAAAGTAAAATCTGCTGAGAATTACAGGGGAGGGGGGGCTTGCTCGGTCATGGATCGAAATTTATGATAGCGAAGGAAGAGCCACTAAGAATAAAGAATGCACACCCATGCTTCTAATTAAATGCTTCATTGAATACACATGCATTAATTCTTTTCATTCGTCCTCGTTGGGTGAATAAAAAGAGTGAATGCCACAGTGAAAATGAAAAGGGCAAGAAGGGGGGAGTCATATTTCAGATTTTACGAAAAATAGAGGGGCACTTGTGTTCAGAATTTTACAGTATAAAAGTAAGCCAATATAATATTAACAGCAATGATGGGACAACAGCGGGGCAATAAAAGGTGGAGCTCACTGAAGAAATATATTTTTCCTTTAGGGCTCACTCTGACTCACGAACATTTTCATAAACTGCACTCACTTACCATCAAACTCACCACAATATTACTCACCTGGACCAATATGAGCGAGTCTGCTCAAAATTTTGCTGATCCGTGGTGATGACACCTTATCTTTGTGCAATTCAGAAAAACCAGCATTTGTGAGCGTTTTTTCACACACTTCTAACATAGGATTTTGCAGTCTTATTACATGTACAGTATTCTAGTTGTCTGAATAATTGGTTGACTTAGGTTTGTTTGTACTGCTTCATTACTGTTCGATTCATTTTTTCGACTTCGAATCTTATGGAGGAATACAAGCAATTTCTAGCCTAGACGATATGCACGCTCATAACAGCAAACCATTTTATATACTACTACATGAAGTTGCTTTAACTTAGCATTCTAAAGCGTCACCTGAGGCAAGGTGAAAAAAAATGGGATACGATTGATTGAGAGCAATGAGATAGGGCAGCAGAGTTTCAACTAATTTATTTTCTAAACTACTACTAAATTTATATATTTATAGATATGCCCACAAAAAGAGGGTGCAGTGCAAGTACACTATCACAGAGCACAAATAGCTATCACACAGCACCATATAATTGTAGCCATTCATTTTAAAACAAAGAGATTGGAGGGATACTGATGCATCATCCCCCTTCTTCTGTAAGTGAAACGTCTAGTCCTCCACATGCATGCTAAGGTTTCCCTACTTCTTTCTACCACACAAACTTCTCCGAACAGTGGCATGCAGCCACACAAAGCACAATGGAATGGCAGGTGTGAACCTACGCCATTCTTGGTCTATATAATTATGCTCTTTTAGGTGATCATAAACGCAGGGTCCGGTTCGACTTACGTATGCCTTGCCACAGCTCAACGAAATTTCATGAACAATGCCCACCAAGCAACGCAGCTGGGCATGCTTCATTTCTCATGAAAGCTTGGCTTTTTGCGAAGAAACGTGGGCACGAAGTTTCGAGAGCCTGTTGGGTGCCGAGAAAACGACTGGAACGTCATGCCTTTTTGTAACCTTTTCCAAATTGTGGGCAATCTTGTGTGTGTAAGGCAGAACCAATGGCCTCTTTTTATGTACACTCATACTGCCTCCTGCATCCTTAAAGTTCTTGGAGGAGAAATTGAGACACACTGGTTAAAACCACTGAAGAGAGGCCTGCTGCAACCAGCCTTGTAATCTGTACACGAAAACTGTCGTCTATGATGTGCTCAGACAACTTGAACAATGCAAATCAGAGACATATTGTCGCTATGGGTCTTTTCACGGTTTTTTTTATGCGTAGGTTCATAAGACAGGTGGACAGGCTTAGCTGTTAAAAGAACAGTACATTTTTCAATAGCATTAGAGGTATTGTTCCAGGAAAGGTCATCAGGTATAACAACAAAGCCACCTATTCCCATAATGAAGAAATGTACAAGCACAATAAACACTTTTACATAAACACCATTATGTATTACATTAATTATTAATCACCAAGCAAATGTACAAAATGCACATCAAAGGGCCCTTAACCGCACAGAGGTTGAAATTCAGTTGTGAGGAAGTTGTGCACGAGTGTTCAACAAGCCGTGAGAATTTTCTGAAATGGTGCCATAATAACGGAGTTAGACGTGTTTAATTAATGAAGTATGGCGATCGCTCCTCTCACTTTTCTCTTCACTACCCGAATAGGTATCCTCTCCAAAAGCTGCTTTGCTTTCCCTCTCTTCGAGTGACCCTCCTGATCTCGCATGGCATGCTGGTGCACATGAGGTCTGTGTGTGGCTGGTACAGACGCGGAGAACGGGTACTGCTGGGATGGCTGGGAAGTGGCTTTCACGGGCAACACAACGAACAACAAGCAGCACAGACAGCTGCTTGCAGACTAATCGGAAGTACGCAGTGGGTTTTTGTTTGACTAATCGCTGTATGATTTGTGTTGCAGCAATATATTCAATTTCCTGACATCACATGGGAACCAGAAAGGCCTAAAAAGGAGTGATTGTTTCTTGAAATTTGTGGCACGCCGGCAGCTTGTAGCACTGCCATGTGTGGCATCGTTGAACGTGACGGCATTCTGCAGACGGTGCGCATGTTTACTTGAAAAGTTTGAAAAAATATTGAGGTGGTTTAGGGGCCCTTAAACGCATAATTCACGCCAGAGTAAAGTCATTGTGCCTGACAAGTCTTGGGTGTTTTCTGGATTTCTTTGCTGTTTTCCATTTGAAATTTTTATATTAAAGGGAGCGACAGCCTATTTTCTAGGTGCCTGTTTTCATTAGCGCTACGGAAAGCTTGCCAGCCGGTGAGTCTAATCATGTAATGGTAAAGAAGAAAGCACCGCGAAACATTCATAATTCAGAATTGTTCTATCTGTAATGAATATGAAGTCGTGTACCTATATGCTGCAAACAGTGAGCGCAAGAACAGTTCATGTTAGAGCGCAGTGGTTAAATGAGCATGTGTGCGGTTGACGCACATGCACACGACTCGACTTAGTCCACTGGCAGCCACGATGGCAGTGCCGCTTCTCACTCACCATGCAACTTCTTTCATGTCGCAGCGCAGAATTCATATTGCTTTAGCGCAGCTCAGTTTGAGCGTGAAGATGCTATGCAGTCAAGAAGGGGAAAAAAACAGATACAGACGACAGTGTCAGCGCAATATTAATTTATCATGCATCAACTCGCCCATTCAGCAGTACTAGTCTATTTCAGCGCAGAATTGAGCAGGGCTAGATATTAATACACGTATTTTAATTTTGCTAACTGGCATACATGATGGTGTCAAGACTATGTACAGCAAAATGATTGACTTCGTAGTCCATATTCCAGCTTCAAGGTTATTCTGCTAGGCTGCACATAAAAGATGGTGTTTCTTACATTTAAGCACGATTTAAAATATAAATCCTAGTCACAACATGAAAAGAATGCTGGAATCGGTCAGTATATTTCACGGCCTTTTCATTTTTCCTATGATCTAAACGCACATTCTGGCCTGTTGTCGGTCCCTTTAAGGTGAATTACAGCACAACTTTTATGTCGCAAAGGTGCACTTCACAACATAAACAGGAAAGTTCACTGATTCACTCAGCAACCATGCAGTCTGGCATTAATGCATTGTTCAAGTGGTTATATGTTGCCCATTTCTTGTGACAAGATGTATTTGGGGTGAGGCCCACCACTGGAGGCGCGAGCCCTGCAATCGCGGTAGCATGCAGAGTTGGATCACGTGATCTCGCCTCGCTCTGGCGAAGGAAAGCTGGTGGTTGGATGCGTTGTTTTCACTTTTGAACAGCGTTGTTTTGCTCTCACTTGATGTATGCGAACTTCTACAGACTACACAATCTGGAAAGTTTGAAGCAAAAGTTATCGGCGGTGTGCTGCAGCGTGCTACGTACACGATGACACCGTCGCGGCCGCTGACAATAACACTGTCACCTCTCTCTTTCTATTTGTTGTGGTTGTTAATTCAAGCCTATGGGGTTAAAATAAGCACCGACCACGATTGTTCACATGAAAGCAGAACGTTTCAATTACCACACGGGAGCCTCGTTCAATAAAAAAATGAATGTGCAAACAGACCGATTATGCATATTTTAAAATATGACGTCGTAAAGGCCGCGTCGCGATGAAAGCTCGTCCTCCCTGTGTGGAGGGAGCCTAGGCGTTTTAAATAAGGTTGTTCTCTTTCTCACGACGCACGTACGTAGATGTGGCAGAAGTCTTTGTCATTACATTTAAGAATGTGCGCCGTCGTCTGAATTGTCAGAGAGTGAAGATAAAGCCCGGAAGTTCAGTTCTTTCCCTTAATTTTTGCTAATTTAACCTATTCCGGTCTATTTCGTGGCCAGTTGCTTCTGCGTGTTCGGCCAGCACGTTCGACGAAACCTTCGTTCTTGCATCATACATGTGCCGCTCCAGTCTGCTAAAGCTGCTTTTCTCGCCAAGGTAACTTCTACCACAGTCTGCGCCACCCCCACTCCCCTCTCCTCCCCGGGTGTCTGCCCCATGTGTGTACTCAAGCACACAGGTTTCTGTCTGCCAGTGGTGTAGCCATGGAGTGGCACACCAAGTCTGTGCCCCCCCCCCCCCCCCACCTCTTCCCCTGAAATTTTTCCATGGCAAAAAGCGCACGAAATAACAGACAACCACATCTGCCTCCCCCCCCCCACCTCCCAACTCTATCAAGGTGGTGCCCCCTCCAGAAAAAGTTTCTGTCTATGCCCCTGCCGTCCGCGACTTCAGCTCACATGGTTCTTTGAGTCTGCAAAATGGGCTCACGGCCACTTCTCAATGTTGTTTTGATCTACAGGCGGAAACGTGGCCAGCTTCGAAAACTGATTCATCTTCTAATAGCTACCGTGAAATGTCACACAGCTTATGAATGAAGTTGGAAAGAAACTGGACACTGGCATTTTTACCGAAACATGAAATTGCCATTTAGATCACGGTACAAAAGATGTACCTCGCAGAATGTCCTTTCAAGGGCACAAAATAATACAACTGGCGCGCAGTCTGTTCGCTGCGCTTATCAAACCCGGTCGGGATTGCTTTTTCTTTTTTTATCACGATTTACCTCTTCGTAGAAGCTGTGGAACTGGCAATCATTCATTGTTTTCACTCATGTGTGGCTCAATGGGGATCAAATGCGCACCGTCTAACAACCGTACAAAATTTTCACAATAAATATTAGGATCGTGCCGCAGAGAAACTTCTCCTCGTGTGAAATTTTACCTGCATATTTACAACTCTGAATGAGGCATGCATGTGCATGTGACTCGCACGTTTGCCCGATATCATAACAGAAAGGTTGCGGCTGTAATAATCCTGTGCTGCTTCCCACAAAGCGGGGAATCCATTTGCGCTGAGCTTCGTAAGGATATGTGTGCTAAGCAAAAATGAAAATTTGCGCATGCTTGTCGTGTCAACCGCGGTACGTCTTTAGATGCAAACCTACAACGAATGAAAAAGTGTAATTGCGCACACTTCTTTCAGCAAAAATAACTCTTTGTCACAAGCACGCGTGAATACCCATTTGATGCTTCAATTCGACATGGAATGAGTCTCTACCTTTTACAAAAACAGAGAGCTCGGCCAGACGACGCCGGCAGTGAGGCATTATGAGAAGTGTAAAACTTTTCCAGAGCAGTTATTTAGCACTTTGCACAGTCAGTAAAGAAGCTACGGCAGCATTTCTATGATTTCGTTGAGTGAAGTACGACAAGAATAACAAAAAAAAAGAGACGCAAAAGGGGCTACGGGCTGCGCGCGAGAAGGCTGGCGGAGCAATCCAACCACGTACATCATAGGAATGCATCTGCATGGTGGCGCCATGGTATATCCTTGCTCCCAATACTGTACAACAAAAATGATTTCTTCCCGATATTCGTCTTTAAACATAGGACTCTATTTTCATACATTCCCTTATGAGTTTAAGAAAAAAAATCTAGAAATGAATCACTCCACTGAATAGTTCATACAATACTGTCAAACAATGCACAAGTTGTCTACCAAGTTTCCCACTTGGGGACCAGTTCACCTGTCCCATAGAGGTCCAGCAGGTATGGCTCATATCTCTCACTAGCTTCTTGAAGTTCCTGCTCATCTGCTCTTCGAACGCAATAGCAAAACCTGTGCCTGTCGAAGCACTCAACCACCAGTGTTCTCGTGAGTGTGTAGAGCACTCCTCTCGCCACAAGTAGTCGCTCAATCTCATAGAACTGTGGTCCCTCCTCTGTTCTCCGAACTAAAACACTCCCAGCATGGTACGTGCGTCGGTCGACCATTGCATTTTGTACTTCATGCACTGTCTTCGACAAAACTTCTTTGGCACATGTTGGCAGTGTGCTCCATTTAACAGGCCTGCTTCCTGAGGCTTCTAGTTCCTGGTATAGCTCAAAGTTTTTCAGATGACAGCTCTGTTTCATCTGGTGCCTTTCGGCCAGAGTATGTGTCAAGTTTCTGTAGTTCTTGATAGTTGCAGCCATTTTTTTGAAGCTTTGGTGTTTAGCCTCAAATCTCATCGACCAAAAGTTCTTGAGTGGGCCAAGCTCACGCACAAATCGAGCATAGTGAACCATATAATGCAGCTTGGGGATGAGTGCTCCAGGGCCATACCTGGCTGAAAAATCAACCAAGAAGCTTTGCACAAGCACGTCCAAGTATGCAAGGCGGGCCGATGAGATTTCAGCTGCAAAAATTATATCAATGATCTCGCGAAACTTCAACAGGAGCTCCCAATCTTCATTGCCTTCTGGGATCCTCGTTCCAAGGATGAGTGGTAAAAATCTCATCAAACACCATTTGCTGGATGCCGTTCCTGCCAATACAGCATTACTGTTCAGAAACGACATATTGATTGCAGGAGGCTTGTTTTTTGTGTCGTTCTTCCCGTACTTGAATGCCCACACCAAATCCAGATCCTGTTTGGATAGCAACCTACTAGATAAGAGCGATCTTAAAACTTGCCGAAGCACGGATTCTGCACCACCTTCCAATATGTCATGCATTAGGTCTGGAGGCAACTGCCGAGTCACATCAAAATAGGGAAGCTGGAGCAGGGGAGAGGCCTCATTGACACCATACAGACGTCTGTTGGCTGTGTTCACAGCTACAGCTGCAAGGTGCAATTCATGCCTACCTAATGTGCGTGCTTGACACATGTCTTCATGCGTTTTTTGTGCTAGCTGCTTTGAGGATATCATGCAGAATCGACAAACTCGCCCATTGCTGAAACAGCAGGAAAACCCGCCAAGGCGGTTCAGGGACAGATTGTCACCACAAAATGCAAGCACAATAACTCTGGCATTAACTTCACGCCCTTGCACACTTAATACGAGGCCCTCCTTGTGCATTGCCTTCAGGTCATCCAGCAGTGGCTGTAGTATAGGGCCTAGACCATGAGTCTTCACATATGCGTAGCGCACAAGCATGACCAGATAAATATTGTCAATCTGTGACCTATACCTGGCATGAATGTTCACCAAACTACAGTACACTGCCAGGATCTTGTGCTTTCCTCGTTTAGCTCCGAGGGGATTTACAACTTCTATTTCATCTGTGTAAAATAGAAGAATAATTGTGTGTGTGCTGCCCTCGGGAATGATAGATTGCATGTGTTCCTTGAACACCAGGCCATCTGTGTGATCTCTGTACACAGAGGTTTCATGCCTCTCAATATTTACAGGTGATTTTAAATGGGCTGCAATGTCCGGGAGCTGGCAAAGTACAGTGAGAAGCTTTGGCAATGGGACGTAATGATAGTTTGCATCCTCACCGACATAATGCTCTTCAGCTGGTACAAAAGGGAAATTTTCCTTCACATAATTGTCTCGTTTCCATTTACTCTCAATCCCATTGAACAGGTCAGGCAGAAATGAACAGCCAAGAAGATTTTGCAATTCAGGACCCATCACTGATGTCTCCATTGCATTCATAAATTCATTACCATAAGCCTTAAGCACAAGCTCGAACACCTCCTTCAGTTGGGCAAATATCTTCACAGCTGCAGCATGTGGCAAGCTGTGTTTTGTAGTGATGGAAAAAAAGAAATCCCATATGGTGGATTTAACTTTTTCCAGAAAGCGCTGAAAGTGGTCACGTGGAGCTGCAGTCTGCTGTGATTGCAAATTCCTCACAGGAGTTTTCCTATGCGAATAACCGCCGCGAAAGATTGGCAGTTCGGCGCCGTTCATTTCAGCACTGTGCATATCCGCACTGTCCATTTCGTGCCGAAGCTGTTCGCTTGACGGCAGTTCAGTGCTCCGTCGATCCCTTGGGCGCTCGAGCGACCGCTGATGGCAATTGCTGCCATTTTCTTCAAGCACGGCTGAGTGGTGACGATACAGGTGTGATCTGTAGGAGGAGAAGTTCGTGTACGTGTTGGCGCAGCCTTCGATGCCGCATATCACGCTGAAGTTCGGCTCTCCGCTGTGCTCTAACCCTATGTGCGTTATCACTCTTACCAGCTGGTAAGAGAAAAACGGGCATCTCGGACAGTACTTTGCATTCATAGTTCTAACCACAAATCACCAGAACATTGCTCGCTGGAAAGCCACACGTCCTAGGTGTTCGTAAGATTAGCAGGCGAGAACGTGAATAAGTTCATCATAGTAGACATCCGGCACATGGAAAATACGAGTCAGGAGAAACACGCCACTGAAAGCAGAATAAAGAAGCTGTCTTTTTGCTGCAGCACGGATGAAGGAACCAAACGAACGCTGTAGTCGTCGTGAACAACGCCTGGACACACGCGGGCAGTGAACACGGGTAAGGATGGGTAAGGTGGCTCAGTGTTGCCACGACACATTTAAAAAAAAAAAAAAAGTGGCTAGAACACAGAACACCTATACACTGCTAGAATATGTCTTCGAAAAATGAGTAGATCTCTTTATTCCGCTATTTGCTCTCGCTTTAGGAATGCCAAATTCAGCGCCTATAAAGGTCATTTTTATAAAACTGCACTTTTTAACAAATAGTAAAGGAAATGTCCCCGACATGAGCCGTACGTGAGCAGGATATATAAACAAGGGATACCTACAGCCTTGTACTCGCATGCAGCCGGCCAGCAACTGTTTTGGGGTTGGGAGGGGGGTGAGGCAAGCGTTACGAGTAGCTGTGGACACATATCGTAGGCAGACCAGGAATGTCCATTACACTGGCGTCTACTTCTCATTACACTGAGTAATTTATGTTATTACATTCCGAGAGTACGTCAGCACTTATAGATCGCAGACGTCAGCATTATTGAAACGAAGTGCACCTCACGGTGCGATGATGCGGATATCATACGTACGTAACGCTAATGTAATGTTTCTTGCATTGCTATAAAAACAGAGTGAACACTGGAACCACAATTGACGTTAACGCGACATGGCGCCTGTAACATAGACGTACCCTAGGAGTACACAAATAATGTTTATTGAATTTTTATGAAATTAGATAACTAGCACTACAACCACACAGAACTGATGTTGCCCCAGCACTACACCTGCATCGTGTCTTTTTCCAGAGCATTTTCAAGACATGGCGTACGTGGCTCTGTGACAGGGTGCAATTCCTGCTGGGACCCTGACATTTACTTTTTATATTCATCGGGTAAACGCTGTCGATGTCAGTTTACGATGTCTGTCCTTGCCGTATCCGGGGTAGATATAAACTATCACCTGTGGCGCGCACAAGTTTGACCACGTACGTACGGGACAGCATTTTCACGCTCTCATGTTCTCTCTTATCCTTTCATACCAATTTTGCTCCATACCAAGTTAAACAGGCGTTACTACGTTATTGTGCACCGCGTAAAATACCGTGTTATTGCGCTTGTGTCCGTCTAGTCATTGACTCCAAGTGTTCGTCATAAGCGGTGCGCAATAACGTAACAACTAGTAAATAGCTACCAACTCGCCCAAGCAAGTACATCCTTAAACAGCTTGGGGCCGCGAGAACATTCAGACGTACGATCGATCGATAGATAGAAACGTTTTGAAGTGCCTGCAGTTGGCAAAGAAATGTTTCGCATTTAGGAAGATGAGCTCCATTAAGCTTTCGTGAACGAAATTGGAAGACAGGTGTCGTGAAGAAGAATAGTGTGCCGAATAATGTGAAGAAGAATAATGCACCACATGCGCAGTTCAGTTTCAGATGCGGCTACACCAAACAACACACTAAAAGCACTTGTGTTGATCCTCGTGTTATGTTTATTCGGCTTAGCACTGACTGCTGCATGTTAAATCTGTGATGTGGTGGAAGTCATATATGTGTCATGTGCGCAAGGTCAAAATCACAGGCCATAGCAAATAGCGTCCATTGGATAATGTCGTCCTGTATCTTTGCAAATAACAGCTTTAATAACCAGTTAGAAAGCATATAGGTCTTCCTAGCTGAAGTTCCTGATCTCTCTGTGGACTCAGGTGCAATATTTTAGGCTTCAGAGCCAGCGGCTAGCTGAAGCTTTCAGAGAGGACAAGGAGCTAGGCAGCGATAAGATAAATATCTCGATCAGCAAGACCAGACTGCTCAAATCACTACAGTGATAGAGCGTGCCTTGCTTTGTCGCCGAGGAGAAATTGGCTCATACAACATGCTACTCGATGGGGTTAGTGGCACGCATTTCTTTTATTCCAGAGACGATACTTGCCCGAGAGCCAGATTTGTTGTTTGTGGTTCCGTGGATTTTGGGTGTGGTGTGCGTTCATATCGCTGTCTCATTACTTCCCGATATTTGCTCATAACATAGAGCAGCTTCCTGTAATAATTACTGTATGAAGGTGTATGACTCGTCAATCAAAAGTAGCGCTTAGCTTGAGAATTTTACCATGAAAGAAATTTCTTGTTTGACTGGTAGTAACACATTAATGTCTTAATTAATACTTAGTAAAAAAAGTGGAAGTTCCTTTCATTTTTGTAAAAAAAAAAGACCGAACAGCAGTACACTGAATCGGCGGAAATTTCAAAAAATCAGTAGATCTATTAGTGAATTGTGGCCCCTAGAATATACTGCCAGGGACCATAATTCAATCAGCAGTCGTATTAGCACTACTGCTACGGCTTCTGATTTGTATTTAATACTGTGGTACAGCGTGCCCATGATCATGCCAAATTCAATGTGTGCAGGCGCCATAGCAAAACGCGTTACGAGAAGGTTGGTCAAATAGCACGGTTGTCAAATAGTAACACTTCAAGGCACCTTAGACAGCATTATGGTTGGAACGGTTGGAATAAGAAACTGTCTGTTTATTTTTAAACTAAAACATACTTTAAAAAAATTATGGCCGTGTGACGTCGCTGTCACTGTAAAGTACCAGACCTTAACTTCACTATTTAAAGGAAAAAAAAAAGATAACTCTAGTTTGTGGTTCACTAAGTATTCCGGCTAGGTGGCGTCAGCCACCGCCCGATCTAAAGGGTACAGCCATATCAATCCATCCATCCATCGGCCGCCGCTGCGCCATCAACATCAACTGCAACGAGGAGGCACGTGCGTAGCGGGGCCATGAATTTTTGAGCGAGTGCATGTGCCGCGGCTGGCTTAAAAACGATTCTTTGTCTTGCGCCGCTGTCGCCCCATGCAATCGAAGTGCCTCGTTACATACGGCGACAGAAATGTCGCCGTCGCTTTCGACGAGCCGTGGACGGGGCGGGATTTAATTGAACACTTGAAAGGGTTGGACATGTTCTCAGAAGTTGACGCCTCTGCCATAGGCTTGACGGTGAGTCCTTCCTTTCTATATATTTCTACAGTCGTCGTGCTGCAGTGGTTGCCACAGCGTTTGTCATCGATTACTGTAGCTTTGTGTTGCATCTTTTTGCTTCGTCCATTCTATAGAAAAACCCGACAGCGCTAAGTTACATGTTATTGCTAAATTTCGCCCAATTTAAGCCTCGATGACAATCATTGCTGCACCGAATTTACCCCTCACTTCTTTAATCGTAGAAAACGTGGAAGGTATTTTTGTTGAGTAGGGAATCCTACTTCGAGATCGCGCTAGGTGTCGATTCCAGTAGTGTTCGGCATCTAGCGAGGCTGCACGTGTATGTGTAGCCGACGCTGGCAGTAGTCAAATTTATTTAGTGTGTTTATTAAATACAGTTAAATGTTGCGCTTTTCACTTGCTGTGGCGGGAATTCGGGACATGTAAATAGCACGAATGCTTGTGGCAACAGCAGGTCTTTGTTGGCCAACATTGCAACCATGACACTTCCAAATTTTTTATCCGTGTGTTATGTAGTGCCCTTCTGAGTTCTGGCATTCTTATTTTTCCAGCGTTTCGACGAAGACTTCGACGTTTTTGTCGACATTACAGAAGTGGACGTGATCGAAAATAAATCGAGAATAAAAGTCCGACTGACCAGCCAAGTCCGGTGAGTAGTTTTGCATCTTTAGCAATACACTTACAAGCTGCTTGTTGCACACTGCTTTGAGAAAAACGGTGGCTAAAGTTTTCATTTAAAACAGACCTCTCAATTGGATAAGCCTCTTAGCTTGGTAGTTGTAACAAAAAAAGGGTGAGGTGGTTTTTCATAACAGCTTGACAAAATGCAGTTTCTGTGTTGCTATTACAGGATAGCAGATGTTCTGGAAGAGTCTGCACAGCCGTCACAGCCAGCACGGACCGGTGCATACTGCCTCCCAGATGTACCACCAGACATTGCCTGGATGGTAAAATGCCACCAGCCAGGGCAGTACTTCGTAGGTCGCTCTCGAGTACTACAGTGGCTTCACCATGACTTGTACTTATACGACATGTGAGTAATATTTACGTAGATACTGTGCAATATCCTGTTTGAAAGTGCTTTGAAACTTTTCTTCACATTCATCTTTTACCCGCTCTCGTGGGTTAAAAAAAAAGGGGGGGGGGACATCCATGGTGAATAAACAAAAAAAATTGCAGAAAAAGCACTCAAATGCTAGAAAAAATATCTGACATGTCATAGTGCCATCTGTGCAGCTGAAGGAAGCTTCAATGAAGCATGACCCCTTGGTGACAAACCATGGAGTAGTCACAATGCCCACTTGTTTCCTCCCGTGATTAAATATATATTGTTTTTGTTTACATCATTGTGGTCACTATCTTCAAGGTACCAGCTGGTTGGAATGCTGCATAAAGTCTCGCTCAAATGCAAGGAGTAGAAAACAGTGGCATCAAAGTAGTGCCAGTGCCCCCTCCATATCTGTACTGACATTCTTTAATGAGCTAAAAGATCATGGTTTCAGCCTGCTTGTGGTAGCCAGCACAGAAAACTGTGATGACTCTTGAAAACTTTGTATAAGACCCAACAACAGGTATACGAACAATATAGATGCTTCTATGATGCCTTTCAATGCCTGTTGCATTGTTGGTACAGTCGACTCTTGTTAATACGAAGTTCCCGAGAACCGCAAAAAACTTCGAATTAAACGAACTTCCAATTAGGCAGAAATCACAAAAACATGGCATCTTTATTAGGTTCAAAGCCGGCAGTTCTTTACGAAAAGTAGTCGGTCATCTTCGTCTGCTTCTGTTTGCCGAATCTAGCAGTGGAAAGCAGGTTTTGGAAGGCGTAGATGTGCCCAAGTGCTTCTTTAGCGTTGTTCTCCCAAGTGAAAAACCGCTGCGCGAGAGCGAGGCCCGCAGCTACATCGGCAGCCTTCGGTTGTGGCTTGCTTTCAATGTCATCTTCGTCGTCGCTTTGATGAACGCTTTCGTGGGGCCGAACAATCTGCACAATCTCGCTGTCCGTCAGTGCACCGCACGTTTTGACTGTGCTGTCCACGGCGACATAATCTTCAAAGCAGGGGTCACCGAGGACGACGTCAAAGCTGCTGTCACCGAGAGCGGCGTCAACAATGCTGTCGTCAAGCTCGCTTCGCATTTCCACCGGCGGACAAGAAGCCTCTCCCGAAGAATTTGCCACGAAACCACAGGCCCTGAAGCAGTTGGCGATGGTCTCATTCTTCACGCAGCCCCACGCTCGCGCTAGCATGTGGATGGCACTAATTAAACTCGCCTCGTATTGCGAGGACTTATCCATGCACAGAATCATGCGCTCGATGAGATGCTTCCTGTACAGGACATTCACATTTTTGATTATGCCCTGGTCCATGGGCTGCAACACAGATGTCATGTTTGCGGGCAAGTACGCAAGATGGATGGCACTCAAGGCTGGTACGTCCATGTGGGCACTGCATTGGTCGACAAGGAACAACACCTTGCAGTTCGATGATGCGAACTTCCGATCCAGTTTCCTTATCCAGTCCCTGAAAATGTCGGACGTCATCCACGTCTTTCTGTTAGAAGCATAGTCGACAGGAAGGGTCCTGACGCCTTTAAAGCACCTAGGCTTAGCGGCCTTCCCGATCACAAGAAGGCGACATCGTTCAGTGCCAGTCATGTTTGCGGCAATCATAACAGACACCCTTTCCTTACTACGTTTATCGCCAGCACAGTCGTCGTCTTTAAACGTCAGTCTTGTCTGGTAGCAACCGATAAAAAAGCACAGTCTCGTCTGCGATAAAGATGTCTTCCGGCTGATACTCCTCAAGGTACCCGCGAAGATTCTCTGCTTTCCATGCTGCAAATGTTTCCTGGTCGACTGACGCCTTCTCTCCACACACGCTCTTGAAAATCGGGTCATGGCGCTGTTTGAAGCGCGTCAGTCATCCGTCCGATGCAGCGAAGTCGTTGATGTCCAACATTAACGCAAGAGATGAGGCTTTCGCTGGAATGACCTCACCACTGAGAGGAAGTTTGTTGTTGCGTGCCTCTCTGATCCAAATCAGCAGCGCCTTCTCCAAATCCGGGTAGGCGCCGGTGCGCATTCGCTTCCGTGACATTTTAAACTTGTAATTTGCAAAAGCATCCATTATTGATTGCTTGTTTTTTATAAAATTCGAGAGCATGTTAGGCTTAATGCCGTACTTCCGTGCAATGTCTTGCTTGGCAAGGCCTCCCTGCTCTACTTCTTTCAGGACTTCTTTCATCGCCAGATCAAGTGTTCGGTACGAGCCGCGTTTTGCCATTATTCAACGTCGTGGCCAGCCGAACACGAGGAAATAACTTGCGACGCGCAGCTGACACAGTCAACGAAACACAAGCAGAGACGAGAGAACAAGACTGACAGTGAAAGGGATAGCTCGACGTTCGACACGCCGGTGCTGACTGAACAATCTTGCCGCTTCATGCACTGTGGCCCTGCGCACAACGACGATGTCCACAACAGTGCGCTGCGGACAGCTACGATGGTGACGACAGCAGTGCGGTAGTTGTTCTGGCACTTGAAAAATTGCGCATTTTATTGAAACTAACGGTTGCCTCGAGGCTCTAGATTAAAAAATAACTTCTATTTAACCAATCTTGTGGGCTTTCAACTTCGAATTATTGAGCATTTTTTTCTATGGTGTTGCATACAAAACTGACGGGAACACCTCTTGACTTCTAATTAACCGAAAATTCCAATTAAGCGACTTCGAATTATCGGGAGTCAACTGTACATACACTGGATTTCTACTTATCTGAAAATGCCCCGCCATGGTGGTCTAGTGGCTAAGGTACTCGGCTGCTGACCCGCAGGTCGCAGGATGGAATTCCGGCTGCGGCGGCTGCATTTTCGATGGAAGCGAAAATGCAGGAGGCTCGTGTACTCAGATTTCGGTGCACGTTAAGAACCCCAGGTGGTCGAAATTTCGGGAACCCTTTACTACAGCGTATCTCATAATCATATGGTGATTTTGGGACGTTAAACGTCAGATATCAATCAATTACTTATCCAAAAATGCCTTTCTGATGTTTTGTTCTAGCCATACTTTCTGCAGTTATTACCCACAAAGAAACTTGGCTAAAGGCAACCTATTTTCTAGAAATGCAATGCCATTGCAATTGTAACTGTTGCGATTTTTATTCTTTGCATATCAAAGGGGCTCTTGCCCTCATACTCTTCTTTATCGATCTCTCGATAAAGCTTTGGTCTGCTAGTGAGTAACTTACATTCTTGCTTTTGTAAATATTTTTTCCTGCTAGGTACCCTGGGAAATTGTACACAGAGGCAGCACGGGCTTTGATCACCAGATTTCCTAACTTGGCTGATGTAGCGGGGACTGGCTATGTGAGTTCACATATTATTGCAGAATTGATTGCACTGAAAAGCTTGTCTAATAAATGCCTGCTTTTAAGGACCAACAGTGAAGCGAAATCAGTCATTGACAATAAAAAGATAGCTTCTGCAAGAATTTCAGAATTGAACATGGCTCCTCCTGTTCTATAAGCCATTATTCTAAATTGGGACAGGCAGTTACACATGATTAGCCGATGCAACATTCAATAGTGAAATGCTGCTCGCCCTCAAGGTCCCTGTGTGATGATAAATCTGCAGGCTTAACTTTGCTTCTGATTGGAATCATTGCATTTTCATTAAAAAAGTAAAAATTAAAAAATAGCAACGGCACTTTATTACATGAATACGTATTCATGATGTGAGGAAAGGTAATGTTAGAAAGCTGCACTGCCTTCACACCATCAAGTGAGTCTACCAAGAAGTCAGAATCCACTACGTTTTCGGTCATTAAATACCTCCATGAAACTAAGGGAGAGCTTCATATGTGACGATGCATTATCACTAAGAGCATTGTTCGCAGTCCAAAAATGCTTGTGCGCTGCAAGACAGCATGTAAAGTGCATGTGCTGCACCATTCTTTTTTTCTAGTTAGCTGAGTCGTGGTGCAGCAGGTGATGTTGAACATGTGTTGTGAGCCTGCAGGTCATTCCGTTTACAAAGGGAACAACCAAGCAGTGTCATTCGGTTTAGTGAGTAATGAGGAGCAGTGTAAGGAACGCCAACATGCCAAACAACATGGCTGTGGTGATTTCGCTTAGGTGTTGTGAGCTTTGTCTTGTTTTTCTTCCATCTTAATCTTTAAAAGGTGGTGTCCCTTCAACAAAAAAGTTGAGGTGCATGGAACAGCTTAGTTTTCCTCTTTTGGTCGCTAAATGAAGGTGCTCTATAGCAGCTATCTTGCATCAGTGCTTCGTTTTTGATCTCCTGATATGGTGCCGTTCATGTCTTCACAGAAGAGAGAACACCTGCTATAGGGAAAAAAGTCCCGCAATATGCTAAAACAATAATTTGTGCTTGCTTATGGGTGATGGGGTGCAACAGCCCATATGTGTGCCTGTGGCACCACAAGGGCTTAGTGTGTATGCACTGTGTTTTTCAGTGAGCACTAAAAAGTAGAACATATTCAAACTGTGCTCACCGCACCACAGTGGCTGCTTTTCATTTAGTGGTGAAGTGCAGAAAGAAAAAAGGAACATCCCAGTACTAAGAACAACTTCTTGCTGGGCGAGTTGGTGCATGTCTGTGGTTTGTAATGTTGCACATACAATCGAACAAACACAGGAAGTAAAAAAGCGTAAACGGAAAGAGCGCAAACTATCAACTGGCTTTATTCCTTTGGTTGCTGTAAATATATGCACATTTAGCACATGTCCCAAAAAAATTTGAAAGAAGGTTTGTTTACATAGACGTATGTATATGTAAGGCATATCGACATGAGGCGTGTATTGGCCCATAATCGCAATGGCAACGTATTGCTGCGTCTCTTGCAGCACACATAGAGGAACTCTGAGTGCTGAAGAGAAAAAGGTAAGCCGTAAACTTTGCCCCTTGTTGTTTTTTTTTTTTTCCCCAAGCTGATGGTTTCTTTAGCATGAGCTCCGGCTACTGCTCTCGAAAATACGTGTTTGCATTCTCCTTTCTATGCAAGTAAGACGTGCAATAGCATTTGTATTCGTGTTCCCATAAATTGTTGCATGCCAAAGCAAGGCAGTTTTTGCAATGTTTCCGCTAGCAGCTGTTTACCAAGTTAAGGCGACTCATACACTTATGCAGAAGCCACCTTCATGCAACGAACTTTATCACAGCTAATTGTGTGTGCCTACGTTTCATTGCATGTGCTGAGCACATCGCATGCTTGAAAAATGTACGCAGTCATGCGCAAGTCATCCCACTAACCGATGGCATGCACTTGCTTCTAATTGAGCATGTGCCGTTACCCAAACATAATAAACAAAACACATCAACGAAATATAGGCACACGCAATTAGCTGTGATGAAGTTAATTGCATAAAGGTGACTTCAGCGTGTAACATAAGCTTCTCCGTCACTTGGTAAATGGTTGCTAGCGAGAACATTACAAAAACTGCCTTACCTTGGCACGCAACAATTTTCGGGAACACGAATGCAAATGCTATGGCTCGTCTTACTTGCATAGAAAGGAGAATGCAAACACGTATTTTCGAGAGCAGTAGCCGGAGCTCATGCTAAAAAAACCATCAGCTTGGGGAAAAAAAAAAAAAAAACAAGGGGCAAAGTTTACGGCTTACCTTTTTCTCTTCAGCACTCAGAGTTCCTCTATGTGTGCTGCAAGAGACGCAGCAATACGTTGCCATTGCGATTATGGGCCAATACACGCCTCTCGTCGATACGTCTACGTAAACACACGTGAGCCTGTGTGTACTGCGCCATGTGGAGCCTCTAACATAGCTGCTATGCACACAACGGCGGACAGATGGCAGCGATTTTGCATAAGGCCTATACTCGCACATAGTACTTCAAAGCACCAGCATTTGCACGCCAGCTCAATATTTATTGATCAGAGGTGTGAGCTATCGAAAAGTCAACAGGCAGTGGGGATTCCTAGAAATTTTCGATAAAAATATTTCACGTGAGTCATCTCTTTCAATAAAAATATTCTCACCGAGTTGCGATCGCTAATATTTCATATTTCAAGGAACGAGATCGAAAGGTGTCAAGTAAGGCACAGAGCACACGAGATATTAGTGGTAAACAGCATTGACACAAAGTTCAAGGAAGTCAATTGCATGCAAATGGACTCACTGGCTCACTGAGACTGATAAACAGCGCTAGTCTGAGTTTTGGTGTCTCTGAGTCCGAGCGAGTCCCAAGGGCAAAATATATTTCATGAGTGAGCGTATGTGAGCTCTTCATCTTTGCCGACCTATGTGTGTGCCATTTCACATGCTAGATGGTGTTAGTTGCATCCGGCGGCTTGTCGTTCTCTTAGCTCTTTCAAACTGAAGGTGCAACTAGCTGACAATAAGCACACTACTTATGTGTTGTGAACTGCAGCAATCAATGGACTGTGGTATGAATAATTGGCCACCAGAAAGCTATTGCAAAAAAAAAAATAACTGCACTTCAAAATTGTTGTCACAGCCCTTTTAAGGGACGTGGCAATGAAAATTATCTTTATTTATGAGGCCAAAGGGATGAAATTCGGCATGCAGATGTCATTTGTTGTGCTGATATCATAACTGGAATCGGTTTTGAGCTATCTAATGTACCTCTTGAGTTACAACACTTGATAGACTCTCATTGTCATCCCAATATTAATTAGCTAATTAGACATAAGCTTGTCAAAATTTTTGCATAAGGATATTCACAAGGCTTCATTTTGTGCCATAATGCTATTGGTTTATTTTTAATATTTAAATAAGCACACAAATTTTTTTAATGTCCCAGACATATTGTCTTACCAACAACTTTTATAAAAAGCCAATTAGAAAAGTCCGTATGATGTGTACACAAATATGGACAGCTTTACCGCACTCACCCATGTTTGAGAATCTAAGTGCAAAAAACGGAATGGCTATAGCTTAATTTGTTGTGAAATGGCATAGGGATGACTGACAGCAACTGCTCAAAAAATTGAAAGCTGAGAAAATGGAGCCCAAAGATTTTGGAGCTAGAAGTTGATAGAATGGAACTCTGAAGGAAACTGGCTTTATTTTTCATTGGAGAAATGCATCTTTGTGGCTATCTAGAGCTCCAATTTGTCCTCTTTATGATGCCAATATGGTGGCACTGTGCCAAGGGAGAGCTTCAAATTTGCATCTTGCTATGCCCAATTTTCACATAGCTTTTTTTGACGACATCCCACTAGTGAAATGCTTGTTTCTCAACTTTTACTGCTTATTTGGGTCTAAAATCACACTATGATGTGACACATGGTCTCAGGATTGCAGAAAAGAATAATTGAAAAACTGAACATTTTGACCAAATTACGATTCCCATTGCCACGTCTCCCCTTAAATATGCTCTAACACAATAATCATGTTCTGGCATAAGCTATTTGAAAATATTTTGTGCACTAGAATCCGATTTCAGAGCAGACATAGTGTTGGAAGTTATAATTATGCGCCTAAAATACCCCCGAGACCAAATTTTGAAACTCAGGTGCATGTGTGCGATAGTCCTGCATGCGTGAGCACTTCTTAGTGATTATTAGCGAGAAATGTTGCCGTTAAAATATTTTAATTTAATTTCAAAGTAAGCAAGAGTGCGCATCTGAGTTTGCATCAACTCGCAACATCACCACTAATATGACAGAGACAGAGCTCCATGTGATGTTTCGAAAGAAAAGCGAGTATTGTCAACATCACAAGATGTCATGCAGTGCCCGCGTGCACAATACACCAACTGAAATCTGGCAAGGACTATTTTTTGTCACCTCCCCACGCTGTCTTGTCACGCTGCTCTCAATGTGGTAGTTGTTGCTTCGGCCAGGATTGCTCTTTTTATTTTTCTGGGGGGAAGGGGGCACATATTTAGCACTGGCATCGTTTCATTGTTTATCACACATGGGGCCCAGTTTTTATAACTGAGAACAACACCATGGCTTAAATGCACATTATCTCGCACTCTCTCTTTCTCGGACACTGGTTGCTTGTTGGTATTTAGGGGAGCATTTTGAACTGACATAAAATTGTTCTAATTCAGTGATGCTAGCATTATTTATACAATGCATTTGAGCATTAATGATTCAATTTTGGGATGTCCAGACACAAAGCTACAAACTGCAGAAATGAAGGAAAGAAGTGTAAACTTAAGGGCTCATTTTTTTTGTAAACAGATTATTCCAAGAACTAACAGACAACAACGCCAAGGAAAGTATAGGGAATGCTATCAGAAGTAACTGTAATGTAAATGTTAATAAAAGTGAACGAAAAAATAACTTGCCACCGGCACGGATCGAAGAGTGTTCCACACTCATTGTAGTGGCAATGGGCAACACTGACTGACCCTCCCACGTTTAAATACACATATAGTATACCCATAAGGTGGATGGGGGGATGACCACCACTGTGGCTCAGTGGTAGAGCATCGGACGCATTATTCAAAGGCCTTTGGGCCGGTACCTGCCAGTGGCAAGGTATCTTTTCGTCCACTTTTCTTTTGTCACATTTACATTACAATTACTTTTAATACCATCATCTATACTTTTCTTGGCATCATCACCATCTATTCTCATTATTAATCACTTAAACTGCAGTAATGAAGTTACAAGCAGAACATTCAGTGTAGTTTCCCTTTAAGCTCAATAAGTACCCTTGTGGGGTCAGAAAAAATAAAAACAAAAGCAGAACAGAAGTGCCGGGGAGGTAAATTTCTTTTTTCATATTTTCTGTTATAAGTTATTGATTAGAGCAATGTTTATTTTCAAAAGAAAAGGGATGAATCAATAACAACTTTCCGAAATACTTTTATTATGTGATCTCACTCAACCAAACTGTGATGACAGCTGCTGCAGTGGCACTCATTCCTTGTACTTGTTGCCAGTCATACTTTTGTGTGTGAGGCGATCCATGATCACATGATTGCAGTTACCTATTTAAATAACATATTTAGTAACTCTCTCGTGCTTTACAGGATTCATGGCGAGAAGCTCTAAGATTTAAAGCCAAATATGAAAGGAAGAAAATGAAGGCATTAACAAAGGAGAACACAGAAAGAATTCCGCGGAAGAAGAAGCCTACAGAGGACGAGTGCACTGCTCCTCGGCGCACTGAGAGGCCTAGTGTACGTATTTCAAATTTTGCACAGCCCTGCAGACATCAGGTTTGTCTTTGCCATCTGGCCAACAAAATTTATCTGTGCTTTCAGGCAGCTGTCTTGGCTGACGCAGAAGATGCCGAGACCATTGCTGGTCACGTTTTGGCAATGACGAAAGAAGTTGCAAAGGCCAGGCCCGACATGGCCTATATTGAGGACTGTATGAGCAGAACTTTGCCAAGCAGAAGGGAGTGGGTGTCCCAAGACAGCCCATCTGTTGATGACATCATTAAGAAGTACCCTGCTCTTTTAATCGGCTCCATCGTAAGTTTTTCAGTGTGCATTCATGAATCGAAAGTGGCTAAAAAGTGCCCAGGGAAATAGCATGCTCTGCTGTTTCGGCCACATCCATCCATTCTTGAGATGTTTGTTTTGCAATTATTTGTTGTACAGTTGTTCTAAGTATTTTATTAGTTCATCAAGCTTTTCAAAATTTTTATTCTGCAGTTTATTTGATATAAACTATTGAAATGTTATTTACTGACTGTTTGAATTGTTCACTTTATGCTAACATGATGCATATGTACAATGGCTTGAACAAGAATGCAGTAAAACCCTAATGTACATTTTTGATTAAAGTGTAAAAAGTACACCTAAGATGTGAAAAAACAGGAAAAATGAAAATAATTTAGCATTGCTGAGCTGTATGGTTTATTTCATTGCTTACACTTATTGCTTTTACTGTTGCGTGGTTCTGTCCAACACACAACCCGAGAGTCTGCTTGTTTAGGGAATATCAGGGAAGCTCGAAACACAGAAATCGCTTGTTGTGACGTCAAGATGGGGCAGAAAGGGGATACAACATCCTTTCTACTACTGATAGCATGAAGCGAGTGAAAGCAGTGTTTGAGTAATATTTCAGTTCATCAAAGAAGCAATGGAGAGTGCCTCTGAACTTGACGCAATATAGAAGTCGCACAAAGAGAATATAAAAGACGAAGCAACAACTGCAAACCTTTGGCAGATAGCAGAGCAACTCTTGGATTTGTAATCTAGAGTTGCCAGTTCTGCTTATAACAGGAGGATTCGGGCTTCTTTTTCTGCCGATTTGTTTGGAGAATTTTTCAGTCGCCTGTCGCGTTTTAGTTTGGGGTAATTTGCATTTCCAGCAAATATAGTTATTTTAGTTGTCACGTTCCAGAATCCACATTTGTCATTTACTAATAACATTTTTGTTGACTGAAACGTGAATGCATAGGCGTTTACAGGGTTCCCCATAAAGGGGGCCAAAGGTTCGTTGCAGTGGCCCTCAACCCTACTAAGTCTACGTATGGGGAAGATTTTTTGCTCCCCCTTCCCTTAGGTGACTAGGTGAGCTAGGCTGGCCCCTGTGACCCGCTTTCCATGTGCAGGCCTATGGTTATGTGTTCAAACATATGTTGAGGGAAACTCAAGTAAACGTCAAATATATGTCGGGGGAAAATTATAAATAACGTTCATCATGCCATGGCAACATAATGGAAACCATGCTAAGAAGTATCTATGTGCTTTTGTTGATAGTCTTGTATATTGATTCAAGAAATCGTGGAATCACTAGGATTATGCCAAATAGGCCAATTTAGTGCTTCAGCACTAATTTGTGAATGCAAGATGAACTTACTGGTACATTAGTGACAGTAAAAGGGTCAAATAAAACTTGCAACATTGCCTGGTGCATTTACTCATGACAATCAGTCAGTTGTTCGAGTGCCTGGTGTAATACCGTAGAAAGTCTAGTGCTACGGCAGCCAAAGTGATCACTACTTCACGATACCTTTGCGAGATTGTCGCCTTATTTGCCAATGTTTGGTAGCTACAACATATCACTGTTGGCATTGTTTTGTGTCATTGTGGTTTGTAGGAGATGGCCGAATGCCCTGCAATAGTGACTTTGAAAGCAGTTGTCTAAAAAAATGGCTCCTGTGCCAGCTCATCTTAAAGCTATTCTCTAGTACATGCATTGCCACACTCAGCCACAATCTAGTTGACAAATGGAAATTCAAATTAAACTGTGGAAGGTTAGAGTGGCATCATCCACAGAAACATGGTAAATTTATGCTATTTTATTGGCATTATGTGATTCATTTTGAGGCTGTAAAAGAACAACTAAAGTGCATGCAGCACACCCATTCAGGGGAAAGCGAATGTGTGCCAAAATTGGCAAGGTGCATGCTTTGATAATTTATGTTAATTTGGCTTGCTGTACAGAGCAGCATAAAGTATTTTTGAAGGTTTTGCAGTAAGTCTGCAGTTGTCCTTGCTTATATTAAAATTTTATAGTATACTTGTTTTATGACACAACTGGTGGTGCGTCACTGATGTACATCCCTTTGTCTCTGCACTTTTGGCTATAGTCACTCATATTACATCATAGCGACAAGCTACTAACATCTAGATTTTCAATAGCTATATTGACCAAGCGGCAGGAATGAGTAATCTGTTTGCTAAACAGCTTATTTCGTCACTTGCTGCTTCAATGCATCGAATTCCTTGGCAGGACTTACGAAGATTATGTCCTGCTATGTACTTTACTTGTGAAACTGGCAGATAGTAACCTCCGCATTTTATTTCAAAATTGCCCTTTTGTGCTTGGTAGGAGTAGGTCGAACCTTTTTATAAAAGACACTGATTTAAAATAGAAATTGGTATAAGAGACAGCAGTGTGTCTACATTGAAATAGGTGTTGATAAGAAAATGCATAAGTGATACCCATGCTTATAAGAAACACCGCATAAAAAGACAAGAGTTGCTCCTCAGTACAAATTTCTTATAAAGGGGTTCAACTGTATTTGAAAGTGGCTTTGTTTGCCTTTTTGAAAAATTAACAAAAAGCTGGTATTAAGAAGACCGGCAGAAAGAAAGAAAATTTAGACAGTAACAAGGTTAGTTGAGCACACTAATAACAAATGTCTGGTATGTTCCAAGGAACCATAAATATACTCAGCTCAAATGCATTCGCTAGCAGTTTATCTCACATCCATAGCACCATGGTGCTGTGGATGGCACTGCAAATCCAAAACTTAGAAAGTATGTCCCATTTCAGAAAACTGTTGCAAGGTATGAAAATGATGCTTCAAAGCCTTTTTCATAACCTGGTGCACAGTCTCATTTCCTAATATTTTTTAACTGCACACGTATCTGAGCACTTCTGCAACTCCTTAAAAGGGAAAGATATTATGCATTTGTAGCACGAAGCTCAACCGAAATCCTCGTGTATCTTTTAGGATGAAAGCTTTGTTCTGTCCATGGAAATGTTGAGGAATCCATGAAAGTTTTTTTGTAGCTTGGTGCTACAAATGTGTGGTTGTCCATTTTTGTTTTTGTAACAGTAACCGTCTTGCCACATTGCAAGAGCCCATAAAACTGATTAACATCATCTTCAGCATTTTTATTCATATTACTGTAATCGTGAACCTGACTACACGTTTTGCAGTGCTGTGACCTTGTGCAATGTTGTACCGCAGATGCAAGTAAGTCTATAGGGTTTACCGTCATTAAAATGCCTTATGAAAATTTTATAGGTGCAGCTGGAATTCAGGTTGCTTACCAAAGTGCCCATAATGGAGAAACTGGAAGAATTCTTGGGGCCTGCTTCAGGAAAAATAGTAAAAATAGCCAGACAGAAACGTCACATGCAAAAGTTTCTGGAAGACCTCGATGCTGTTCTTGTCGATGCCTCTGAAGATGCATCCGAGGGTAATTTCAAACATTTCTACGCTAACATTACCACCTTTCTTTGTATCTAGCTTCCAGTAGCGCCATTCTTCCGATTTTACGTCAAGCAAATTGGGTGCTGTAAAATTGAATGTATTAGGCAAGATTTGTTTGCACAGTTCTACATTGGTTGACTCAGAGCATGCGTTCGATTAGTCTATCACTATATGCACTTGTTTTGAAAATGCAATGTCACACTCCTAGAAACTGGCATTAAGTGCCAACGACGTGATTACAGGTAGCTATTACAGAGATAAATTTATTTCAAGAGCTCATGTACAGAAGCAATAAAAATTGCTTAAATATCTCAGCTGCTGAAGATCTTAAACTGCCTCTATTTGTGCAATACATTCACCACTGCTTGAACTTCTCAGCTAAAGCTAGGTTGAAATACAGTTCATTCTGTGCTCAAACCAATAAAATAAAATTTAAGAAAATAAGTTTTGTTCAATGATGGAACCAAAACTGAAGCACAGATGAGCACAAGCAAAAGACCAGAATGTTGGAAACAAAGATTACAGAAGAGGCAAAGTTCTGTATTTGTTGTGTGCCATGTGCGTTTAATTGCAAGCACAGCCTGCACGCCCACACAACGAAGTTGGTTGGTGGTCGATATAATGATGCTCACTTATTCTTGACGAAGTAGGGCAGTGACGCTCTTCCGTGTTTTAGTATCGCGGCTGAATGTGGGTGAATTTCATTTCTTCTCAAATATTACTAGAGGTCGGTTTTTGAAAATTTCTAAACTGCAATGGGATTTTTGCATGAATGAATTCAATACTCCCATTTCACAAAATGCCTACCTCCACTAATAAAAAAAGGTAATTTAACATTCTTACATACAGTTCAAAGTGATTTCTTTAGTCTTTTTAAAGGGGTCGTAGCAGGCAAGATGGGTGCCACTGTGTTTTCCAATACTTTTCTTGAGTTTTCAATTTATTTCTGTGCATTCTACATTTGGCAATGGCAAGGATTAAAATTCGTGCCAAAATTTTTTTCACATCTGAAAGCACGAAGATGTAAACTGCATCTTCTAAAGGTACGATAAAAATTTTGTTATATTATGTCTTGCAGTGCTATCCCCAATGGGAATTAGGTTCTGCTGCTTAAACACCATAGCAATACACAAACTAGTTGTGTAGTAATGTAGATGTAAGTAAGCACGTCTACTCCTTCTCACTTCACATTAGGTATCCAGCTGGTCTGTGGTGCACGTGACTGTGAATTTCGCTTGGCTGGGTGACCCTGCATACTTCCTAAGTTTGAGTGTAGTTACCATGACTACCCCATAAAAGATAGTCAGTCATGTACACCATTACAGCCTCTATGTTTCTAGTGAGTTGCTAAAATGGCAGTTTGAATCCAGCTTGTAGCTTTTGCATTTAAGTACTTTTTGAAACAGTGCAACTCACGGTTTTTTCAGAGGTGATGCTCACTGCTGCTATTTGTGTCCTTCCGGCAATGGTGAAGGAAAGAATGGATGCTTTCATCTGCAAATTTGTGAGTATAATTCATAGTTTGTATATTACTTTCCCTGTGAACTGCAGTTGTGAAGTTGCCATCTGTGATAAATGTTTGCTATATCTTTTGCAAGTGAATTGTTGAAAAGCCTTTCAACCAGCCATGTCCAAGACGACTTTCACGTACCATTTATGCATAGGTTACCCAGTACAGTAGAAGCCCGCCATAATGTAGCCCGCTCGGAGGCTACATCACTGTCAGCCACTCTTTGCATTGTTTTTATAGGATTCAATGAATCGGTATCTCCACTGTTTGAAATGCCATGAACTGGCACTCCAAGCTGACCAGAGTGGGCACGTTGATTTTTTATGCAGCCCGAACTGGCTTAAGGATGCATTCAGTGATGTGATGTTGTGTATCGCGAGCCATGATATGGTTTTTATTCGTGTCACCATAAGCATAGATCTTAGAACCTGTGTAATGCTATGTAAGCACGGCATCTGTGCCACCGTCGTCATCCCCAGCCTATTTTTGTGTCTTCTGCAGAATGAAGACCGCTCTAAAATTATCTCCAATTTACCCTTTCTTGAGCAAGCCGATTCAGTTTCATCCCTGTGAGCTCCCTAATTCTGTCGCTCTAGGTGATTCCCTGCCTTCTCGGCTTTTCCTCTTTTTTTTTTTGCATTCATTCTGCTTCTCTTGCCCCCAGTTGTTTGTTTTACTCTTTGTATGGCCGCACCAAGTTTATTTCTTTCAACCTGCAGTACCCGACTGTCTCACCCAATCTGGTGTTTTCTAATAGCTTAATGTTTTACCAACCATTTCCTGTTTCATGGTATGGTACATGGTCCTTAAAGGGATACTGAACAAATTTTTGGCCACCAAGATATTCAATCAAATTGGAAGTGGGGTCCTCAAAGTGATCGGGACAACCTTCATTCCAGGCAGAAACTACAGGGAAATAATGAATTTAATGCGTTTTTAACAAACTACTACCGCATCCAGCAGCCACGCCGTTCACTACAGGAGGTGATGTTTCGTGACGTCATACCCACCCGAGATGGGCACACTAACAATGCGGGCCCTCTACTCGCTCATCTCCCCCTGCGGTTCCTAGAACCGGTATGAACAGCAGCGGTTGCAAACAGTTCTCCCCGCCGAGGCCAAGTAGCTAGGCAAAGCATCAGTGCTTTTGGGAAAGAGTGAGAGAAGAGGACAGGAACTCGTGCGCCCTGCATGTTTCTCGGCGAATGTGATGGCATGGTTTCCACTCGCACACAGACGCCACGGGTTGACAATTCATGAAAAATACAGGCAACTGTTCAAAAATATGGGAAATCAACTGTTTATCAGAACAGTCACATCTTCTGATTATAATCACGAATTTTAGTCAGTTTTCCAATTTTTGTTCAGTATTTCTCTAATTTTTATTAAGTTTCCCTGTTAGGCTCTAAGCCCAGATTACTTGTTGATCTGGTGGTACGTAGAGGTTTGCATACTTTTCATTTGAGGAACAGTGGCTGATTCCCTGTCATGATTTGAGAATGCATGCTTTATGCACTTCTGCCCATTTTTAATTTTGATTAATTTTTTTTCATAAATAGGCTCCCCTTATAGGTTTACATACGCTTGTGCAGACTCCAGGGTAGGCAGCCAATAATGAACTCTTTTTTTCTTTACTATTAGCTTTGTTGATGGCATATTCCTTTTTAGGCATAATTTTGTAGTTCTTGATATATATAGTCAATCTTTTTTTTCAATTCACTGCCATGTGTTAGCTCACATAGTTCTAAAGTGTTTTTTGTGCAAGGTTTTTGCAAATTAAGGGCACCTAGGCCAGAAACTGCATGGTCTTATCGCACTCAGTTTACTTGTGGGTTGTTTCTGTTGTCATGCTAGCATGCCATGCCTGCTCAATTTTTTTATGCCTTCAATGGAATCTCTTACAATAACATTTTCATCGATAATGCAGTTCTAAATGGAGTTCTAATGCAGTTCGATAATGCAGTTCTAAAAGACAATCTAAATATGATTGTATGTGCCAGTACCCCTATATATAGCCAAACAAATTGGAGTCATGTAGCTTTGTTATATTTTGCGTAACTGATTGCCAAATTCGAAAAAAGCAGCAGAGCAAGTAAGCGTGGCACCCCACCTCTCCGTCATTATTAATTTACTGTGCTTCGAACAATTTTTTTTACAGCAAAACCAATTGCGGATCTCTTCTTTCCACTGATCAAACAACAATATAAAATTCTGAAAAAAATTTAAGAGGTCGACCAGCCATGGTTTGTTCAATCTTACGTGGAATCACACCTTTTTCTTTTTTTTTTTTCAGAACGAATTATTGGGTTGTGTGTAAACAAGACCAGTCACTAAACTGTGGATAAGCCTGTAGCCTTAGTGCGAATGCTTTATGAATTATTAAGAATGTTCCTTCTAGTTTGGAAGCATGCTTTGCAAATTAATTTCAGTTTCATTTATTTGTCAGTGTGCCGTAAAACATTACGTTTTATCTGTTCCTACATAAAGGAGCTGTTGTAATAATGAAGCAACAAGTTTTTTGTTGAAGTGTGCTTTTTTATTTTTGTAGGACCCCACAAAGACGCACTACGTGCCCACAGTCACATTCATGGGAAATGTGTTGACATCTGATGCATTTGCTGTGAGGCTGGAGGACATCGAAATTGCAGAGAAGAGCCTCTTGGCAGCAATTTCCACCCAGATGGCACTATACTGGGCTACCAATATAGTTTTTGATAAAAAAGCTCAACGAACGTTTGACGTTCTATCCCGCGCTCTTAAAGTGAAGAGTGGCCTACGGCCAACACCACTAGTCAGCGTAACACTGACCACCCTGAGCCATTAATGAATAAAGTTTTTTGAACGAATAGATGTGGATTTCTTATCTCTCCTGGAGCCTCTGTGCCAGACATGGCGCAACCTAATGAAAATCATGTTCTTGAAAACTTTTTTTCATTTGCCGCTGGGAGAGCTTGACGGCTGGTTTCTTAAAGAGCACTCGCACAAGTAATGAACTACATTGAGAGACATCGATCATGAGCAACTGCATGCGACTCTGATGAGGAACGTTGTGAAAGAGTAACCATCGCTCTCATTGGCGTGGAATATCCATTCTTCCCTGCGGGACTAATGGGAAAGAGTAACAATTGCTCCAATTAAGAGCACTCAGAGAGAGCAAGTGTTACTCCTGTGAGAGTATTCACAGAGCATATTACTCCTTGTAAAGAATAACCATCGCTCCCCGGGGAGTATTGATAAAGACTATCTGTTACTCCATCAGGGGCATACGGAAGGACTAAGCGTCACTCCCATAGGAGCATTGACAGAGAGTATCCATTGCTCCTTCTAAAGAGTAACCATCACTCCCCTGGGAGTATTGAAAAGGACTATCTGTTCCTCCATTGGAAAGAGTGTCACTCCCATAGGAGCATTGACCAAGAGCATCCGTTCCTCCTTGAGGAGTTTAGGAAGGGAGCAATGGATGCTCTCATGCGGTGTAATTGCAAAGAGAACTGTTGCTCCCCTGAGAGTATTAAAGAAGACTATCTGTTCCTCCTTTCAGGAGTATTGGGAAAGAGTAACCGTCACTCCTGTGGGAGTATCAAATAAGACTATCCGTTACACCTTTGAGGAGTATTGAGCAAGAGTAACCATTGCTCCCATGGGAGTAGTGACAGAGCATCAGTTGCTCCAGTCAGTTACTCTCTGAAAGAGCAACTGAAATTGGGGAGTAACGGTTCCTCCCGTCGCAGTTACTCCCGAAATGGTGCAATGGGTGTGGCAAGTCAGTTACTCCTCTAAAGGAGTAACCTCGACCCCCCTTTTCCTCCTTTACTTTTTAGAGTGCAATTCAATTTCTTTACAAATCATACAAATCACAGGCTCCATGCTACCCACCATGATAGCGCGCTTGCTCGCTCGCTCGCTTCACTCTGCATTTTATTTATTTATTTATTTATTTATTTATTTATTTATTTATTTATTTATTTATTTGTGTATTTATTTATTTATTTATTTATTTATTTATTTATTTATTTATTTATTTATTTATTTATTTAACAATACTGCCGACCTCACAAGGAGATCATTGCAGGGAGGGCATACATATGATACAGAAAAGAAACGCGAAGCAATCATTTCTAGCATGCAAAACAATAAGCAATCGATACACGAGAAGCAGAAGTAGCAATGAGCAAGGTGAGGGTATACAAATCTCGGCAAAACTACGAATTACAACAACTACAAAGACAAAATGTACAATGATGCCATCACGTTATAAATATACAGAGCCTGCATACGAATTACAAGAGGACAAAAGAAAAGGAAAAAGAACAACAATTTTCAGAAAAAACTCCTCAGCGTGTATACCTTTTAACATATTTAATAAAACATATTTAAAACATATATCATTCCATCGCGTCGTTGAGAGATTGCGGTCTCGTTCCGTCCCGGTTGTTTCTTATTTCCGCGGCAGCGACCCAATCTCCTCGCGAAACCGCTATCGCAAGACTGGACGCGAAAATAGTGCGCCCGCCCACGGCACTCGCAGCGTGGGAATGATACACCACTGCGCGCGTGTCCGTCCTGGTGTGGCCTCAGATATATTACCTACGTAACGGAGAGGACGTACAAAACCAGCTACATCCGCAATATACAAGAGCAAAGACCATTTCAGCGACTTCGCAATACGAAGAAGGCGTTATAGTGGTGGCATATCGAGGAATGCTATACCCTAATTCACGACTATCGGTTTTAGCATTATGCGGTGATCTAACTATGGAACAGAATAACAAGCCGTGATCTGAAGGCGAAAGTGTTGTGGCTCGGGCGAGTTGGTTATCCGTGAACTTAGCTTGTGTTAGCGCGGCATATACGAAAATGAAAAGGGAAAGACATCAGAGACGTCTAGAAAGGTATACGCGCTACCTTTCTATAGACGTCTCTGTCATCTTTCCCTTTTCATTTCCCTATGTGCCGCACTTACACAGACTATTGATTGATATATGGAGTTTAACGTCCCAAAACCACCATAAGATTATGAGAGACACCGTAGTGGAGGGCTCCGGAAATTTCAACCACCTGAGGTTCATTAACGTGCACCCAAATCTGAGCACACGGCCAGTATCCCGCTTCATTTCCTCTTTGGGCAGTGCAATAAGCGAGCACCACAGCCTGCGACTTCAAACGGAATCACCCTGTCGTGAAATCTTTCTTAAGTTGTTTTTGTTTCGTTTTCGAACGAGCTTTATTTCCTTGTTTTCGTTTCAGCGTCTTTCAATCACAGCCACGACGCAACGCGCGCACGCTCGTATACAGCGTTTCGCGCGAGCTCTTGCAAAGTGCGGGGCGTTTACATCTATAGCTCGCCAAACTTCTCGCGTAGCCTATAAACGGCGTTGCACGCTCCACATGAACGGTAAATATAAGGAACGGCACTGGCTTCGACGCACTGCACGCAAGTGGCGGGACCGAGGAGTGCGGAGAAATCGGGGAGGGCGCCCTTTCGGCGGCACGGAATCGCGGTGGGCGGGCCGAGCGATATATCGACTCGGGTTGTGCTGCGTTGAACGTCTACGCGGCCACTCGATGGGGGCGCGTATATAGACCGGAAATCTCTCCGAAAAGAAGTGATGAAGGAGGACTACCACTCGCGTCGCCGTTGCGTTGGCCCAGCGAAGAACGAGCCTTGCGTTTGGTGGGAGCCCCGCCGCGGTGGTCTAGTGGCTAAGGTACTCGGCTGCTGACCCGCAGGTCGCGGGTTCGAATCCCGGCTGCGGCGGCTGCATTTCCGATGGAGGCGGAAACGTTGTAGGCCCGTGTGCTCAGCTTTCGGTGCACGTTAAAGAACCCCAGGTGGTCGTAATTTCCGGAGCCCTCCACTACGGCGTCTCTCATAATCATATGGTGGTTTTGGGACGTTAAACCCCACATATCAATCAATCAATGCGTTTGGTGGAAGCACGGAGGAAAGACGGCATAAGCGGCCGACGCGACGACGGCGCATGCAATCTCTTTCGACGTTCGAAAAGTCTCCCACGAAAGTCGGGTAGCTGCGCCGCACCGCGGCGACAAGCTGCGCACAGTGTGCGATACTGGCGGCAAGTTTGAACACGACAACGAACGGAGCAGGTTGAATCAAACCTATATGGTATAGACCCTTTCACCATCTTTCACTCTTTACAAACAGAGCGCTCTCATGAGATCCGCTTTCTTTTTCTTTTTATTCTAAAGATTGCCCTTTGGCATAACAAGCATAGATAAACACAGGTTCATCACAGATAGATACACAAGTTGCACTCATGCATAAAGTGTGTTTAGCAAGAGTTTTTAACGATTTAGAGTACTAGGTGTTTAGAAAAAGTAGTTAATCATTTAGAGCACTAAGTGCTCTACTATGGGGGAGCTGTGTGCCGTCCCAGCGTACTCTACTATGGGAAAGTTGTGTGCTTAGAAAAAGTGGGTAACGATTTAGAGTACTCGGTACTCTACTAAGAGAGCTTATTAGAGATCGCCATATCGTTCACCGATGTGCCATAATCGTACAGGTGGGCGAGATGAGCTTTAAAAAAGAGCCCGCTAATTTTCTACACTTTCTCTCCCTTATTTAGCAAAATATAATCAAATACATGTTTCTTTGAGCTACGTAAAATTTTGCATGAAGTTCCTTTGAAATTTATGCACGTTCCTTTTATCTGAAAAACTAAAGAAAGAAATTTATTACATTTCAAAGGAACTTGAAAACGTGCTTTCAGTGTCGACGTTAGGAGCTAGTAAATGAGGTGACCAGAAGTTTTGTAGGGTACAACGCTTGTCATCTTAAAACCGCCTGTACCATAACCTATTCCATTCTTCTGAAGGCTATATTCCGTCGATTAGACCTCCTTCTAACGGTCAATGCGATTATGTCCCATCTGATATGCATTCTATGTCATATCATTGCATCGATGTAATATATTCTATTCTATTCATCGATTTCACAACATTCTATAGACTGATCGCATTTCGTGCAGTTTATCGATTCTATTTTACTTCGACCATAGCTTCTATTCCAGTCCGTTCAATTAGGCTATACTCAATTCAATGAATCTATTTTACTCGCCTCATGAATTTTATTACATTCAATCTGATTATCGCAATAATTTCAGTCTATCGAGTCTATTCCACTCGGCCTTTAGATTCTATCTCAATCCATTCAAATAATCGATTATGTTAAATTCAATGAATTAATAATATATAGAGAGAACTATTGAAAAGCAGAGACTTTAGCCAGAATATGCAAATAGTGGACTTACGACTCTGCGTAGAGGAAGAAATTGGCGACTGAAAGTAGGGAGAGAGAGAGAGAGAGAGAGAGAGAGAGAGAGAGAGAGAGAGAAGATGTACAGTACGTTAAAATATAATAAAAAATGAAGAAGAAACAGCCTGAGTCTTTTTGCCTTTGGCGAAAGACATGCGCTCCTAGAGTATCCGTTCTATTTCAATCAATCCATAGATTCTTTTACATACTATTTCTTGGAAAAAAGAACGCAAAGGCTTCGTTATTCTGTGAAATTTCGGCTATTCTTGTTGCCCTTTTTTTGCCTAAAGAATAGCAATAACCAAAAGTTCAATTCAGCGACGAAGCGATCTTTCACAGTTCATGCAACAAGGAAGCGCAAAGTAAACCATTCCTCGGACTGAATTGCGACCATCCACGCAATGGCTTCGCCGTATTCACGGATAGTGCACGGCAGCACTCTGCGTCGCAACGAATTGCTAGTGGTAAACCGAGGGGAAGAAAAATGGGGGTAGAAGAGCACACCACTCACTCCTCATTGCGGCAGCGGTGTCCCCCGTATTTCCCATCTCTTCTCTCTATCGCTCCTGTGCGGCAAGTGGTCCCTCCTTCACTTTTCTACTATTCTTTTTATATTCCTTTCTACAATCGCCTACAAGGTCCTGCGATGTGTCACCAATTAGGCAGACTGAAAATTGGTGCTTTTTTTTCCTTTCTTCAAGAACCACACATTCATTCAAGAAGCGCTTCTTTATTTTGCAGACGGTGATGCTGATGCTGATGGCTTCAGATGGATGGCGCTCACCCGCAGAGGGGGATGGGCCAAAAACCGGGCGGCAGGATACTTAAATGAACCTAAAATGAAATTAAAGCCAATCTGAAAAATCAGTTTAGGGATAATACTGCCAATAAACAAAAATGGTTGCTGAGCAAGCGGTCGAACCATCTCTTGTTCCTGACAGACATCGCTACGAATTATAAACTAAAGATCTGAAAAGGTTAGGGTTCACTAGCACGGTAATCTTTTAGTTGCACTGATGCGAGCAAACACAGTGGAGCAAATATCTCTGTGGCAGTAACCAAATGAAGTGCCGCCAAGTGATAAAAGTACTGGTACATTTACTTGTATTCCTAGCTTTTGTAAAGGGGCTACTAAAAATCTTTTTTTTGTGATGAGAGTAACGACGACACAATAAAAAGAAATCTTCAGTTGTTTCAACTTCGTAGCAAAAAATACACAGCGGTGACGCCTTGAGTCGAGCTTTGTTAAAGTAATAATTCAGTTGTGGTGCTGTACAGCGCAATCTGGTATAAGTGACTTCTCTAACTGGCGAGATGCATACCTCTGTTTATTCCAGCAATACTTTAAATGCTCGAAATCTTTAAATTTATCCAAATTACCTATTACCCACTGCAAACAACCATTTCGAAACCTCAGCGCTGTCACGTAAGCCGTATCTGGCAAAACTGGGATGGTGGGCCCACTCAGTGATATTGCTGCTAAAGAGTCAGCCATTTCGTTCAAATATAATCCGCGGTGGCCTGGTACCCATAGCAAATGCAGTTTTTTTTACGTTTTTCCGTATTAAATGCCGAAAAATATTCATCAGCTCTGCATTTGCTGCCGCAGAACGTGCATTACATACTGATAACGAGTCTTTAATGATAACTGCTGATGATTCGCTTGAAGGCAATTTGCGTAGGGGCAAGAACAATAGCCAATAATTTTGCAATGAATACAGGGGCATAATCTGGGAGTCGAATCAAAAAGGAATTCGGGGCTGAGACAAATTTTCTATTCCCGCATTTGCTCGTGCCTCGATGATGATGATGATGATGATGATGATGATGATGATTTGGAGTATTCTTATATTTCCGTTCCGTTTCTTCATTTGGGGAACGCACTCAAGATTTCGGGATAGCCAGCCACGACTCAACCCATGCACCTCCCCAGGTTTGCGCGTCTAAATAAAACCACGCCTAGAACCATTATAAAAAAATAGTAGACAGTATCAGATCCAAGTCGCAAGCTCGAGCGATATCGCGAATCCCATCGAGTGCACAGACACGCAGTACGAGGAAGCGCGTATATTTGCACGTTACAGGCGCACGCCGCGAGGCTGCTTGTATACGGTAGCTCGCGTTCTCACAGCTAAGTTCACAGCTCCGGTTATTACGCCGCCTGATGGCGCGAGTGTAAATAAAGCACGGATTCTTTTTTTTTTTTCATGAATAATCGAAGCCGAACGCGCCATCCTGCTCGTTTGCGCAGGGACCGCGGGCTGGCACCACATGCGTAGACCACCGTCGCATGCAGGGCCATACATAATGCATGCCCGTTCTCTCCGGCCCGCGGTATATACACGACCGCAGTGCCAACACACGAACACACATCACACAGCTGAAAGGCAGGCATGCTGGCATAGCCTGGCAGGCGTCACGCGAAGGAAACAAGCGCGCCGTGCATGGTTCTATAGGAAGAGAAAAAAAAAAAGGGGGGGGAGTAAGAAAACGATGAAACTCCAAGACGTGCCATATATATTGACACGACCCGCGTCGACGTGGACTGCGAATGAAACAATAGAGAGTTTTAGTACTACGGAATGGTGCTACGTACGCATCACGCAAGCGCCTTGCGTTACGTGGCGTCGTTTGCCACTAATCGGCTTTTAGTACGTATCGAGCGAGAAGCGTGTTGCGCCATCTGGTAGATCAAAATCGAAGCACGTGTTGTTGACAGCCAATCTGAGCCAATCCAAGTGTTATAGCCAGATTATCGTCATATTTTAAGCCACAGAGCCGGTCGGTGCTTGCCTTCGATGCCGCCATTTTGCAAAACGAAGTCTCGCGCTGTCGCGAACTTGTTCGAGAGCGGCGCGATCACCTCATACGTACGCACGCACGCATCTCATGCGTGCGTACGTAGCGGCTGCGTACGTAATGCGATACGTGCGCGTTGCGGTCTGCGCATGCTCACTACGCAGAACGTGGCGTCCTTACGTACGCAACGCCGCCACGTACGCAGCGTACGCAGTACTAAAACTCTCTGAGGCACGCATGCCGTACCTACATGGGACGTATTTCACGAGTATGCGTGCATGCCGTCGCGGCGGTTCTGCTTCTCCATATGCATCCGATAAACGAAAGTGATACCCAAAAAGCATGTGCCGAAAGTGACGCACGCACGCACACGAACTGCAGGATAGACTCACGGATTAAAACGCGGAAATCTTAAAGCTCAGTATACTGAGCTCAAAAAAAAAAAAAAAAAAGTCGCGGCATTTCCGCGGAGCGAATGATGGCAAGTGGGCGAAGCAGTGGCATCGCTCCATGTTACCGTGAGTCGCAGGCGACATTATCCATTAACGGTCGTAAATGAGTGACAAAGCGGTGTACAGTTTATACAATGTTTACAGGTCAAAAACGGTATGTTGAGTTGTGTCATTTCGTTTTCTCTTCATTATTACTGCTTTGTGATCTGTCAAACGTAAAGCCAGTGGTTCTTCTATCGCATCTGACCTAAGAGCAAAGACGAGGTCTCTGCCCGTTCTCCTTGTGGTTGTAGGTTGCTTCCAGTCGTACTACAAATGCATCGTAGAGCGTATACCGAGACGGCATATACTGCAGAAGCCAGTCGTTGTCCGCGATGTAAACGTTGAAGTCTCCGAGATGTTCGAAGAGGTTGTTCTTGTACTTGTTTCATAATCCCACATGGCTATAGACCGCTGCACTTTTCTACCTTGCCTCGGGAAAGATTTGGGGCCGTACATTGCCTTGAAGACGGTTCCGTCGGATAGCAGCCTGTAGTCGGTGTTGCCGGTTGACTATTTTTCACACGGCGCGAAATTGACTACTCAATTCTTCCCGCACCTTACGTTCGTTTTCATCCATGGCCGAAAAAGAATGTTCCATGGCCGTCATCGTCATCGGGTACCTTGCATGTGCTAGCGCACTTCTTTTGATCGACATCAGCGTCAGCGTGATCGTCCTCGCGTAGAGCGGGTACCTTGCATGGGCCTCGTATGTGCTAACGCGCCTATTCTTCAGTGCCATCAGCGTCATCGCCATCGCCGACAAACGGCGGACATGGCTCGACACTAAGAAGCTTCGCCCTCCTGAAAGTAAGGTGCGAACTCTCTTTTCCTTTTTTACTCTCCTTTTTTTAACAACTCTCCTTTTTTAACTGAAACACTTACATCAGAGCCACCATTATACCCTTTACTAGCCAGATTGATAGCGGTATCCTTTTGTGTTTATTCTCCAATTACTCTGCTCATTGCAATTAGTTCTGCCAAATCCCGCATATTGGCGGAAGGGTTAAGAAAGAATAATTTACAACCGCCCGTTTGTAATCCGCGAAGCCACAAAAATTACATACGAATTGCTCCGAAAGAACGCTCAATTGGCGTAAGAATACGCCCTGGTACAGGAATCAGACTTGAGACCAACGCCTTCTTGGTGTGTCCATGCGCTTGGAGCCGTCAATGAATTCGCCCGCGCGCTGCCGATTGCCGACTTCGTGGTTAGCTCAGACCAACCGGCTCGAAAAGGTGTTGGTTCCGGGTTCAATTCCCGAACCAGGACAAACTTTTCGGAATCCAAAAAGCTTTCTTTCAGAGAAACATGTATGCATTTACTAGTGCCTTCATGCTGGTATAGTTTTTTTCTTGTTTTTTGTTTCCTATTAAATTGCCGAATTCTCCCACCCAACTTTTACTTTCTTCCGTACCAGGCATCAGACTTTCACCCAAATGCCTATACCTGCGCAACAATTCTGTACCACACCACAATAAAATCAGCCGCACTTCAAGCATGCCCGACTGTATACGTACTCGCTTGACCCTATACGTTAAAGGGGTACTGCCACAAAAACCATGGCAGCGCGTTTTTCTGCTGCAATGCGTTGTTGGGAGCCTGTTAGTCATGCTACGACACATCGTTTGCTGCAGCACGCGACAGATAATTAATTACAGGCCCCTCATTGTCATTCAGTTTCAGTTTCGGTTTGAGAGAGATGCAAAAACTGGGTGCAACTGTCGCCACCTAGCGTGCGCAGCTCTTGACCACGTCATCACACAAAGGTGTGGCGCACTTCCAGAAGGTCCGCATAAAGAATTTCTTTCGAATAGGAAACGGGAGTGTAACGTCGCGAAACACAACTTTCTAAGCGTGCGCCACAGCCACGCACTCGCAGCCAGCCGCCGAGAAATATAGACTGCGGGAACTAACGCGGCAAAAGAAAAATGGCGGCTATGACGTCATCATAACTTGTTTTGTTGACCATAGCGTGGTGACGTGGGGGAAGTAAGGGATCACCTCGGGGTCACCTCAGATGGTGTCTATAGTGCTATGGAATCGGTCGCTTGCGCAAACTTCAAAATGAATTTAAGATACCTTCCAAGCTATATTCGCTGTTGATATCTTGTAGATGATATACTAATGTTCAAGAGAATCGACCCCGCAGGCTACCTCGGACTCGAAATTTTATGTCAGTACCCTTCTAAGTCTTCAAGTCCCGACAAGGCTTTGCCGAGCAGACCAAACCCTTTTATGTAGGCTGTGGTTGGGCGTTGCGTTTACCAACGCCCACGCTTTCCGCATGGGGATGGCCGACACCGCAGCCTGTGGCCACTGTTGCAAAGAAGAAACCATCCGAAATATCCTTTGTGACTGCCTAGAGTATAGTAGACAACGACTATGCCTTCGCAAGAAACTCAGCAAATCAGATAATCAACCTCTGTCGGAGGAAAGAATTCTACAATATAGACAAGATGCAACTTCAAAGAAGAAGGCTCTGAAAGAGCTACTGCACATTTTGCGACCGACCGGCCTTTCTGAACAATTGTAGCCAGAACGCCCTTCATGTGTGTTTTCGTTTTCTCATGAGTGCGCGTGCGTTTTTTTTCTCTCTATCTACCCCCTCTTTCTTGCCCCTATTTCCCCACTCCCAGAGCTGGGTAACAAACCAGGTGCCAATGCCTGGTTAACCTCCCGGCCTTCCTTTCTCTCTCACTCTCTTTCTTGCTACAAACGCGAAACAATGACATGCAAAAACGAAAGGCGTCAATGAAAGGAAACAACGGAATGTATTGCAACGTCAAATGACAAGTTACCTCGATAAAAGATCACATTTCCATATCAGAAAAGGCTTACCGCCGACCACTCCATGATAGAGAGAGCATAAGTTACTTGAACACTGCGCCTAAAAATATGCAATTGACCAGCGCGCCTTCGAGGGACTGCTTGTCTACCACCACATTTGCAAGCAATAGTCGCCGCCATGTCTTTCGCGAGACGTAGCGCCGTGAACCCACGGCGCCACGTCAACCGCTTAATTCAAGGGAAGCGCAGAGGACGGCTTAAGCTCTCCAATAGTAGAGTACCGAGTACTCTAAATCGTTAACAAGTTTTTCTAAACACACATATTCATAAAATTAACTACTCTGGCATTGCGATCGTTAAGCGGCCACGGAAAATGATGGGTAGTGCACGGATTTGCCAAGCCCTCTTGCTTGCGGGCCGCAAACGCACTCGTGCCATGGATAGGTTTATCGGTGTGTTTTGATTTCGCTTCGTATGAAAAAAAAAAAAGAGGAGCATTTTCGACTTTGTGAGCCCATTTGAAATAGTGAGCCTAAAAAAACGAAAGTAGTGAAGTGCAACTGCTGAATATTTGCCGATTGTTTTCCGTGCCAAAGCAACTTCAAGCCACGCGAAGACAACTGTAGCCGAAAGTACAAAAAAAAAAAATAGACGAATTCGTGTACTATGCTCGCTGAAGCGCCGCGCGTTGCAGCTCCCATAGACACTATAGCGGCTGAGTTCCCTCTAGTAAATTTATATGCAACTCTATGACAACCACCACCACCGAAATCTTTTACGGTATACCTCCTACAGGCTTCGCTTAAAAATTGACGTCGCGTTTCAATCTTTGAGTACTGCAGATGCAGTATACATACACACGCACGTGAACGGCTGATCACGCCGTGTTATTAGTTAAGCTGTCAGCCGAAAGATTGAAGAAAGGCACGGTTTCGGGCGGAACTCCCGAAAACAAGCGACGAAAAACACTCTTTCGCATAGAGCCACGGCAATAGGCACAGTCTAATCGATCAACGCTGGACGCCTCTACACGTTCTCAATTGCACTCACTGCAGACACTTAAGCTCACTTGAAATTTTTTTGTTAAAGGTGAAAGATGACACAAAATCAAAAATAAATTATGAAAAGAAAGAAAAAAGGTGTACTGAACGATTGCAGGGACGAGAGACCTGTACCCCCCCCCCCCTTACCTTTTATTTGTTTTTTCAGATTTTTCCTTACCCTTTTTCCAGACATTTTCCTCGAGAAGAGTAATCGATAACATGCATTCCGACCCTCGCCTCACTTCATTCCAACACGCAAGACAAAGGCTCGAAAGCTCTTTACCTACAATGCATGCATTCACGTATATACGCGGGCCAGGATATGTCAAGAAACGGCGCCCACTTAAAAGGTTTCACTTAAGCCATAGCTTTCAAGGTTATAAAAAGTAAAAAAAAAGGCTTGCAGAAGCAGTTCTTGCTGAAACCCAAAATAAAAAAAAAGTATGACAGTTTAGCACAAGTGGTGCGCGGAGCTGGGCAGCCTCTCTTGTTTCTTTCTATCTTCCTTGCTATACCTCTCTCTCTCTCTGTCTCTCTCTCTCTCTGTCTCTTTCTCTCTGTCTCTCTCTCTCTCTGTCTCTTTCTCTCTGTCTCTCTCTCTCTCTGTCTGTCTGTCTGTCTGTCTGTCTGTCTGTCTGTCTGTCTGTCTGTCTGTCTGTCTGTCTGTCTGTCTGTGTCCGTCCGTCCGTGCGCGCGCGTGTGTGTGTGTTGTGTGTGTGTGTGTGTGCGTGCGTGTGTTTTAACTCTTTGTAGTCTCAGTTGATGTTTACTGGTCTTTCTATCTCCCTTTCTCGCAATTTCTACGTTTGTCCCTCTTTCTTCTTTTTAGTTATCTCTCTATTTCTCGCCTTTTTCGATGTTGCTATATCTTTCCCTCCGCGTCTTTCTCTCTTCGAGTGTTTCTTTCTACGAGGTTACGCAGGACATACAAAATGATCAGACAATATTTCTCATAACGTGATATCAAGCAGTAGTATACAAAGATATAACATTACGGACTAAAGATTTGCACATACATATGTACCGTGGCGATCAAAGTTTCGGAGACCACAGGAGAGCACGCGTGGGGAATAGCACCACAGCGCCTTCTCGCGGCTGCCAGAGAAGTGTGGCAGCTTGGGCTAGTTGGTATGGCATGACGATAGCTATAGCGCGAGAACAAAACGACGACACAGAGACAAGAAGGACACGAAAGACAGTAGCGCTCGTGTCTTTCGTGTCCTTGTCTCTGTGTCATCGTGTTGTTCTCGCGCTATAGCTTTCGTCATGCCAGAGAAGCTCGAGAGCACGCACATGACCTCTGAGATCGCGGGCACCTTCCGCGCGCCCACCATCTTGGAGGCCGCGGCACGCACTTCGCAAGCACATAATTTTCTGCCGACCTGCCTGCGCTTTCGCTTC
Source organism: Rhipicephalus microplus (assembly GCF_043290135.1). NCBI lineage: Eukaryota > Metazoa > Arthropoda > Arachnida > Ixodida > Ixodidae > Rhipicephalus > Rhipicephalus microplus. Next base: position 46,827,831 of record NC_134704.1, on the reverse strand, counting down.
CTTGAACTGTGCGCACAGCGGAACGCCAGAACGTCGAGAAAACGAGCAAGTAAATTGATCTCTTCTCTCTTTTTTTTTGTTTTCGTCCGATAACGCGAGAATCTCAATTTTAGTACGAATGATGAATGCGCGGGTCAATATGCTACAGTCGAACATTTCTAAGGCAAAATGACAGATAGGAAAAAAAATCATTGCGTATTCATCAATTGGGAGCGTCAAAGAAGTCGACCTTGACAACGAAGCATTTTCAAGATACCGAAATAGGCAAAAAAAAAAACAGTTGTGATGAGCAGCTATATGTCGCTGTGCAAGAAGTGATGTGTCAGCACGTATACCATGGGCAAAACTTGGAGAGGAATGCGTGCATGGCAACGTTTTGTTGAAAAGTAAGCTCCTCCAAGAGTAATGTTCATTTCCGTGTTACTTTCTCTAGTTGATTCAGTTTGCTGCGAGTTTTTTTTTCTTTTTCTTCACTTCTTCATTCCTGCTTTTAGGCTACTTTTTTTTTTTTGCTTAGCAGAAATTGTAAAAATAGAGAAGCCGAGGGGGTACGTATGTCAGTCAGAACAAATCGGGACAGAAAATAACTGGGAAACTCATTACAACGGTATACCACCTTGATCTGGTCGGGACCACGAGGCGGGGTATAAAGAACACTTCAAACTTACACTCCCAACCAGACTTCCCTTTTCACGAACCAAAGTAGTTGACTGCACCAAATCGGCACACGCTTGAAACGCATAGCTGGCGCAAAAGCACCGCGTAGGGGATCATAAGGAAGGCGCCACATGGGCGCACTAATATCTAATTTACTAGTCTTTTTTGTCATTCCTTCATTTTTCTAATTCTACGCCTGTCCGCGTAACGAGTCAGACCTCTTTCTTTATGCCTTGATTTTCGGACTAAGTGCGGCGGCTTTTCGCATCCAGAGTGGGCAGGGCTTAGACGAAAGCCGATCATCGCTTAATCGTGAAATAAGGCTACACACACCACCGACGCTCTCGAGCAGCACCTATCGAACGAAAGTCAGATCTCTTCTCTTTCTTCCTCTCGTACCTGGCTTGACCAGTAGTATCTAGAGCATCACCACAGTAGGCCGCCAATTCTGACGCTCCGTCAACGCGCACGCGCGCGCGCACACACACACACACACACACACACACACACACACACACACACACACACACACACACACACACACACACACACACACACACACACACACACACACGCACGCACGCACGCACACACACGCACACACGCACACACGCACACACGCACGCACACACACACACGCACGCACACACACACACACACACACACGCACACACACACACACACACACACACACACACACACACACACACACACACACACACACACACAACGAAACCTATAACCATACCCAAGGGGGAAGAAGTCATCACGAGTATCGTCCGAAGCGCCGCAGATCGCGAAAATCCGCGCAAGGAGAAGGAAAAAAAAAGGAAAGAACGCCACATCGAGGCCAGAGAGTGAGCAAAGACTGTATACACGGCGAAGGAGGCAGCGGCGAGATGTTAAAAGGTGGCTATAACAGCACCTCGAGGCGTCCAATTATGGAAGTTTTCAGCGGCTACTTCGGCACAGTTCCCTTCGTTCGTGCAATTCTTTGTAACGCCGCCACCTCTTCGTTCTTACTTGGCGTACCGGCCGTCTTCCTTTGCCAGGCTGTCCCCTTTCCACCCCTTTCTGTCACCCTCCTCCGAAGCTCTCGAATGTGGAAGTCGCCCGTTTGGGTCATTTCTTTCTTGCGTAGTCGCCTCATCCTTGTCATTACTTCGCGCAACTTCTGTCTTTCTATCTTTCTTCCTCTCCTCCTTCCCTCATAACCCGAGCGCCCGACTCTTTTCTTCCGTTCAACAGAATCGGAAGAAGCGCTAACTCCTTTCCACTCCGGAGCGCGGATGAAAGACTTCTTGCGCAGGAAGAGGACAGAGAAGTCCTTTGTAGAAAACAGGCGGACCCAGGAAGAGGATGGAATGCGAAGTACGAGTGCATCGACAAAGAAAGAAAAAAAAAAGACGATAGCAAGTAACGAAGAGGAAGAAGGAACAGTCTGTGAAGAACATACCGCACAAGCTGCGGACCAGCCCATTTACCTTCTATCATTCTCTTTCCGTTATTGTTACCCCCTGTTTTTCATTCAGTTTATCGCCGGCCTGCAAGTGCCGTACTTCGCTTTTTTTTTTCTTGTACAAGCGGGAGAATGCTATAGCCCATACACAGCTGCTTTCTCGCGGCGGCATTTGAACAGATTGCTCGAGCTCACAACACGCAGAGAGTTGACGCCCGAAACGAATGGACGGACGCGGCGGCCACCACGCGGCGCGAGCATCGGCGTCGTAACGAAAGGGAGTGCGTATATATACGCAATGCGGACTAGCGTATTACAGGGGATGCAACAAAACGGGAGTAGTAAACTCGGGAGTGGCATCACTGAAATGAAAACCTTATCAGTAGCCATTTCGCGGTAAACGCGGGAGAAATGTGTGTTAGCACTGCCATTCTTTACCGAAGTATTAGCTTCAATCATCTTGACACAATACTGGTTTTAAAGCATACATCTAACGCACGTAATCTAAGACACGAGTACGCACGAGGAATTCAGCCTTAAGGGCAAGTCTATTGAAAGTAAAGTAAGAGAGAGAGAGAGAAAAAACATTTATTTAAAGAAGCTTGTGAGTGAAGGTGGGAGAGTCCCTTATTCCAGGAACCCTCTGGCTTGGACAGCCCGCCGAGCTTGAGCGACGAGTCCGAGGCACCTCCCACTCAACAACAGAATCAGAGACAAGAGAGAGAGAGAAATAAATAGAGAGGAAAGGCAGGGAGGTTAACCAATCAGAGAAAAGAGAAGCCATACCACTAACGTACCATGCATTACTGCAACATTATCGGCTCGAACCCAGGTTATACCCTCCGCCACATCCAAAACTCACAAGAGACGAAGGGAGTGACTATAGGCGTCTTCAAAGCAACACGTTCACACACGGCGTACTATTGCACCATATGAGGCCAACGTTGCACAGCTACATCTGCCCTCACTGCAAAGTGGCAGACACTCTGGCGCACCTCCTACTGCAGAGCGAAGTAAGCGTCCCAAGAATACGAGCAGCACCAGATGCGGACCAAGACCTCCTCAGTGAAGCGTGGGAGGCTGAGATCTCCCAGCCGGACCTGGTCGAGCAACGTCAAGGTAAAGTAAGAAAAAAAAAAAAAGAGCAGCAAATCGCAGCAAGCATTGTGTAGTAGATCGCCACCGATAGCGCGAAGGGAAGAAGAAAAACGCAAGGAAGAAAAAAATAATCGTATAGATGAGAGTAAATGGTTTTTTTTTAGGGGCGAAGCTCCTTAGGGCGTGGGCTGTGCGTCCCCTGTATGTAGCCACCTCTAGTTTAGTTCTTGCAGTGTTCACTAGATGGCGGTACCGTCCCCTGTATGTACGTCCGACCTCTACCACCACTACAGCTGGGCGCTGTAGTGGTGGTAGAGGTCGGACGTGTTTTTGGAGAGCTCCGGAATGACAGCTACAGATAAGTGTTTTTGCATGTTTCCAGCTTGCCTCTGTATGTAGCGTTATGAGAACGTAAGGCGCTAGCGTAAAGCTTGATTAGGTCTAGTACGGTGTACGTTTTTTTTTAGTATTTTGTACTGTGTCTTTTTTTTCTCCAGCCACCACGTGGCTGAGGCCTGCGCGTAGACCGACCACGTGCATGCGCAGGTGCTGTGAAGTGTAGCGTATTTATTTATTATTGTGGTTCTTTTTGGCTTAGACCAGTGTATTTTAGTACAGTTTTCTAACACGTGGGCATCGGTAAACTGAGCTAGCCATGGTCAAAAAGACCGTAAAGTGTTCAGAGTGCGGGGTAGGGTGGAAGGTGGAAATTAGTGCGGAGGAGAAAGCAGAAGATGACGCCAAGTGTAGACAGTGCGAGTTCGAGGAGAAAATGAAAAATATGATGGCGGTCCAGAGTGGGCTCATGGAGAAAATCGCAGAGCTGGAGAATGCATTGGCGAAGGAGCGAGAGAAAACGTCAGCCATGGAAGAAAGGCTCCGGGCAGCCGAGAAGGGCCTATCGAAGGTCGTGAAAGGGAACGAAGACGCAGGTGACGGCGGAAGCATTATGGCGACGACCCCCCGTGCGGGAGAGATGAAGGAAACAGGCATGACAAAGGCAGATACATTGGCCACAGGGCCCAGCTACCGGGAAGTAGTTTTGAGGGAGGGAGGGAGCAAACCAGCAGCCGTGACTCACGCTAGTCACCTAGTCAGCAGCCAGGTGCAGGTTTCAGAAGGAATGTCTGAACAGGTCATCATCGCCGGTGACTCAAATTTAGTCCGATGCGCAGCGGCAATCAAAGAAAGGGTGAAAGGCGACAAGAGAGTTGCGATAGGGACGTTCCCAGGACAAACGCTGGGGACAGTAATGAGTCAAGCGGGTGAACAACTCGCAGCTAAAGCTAACAATCGTAACCTCGTTGTAATTGCGGGAGGGTTAAATGACGTCCTGAAAAAAGAATCGTCAGGACTAGCGACGACCTTGGCGAAAGGGGTGGATGACATGCGCATCGTGTCCCCCCAGGTGCAAATTGTAGTATGCACAGTACCGGAAGTACCAGTACGCAACGTCAACCTGCAAAGAGCGGTTGTCGACGCAAACAAAGAGATATGGCGAATTAGTCGAGAGAAGGGTTTCGAGGTAGTGGATTTAAACAGGGAAGTGCACAGGTGGGGTGGATTCCAAAGAGACAAGATTCATTTCGATAAGAGGCTTGGACACGAGGTGGGCTGGCGACTGGCAGGACGCGCAGTAGCTTTTTTGGGGGGCTCACGGGCCCTTCGGAGTCCGGGGTAGCTCGTAACAGGGAAAACAACCAGGAGGACGCTTTGACAGGTAGAATTGCGAAAAACCAGAAAAAAGGTAAAAGAAAAAGGAAAAAGGCGCGTGTTGCAATTAGTTACATAAACATGCAGGGTGGCAGAAAGAAGGCAAAATGGTTAGAGATTGAGGAGCAGTTAAACAAAGAACAGATAGGCGTGTATGCGGTTACAGAAACACACCTTAGAGACTTGGAAGAGCCACCACATATTAAAAATTATGTTTGGGAAGGGTGTAACAGGACCATATCGGAAAGGAAAGGTGGGGGTGTAGGAATGCTAATTCACCGCGGAGCCAAATGGGTTAGAGTGAAACAGACGTGTTCAGAGCACCTCTGGGTTCTGGGCACAGTAGGTGGAAAGGAAACGTGGCTAGGGGTAGCCTACTTGTGGACGGGGAATAACTGCAGAGAAAAGAATCAGGAGATAGTGGATTGCATGAGTGCGGATATTAAGGAATTTGGTAATGGGGCCGAAATCATCCTTCTAGGGGACATGAATGCCCACATACATGACCTTGACGGATATTCAGACACCAATGGGAAGTTATTACTAGATCTTTGCGAGCAACATAGTCTGGAGATAGTTAACACGGGGCCTAAATGTGACGGCCAGATCACATGGGAAGTCGGAAACAAGCAATCAAGTATTGATTATTGTCTCATGACTGAAGGAATTTACCACAAACTGACAGAAATGAGGATAGACGAGGAAGGCATTAACAGCTTGGGTAGTGATCATAAACGAATAACATTACAAATGGGATACGAAACTGAAAATATGAGCATGGAATCAAAGTCTGGCAGCTCGTATTTAAATGACAAACAAATAATAAATATAGCCGCAAGAGTCGAGGAAGAAGTAGGCGAAATACCAGGCAAGGACTGGGAGTATAGTGAGCTGTTACATCTAATGACGAAGGAGATAGGGAAAGAGAAGAAAACTGTTTGCTGGAAAGGAAAAAGGAAGCCAAAAAGTTGGTGGAACAAGGAAATCCGGGAGGCGATCGAGAAGCGACGCGAAGCATCACGGGAGCATAGAAAGGCAAAAAAGGAGAAGCGGCCGCAGGACGAAGTCAAAAAAATATGGGAAATATATTTAGAGAAAAAATCCCTTGTACAGAAATTGGTAGAGGCAAAAATTAAAGGTGAAAGTGAACGCTGGATGACAGAGATACACGAAAAAAAGGAGGCCGCGCCTAGGATTTTTTGGAGCCACATAAAGGCGCTAGGTAGGAAGTCTGTCACAACGCAACAACATATTCTAGATGAAGGAGGAAATCAATTGGAAGGGTACGAAGCGCTAGGTTACATCCAAAAGGTAACAGCCGATTCGTTTCAAAAGAGCGTCCAGGGGATCTCCCCGGTGAGTAAAAGTGTGGCGGAGAAAGCAACAGAGGAAGAGCTTGTACTTGATAATTTCAACTGCAAAAAGGCCGAAGGAAAAATTCCAAAGCGCACTGCCGCGGGTTTAGATGGGATTCCCATTAGCCTCATTAACGAACTAGGACATAACACTAAAGAAGCATTGTTAAAAGCAGTAGAAAAAAGCTTAAAGGACGGACAAATACCGGACAGTTGGCGACAAAGTAGAATGAACTTAATCTATAAAGGCAAGGGAGAAAAGGACAAGATTCGCTCGTATAGACCACTAACCATTACATCGGTACTATACAGGTTGGCGATGCAAGCAGTAAAAATGAAAATAGAAACATGGGCCGAACATAACGATATTTTGGGAGAACTTCAGAACGGATTTCGAGTCGACAGGCGGTTGGACGATAACCTGTTTGTTCTCACTCAGTGTATAGAAATATCTAAAATAGAGAATAGGCCCTTGTACGTGGCTTTTCTAGACGTCACTGGGGCATACGACAACGTTAATCAGGAAATTTTGTAGGATATATTGAAAGGAATGGGCATGGGCGACGACTGTATACAGCTTTTGAGGGAGATATACCGAGAAAATACAGTTTGCATAGAGTGGGAAGGAATGCGTAGCAAAGAGAACGTTGAGGTTAGCAGGGGTCTGAGACAGGGATGTCCTTTGTCCCCGCTGTTATTCATGCTGTACATGGTGAGTATGGAAAAAGCGCTAGAAGGTAGCAACATTGGTTTTAATCTGTCACACAAACAGGGCGGCATGATGATTGAGCAGAAGCTTCCAGGTTTATTTTATGCGGACGATATCGTCTTATTTGCGGACAGTCGAGATGATATACAGCAGCTGGCGAATATATGCGGAAGGGAAGGTGAAGCGCTTGGACTAGGATTCAGTGTAACGAAGTGTGGATTGATGGTATTCAATGATCCCTGTGATCAGACGGTGTCCATACAAGGCCAAGAAATACCGAGGGTAAGTGAATACAAGTACCTTGGAGTATGGGTAAATGAGAGTGATAGATACATGGAGGTACAGGAAAAAGCCTCGGCAGCAAAAGGAAAGAGGAATGCGGCAATAATGAAGCACAGAGCGTTGTGGGGATACAATAGGTATGAGGTGCTTCGAGGTCTGTGGAAGGGTGTAATGGTTCCAGGGCTTACTTTTGGGAACTCAGTGGTGTGCATGAGGGCAGAGGTGCAATCGGGAATGGATGTAAATCAAAGGACTGTGGGACGCCTCGCGTTGGGTGCTCACGGGAAGACGACAAACGAGGCTGTAAAGGGCGATATGGGGTGGGCAGGTTTTGAGGCGAGGGAAGCGCAGAGCAAAATAAGGTTCGAAGAAAGGCTAAGAAATATGAAGGAGAGTAGATGGGCAGAGAAGGTGTTCCGTTATTTGTATAGGAAGAGCGTGGACACACAGTGGAGAAAAAGAACTAGAAGACTCACTAGTAAATATACGGCTGGTATTGTAAGCCATATGTCAACAAAGAGCGTTAAGGGAAAAGTCAGGGAGGCGGAGAGGATTTACTGGATGGCAGCTATGGAGAAAAAACCGGCTTTGAGTAACTACCGAAAGGGCAAAAATGAAATAAGGAGGGAGGCATTTTACGATAATTCAAGGGGAAGCGCTTTACTGTTTGAAGCGAGATCGGGTTGCCTTAGAACGCGTAGTTATAAAGCAAGATTCAGTAAAGAAGAAGAACAATGCACATGCTGCGGGAAAGATAAGGAAACGGCGGAGCATGTTCTGATTGAATGTGGAGATATCCACCCAGGTGTACGTTTGGGCACGAGCCTACAGGAAGCCTTGGGTTTTAGGGACAACAATGGAAAGCTGAACACACCCGCGATTGAAATAAGTAAGAAACGGTTAGAGTATTGGTGGCAGAAAATTAGAGAGAAAGGACAAAAATAAATATTGGAAAAATAAAATAAAATATGGACAGTGTGCCGTAAATGGCAGAGAACTTAAGCTGAAAATTTACCTTTTTTTCCATTAAGATAGAATTTATCGAAGTAGAGGCATTAGGCCAACATAAAAAAAGAAAAAAGTTTTTTTTTTTTTTTTTTTTTTTTTTTTGTCGAGCCTGGTGGCATACTTGTCACCACCCCGTTATAAAGGGGACGCTCATAGCATCCATCCATTCCATCCGTGTAGCCACCTCTAGTTTAGTTCTTGCAGTGTTCACTAGATGGCGGTACCGTCTCCTGTATGTAGCCACCTCTCGTTTAGTTCTTGTAGTGTTTACTAGATGGTGGTACTTGTAGCTGATGATGAAAAGATGCAAGATGTTATAAACTAGAAAGCGGTACTTGTAGTTGATGAAAGACGCGAGATCTTATAAAATAGGAATGATGTCGCATATGGCGCGTGTCATTGGTTGAAGGCAATCGTTCGATTTAGTGCGGCGACGTAGGCTAGGGGGAGCGATGTAATAAAATCGAGTGGGCAAAATGTACAGAGGATTCATGGTTTACCAGGTTTACCTCCGGAGCTTCGCCCACTCATCATCATTCACTTCGTGGATATGGCGGAATTTTTTTAATTGAAATAGACGAGAAGGCGCTTCCTTCTCGGTTTCGTGGCCCATGGTTGCACCTTGGTAGGGCACGCTCGGCAGATAAAAACAAAGGAAGAGAGAGAAAGAGATGGAAAAGAAAGAAAAAGAAAGAAAGGAAGAAACAATGGAAAAGAAAGAAAGATAAAAAGAAAGAAAGAAAGAAAGAAAGAAAGAAAGAAAGAAAGAAAGAAAGAAAGAAAGAAAGAAAGAAAGTGAAACAGGGACAGCCACCGACTTCGGTAAGTCATGGCTGCTTGCCGGCCAGGAGCCCACAGGCGCTAAATGAGATCCAGGGAGGTCGACGCGAGAAAATGCAAATAAGCCGAGACACGCACGCACAGGCGCAAGCAGAAAAACAGCAACAGCAAGAAATAAAAAAAGGAAGAAAGGAGATGAAGACCAGAATAGCCCCGAGCACTATTCCAAATTGTCCGTCCGCTGTTGCTCTTCCCAGCATGGCACAAACCAGAGCCTATGGCTTTCACAGGCCACCCTGACCGAGCCAGAGGTTGAGCTTGCTGCATAGCCCTATTCCGCTCTTTCTGTCGTTCATTGATATCGACCCACGGTTGCCAGGAGAGGGAGCGCGTGCACGTACGGATAAAAAAGAAAAAGAGAGATAAATTTAACCAGCTAAAGCATGCAGTAGTGCTTTCGCGGCGCAGGGTTAAGCGCAACAAAGGGGGAAGGCGTATAAACCTTAATATCATGTACGGGCCCAGTATACATGCACCTCTTGTCTTTTTACAGTAAACAGAGTAATATTACCATGTCGTAGGAGTTGTTTTTCTAAAAGGTGTTCTGCTTCGTTCTCTCGACATCGATATTCGCTCGACCGATGTTTGGAACGGGAAGACAACATATTCACGCACCTCTAACGCGTAGTTTACAATATTTTAAAGCGAAAGCGTTAAATACCTCGTCAAACACGAAATTTGATCATCGCCGTTCATACGAAGAGATCCCAAAGTCACGATCGTATATTACGGCTTGGTAACGGCACATTACGTCATAAAGCCGTAATTCATTGTCGCAAAGAGTCTCTTCGAAATTGCTCATAAAACAGGTAGACGTACAAAGCGCGGCCCCGAGCGGAACCACGCATGCCAGTGAAACGTGCCAGATGAAAGACGGCGCTTCGATAATGGCCCATATGGGTCAGTCAGAACTCGGTACCGACAACATACCGATCACAGTGTCAGTGCTAGGTAAACACAGTGAGCGCCAGAATAATAAAAGACCATGAGACAAAAGAAGAAACGCTGAATATACTTAATAGCTCGGCAAACAGCCTTCGATGCCATTTCCGGCCTGTTTTGAAACGTGCTGACATTTAGAGTCGCGCTCAATGTGTGTTCCAACAGACTGACTGAGGTTGAAGAGACACCAAGCCTGAAAAAGCATTCCTACAAGGTTTAAATTGGTTAGAGAAGCATCCTTGAACGACAGAGTTCAGTTCACCAATTGTTTTATACGTAAGTGCCGCTTTCCAATGTTGGCGCCATTTTGAGAGCAGAGAGCCTGTTGTAACTCGTATTGAGTGCGGCTGTGCGTACTGTCAAATCCGACCGAGTACAGTCACAAACTCCCGAGAAACCCAAAGGGTCCCCAAACTTTTGACGACGACTACACAAGTAAGGCGTCTAACTTATCAAATACTTGTAGTATACGCAAAGCGTATAATGCGACGACGCGCATCGATTTCAAGAGCGTTCCAATGAAAAAAAAAAAAATCTCAAACACTTCAGGGTCGCGCCAGCCTTCCTTCAATTACGACATGGCACCGTAAGGTACTTATGTATGCATAACAAATCTTGGCACTCTGTAGGGCAAGAGACGGCGAATATCAAATTCTGACTGCAGATAATAACCGGCCTACGGTATACTTGATCAACGCGCCCATTCAAACGTGCTGGAGGGCACAAAACATGGCCAGATTTTTAAATTAAGAGACGAAGGACCAACGATTCACAACTCAGTTCTGCCAGTCTTTTCGTTGCGCATATTGAAGACACAAATCAGTTCGCTTCGCCAAGAACGGCACACGGTAAATGAGCTCGACAAAGAAGATCGTTCGAATAAGGAAAGCTAGCATAACGAAAATGACCCTTATTTGAAAACGGGAGACGATACGCCGTCGGAAAGTACAGATATATATATTTCATTTTTCGCGTTATGCACAGTGGCTTTGTGCGACAGGCGGTCTCTCGCTTATATTACTTGACACCGAATCAAAATCCATTTCGCCGTATGATATTTTGATGTCCTCGTTGTCGAAATTCGAGCGAGCAGCGATTACGCTCGACGGGCCACGCGCACTCTCGTATAACTCAAGTCGACGCGACTTCCAAATCGACTTTGAGTTCGATTTTAACGGGAACTCTTTAAATAACCCCACCCCCAAATTGCTTCTAACAGTTCCGCACCGTATAGTATTTCAAGTAAACATTTCATATATATTACCATCTCATATAGAACGCTGTTGTACGAAAAGGTTTATTATAAAAAAAAATAAATTCTTACTCACTGAATGCCCAGGTTAGTGTTTCTTTTTTTCAAAAATATTGTGGGCATTTGTTATGAGTTTTTCATCTGTAGATTATCATAATCATCATCATCCGTCTACCTGTGTCCTCGTCTGCACAGGGTGTAATCATCATCATCGCGTGTGCGCGCACTGTGCTTCAAGGCTGCCTGTTCGCTGCCAAATTCTCGGGGCAAAGAAACACCCGGTCTAAGCCCAGGCGTCATACGTGATGGAGGTGGATTTTCGGAGTTCCACCTCCACCAACATTTATGGTGCCTTTCTCTTTCTATATCTCTTTCTAGCGCGACGGAAAGCTTACGGTTGAGTGAGTCTAATCACAAATGCATGGGTAAAATGGGAAACGGCACGAAACATTTGTAATAATTTTTTCTTCTATCCTTAGCGAATATGAAGTCCTATAGTCGTGTGAACTTTGTTCGCCTTGAAGTGACTTGATCTTGTCCAATTACATCACTAGGTTTCCCGCAACATTGCTTTTATTGCTCATGAACTTATGTTCCCTGATAGTTTTGTTACAGGACGTCCTTCTAACACCAATAGACATTTCTGGCCACTTTCTGTATACGTTTATTCTATATGGTGTTTCGCGTTACTTTCTGTACGTTTATTCTATATAGCGCTTTGCGCTTCGATCTGGAGAAAACTTCGTTCGGTTTGTTATACAGGAAAACCTTAATATATATATGCACTCCTTTGTAACTATATGTGAGACATATGGAAACACCAAAATGGCATTCGAAGCACTTCGGCAGTGCATTCGAGTCCAGGCTGGAAGCTCTTGGAGACTGTGGGAATCTTTATCTTAAATGTCACATCTGCCTGCTTCCTTCCCTCAGTGTGCTTGTAAGTTGTAGACATGTTCCAATGCTCCCAAACTAGATTATTTACAGTTCTCTCTGCGGTTTCAACTCCGCAATATAAACCTGGCATAATGTAAACATTTACGAATACAAGTTTTGTTGACGTGTATACGTAATTTCACTGTGTTTCTATAAAAAAAAATTTCGCTACAAAAATGGCTTGAGTTGTAGTTGGTCTTGTTGTTTGAAAAGTTTTATCTTTTTTGCGCTCTCTCCAGCTTCACTACTGCAAACGTATTTTTGGTATGTGTGCTTCTTTAGGCTGCTATAAATCACCGAGGAACTTTTTTACGGAGAGGAGGAAGCTACACAACGAAACTGCGCTTTCTTTTTTTTTAAGCCACCCTCATCAATATTAGGATTAAAATGAAGGCTATTTATTGATATTAGTGGTGTCACCAATAAGATACGTAGACCACGCAAATTATAAGCGTTTCACACTCGCGGACTATGTAAAGGATCGTTCACGTCTCAGGTGAGTACCACATTAGTATTCGAGACCTCACGGAAGCTTACACATAATACACAATTATGCAAGCTATTATTGAGTTTATTGACACCGTGAATTCACGTCATACACATAGCCAACCCAAGCACCGTGATATCTCTTCTTTCGTGCACGTGTGCCCACGAGTATACCTTATTTCATGATAAATACATACGAACTAGTTCAACCTCCCATCGTTGTAAGAAAGTTTACTCACAGTATCCGGCGCTCCTCCATCTTGCGCAGCGCTTGGTCGCGCTGAAGCACCTGCATAATGGCCTCGCGCTCAGCGAGCGTCAGGTTGCTCAAGTCCAAATCCATGGCACGCGGGTCGATGATGGCGCCTCTCCCGCCGCCGAACGTCAAAGCTCCGCCGCCGGGCCCACCGGCGTCGGCGGCCGTCATGAACACTCGACCGGCGAACACCGGCCGCTGGTGCTGCTGCGAGCGAGCCGGACGAGGCCAAGCCCGATCGGCGGCCGCGACACCACCACCACCGCCGCCGCCACCGGCTGAAGACGCGCCCCAGGCCGGCTTGCGGTCCGCATCGGGGCCACGCCCGTTCCCCCACGAGCCGTCGTCGCTGTTTCCACAAGCAGCCACGCGAGCGCCGCAACCAAGTGCCACGCGCACGACTGCAGACGCCGCGAGCGAGGGACCCGCTAGGCAGCCGGACGGGGCGCCCAGGCGACACTCCAGACTTCGCGTCCCGGCAGAGGTGCACGTTCAACCGCCCACCTCCCGACGACCTCTAGGGTTTGCAGAATGAGGAGCGAGTGCGATCACGGCACACACTACACAGACACACACACACCGAGCCACCTACGATCCTGGTGGCCCGATGGACTTCCAGAAGACGACTTGGTCTGCAACACTGGCCTATAGAAAGCCCAGAAGAAAAAAAAAAAAACGACACACAACACCACCGGCACAATCTTGAGAGAGTTGCTTGACCTTCTCCAGCGGTGACTGGTAGCACGTCCCGGGCACTCGAGCTGACCAGGAATGGGGAACGCGGACACGACGACGACCACACCACAGCGTTGCCAATGATGAGATCAGGCCAGCCCCACGATTTTTTTTTTCCAACTCACGGCACTTACCACCACAGCACGCTAGTAGCTAGGACACGCAGGAGTGCAAATTTTCACTGCAAGCCGAAAACCAGGTCTGTTTCCAGGCGAGGCACCGAACTCCCTTCGTGAAAGAACGACCTTTGTTGGAGCCGTCACGAGCTGCCACTCCAATAACACAGGAGATTCACGTGCTGTACATCACCGATACAGTAGCAGTACATCCACCGCCGGTCACGAAGGCGAAGAATATCTACCGGAACAACGCAGAGGAGGCACACTCCAAGCAAGCACGCACCACAACCACAAACTGTTTTAAAGAGTAGCACCACCACAACAACAACAACAACAGCAACGGCAACAAAACAACTTGAAGCAGAGAGAGAGAAACAGTCGCGCAGAATCACAATTCACTGCGATCCACAGACATCGCCTTGATGAATAAGAAAACAGGGGAGAGGGACGGGAGCTTTCAGTCTTGCAACCTTCGTCTTGAATTTCCGGTTCACTACGTGGCGATGTAGGAGCGTTGCTTTTCTTGACTCGTTCGTCGGTACTCCTTCTCCGCCAGGTTTATCGGAGAAGCCAGATAACCTCTATGTACGAACTTCCGTGTATATAACCCTGTGCATTCCTTATACGTCGTATCATGCGCAGATGTTCGGAGACAGGTTCAACAGCCTTTCTCATTTGCATATCATAGCAACTATGAGAATAAAAAAAGAAATACACCCAGTGCAGCGAGAAGAGAGAAAGACAGCGTTACGTCTACCAGTCACAAAGTCGTCTACGAGTAATCCGGTCGTTGAGTTGCCCGCGAGTCGCTGTTTTCGAAAACGTGTACAGACGAGAGCTTGTTCGCTGGCGAAAAAAAAAAAAGAAGTTGCTAGGCGCTACCGTTAAGACAAGCCTTGCTAACTTCCTTTATGGGTTCCCAGGTGGCGTCGTCGAGTCGAACCAGGTGCAGGCCACAGGAACGCGTTTGTTTGGCACGTCGAAGGCTTTCGGCGCAAGTTGGTAACGGCATGAAAACAAGCCAAAGGCACGGCGGGGTTTGAAGTTTTCGCTAGATGCGGAGACGGCGGCACTGCTTAGTCCTCGCACCGATGATACACGGCGGCATCGCACTTGGAACACAGTGGATCGGTGGGTCGAGTCATCGCGGCTTCAGAGGCAGTTTGCCAGCGGCCACGTATACCACCTGCGCACACCTGCACATAAAAAAAACGAACAAGACAGGTATAGCGATGAGAAAGGCCGTCGGATGATAACGTGTCAAAAAGATTACAAGGCAGAGCTAGATGACTTCTTGCATGAAATTCAGAAAGGCGCATTCGGGAAATAGCTGCAATACGTTCACCCACTTCTCGGGTCCCATTCTGAGTTGTCCGAATAAATGAAATGACACCGAGTAAATGATAACGAAATCTGCTAAAACGAGATGTACGGTAGTACGCAGCACACACACACACACACACACACACACACACACACACACACACACACACACACACACACACACACACACACACACACACACACACACACACACACACAGCAAAGAATGATAAGACAATTTCGTATCTTGGAATAAGTTGAACTATTGGAGCATGTTCCCTGGGCCTGCTTTGTTTTTCGAGCGAAAAAAAAGTGCGGGGGGGGGGGGGGGTCTGCAATTTCCATTTGCGCGCGCGCCTTACGACTGGGCACTGTAAGCATATATACATTGCTTTTGATTAAAAAAGCTAAGTCCAAAGTACGCGCTTGTTCCTCTCATTCCATCGAGTGTGCGCCGCTGCTTACTACCGTGAACCCAACCAAGCGGCCCTGCACACTACACTTTTGCGCAAGCCTCGAGGGCCATCTATGGGAATCTTTCAGAAGGACGCGAGAAAGAAAGAGAGGAGTAGACGATATTAAATTACACTCGTGCAGTAACAACATATTTTTCCAAACGAGGATATGCAAGCTTGGAGATGAGGTGTCACAAACTGTAAAGTCGGATTGCGAGGCCACCTTCCCGCAGTTCTGGCAACTAAAACGACACGGCGTCTAGACTATATCACCCAAAGACTCGAAATGCCAACACTACGAAAAAAAATACGACAATTAAGCCGTATGTGGCGATGTCCCGAATGCCACAAAGACCCTCACTCCATACTAACTCACGTCAGAAGTTCGCCGAGCTGCAAATACGAGTTCAAGCAATATTGACAAAACAGGATTCGCGTCGGACGCGTGCAACCTAATCACGAATGCAGCGAAGCTATCAATAACAGAGCACTCCCAAGAGGTGAAAGCTTTCCCGTTGCACCTTTATGTCAAGGGCAAACAACGCTTGTGTACGGAGGCAGAGCAGCGTCGCAAGCGAGTCTATTCGAAAGAAAATGACCCGATTCTTTCGCTCCTTCCTTCACCTTTGCTTGCGAGACGTTAGCGCACTCGCTGACATCGACCACCGTTTTTTTTTTTCTTTCCTCGAGCGCGTGGGAAAACAGGTTGAATAAAACTGAAATAATTGTACGAAATGCATTCGGCCTTGAAATCAGCTTGTGCTCTCACTACGTTTCTTTTTTTTTTTTTGCCTGGGTGACGTAAGTTGTACTTTCAATAATTTAGTTGATTTGGTGAAAACGCACCCTATAGAGGTGGCGCGCGTCATGTTACGTAGTTTTGACGTACGTTTTTCTGTTGTTGTAAGGTCCTCGCTTCAGTGGCATATGGAGAAATCGCGACATACATATAACTATAGAATTAAGTGGCATTTTAGACAACTTAATTGCGGAATCATTTAAAAGTTGCTATTTGAAGCTTGAAAAAGAAAAATATTGCTCGGTAGTTTCATGATTCAGGCATTAAAGGGTTAATGCATCAGCCGTTTTTTAGTGACATACTTAAGGTAACAGTGCCAATCGCGACACACATAAAACTACAGACTGCATTTTTAGACAATTTAACTGCGGAATCATTTAAAAGTTGGTATTTGAAGCTGAAAAATGAAAAAAAAAACAATTTTTGTTCAGCATTTTGATAATTCAGGCATTAAAGGGTTAATGCATCAGTCCTTTTTTAGTGACATACTTAAGGTAACAGTGCCACGCGACATACATAAAACTACAGACTTAATCTTTAGACAATTCAACTGTGGAATCATTTCAAAGTTGGTGTTTGAAGCTGGAAAATGAAAAGAAAAATTATATTGTTCGGCGTTTTCATATTTCAGGCATTAAAGGGTTATTGCATCAGTGCTTCTTTAGTGATAAACTTAAGATTCCGAAATCGTCGCGTTTTTCACTCGCAAAAAAAAAAAAAGCCGAGTCCTTGCTTTGACGCAAAAGAGAAGAAAAAAAGAATTGGCAGATCCCACGTAAAGTGGGAATCTATGATATGCGAAGAACGAATGAGGAGGTTTGATATGTCCCTTCAAAAATTAACACAACGTTACCAGACAGAGGTAACTTATGCCGTACATGGCTTTCTTCTCATGGTTATCATGTTTGAACATGTCATTTGCGTTCGTCATACATTCACGTCACCTGATACCAAATTAGGTATATGTGGAGCTAGCGAAACGGCCACGAGCGCATCATGAACGGTGCAATAGACTCGGACGTAACGTTGCCGCGCGTGCACGCTAAGCACAGCGACGCTGCGCTGGCGAAACGCGAGTACTACTTTATAGTCTGACGCCTGAAGCAACCAGCGTCAGACTATGGAGCAAGCACCAGCGTCAGACTATGCACCAGCGTCCGTCGGCGCCATAGAGTTTCTCAAAATTAACTAGAGGGCACTCTGGCGCTGCGATCGTTCAGCGACCATGGGAATGATGGGCAGTACACACATTCGTCTAGTCTTCGTAGTTGCTGGTGGCAAATCGTACTTGCGGCTTCGTTTACTTCTGTGCTTCGGTTTTGTTTTTAAAAAAAGATTCAACCCTTTTGAACTTATTGACCCAATTTGGAAAGGTAAGTCGAAAAAAAATAGGGTGGTGAAGCGAAATCGTTGAACATTTGGTGATTTTTGTTTTGTGAGAAAGAAAGCTCTAAGCCACATGAACACACACGGAGCCAAAGGCAGGCCAGAAGTACGAATATTTGACAAATGTGTGTACCACCCATCATTCCCATGCTCGTTGAGGCACCGTGCGTTGCAGCTCCCATAGACACTAAGCGCCTGAGTTTCCTCTAGTAAGTATATTGTAGGAAACTTTATGGTCGGCGCGGCCCGACGACAACCGCCACGAAATGCGACATAGTGCATTTTGCGCCGATGACGTCACCCAGACAGCACTGCGTCTGGCTCTCTTCGTGACGGAGGGACGCCAGCCACGCTCAAACACGCATGCGTCCAGCGGCTGTTTCACGCGCCGCGATTGCAGCGAAAAAAAAAAATCGTTCTGTTGCTCCATTCGCTCTGTTCGCAACCGCTGCTAATGGCGGTTTCGTTTCACACGGTCCGCAAACGGTCCGTGATTTTCGCTCTCCGACTGGAGCGGCGAGTTCTTGCCACCCTTCTTTCAGGCAGACACCGCAGAATTTTTTTTTTTCGAACGTAATGTAATGATTTGTGCATTATTCTATCATTAGGTTTCTACAAACGGTAACGAAGGGCCCGCGTGTTTCGACGTTTAAGAACGCTTCTCAATGTAAATTGATTTTAAAATGCACAGCATCTGCCATTGATAAAACAAACACGTCGACGCTGTTTCGACGGCATAGCCGGACCGGCCCTATTTCGACGAGTCCCGACCGAAAATCGCTCCCACCGTTGGGACCAGAAAGAAAATTTCTAACGTGTTCGCAGCTCGCCGCGCACCACTGCGGCGTGTGCGAACAAGCCTTTGTTTCGCTGCGAGCGAATTGGCGCACTGAAAATCGCTACTTTTTGTGTCATGTGGAACGGCCCTAAGCGGCCGCTTGAGCGCCTTAAGGCAGACAGATCGGCGCCTGACGTGGCACCGCCGTTCTGACGCGACGAAACGAACGCCGGCGAGCACGCGCACCGCCTCCCGTCGAAGTGTATTGGTGCCTCGGGTGTGACGCGCAGTCATATTGTTACATGACACGCATCTCATGACTATCATGTTTGCACCAGTCACGTACACCTTCGTCATCCATTCGCGCGACGTAATGCCAAATTTGGCCTATGTGAAGCTAGCAAAACGGCCACGAGCGCCTCATGAGCGTAACGTGTAGTCGTGATTCATGACTTACATGACTTGCACATCATAATATCTACGTTAGGGCCTGTCGCTTGCGTTAGCCATGCAGTGATTTCATACCATACCAGTTTTTCAACATGTCATGTCGACAAAACCTCTGCGAGAGCAGCAAAACCATAAAATTTCAATCATGACTTTCATGACATACATGTCACGATTTTCATGTTATGACTGGTCCCTTACACTCGTCATAGTCACGTTATGCCATGCCAAGTTTAGTATTGATACCATTATTGAAACGGCCAAGAGTACGAAAAGTCGTAAGCGGACAGACAGACAGACAGACAGACAGACAGACAGACAGACAGACAGACAGACAGACAGACAGACAGACAGACAGACAGACAGACAGACAGACAGACAGACAGACAGACAGACAGACAGACAGACAGACAGACAGACAGACAGACAGACAGATAGATAGATAGATAGATAGATAGATAGATAGATAGATAGATAGATAGATAGATAGATAGATAGATAGATAGATAGATAGATAGATAGATAGATAGATAGATAGATAGATAGATAGATAGATAGATAGATAGATAGATAGATAGATAGATAGATAGATAGACAGACAGACAGACAGACAGACAGACAGACAGACAGACAGACAGACAGACAGACAGACAGACAGACAGACAGACAGACAGACAGACAGACAGACAGACAGACAGACAGACAGACAGATAGATAGATAGATAGATAGATAGATAGATAGATAGATAGATAGATAGATAGATAGATAGATAGATAGATAGATAGATAGATAGATAGATAGATAGATAGATAGATAGATAGATAGATAGATAGATACGCTCAAAGTCACCGAAGTTCACTAAGAAATGCTTCGCATTAAAAAAAAATCATTCGCTCGCTTGAGCATGCCTTTGGCGCGTTTCATCATTCATGAGATGATTCGTCATGGATGTGAATGAACAATTTCGGCTGCATGACCATTTGTTTTATGTTTATGCAACACAATGATACGTGCAATAAATAGAGTTTTTTTTTTCTGTTACAGACATAGTGAGTTTCTTTTTAACTGTATTACGCTGTGCATTCACTGATTCTTGAGAGTAAGTTTCCAGTGGCATTATTAAAAAGGTCCACCGGTTGTTCAATGAAAAAAAAAGAGGGAGAGAGAGAGATACTGTAATCATCTTTCCGTGCACGGTAAGAAGGGATGGTAAAATCAGCGAGAAGATAGGCGCAAAGTCCCCCGTAAACTTGTGTCCCAGCGGATAATCACATGGTCGCGAACTTTTCGCCGTATAGTTATCATTAGAGCCGCGAAATTAGAATTTGGCACAACACCAGGCGGTATCTATGTAATGCACGCTAACAAATTGGTCAAAGTATCTAAGTGGTCGCTTCTCTTTTTACGAGCAGTCACGTGGCCTTATTCAAGTTCCGCTTTGATGATCATCAAAAGCATGTGCATCCCCCCTACGCCATTCGCGTGCTTCGCAGATACAGCTTGCCGATACGAGTGCCCTATATACCATCAGCGTGTACACGAAAACTAGCGCATTCAAATAGAGAACCGCTCGATAAAAATTTTTTTCAAAAGCATGTCAGTTATGTGCGTATCTGTTACGCCCCAAGCATTACAAAGAACCACTTCAAATATCGGCACGCGTTCCATAGAGAGGCATGTAGATCATGCTCTCCACGTGGCTCAAGCCCCCGTCATGCTTGCAGACAACAGTAATCAGTTTGCACTCTTTGGCACAAACAACGCTACTGTGCCATTTGATTTCAAATTTCCCGCGAAGGGCTGGTTGTTATAGCGACGCTTCACTTTGTGTTCAAGTTGCGTCTACTCGCCGATAGGCACGCTGCCGGCAGCGGTCCGACGGACGCACGTCGCTGTTACTTCATGTCCCGTCTCGCGAGTGTCCCCACCTAAAGCGTTTCTATCTTAAACCGTGGTGTAGAACAAGCAATGAACTTCAGTTAAACGTATCGGGAAGCCGTAGCACTGCAGCACAGCGAAGAGACAGGTCCATCCGACACGACCAGAAGTTTTTTTCCTGGTCCAAGGAAACAAAAATGACAGCTATTTGTGTTCTCGTAGCGCACGTGAATAAATCTCAAGTCAACGCAAGCGAAGAGTCAATTGAACGGCCTGGAATACAAGATGTTTTCATGTCGCCTATTATCTCCAGGAAAGGGTGTGCTTAAAAAGGTATTTAACTATTTAGAGTACGGTGTACTCCGCTATGGGAGAACATAAAGCCGTCCCTTAACATCGTCCCATGTGGCTGCGGCACGACATTAGCGGTCGAAGGTCTGCGATTAGAAAAAAGGGGTAACGATTTAGAGTACTTGGTACTCTACCATGGCAGAGCTTAAAGCCGTCCCTTGCAAAGAAGTCGAGAAACGATCGAAACGGAAATCCCCTACATCGTGTTTGAACGCCAACGTAGCAAACTGATCAGGGGCGCTAGCTGCACCTAACAATAGGCAACCGTCGAAATTACTCTACTCCCGCAATCCGATTCGCAGTCAATTACGTTACAAATACTGCAATATTCGAAGCGTTCGCAAGACGGTGATACAACGCTTTGTATTCGGCGCCGAATCTTTAACCTAAAGCTTGCGACACGAGCTTGCAATTCGAGACGGAACAAGAAAGCGTTTATATTTGCACCAACGGGATCCAGTAAGAAAGAGCGCCTGTGATCGGCGAGGCGCATGTGTGACACGAAATTTTCCGTGAGTAAAAAGCATGTTAATGTCGACTATCCTCGATATCGGCTGTGCACTTTCTCCCACACATGGCTTTTATTTTACTCAACACCAATTACATTATGAGGATTTGTCATGATTACTGTCATTACCCTAAATAGTGACGCTATCGTGACACGTTGCATGTATGCGCTTATTAACATGAGAGCCGCGAAAGCCTTGCACGCCTCAAGGGTCCAAAAGCAGAAACCGAACGGTATACAAGACACATCAGATGAAATCATGCTGTGACGTCAATGATATGCTCTGACGTCATCTCGCGACGTCGTCACACGACATCGTCACTGGGTGAAAGCTGGGCCGATACTGGAGATATTCGAACACCATGCAGCGGTGTAGATAAACGACACATTTTGTGTGTTTAGGAGAAATGGACAATAAAAATTGGCTGTCGCTTAACTCAATTACGCCGGGGTGTTCGTAACGAGAGGTATGTTTACTCTCGTATATTTATTGATATGTGGGGTTTAACGTCCCAAAACCACCATAGACTTATGAGAGACGCCGTATTGAAGGCTTCAAAAATGTCGACCACCTTGGTTTCTTTAACGTGCACCCAAATCTGAGCAAACGGGCCTACAGCATTTTCGCCCCCATCGAAAATGCAGCCGCCGCAGCCGGGATTCGATCCCGCGAACTGTGGAACATCAGCCGAGTACTTTAGCCACTAGACCACCACGGCGGAGCCGACACACATAAGTATACAACCTTGCAACAAGTTATTTTGAGACGCGGAACAAACGAAAAAAAAAAAGTCAGCATATCCACGGAGTGAGTGATGAATTGAGCGAAGCGTCCATCCATGCATCCGTCCATCCGTCCGTGCGTCTCTCTGTGCCTGTCTGCCTGTTTGTCCATCTAGTGAACACTCCAAGTACCGCCACCTCACATATTTTCATCATATATTCAGCATATACAAGTGTCGCCACCCAGCGGACATTCTAAGGACTACCCGAAAGTTGGCTACTACTACGACGACGACACGGGACATGAGAGCCGCGGCGAAAGGAGCTTCGGCCATGACTTCGCCCCTAGGAGGAGGAAGCAACAAAAAAGAGAAGGCAGGGAGGTTAACCAGAAAGACATCCGGTTGGCTACCCTACACTGGGAGATTAGGGAAGGGGACAAGAAAGATGAGAAAGGGGGACGAGAGGCAAAAGAAAACAAAACGAAATAATAACAAAGGCAACCGAATGCGCGGAAGCCGGTAAGTAAGCCGCAGTCGAGCGAAAAACAACGTTCCCCGGCGTCCGTGTACACTGCGCGACAAGAGACCGCCTAGGAGCAGATTTTTTTCTCCTTTTTTTCTCGAGCATTATCGAGCTGAGCAGCGGAAACGAACGTATCGCTGAGAACAGGCGACACAAAGTCTCACTAACAAGCGGATAAAGAAAAAAAAAATTGGCAGCATATCCACGGAGTGAATGATGGAGAGTGGAGCGAAGCATTCGTCCGTCCATTCGTTCCTGCTTCCGTCCGTCCATGCGTCCGTCTGTGTGACCGTCCTGCGTCCTTCCGCCCATCCAGCCCATCCTTGCGTGCGTCTGTTCGTGCGTCCGTCCCTGCGTTCGTCCACGCAGCCGCCCCTGCGTCCGTTCATGCATCCATCCATGCATGAACGGACTGCATGGATAGATGTGTCTGTGTGTCAGTTCGTCCATCTATTCAACACTCCAAGTATCACCATCTCGCATCTTTTCATCGTATATTCCCCATATAGAAGCACCGCCATCCAGCGGACATTCCAAGGACTAAACGATATTATATATATATATATATATATATATATATATATATATATATATATATATATATATATATATATATATATATATATATATATATATCAAAGTTTTTTCCTCTTTACGTTGTTTTCGCATAGCCTCAAGGATTAATATGGTTGAAGCAGCGCAAACAACACGGACGAAGAATATGACAAAACGACTTGTTTGCGGTGCCTTAGCATTACGGGAACCACAGAAACGCTCAGTAGTCGACCTCCGAGACCGGCGAACCTCTGACCAAGCACTTGACGTTCTAGTGGCGGTGTGGATGTCACGGCATGTCACTTGACGTTCTAGCGTCGTTGTGATCTCGTCGAAAACTGGCGAAGAATGACGTCATTACATGATATTTTTGAGTCACTAGTTTTGATATGTGGAGTTTAACGTCCCAAAACCACCACATGATTATTTATTTATTTATTTATTTATTTAGTTATTTATTTTCATAATCTCAGAGCCCGAGGGCATTACAGAGAAGAGTGGTCTGACAACAATACATCAATAACTGCAACTTTGAAGGCGGCAGATTCTTCGATTGCAGATATAGAGGCAGGAAGGTGGTTCCAGTCACTTCTTGTTTGAGGCAAAAAAGAAGCATATGATATGATAGACGCTATGATATGAAGAAGCTTTGATAGACGCCATAGTGGAGGGCTCCAGAAATTTCGACCACCTGGGGTTCTCTAGCGTGCACCCAAATCTGAGCACACGGGGCCGACAACATTTCCGCCTGCGTCGGAAATGCAGCCGCCGCAGCCGGGATTCGATCCCGCGACGTGCGAGTCAGCAGCCGAGTTACCCTAGCCGCTAGACCACCGCGGCGGGGCGCGTCACTAGTTTGGACGCCACCAACGGCAGCGGTCCCTCTTGGCGTCTGGTGAGACATTTAACCAAGGATATCGCCTTAGTAAAAAGCCCGGGATTGGCGCCGCCTCCAAACGAACACATACCCCCCCCATATCAAAACTACACGCAATTTTTCCACAGATATACACAACAGGGGTATGCCCATGGTGTAGTAACCACACAGCCACACTTACACACATAACCTACGAATGTACCGAGCGGCCAGCCAATGCAGTACCTAGGTTGGTGCGCTCACTACAAACACTCACAACGTGGTCTTGGGAGGCACGGCTTTCCGAGCTGGCACTGGGGAGCCAACTGGTGACCCTAGACCAGGCCCGGCGAGCCGCTGTGGCCAGTGGGGCTCTACAAGAGGGCTCCACCCGGGATTAGTCACGTAATTTTAATTCTTCAATAAAGTTTATTCTCTTAGTAAAAAGATAGCGCGCATGGCGGCGACTGCAAGCGCGAATGCGTTCATATGTGTGTGCCCCGACCTTGGTCGATGACCAGCGAACGACGCCCAACCGCAGACAGCACCCCGTCGCGTCGTCCCAGATGGCAACGCAGCGGCGCCGCGCTCGACGTTGCGCATCGCTCATCAAGATTCACAGCGCGACGCGGGCGACGGCATCGCGACGGGCGCGTGAAGGAACGGCGCGCTTCCTGCACGGTCGCCGATTACGAGAGCAACGCGACAGATTACGACACGTGTATAGGAGAGGAATTCTGGATATTTCCCCTTCGGCCATCCATAAAACTTTGCCGCCATACTGATGCTTTCAACTCTACTGATCGTTGCAATTTGGAAAGAAAGATGGGTACTATACTTCCAAAGAATGGCCAACATTTTAGAAAATCTTCATGTTAGCAATAAACCTCGCTACGCCTGTGGGTATCAAACTTAGTTGTCTCTTAATAACACACTAAACTAGTACAATGTAAATATACATTACACTATAGACTGAAAAGGAAAAAAAAAAAGAATTAAACATGGCCTTCACTTTCGATGCGTCTAACGTGAACGCATAAAAGCTCATGCGACTTTTATTGTAAACCGCAGGGCGCTATCACATCGACATCACTTTAGACACCACGTGTTCATTTTCTTTGCTTTTATTTATTGCCTTTCCAGGAGTCACTCTGATGAGTTGCGGTAAACTTTGGGAGATGGCCGGGAGAAGACTGTCTAGAACTTATGTACTGGCGGGAAAGCCTAAGAGTGTTTAGCAGGAATCACACCCTGCAGGCACTGGAGAGACGGTACCAGAACCTAAAGGAATAAAAATCGCAGCATATCCATGGAGTCAATTATGACGAGTGGGGTGACGCGTCTATCTGTCCGTGCGTTTACACGGACAGACGGACGCACGGACGAACAGAAAGACGGACAGAAGCACGGACGCACAGACGGAAGCACAGAAGGAAGCACAAACGCACAGACGGATGGAAGCACGGACGGACGGGCACTTCGCCCCCCTCATCATTCACTCCGTAGATGTACACCGTCCCCTTTGAGTAAGGAACCAAGGTGGTTCCGAAACATTAGGTTTTTACGTATTTTCACGTACTTTGGTTGGAGTTAAAACAGTTATCCCTGTTTACCTACTCAACCAGACAGACATCTGTTGTTATGCCAGCGAGTCCTCGTCAAACGACCGTGCCTCTGAAAAAGGCAATCTGGGTCAAGGCCAGCCCGCAGTCTGCCTGGCGCGATCACCTCGACGGCGTGAACACGCGCGGCGCTCCTCTGGCCCACGTGCAGTGAGTCAGTTGCGCACGTGACAGCGAGCCGGCGTCCTCGTGTCAGGTGATCTGACGCATGGCGCGGCGGCCCCATTGGCGGAATCTGCCCGGACGACCAGCGGCGCTTCTGATTGGACATTTTGGTTGGACCCGGTGTAAATAAAAGAAGCCCTGCGGCGCGTCGCGATCGGCAGTCCTACGAGAGAGGGGTCCCCGTGTCGGAGTGCCGACATGTGTGTGAGTCAGCGGTCTTAGGCGAAAGGCTGACCTATGTGTTAGAGAGGAGAGTTCGGCTCTTCGAGTCTCTGTCGGCCCCAGTGCCGAAATTGTAACGCCTCTGTAAATATGCTGTACATAAACCTTGTTTAACTCACCGTCGTCTCGTCCGCTCATCTTATCAGCTCTGCGCAGAAGCAGTCGTGAGCTGATAAACTTACGCTACCAAACGGCTGGTGACCTTCCCGGCGGAGTTGAAAGCAGTGGCGCCTCCGGGGCCGTGTTGGCGTCGCCGTCTTTCGCAACAGTGGTGGCTTCGGCGGGATCGGTCCGTCGTTCACAACAGTGGAGGTCAGCGGCGGGATTTCGGAGGCGCCTTCGCAACAGTGGTTGGCAGCTGCGGGATCGGCCGGCGTCAGCGACATCGATGCGGTGAGTGCCTGATGTTTTCCCCTCAGTTCACCAGACTGCTCTAGCTCAGGTTGTAGTAGTTTAGAGAAGGGCTGTGTGAAGCATTAGAGTGAGCTTTGATCGTTTCAAGCAAAGTCAAAGTGCTTTGAAACCAAAGTTAATGCGGAGGGGGTAAACACGGGAGAGTGAAAAATTGCTTGCGCGTCTTGCTACTTGACTTATAGTGGGTACGGCAAGTAAATTGTTAACAGGGGCAAACAGCAAGAGGCTAGTGTGAACGATGGAGAACCTTAAAGTGAAGGAACTCATCGAAATTTGTGAGGAACTCGGCATTACTTTGGGCCGTGCGAAACGAAAGCAAGCGATCCTTGAGATCATGAAGGATGAGGGAGTGTCGGCTGAGGAAGTCGATGAGGCCTGGGTGGATATTAAAGCACGCCGTGAGGAGGCTGAAAGGCGAGAAGTAGAAGCTCGCGAAGAAGCTGAAAGGCGCGAAGCTCGCGAACGTGAAGAAGCTGAAAGGCGCGAAGCTCGCGAACGTGAACAAGCTGAAAGGCGCGAAGCTCACGAAGAAGCTGAAAGGCGCGAAGCTCGCGAACGTGAAGAAGCTGAAAGGCGCGAACGTCGCGAGGAGGCCGAGAGACAGGAGCGCCTTGAGATGAAACGACTAGAATTGGCAATCCTACAGTGTTCGCAGGCGCCTAGCGCAGCTTCTCCGACGATTCAGGTCAGCGGTATTAGAATTCGGGATCAACTGCCACCGTTCGTAGTAGGCGAGGACATGGCGAAGTATCTCGTCAAGTTTGAACACGTCTGTGAGCGAAATGCTTTGGAGCAGTCTCTTTGGGCGCGGAACCTGCTAGCTCTTCTTCCCGGCGAAGTGTCCGACGCGATAACTTGCTTGTCGAGGGAAGCGTTTGAGAGCTATGACGAGGTTAAGGAAGTGCTCTTGAGACGTTATAAGTTGTCACCCGAGGCTTTCAGGCAAAGGTTCCGGTATGCTAGAAAGGGGAATGAGTCACACGTTGACTTCGCGTTTCGTCTTAAAGCCGATTTGATTGAATGGCTCAAGGGCGAAGGTGTTTATGACGACCGCGATAAAGTGGTGGAATGCGTTGCATTGGAGCAATTCTACCGCTGCATCGAGGAGGATGTCAAACTTTGGCTGCAGGACAGACTTGGGGACGTACAGTTAAACAAGGCAGCTGAGTTAGCTGAGGAGTATTATACTCGCCGAAAGTTGCATAGCAGGGCAGCGCGCGTTGAAAAGGATGAAAGGAAAGAGGGCTTTTCAAGGAAACCTGATCAACGGAAACCCGCTCCGCACCGTAATTTCAAGAAGGACCCGTCTCTTACGAAGGACAGTGTAGGGGAAGGGCAAACAGAAGCGGAGAAATCGAGTGAGGTTTCTACCACACAGGCATTAGAACCGGAAAACAAACGGAAGCCGCTACTCTGCTACAACTGTAAAAAGGAAGGGCACATCGCGAGAAACTGTCAGGAAAAGTTTGCCTTCGCAACGATCCGAGAATCAGAAAAAAACATGCGGTTGTTGGAGCCGTATCTCCAAGAAATTAGGGTCAATGAGAAAACGTGCCGAGCACTTAGAGACTCAGCGGCAACCATGGACGTTGTCCATCCTTCATTGGTGTCTCCGGATGACTTCACAGGAGAATGCGCGTGGATCAGGCAAGTCGCCGAGGAGCAGAGTGTTCGCTTACCAATCGCCACCGTTGTCATTGAAGGCCCGTTCGGTAAGCTTTGCACCGAAGCGGCTGTGTCTGCCGCGCTGAATGGTCGTTTTTCTTATCTTTTCTCCAACAACTCGGAACAGCTCCTCAAAGAGCAGGGCAAATCGTTCTTCCCCAACTTTGCGTGCATGGACCTCACGCGATCGCAAGCGCGAAAGCTTTCGCGGAAGCTGGACCTGGTTCCATGCGGTGAACTCTCAAGTGACCTTGTCGGCGGGTCGATGGAACCCCAGAAAGGAAAGTTTCCGCATGAGTCATGTGAGCAGTCACGCGAGCGGCCCGTCGCCTACACGACCGGCGCGGTTTCCGGAGAAAGGGGAGACGACATGGCGCCATTGAGTCAGAGCGAGAGGGCTGCAACGCTCTCGCCTGTAGCGGAAAGTTGGAGCGAGCTGCCGAGAGTTGATCGAGAGACGCTCATTCAAGGGCAGAGTGAGGATCTCTCGATTGAAGCGCTAGTGGAAAGCCAAATTGAAGCGCTCGTGGAAAGCCAGAAAAACGCGGCAAAAGTGCTGTCGAAGGAGCACTACGAGAAATCGGGGAAGAAGCGCGCTTTTGAAGTTGATAATCAGGTAATGCGGCTGCAGCCACCCAAAAGGAACAAGCTTGAGGTTGATTGGGAAGGGCCCGCCACAGTATTATCGAAGCCTTGCGATACAACTTATGAGGTGCAAGTAGGAAGGCGGCAGAACAAAATTTACAACTTGATGAAACCCAATGTTCAACATCAAGCGGTCGTAAATCAGCTGTTGAAGGCTTCAGAGGAAGAGGAAGCAGAAAATTTGAGTTCTAGTGAGGTGATCGAAGGGGGATCGAAAGTAATCCGGGAGCAGATAAACCTAGCGCCTAGCTTAAGTGAAGGAGGACCTGAGAAAGAGGACCTGAGAAAGATTGTTTCCGAGTTTGGGTATGTGTTGTCGGACCGTCCCGGAGACACGACGGTGATCGAACACGATATCGAGCTAAGCGGTGAGGAGTCAATCCGTAGCAAGCCGTATCGTTGTTCCCCTGTGCAACGTCGAAAGTGTGAGCCGCTCTTGGTGCCGCATAGGTATCGTCGCCTAAAAGTGGCCGGTTACTGAAGTGGAGCATGTTGCTCCACAGCGCAACTTTGACGTTCGCTATCAAAAAAAAAAAAATAAAGGAAAGGTAAACGCTAATGCAGGTGCATTGAGCAGTGCGTTCCAGCTAGTAAATTCTCAACCTTTCGGTTTCTGGCTGGCGATTCGGGGCAAAAATTTTGACCTCATCACGACCTGGGCTGAGCGCTCTCGTTCAGAGTGACCTCAAGGGGCCAACTTTGTGGTATTCTAATTCGTTACGTTGTTGTACGTGGGAAAAAAAATTGAGTTGTCATTTTAAGAGCCTTTTGTCCCACATGTGCCTCTTGATGTAGAGGGAACAAAATTCCGATAAACACGTAGATAGGTATATGTTGTACTATACTTTGTCTGGTGTTCTGTCGGGTGACCGAGGGCACTTGCTTGTGTCGTGTGTTGTCTGTTGTCGAACCGTTCTTAGCAAGTTGCAGAACCATCGACAAGTGCTGAAACCGAAGATGGTCAGAAGAGACGAGCGAAGTTGGCCAGCAAGTTGTGGCGACAAGCCAGTGGAGCTGGGATCCGTCGTCAAAAATGGGACGTGTTCCCGGAACAGTTTGGAGCTGTATTCTCCCTATGGCCCTGGAGGCGAACCTGGAGGGACCTGGCGAACGAGCGCACCTGACATCCGAGCCCCGTGGAAGCAGCTCGTCTTTCCGGTGCATTGTCTGGCGGCGGGGGTGCTGTTATGCCAGCGAGTCCTCGTCAAACGACCGTGCCTCTGAAAAAGGGAATCTGGGTCAAGGCCAGCCCGCAGTCTGCCTGGCGCGATCACCTCGACGGCGTGAACACGCGCGGCGCTCCTCTGGCCCACGTGCAGTGAGTCAGTTGCGCACGTGACAGCGAGCCGGCGTCCTCGTGTCAGGTGGTCTGACGCATGGCGCGGCGGTCCCATTGGCGGAATCTGCCCGGACGACCAGCGGCGCTTCTGATTGGACATTTTGGTTGGACCCGGTGTAAATAAAAGAAGCCCTGCGGCGCGTCGCGATCGGCAGTCCTACGAGAGAGGGGTCCCCGTGTCGGAGTGCCGACATGTGTGTGAGTCAGCGGTCTTAGGCGAAAGGCTGACCTATGTGTTAGAGAGGAGAGTTCGGCTCTTCGAGTCTCCGTCGGCCCCAGTGCCGAAATTGTAACGCCTCTGTAAATATGCTGTACATAAACCTTGTTTAACTCACCGTCGTCTCGTCCGCTCATCTTATCAGCTCTGCGCAGAGGCAGTCGTGAGCTGATAAACTTACGCTACCAAACGGCTGGTGACCTTCCCGGCGGAGTTGAAAGCAGTGGCGCCTCCGGGGCCGTGTTGGCGTCGCCGTCTTTCGCAACAGTGGTGGCTTCGGCGGGATCGGTCCGTCGTTCTCAACACTGTCTAATGTTTACATTAAGGACGCGAATGTATAGACCTCCTTACTGAGAACTTCCTTTGCGCCACCTAGTCATCTATGGCTCTGTTATTACGCGTGACCCCCCCCCCCCAAAAAAAAAGAAAAAAAAACACGCACTGCCGAGGCTGTGTCGTCGGCTTTTCTGCTCGCATGCGACAGCCCAGAAAAAAAGGGGATCCTCCTATTCGTTAAAAAATGTCTGTGCAGACAACGGGAAGCACGTCTTATGTACTCAATTGCTTGTAAAAACCCTGGAGTGAAGTTCGTTCTGATGGTCACACTCCGTCCACCGCGGTTACGGTTCGGTGTAGCAGTTGCGGTTTGCTGCTGCTGACCCTACGGTCGTGGGTTCGATCCCAGCTGCGGCAGTCACATTTAGATGGAGGCGAAGATGCCTAATTCGCGCAATGTTCCCAACGGGCACAAGAAAGAAAAGCCAAAAGACCGAATTCCATCCTTGCGCCACGTTCTTGAAGTAGCTTCGCACCGGCCGGCTGAAAATAGCCTTTCGTTAAGCTCATTTATTCTATCTACAAGGGCACTTTCCGGTCTGTTTAAGGCATTCTTTCTGTCCTTTTTTTTTTTCTTTTGGCTGTTGACGTCGCGGCAGGTCTTTCAATTAGGTTGACTTCATAGACTGTGTCCAGTTTCTTACCCTCCACTAAGAGGTGGCAGAAATGAGTGATAGAGATAGCATGAGTTAACACGGCTCCCAATGGCGTTTCGATGTATAATTATTATGTCCACGATGTGGACCATGCTTTCTGACTGCAATGATCGAAAAGACGCTTCTTATATAGTTTGTCTGTGACCGGAAGTTCAGTCTGCAAGTGAAAGAACAAGAAGTGCGAACCGGTAGTGAGTTAGCAGGCTGCTAGAGGAAAAGTTGGGATGGATATTATTTATCTTTCCCCCCATTATTGCACGCGGGCGTGGCACCAGTCAAGCTGCCAATACGCAGTTTTCACCCCACCATCCTTGATGTTCATAAATGTTTTGCACTTATGTGGCAATTAACTTCGAACTGTAACTTCAACATAAGACCGGAAGTGCGTGAGTAAGTTTCTCGACCTAAACAGCAGCGGCCAGAAGCAGTGCCATCTTCGGCAAAACCCGGAAAAAGATACACAGGCCAACCTAGCTTTAACGACAAGGCGCCAAAATTTTTTAGGGGCGAAGCTACCTATAGGCTGTGGGTCAATCCTTCCTCTGTAGTAGTAGTAGTAGTAGTAGTAGTAGTAGTAGTAGTAGTAGTAGTAGTAGTAGTAGTAGTAGTAGTAGTAGCAGTATGTATGTATGTATGTATGTTTGTTTGTTTGTTTGTAGCCACCTCTAGTTTATGGGTTGCTCAATAGATGGTGTTGTGCGTATATGACCTCCGGAATAATATAACTAGATGACGTTAATCGTTTTTTACAAACTTGTTTTGCCTCATTTGACTATCATTCAGAAGAGCGAAAGATCATTTTAGAAAATACACCTCCTTCAGTCACCGACATCTACTTCGTAAAGAGCTAGCCAGAGGAGTGAGAAAGAAGGGACGAGAGATGGAGGGAAGATGGCGTAGTTGGAGGGGAGGAGCAGGCTGGCGCAATGAACAAATCGACCGGAGCAGTAGCGCTGGCAGTGCGGCATGCAACGAACAGAACACCCGGAGCACGTCCGCAAAACGCGACCTTCTCTCTCTCTTATCTCATTAAAGCGCAGACTCCTCAACCGGTCGTATGCCGGCACGTGAATCACTCTTCGTTTTTCCCTTGTTTCCGCACGCAAAAGTGAATGTCCCGCAATATATTCCGCCGGAGTATAATAAGGCAGCACGGAAAGCTGTGAAGCACTTTCGGGAAGCACGATCCCGTGGCTCTATCACAGGGGTTTATTTGTTCCTGAGTCAGCCTCGATAAAGGTGCGATGATCGCACTGTGTAGTTATATAATTGTGGGGCTTCAACGTCCGAAAACCACCATATGAATACGAGAGACGCCGTAGTTGAAATTTTGTCCACCTGGGGTTCTTTAAAACTTGCATCTAAATCTAAGCACACGGGCCTCAAGCATTTTCGCATTCATCGACATGCGACCGCCATGGCCAGAATCAAACCCGCGACCTTCGGGCGAGCAGCCAAGCACACTAGTCACTGTCCCAGCGAGGCGAACCATACCGGACTGTTTTGACTGTAGGTGATCCGACTCATTGATGACGTAGAAGCCGAAGCAGGGAGGAAGTCGCAAATAAAGTTTAAAGGGGTACTGACACAAAAACAGCGGTGCAGCGATGGCGTAGTGGTTAGAGCATCCGCCTCACATGCAAAAGGTCCGTGGTTCAAATCCCGGTGCCGCGCAGTTCCCAACCGGATAAAAAAATCCGCGTGGTGATGGAACTGCATTAGGAGGCCTGGGGTGCGGCCTCACCGGTAACCACCACCGGGAACGCACTCCCGCACCAGAGAAGGATTGGCCACCTTGGTGCAGTATCTGGCCACTACCTCCCACATGCATACGTCAATTAACTCACGGCCCTCAGTCCCCAGCAGCTGCGAAGCAACTGACCACGGCTGCGGTCAGATCTGCATCGCATCAGAGGGTGCTAAGAATCTCTGGACAGACCGCCATTGGAACCTGAACTTGTCAACGTTTAACGCTAGAACCTTATCTAGTGAGGGAAGTCTAGCTGTACCATTCGAGGAGCTAGAGGGTGTTAAATGGGATATAATAGGGCTCAGTGAGGTTAGGAGGACAGATGAGGCTTATACGGTGCTACAGATTGGGCACGTCCTTTGCTATAGGGGCTTGGCTGACAGAAGAGAACTGGGAGTAGGGTTCCTAATTCACAGAAATATAGCTGGCAACATAGAGGAATACTATAGAATTAATGAAAGGGTGGTAGGTATCGTAATTAAAATGAATAAAAATACAAGATGAAGGTGGTACAGGCTTACGCGCCTACATCCAGCCATGCATGACGCTTCAGTTGAAAGCTTCTATGAAGACGTGGAATCGGCAATGAGTAAGGTAAAAACACAGTATACTATACTGATGGGAGACTTTAATGCAAAGGTAGGGAAGAAGCAGGCTGGAGACCAGGCCGTAGGAGACTATGGCATCGGCACTAGAACCACCAGAGGAGAGCTACTAGTAGAATTCGCAGAACACAATAATTTACGGATTTTGAATACCTTCTACCAAAAACGAGGAAACCGCAAGTGGACATGGAGGAGCCCTAATGGCGAAAACAAGAACGAAATAGATTTTATAATGAGTGCACACCCAGGCATCGTGCAGGATGTGGAAGTGGTTGGCAAGGTACGATGCAGTGACCATAGAATGGTACGGTCTCGAATTCGCCTTGACTTGAAGAAGGAACGACAGAAACTGATACGCAAGAAGCCAATCAATGAGCTAGTACTGAAATGAAAAATACAGGAATTCAGAGTCTCGCTTCAGAACAGGTACTCGGCTCTTAGAGAGGAAACCAACCTTAGCGTTGATACAATGAATGATAATCTGACGAGTATCATTACGGAGTGTGCAGTGAAAGTTCGAGGCAGGGTAGTTAGACATGACACTGGCAAGTTTTCCCAGGAAACGGAGAATCTTATTAAGAAGCGTCAAATCATGAAAGTCTCAAATACAACAGACGAAATAGAACTGGCAGAGAGATAGATAAAGATGCAAGGAAAGGCAGGGAGGTTAACCAAACACACATCCGGTTTGCTACCCTGCACTGGGGAAGGGATAAAGGGGAGAAAAGAGGTTGCAGAAAGATGAGAAGGTACACACAATCACGAGCACACTCGGGGAGCACACACAGTCTACAGGCGGTCGCTCAGGTTTGTTGACTTAAGGTAAAGTAGCAGTGCTTTAGTTGCTTTCTGCGCAACAGAGGCAGATGCCCAAGGTCCTAGTATCTTCTGCACACAAAATGGTCTGGGGTCAAGTCGATTCAAAACCATCCGTAGCTGGCATCGCTGTGTGTCGTAGCAAGCGCAGCTGCACAGAACTGGCAGAGCTTTCAAAGTTTATTAATCGGCGTAAGGTATGCGATGTGAGAAGGTATAATATGGAGAGAATTGAACACGCTCTTAAAAACTGAGGAAGCGTCCAAGCAGTGAAGAGGAAACTTGGGATAGGCAAAAATCGGATGTATGCACTAAGGGACAAAGGCAAAATAACTACCAATATGGATAGGATAGTTAAAATAGCGGAGGAGTTTTACAGAGATCTGTACAGTAGCCGGGATAACCACGACTTTATTACTATAAGAACTAGCAGTAACCCAGATTACACCCCACCAGTAATGATAGAAGAAGTCAGAAAAGCTTTGGAGAGCATGCAAAGAGGCAAAGCTGCTGGTGAAGATCAGGTAACATCAGATCTGCTGAAAGATGGAGGACAGATTGTGTTAGAAAAACTAGCTACCCTGTTTACGAGATGTCTCCTGACAGGAAGAGTACCAGAGTCTTGGAAGAACGCTAACATCATGTTAATACATAAGAAAGGAGATGACAAGGACTTGAAGAATTACAGGCCGAACAGCTTGCTGTAGTATACAAGCTATATACAAATGTAATTGCTAACAGAGTAAAGAAAACATTAGAATTCAATCAACCAAAGCAACAAGCAGGATTTCGAACAGGCTACTCAACAATCGACCACATTCATACTATCAATCAGGTAATAGAGAAATGCTCAGAATATAACCAACCACTATACATAGCCTTCATAGATTACGAGAAGGCGTTTGGTTCAGTAGAAATATCAGCCATCATGCAGACACTGCGGAATCAGGGCGTCGATGAAGTATATATAAACATCCTGAAAGAAATCTACAGGGGATCAACTGCTACCATAGTGCTTCATAAAGAAAGCAACATAATACCAATCAAGAAGGTTGTAAGGCAGGGAGACACAATCTCCCCAATGCTATTTACCGCGTGCTTACAGGAGGTTTTCAGAAGCCTAGAATGGAATCAGTTAGGGATAAAAGTTAATGGAGAATACCTTAGTAACCTGCGCTTCGCCGATGACATTGCATAGCTGAGTAACTCAGTGGGCAAATTGCAACTCATGATTACGGAGTTAGACAAGGAGAGCAGAAAGGTGGGTCTTAAAATTAATCTGCAGAAAACGAAAGTAATGTACAACAACCTCGGAAAGGAGCAGCGCTTCGAGATAGGTAATAGTGCACTTGAAGTTGTAAAAGACTGTCTACTTAGGGCAGGTTATAACCTCGGAGCTAAACCACGAGATTGAAGTAACTAGAAGAATAAGAATGGGGTGGAGCACATTTTGCAAGCACTCTCAAATCATGACAGGTAGATTGCCACTATTCCTCAAGAGGAAGGTATATAACAGCTGTATCTTGCCGGTACTTAGCTACGGAGCAGAAACCTGGACACCTACAAAGAGGGTTCAGCTTAAGTTGAGGACGACGCAGCGAGCAATGGAAAGAAAAATGGTAGGTGTAACCTTAAGAGCCAAGAAGAGAGCAGAGTGGATTAGGGAACAAACGGGGGTTAAGGATGTCATAGCTGATATCAAGGCGAGGAAATGGACATGGGCCGGGCATGTAGCGCGTAGTCAGGATAACCGCTGGTCATTAAGGGTAACTGACTGGATACCCAAAGAAAGGAAGCGGGTTAGGGGGAGACATACGGTTATGTGGGCAGATGAGATTAAGAAGTTTGCGGGTATAAATTGGCAACAGCAAGCACAGGACCGGCTTAACTGGCGGAACATGGGAGAAACCTTTGTCCTGCAGTGGACGTAGTCAGGCTAATGATGATGATGACACAAAAACATTGCCCTCGCGTTTTTCTGATGAGATGCGTTGCTGGGGGCCTGTTAGTCATGACACGAAACATCGTTTTCTGCAGCACGCGACAGATAATTACAGGCCAGTAATAATAGACCAATTTCAGTTTCGGTTTGAGAGAGCTCCAAAAACTCGGTGCCACTGTCGCCACCTAGCGTGTGCAGCTCTTGACCACGGTAGCACACAGAACTGTGACACACTTCCACACGGTCCACATCAAGAATTACTTTCGAATAGGAAGCGGCACTGCAATGTCGCCAAACACAAAACTTTCTAAGCGTGCGCCCCGACCATGCACTCGCAACCAGCCGCCGAGAAACAGACTGCGGAAGCAAACGTGGCAAAAGAAAAATGGCAGCTATGACGTCAGCATAACTTTTTTTGTTGACTGCAGCGTGGTGACATGAGGGAAGTAGGGGATCACCTAAAGGTCCCCTTCGAAGGTGTCAATGGCACAATGGAGTCGAGGGCACACTCAAACTGATTCCTTTAAAATACTTTCGCAGCTATATTCGCTGTTGATATTTTGCAGATGATACGCGAATGTTCCTGGGAATCGACCCCGCAGGCTATCTCGGCCGCGAAATTTTGTGTCAGTGCGCCTTTCAATTTCATACAAACATGATGACCAACAACCACTCAAAAGCCCTCCCAGCCAGCAACTTGGCGGTCACGCACAAACTCTCGCAGATCGTGCTCTTGAAGGCATGCCGCTTGCTGCTTTTTTTTTTCGCTGCGTCTCCACGGCAGTTGATGATGCAGTGTACAGATGGCGTGGGAAGACAACATCAAGCATTTCGTCCACTGGGAGGACGAGTCGTCGCGAACGCCGTGAGGAGCAGCAACACCACCTACAGGAAATTTTTTGAGTCAGTCTCGGTGGCGTAGGGAGCAGGCGCTCTCTCGGCCCTCTCTGTGTATATGCCGTCGCGTGGTTGCGTGAGGAATATATAGACCCAGCCGGCGTTCGTAATACCAGCGCACGAACCACGCACTTGAGAAGCGGGACCTAAACCAACCCTGTACTCCACTCAGTGCCTCTTCTGTCATCCCCGTTTCATGACCGAGATGCACCGATGTGGAAGCTATGCCAGAAGTTCGGTCAGCAAAATGTGCAAGTCCGCGCATCTCGCGCTTGGAAGTTGTCGACGAAAAACCTGGCCTCCGCGATCGGCTCCGGCTGCGCGCTACCGAAACTAATACCAGAAGCCACGATGCGAAAATAAACAGGCGATAAACGATCCAGGACAACCTATCGAGAACCTTACAAAACACGGGTTTTTGATCATTTTTATGTCACGAACAACCTTTATCTATTACTCAGTCCAAAAATGAAAAAAAAAAAAGCGAGAGAAGTCAGAGGTTGGTGAAATCATCGAACCACTTCCTGGTGAGAACGGATGTCCTGAAACAAGTTTCGCTAGATTTCACATCGTTGAACCAAATGTAGAAAGCCGAGTGTATACCCGTCAGATGGATGAGAGACCACGTGGCATAACGGGTGAGCACGTCTGATTGGAAAGAAAAGAACCCGAAATTAAACTTACAGCAACTCCAAAACACACTAATAAAGAGTAAACCCTTCAGGTAACATCTTCCAAGGTCCTCGGCTACTGCCCTGGCCCGCTGGACGGCCCACACCTGGTCTTCGAGGGCCTTGCTGAAAAGGGCGGCTTGCCATCGCTCAGCAAGGCACCCCATCTGTCCCAGGCAGCCTAGCCACGGCAACAGCAACAACCAAGTTCATTGAACTCAACAACTTCTGGTACGAATTTGGATTCACGACTGCTACACTTATTACAGCAAACTGAACACCCTTACACGCTGCCTGATAAGCTGAGAAGCCAGGGAGTTTAGAATGTCTCTCACACTGCAGTCTTTCTTTCTTTCTTTCTTTCTTTCTTTCTTTCTTTCTTTCTTTCTTTCCTTCTTTCTCACTTTCTTTCTCACTTTCTTTCTCACTTTCTTTCTTTCTTTCTTTCTAGCTTTCTTTCTAGCTTTCTTTCTAGCTTTCTTTCTAGCTTTCTTTCTAGCTTTCTTGCTTTCTTGCTTTCTTGCTTTCTTTCTTGCTTTTTTTCTTGCTTTCTTTCTTGCTTTCTTTCTTTCTTTCTTGCTTGCTTGCTTGCTTGCTTTCTTTGTTTCTTTTTCTCTTTCTTTCTCTTTCTTTATTTCTTTCATGCATCTGGTCACTGCCGAGTTTCTGGCCCCAGCGCAACTAGGAAGCGCTCGTTAACGACCTCAGTTTGTCTGGCGCACCTGTACTGAGCTCGCGAGGCGAAAATGAAGAGAGATTTGCACGGGGGAAAATGAAAGAGTCCGGCGCCCGCCCTACAAGACGACTACCCCGAACGCTTTTCCGTTGTTTGTGGCAGGCTAAGGCAGCGTCCACACGTCCACACACCTGCCAGCTATAGAGGTGGATTATCATTTCGTAGTCGGCACCTCACGCTTGCAGTTTCTTTCAAAAACCCTCCATTGCAGCTAAGTGCCTGCGGCTACCTTCACACACACACACTATATATATATATATATATATATATATATATATATATATATATATATATATATATATATATATATATATATATATATATATATATATATATATATACATACGACCCATCTTCGCGTCCGTCCATCCATCCATCCATCTGGGTGCTTTCGTGATCACCCTCTTGGGAAAAACCAAAATTAGTATGGGAGAGTAAGATGTTTTGACAGATATGACTCACTCGTCACGACATGAATTATGTCAAAATTCTGTCACGTACGCCGTAAAACTCTTTCTGCCAGTCGTCCGACTCACAGACGCGAGCGGTCATGTGTCAAACGTTTACGATTATGTTCTACAATTGACTGACAGTTCATATCGAGCCAGGAACGCCAAGAAGAAACATTGGTAATTTTAACGCGAACACGTTAAAAAAGCTCGCAATGGCAGCACTGACCGGACGAATGGAAAGCAAAAATGTAGCGGTCCCAGCAGAAGTCGAACTGCAGCATTCTGCGTGGCAATCAAGTACTCCACCGCACAGCCACGCCAGGTCTCGCAACTGCTGTTCAAATAGACGAATACGTAAAACGTTCGTGAAGCTTGAATTGTGCATGCAGTGCTGGCTATCCAATTTCATACGCTTTACATTTGTACTCCTACGATGCAGTCGTCACGTCGAGTGTATACTGCAGTTTGAGCGCAATGCGCCGAAGGTGACTGACGCTTTATATCAACCAAGAAATGGCTCGAACAGATAACGTTAATCGAGGGCGTTAAGAAAAATCACTGCACCTTCACAAAGGTAATGACGACGAGTGGGTGGAGCTAGAGGTCCAAAGGTGTATAACGTCTACGTTGAAATAGCCCACTAGTATAAAGGACGGACAGATGGACGGACGGAGAAGTGGACGGATGGACAGGTGGACGTATGCGTCGATGCACGGATGAACGGACGGATGGACAGACGCGCGGACAGACGGACAGATAGACAGACGGACGGACGGACGGCGCAGGTGATCCTATATTGTGCTGTCATATATTTGATTGATGTACACATAAAGTCAGTGTTTTGTTACATAGAAGTTTTCGTTTTTCATTGTACAGGTGTTCCATTTCGGTTTTGTGGGGCGTGATGAACGCAAACTAGGACGGCCGTAAGAACCGTTATCCCTAAAAGCTGGCATCGGCAGCGTTGACCTAAAAAACGCGTGGACAATATTTCATAGTCCCAAAAGGAATCGAACCCCAGCATTCTACGTGGCAATTGAGTAACCTAAGACAGCATGCCACACCAGATCCCGCAACTGCTTTTCAAGTAGACCATACTGTTCGTGAAATGT
The DNA here is from genome assembly GCF_043290135.1 of Rhipicephalus microplus. Classification (NCBI taxonomy): domain Eukaryota; kingdom Metazoa; phylum Arthropoda; class Arachnida; order Ixodida; family Ixodidae; genus Rhipicephalus; species Rhipicephalus microplus. The sequence continues at coordinate 46,787,137 of NC_134704.1, read as the reverse complement.
CAATGGTGCTTGCAGTGCTGGCTATCCAAGCTTATAAATAGTACACAGGTACTTCTATCACGCAGCCGCCACGTTGGGTTAACGACAATTGTACTGAAGAGCCATCCACTGAAGCTGACCTATCTAGCAGCATCCAGGGCCGCCATCGTCGCTGGCACAGGCGGTATACAGATCAGCTAACCGGTTCTAGTGTTGCTAATACCCGTGTTGCTGCTGGCATCATTACACAACAGTAAACATGCGACTGTTCAACATATGTCTGTACGTACAACATTTATACCTACTTTTAGCTTCGTTCCGTAACGCTTCACTCAAATAAAAAAATATAACACAGTCTCCTTTCTTCCGCATGCTTCCCACAACACTGATTCATAAGGTACGTGGGATGGCCGAATTTTTTTTACGAATTGTCGATTTCTGAAGAAGTAGTGTGCCCGCCGACAATTTAGCGATCTATAACAAGCTCGAAAAGGCGCATCACATGCTACACTATGGCTGCTTTGCGTCTTCGAAAGTTTAGGCGAACGACACACACGCTCGTCAAAAGAGCAAGCAAGCGTTAACAACCTCGCGGCACGAAAACGAAAAAAAAAGAAACAATGAACGAATGCAAGAGAAGAGCTGGAAATATAGAGATGTAGAACAGTAGACCTACTCACATGAGGATGAAAACGAAAGAATTGACGACAAAACCCGATAAATTGGGCAGGTAGAAACAGATAGACAACGGAAGGCTGCAGTATATAGCGAATTCCTTCGCATGTACAGTAACAACACAGGAGATACAGAGGAGAAAGGAGGAAAGAGAGAAAATGAGAGTACGTACGTTCGACTTGCGGGTCTTTCCACGCGAAAACCTGCCCCCGGTACACGCCATACTGCACAAGAAAGCGTGCGGCGATGCAGAAAGCTAAAGCACGTTCGATGTGAGAGTGCGGAAAGAACGGCGTGAGAGACCGACAGCATGGTCGACATCGAGAGCTAATACAGCGAACAGTGCAGACTTCGAAGGAAAAAAGAAAGGAAGAAAACAGCAAGATTGAGGAAGACAGGACTATTACAAAAAGAAAAAAAACTGAAGAAAGACGCGACGAGCCTTGAGAACATCCCGAAGTGCTCCCGGAAGTGAAGTAGTGTAACCGCCTTTCACTCACTGCAAGAGGCGTCCGTGACCCCCTGCACTCTTTTCAACACACGTGCCCTCCCATAGCAATCACGGATGTACCTCCCATTAGAATACATTATAAGGCTTTACCTATACATGCATAACCAAGATTTAATTACGATGCAAACCACACAAAAAGGGGGGGGGGGGGAGTTGTTTGGTCTAAAACGGGTAAAACGAAAGTAATGTACAACAACCTCGGGAGAGAGCAGCGCTTCGAGATAGGTAATAGTCAACTTGAAGTTGTAAAGACTTTGTCTACTTAGGACAGGTAATAACCGCGGAGCCGAACCACGAGATTAAAGTAACTAGAAGAATAAGAATGGGGTGGAGCACATTTGGCAAGCACTCTCAAACTATGACAAATAGATTGCCACTATTCCTCAAGAGGAAGGTATATAACAGCTGTATCTTGCCGCTACTTAGCTGTACGGAGCAGAAACCTGGAGACTTGTAAAGAGGGTTCAGCTTAAATTTACAGTACTAGTACTGTACTACGAGAGAGCAAAAAACCGCCCCAGTACTCGCAGAAAGTGAGAATTCAACAGCAACGTTTTTAAAAGTAAATATGGACGCTAACTTACGTAATTTGTTCACTATACACGCGTGACTTGCGCGAGTGTTTACTGCAGTACAATCCGATCTCTTTTCGAAACGCCTGGGTGCACGTTCTTCCATTGATCTTTCGATAAAGAACTATAGCGTACTGTTGCATGTTATTTTTGTAGCAAATGAGATTTACTGATTGATTAATATGTGGGGTTTAACGTCCCAAAACCACCATATGATTATGAGAGACGCCGTAGTCGAGGGCTCCGGAAATTTCGACCACCTGGGGTTCTTTAACGTGCACCCAAATCTGAGCACACGGGCCTACAACATTTCCGCCTCCATCAAAAATGCAGCCGCCGCAGCCGGGATTCGATCCCGCGACCTGCGGGTCAGCAGCCGAGTACCTTGGCCACTAGACCACCGCGGCGGGGCCAAATGAGGTTTATTATTGTTACTACATTCACGAGTCAATTACATTTTAACGCGTAATGTTCGGATGTCTCTGGTATCGGTGCTTTCGCCACACTTTCGTAACGGTAGTAAGGAAGTTGGTTGAGAGCAAGGATGTTTAAAAAAATTGCTGGAGTGGATGCTCCCGCAATGCTTTGCCAGAAGAAGTGAAGCCAACTTTCGACCTCCAAAGGTCTCAGAAAAGGGCTATTTTCTGGTGATGCCCACTTAGACATCAAGTGGCTTTGATTTGTTAATCTAAACGCTACGTTAAATATAAATTAAAAGATAGTTCGTTCCGATGAAATAATCCGCAGAAACAAATATCGGCCATTTAATATACAATAAAGTTTGCCTTAAATTCGAGGCTTACTAAAGCAAACTAGTAACACAAACACGCATTTTGAGCACTATCTGACCCGAAAAGGTTGCCGCGTTAAGCTCAGCGGGCGTGCGATGAAAACGCTCCTTGTCAATCGCCGAACGCCAACAGCTCATCGTGCCCCTAGTAAAATGGCTGCCACCGCCGCTTTCTTACTGAAGGGCAAGAATCGCCACTCCAGCAATTTTTTAAGCCTCCTTGGGTGAGACCTAACAATATACGTAAGCTCCGACCACAGCTGGAGCTGTTCCAACTAGATAAGTTTCGCATAAACCCAGCTGCGTTTACTCATTTCCGAGGCGCCAAGCATTTTCGGTACATTAGGAGTAGGTGGCGCTCCCGTACAGACATGTTCATTGCGCTGCAGTAAACTCAAAGAACATAAACTTCCTAGAAAATGTACTTAAATTATGGCTATCACTGCAGAGAGATTGTGTTAATTTAGGTAGGTGCGACAAACTTAATTACTAACATGTCTATAGGCGGATAAAACTTTAGAAGTCTGCGGCAATTCCTCCTCGAAGGCGGATGCACAGAAGCGCGCACCAATGGGAGCGCACTGCGGGATTTGTCATGAGCCGGGCTATAGCCCTTGGGAAAACACAGCGCAGTGCATAAGAAGGATCTACTTCGTTAGTGGCGGAGGCGATCAGCTGCCGCGCATCTGGCTCTCCGTGCCTCTCAAGTTGTATTCGACCGTATTGTTTGCGTCAGCAATAAAAAAGCCCTCCTGGTGAGATCAGACACCACGTAGCGCGACTTTCTTGCGCAGCTGAATGGCAAGCGTGCCACAGTTCCAGGGGGGGGAGGGGGGGGCTGGAACTTCAATCTATTCTCAGGTTGTAACCGGCTGTTGCCAGACTAAATGCTTCGGTGCAGCTTTTACTTCATCCACCCTTCAGATATGAGAAAATGAAACATTCAATCCAGTTCATTATAATAATTGTAGGGATTTAACGTCCTGAAATCACCATATGGTTATCAGAGATGCCATAGAGGAGGGCTCCGGAGATTTCGTACACCTGAAGTTTATTAACGTGCACCTAAATCTAAGCGGACAAACCTCAAGAATTTTTGCCTGCGTCGAAAATGCGGCCACCGCAGCCGCATGCAGATTCGATCCCGCGACCTGGCGGTCAGCAGCCGAGTGCTTTAAACACTACACTACCGAAGTGGGTCATTCAATCCAGTTCAAAAGGTACCATGCTAAAGATACAGGCACGCAGTACAGCACGAACGAGTGAAAAGCCGGAAGCGTACGATGATAATGCACGAAGTCCCTTTTTAGCTCACCGTTCCGAACACACTAGCCCGGCAAAGGTTTTAAGTTGAGCCACAAAACCCGCAATGCATACCAGGTGGGGGTGAAGCAGTTCGATTCCTTTTTCTCTCGCGCACTTCCATGACAAACGACGCACTATAGAGTAACTTTATGGGAACGTTAAAACGCAAAAAATAGACAGTCGGATTTGTCCAGAGAAGCAGGACGGGCGCTTAGACACAGCATTAGAGCCCATCCTGTGTCACTCGATCTATGGGAATGTCTAGTTTTGCGCTTTGTGTTCCCAAAAGCAGACATACTAGCTCACCGAATACGGAGTTTCAATGTTAGGGGCACCCAGCTGCTGGACACCCAATCACCTGTTTTGTTGTTGTTTGTTGTTGTTTAGTTCACCCTGCTTTCTTTTACCTGCCCGCTGCCCCAAGGAAATTGCAAAAGAACCCAGTAAAAAACAATGCAAAAGCTTGAGTACGCAAACCGCTTGGAGAAACATGGCACCAAAGCTCTCTAATAAGACAGATTTAGTGCTGAGTACCCAAAAGGGCTTCGCGAGTGCAACTGGAAGTACAAAGGAACGCCAGAGCGAGCGTACTTAGGCGGCTTAGAGTCCCCTGTAGCCAGGGAAAGGAGGAGGTGGACTTGTAGAGGGAGGTTGAAAGAAGGTGTTCGTTCTTCTTATTCTGATTTCCCTTTCTCTGTCCGCGCACTAGCCGAGCCCAAACTTCTCGAACGCTTGCAACTGCAAACATTCGTGCAACGACGTATATATACCTCGTGGGCACAGCCATGTTGCTTAGATGGCAGCGCAGTGTCGGGCGGCCGACTGGTTCACGCAAATGCGCAAACACTCGCCGTTGCATGCCAAGCACGCGCCGAGTCATTTCCATACGCACCAGAAAGGAGAAAAACGCGGCTTTCCATCCAGCGTAATCCAAGACAGCGCGATCTTTCTTCTTTGTTTTCCTAAAAGCTGCATGGCGGTTACATTCCCCTTTGATAATCTAAAGTATGGCCAATCCCCCTCGTGGGTATGAGCCAGTTTTCATTAGGCAACAAAACAAAACGAATGTTGCCGACCACTCCTCCTCACCCGTGGGAACGGTCTATAAGTGCAGGAAACAAAATTGTTTTGTTGGTTTGTACATTCGCCGAAATTTTGCCAGTTTGCACACGGGTAAGACGAACGGACACAGAGACACACGCAAGAACATGAAGAATGCTCGCATTATGGTGGTTCAGACTCGCTTTCTGGATTTCGTGCCGACCGTCTGTGCCCCCTGCGATCTCCGACGACAGCGCAACACTGGCCGACTGGGGCTCGCCCTACGCCATCTCCTGACGCCGACAAGAGCTCTCGCCGATTGGTGCCCCGTCCTCGGACTCCCGCAACCATGTCCATCTTTCCTATCTTCCCCTTACTTCCAGAAATCGCTGCCCTTGCGCCACCCTCTTTCCTTCCCCTCTCTATCTCTATACCTGTAAATCCTATCCTTTCAATTCCTCCTTATCTACACCCATCGTAGGCTACTGTTGAGGTGTCCTCCCCTGAGAGACAGTTACGGGGCTCACTTTTCTCTTCTTTCATATAAGAATCACTCCCCTCCCCCAGGGTATCCAACGGTACGTACGTTCGGTTACCCACCTCCTTCCCCTCCCTTGTTTCTATCACCCTCTCTCTCTTTCTCAAATCTGGCTGAAATATAATAGCGCTAAGCGATCGCGTAGATCAGCCGTGCATAGCCATAAAAGCAGCCGTAACGCTTTGTGCATCAACCCCAACAATATGTGAGACGCGCCCACGCTGTTGCACGGTCAGAGAAATACATGACGACGCACACGTTGTGCAAAAAGCAGTAGTTAACGCGCGTCTGGCGTCACGTCAGAAAAAAAGTTCTCGTCCACCAACTAAGCCAGAAAAAAGAAGAAAGGAAGCGGAAAAGTCGCACGCGTATACCAGCGTGCGCCCTTTGACCCGCAATAAAGGTGCGAGTTCCAAACTGTGAGTGCCGGGCAACGCACCTGCCAACACGAGGAAATCCATGCCTCTTTCAGAGGCTGGGTGCATGTGCAGGTTCGCTACGCAGCATGGGATATGCAGGCTAATCGCCCGGCGAGCCATGCAATGAAGCCTCTCCACCATTATACTTCATTCGAAAGAGTGAATAGATAAAACACGAAAGAGAAGAAAAAAAAAGCAGGAACGAGAGATGAAAGAAATGGAATTAGCGTATTGTTCAACATTATGCAACCGTGAAAAATAAAGTGTGTACAAAAGCGTCACTCGAAATTCTGCCCTGGACGAAATGCGATATTGCCGTTCGCATAGTTACTTTCAGAGTTAATTTGTAACGTCGAAACAGGCCATGTATGAATGGACCTAGCATTCACGTGTCGTCGTGTGCTATGAACAGCAGTGATTGTTCTGTTTTTATGTCGGTTTCTTCCCGTCTTACATTTCTTCTACTTTTCTGCGCTTTCCAGTGCAGGGTACCAAAACGAACATTTCTTATCGTTCACCACTCTATCCTATATACCTTTTTCCTTTCAGGTCTATTTGAGTCTATCTTTGGTATAATGTCATTGTGTTACTTTTACAAATCTTACAGACTGCGCGCGAACACCTGTTCAGCATCATGTCGATGAATACTACTACTACTACGAATAATAATAATAATAATAATAATAATAATAATAATAATAATAATAATAATAGCCAGAACAGAGCATACGGCAGACAGGAGCTTAATAGATGGACCACTCCTCGTGTTTCCGTCGCGGAATCTTCAAACACACAGCACGACTACAAACCATTCCGAGTCGCCATCACGATGACCAACGACAAGAAACAGCGCAAAGCATCCAAAGGAACGTTACACACACACAACATACAAGCCACAGTTTCACCGCAAGGGCGAAGCGATGAATACGACAACAATTGTCACGCTGAGAACGGCAAGCAGATCGAAACTTGCAGCGCGCTGCTCACGCACAAATGACGCACGAAAACAACACACACAGGACGAGAGCGAAATAACAACGTTTACCGCTCAGCACGTAACGCGCTGTATAAACGAAAACTACGCACGAAACGTAATCACGGGCACAGATGAGTGCATACTAACATGCGTCCCAGTTGTTATACCTTGCTGTGTATGAAAAGCGCGCTCTTTTCGCAAACGGGGGCTGTGCAGAGACCGAAGTGACATTTGTGGGCCCGGCAACTAACGCAATCGTTCCAGTGAAAGTCGAAGACACACGAATCTCTACACCAAAGGATAAGCGCGCGCGCACAAGCATCTAACCAATATTGCTCAAATTTCAGCGTTCATACTTGTGCGATTGTCAATTAAAAAGAAATTATTGCGCAGATCTGAGGCACCATAACAAGTCGATATTTTGTATGTGTGTCTTTATACTAGCGAAGGCACACTTAAGTAATTCTAAGGACTATAGCGTTTATCACGCTGCGCTGACAATGCAACGCTTGCACGAAAAGGCAATGTGTTTCCAACGCTCTGCTAAGACGACACAGTGGTGTCAACTATCCGTCCCCTTGCGTTCTACACCTTATCGCCCTTGAGACGGGCGCGCACGCCACCGCACTTCGTTTTCCAAGATAACTGCCAGATAGCGCTCATGTCTCACGTGTGACGTGACTTGATGCGACCGTTCGCCTCCGCTGCACGCTCGAGGCACTCTAACGCAGCGCATTCAGAATACCATTCACCGTATTTCTTGCGCAGAATATCAAACAAACGTTTTGTCACTCTCTCCAGACGCAAGCAAGACTGTCCTCTTTTGCGGACATTTGCAGTGTAACCTGCAGATACGGGGCCAATTTATTCTTCTCGAGTGTTCATATAAATAGATACGCATACATATACGGTGAATGACGGCAGCGGCGACCACACAAAAAAAAAAAACAGCCGAGACTATTCATATGATTGCTCTCGCAATAAAAGAGTCGCACGAAACAGCCTTGCCTTCGCGTCGCGGTGCGCACCGCATTCGCAGGAGTGACTTATTCGCGGCGCGGGCACGCATTCCTCGCTCTCCTACAGTCGCACGCGAAAAGAGACGGAGAGCGAGACAGACGTAAGCTGTACAAACAGAACAGCGACATGCACGCGCTCTCGTAGGGACAAGCCTGCACCTGCAGCAGGCGCAAGTTCGACCGCGGATAAGCCAGGTCACGTAATTACGTCTATAACGAGACTTTCAGCGAGAGAAACTAGTAAAAAAAGAATGAGTTAAACGAAATTACGACACGCTACCCAAACACGTTAACTGGCAGAACATGGGAGAGGCCTTTGTCCTGCAGTGGACGTAGTCAGGCTGATGATGATGATGACCCCAAACACGTGTACAAGAAACATCGCTTGCGTTGCCTGCCTTTAAATGATTCGTTTCCTTTAACGCTGTCTGGTTTCCACGGCGTCGAGCCGGCCTACTCGCGCAATACATGGTTATGAGTGGTTTGGCATATAACAATGAAATGACAAAAGACAATACTAAATGTGCTGATATACGACACCTACGCCCACTGCTTACTGCGGGTAGTGCGGACGACGGTCGTGTGCAACACGTGTCAGCACTCGTAAACTAATATCTGGAGTTCTACGCGCCAAAACGGCGATCTGATTACAAGGCACACCGTAGTGGACAGCTCCGGAAATTTCGTCCATCCGGTGTTCTTTAACGTTCGCCGATATCGCACAGTAGACGGGCCTCTATCATTTCTCCTCCACCGAAAGGTGATCGAACCCGCAACCTTGGGGTCAGCAGCCGCCGAGCCCCGTAACCGCCGATCAACACGGCGAACTGTTATCACTCGGGCGAGCACGCGAGGTGAATGCCGGCATATAAGCCTACGCACTTCAAAGGACCAAACGAAGCCTAGCACACCCGGCCACATCGGTCATAGCATATTTTCTACGACGTTGGGGGGGAGCGACTCGTACACAACAGCATTTAAAGCTTTCACGACGTATCACGAAATGGCAAACCACTCTGGAAAAGAAAAGCAGTGATCACTGTACGACTCAACTGCTAGTTCGCGCGCGCGTATTGGTCACCATTGACCTCCGTCGAATCGGCGAAAGAAGGAAGTAAACAGAAGCGGCGGTGAAATATGCAGGCGAAAAAAAAAAACAACCGGCGCACACAAGCAAGCACCCACCCTCCACCGTTTAACACAACTCAACCGACCTCTCGTTCCAGTCGTGCCCGTATAGCGTGCGGACGGTGAACGTCGCTTCGTGAAGTCGGACTTGGTCGCGCACTTGTCACCGCTGCTCTAATTCCGCGGCCTGCCACCGGCCTCGTCGAACCAAGCCGAGCGCACGTCAGGCCACGCTGCCGACTCCGGCGCGCTGTTTTCCTTCACCGAGGACCACCGCACAGTGCCGAACGCACGCCGAGCACCGACTGCTTGCTCGCCGCGATCAGCCGGCGCCACCGCTTGTTGCTGCGACAGCCACCGCCGCCGCTTTTCGAAGCAAGGAGGAGGCGTGGCACACACACACGCCGGGCACGGCAAGGCGCGCGCAGCAGTTCGGAAAAAGGAGGATGGAGAGAACGGGGATCGCGAGAGAACGAACGAGGTGCAAGCCAGCGCCATCTGTTGAGCCGGATAGAGACGCTCGAGCAGAGAACGTGTCGACGCGGTTTGAGCACGCCGGGTGAACTATATATTATAGTGCTGAATGACTTGTTCCTGGGCTGGTTGGTGACAGATCAAATTCTTAACGTAGCGCGAAAAACGACATGACGGGTACAAATAACGACACACCGCGTGTCATAGTTTTGAGCTACATTATTAATTCGATCTGGCCGAAACTTCATTGAACCTTATAATAATGAGTCAATAACGATACAAGTCCACGTCAACCCAGCTCCCATTTCCCCCTTTCCTGAGAAACATTGGAAAGCAGGTGGTATTTACAATGAACGAGCCAACAAAGAGAGATTTCAGTGGGATAAATATAGAAGGCAGAAGGCATTTCAGTGGGATAAATATAGAAGGCAGAAGGCATTCCAGCAAGTTTCTCGCTTACTCCCCTTTCCCTTTATTTCTACCTAAAACTGCACTCAATATCCTTACCGAAAAACACACAACGCAAAAGCTAACTAACTGCTCAACAAAAACGGGAAGTCAAAACACAACAACGGCGAACGCTGAAATTCCAATGATTGCGAAGCACCGCACACTGTTTCCAGTCTCCCAGGTCCATCTTAGTTTTTTTTTCTTTTTCTAGCATTCATTTTTATTTCATTTAATACTTTGAGTTGAAGCTATACGAAAGTGGCCAAATTCCAAAAAGAAAGTTTACTGTATTTTTCACGGTCCTTTCAATTCGTACGAAACAGGCAGCAGGGAAGTTCATGTACGTTTAATATTTACAGCTGTTGCATCACCCTAAATGCATTATAGATGTAAAGTAACCGCATCGTTTTTGAAGCGATATGGATGGACAAAGTTATGTCGCATTGTATCAGTAAAAAAAAATTAAAGCATCTTGCACTAGTGGCGCCAACCATGCAGGAAGCGCGGAGCAGGGCAGCCTCTTTCGTTGCTCTATGGTTTTCTTTCTTTCTGTTTACCAGTTTTTTCTTTATTTTTATTGAAAAGATGTTTATTGGCGAGCGTTGCGACGGCGGCTCTACGAATAAAACATCAATCAAAACAGAGCAGCATTCAGGCAGATGCCTGCAATGATCAGCGCGAGACGAGCCAAGAACCCAGTGCCCAAGCGGTGGCGATGCTTCTTGCCAACGATTCGCCTTCTTCACAATTTGTCCACGCTGAAAAAAGAGCCATCCTGGCGACCTAAGAGTCTGGAAGCAGAGAGCTATGGCATGGCTTGAGGCGGGCCACGTTGACGATGTCACGTCCACGCCGGCGCATGTCGTGAGATGGGCAAACTGGCTCAATAAGAAATTCCACCTGGGGAGGTTTTCTCCGAAATGCGGTAAGGGCCCTCGAACTTTGGGACGAGCTTTGAGGAAAGGCCAGGGGTATGGTAAGGAACAGCCAGTCATACAAGAGATCCAGGGAAATAGCTGCGTTTTCGTGGAGAGCTGGCATTGTTTTCATTCTGGCGGTGTTGTTTTTTGTGACGTGAAGGTGCGCGCGAAGTGCAAGGCATTCTTCCGCCTGCCGAGCAGCTTCGGACACAGGTGGGCATTCAAATGCGCCAGAACGGTGTGGAAGTAGAGTGTCGATGGTGTGCGAAGGTTCGCGTTCATGATGGAGGAAGAAAGGTGAAAATCCGGTGGTAGACTATGCCGCAGTATGGTATGCTAACATGATGAATGGAAGAATCCAGTCCCAGTTAGCATAATCAGATGTCACATACATCGCGAGCATATCACTCGACGGTGCAGTTAAATCGCTCCGTGAACCCACTCACCTTGTGCGTGGCATGCCGTGATCTTGCGATAAACGACGTGTCATTCGCAAAGCAGAGCTGCGACTACTCCTGATAGAAATTTTCTGCCTCGGTCACTGAGTAGTTCGCGAGGTGCACCATGTAGAAGTAGGAAGCAACGGAGGACAAAAGACGCTACTTCCCGCGCAGTGGCACTTGGAAGGCGGCGGTTTCAGCGTAGATTGTTAAATGGTCTACAGCGACTATGATCCACCGATTGCCATTTAATGTTATCGGTAGTGGGCCATGTAGATCTATTCCGAGCCGATCGAACGGTTTGGCAGGGCACGGAAGCGGCTGAAGCGCACCGGGCGAGTGGAAAGGCGGCGATTTACGACGCTGACAGGGCAGCACTTATAACAAATTTTTCGAATGCATAACGAAGTTATACATCCGAAGCGACGGCGAATACGTTCGTAAGTTTTAAAAACTCCGACATGGCCCCAATGCGGATCGTGGTAAAAGGAGGAGCATATTTGAGATCGCAAGCTACGGCGGACCACCAAGGGCCACTTACGAACTTCAGGGGCGTAGTAGCGTCAGTGTACCAGCCAATCACGAACGGCGAAATGAGCGGCTTAACGTCGGAGAGCTCGCGATACCGCTGTAGTCGACGACCCGGAGAGACAGTCGAAAAGTGAAGCGATCCACGGGTCCAGGTGTTGTTCGCTGGCAAAGGAGTCACGGTCGAGAGATGCGAAGGAGTTGGTGCAATTCGTTCGGCAGGCCGACTCGGGAGATAGAAGGCAAAAGGGACAAAGCGTCCACGTCAGAGTGCTTCCGTCTACTGCAATAGGTGACGCGAATGTCATACTCCTTAATTCGCAGTACCCCGCGGGCAAGGCGGTCAGAAGCGTGTTTCAGCGTGGCGAGCCAACAGAGTGCATGGTGATCCGTTACTATAGGTCGGAATGGAGACCGTACAAATAAGGGCCGAACTTGCGAAGCGCCCACACTATAGAGCTCAGCACTCCTGTTTAGTGAGGCTGTAATTGACCTCAGCTTTAGCGAGCGTGCGACTCGCATAATCGACGACGTATTCGAAGTAGCCTGGCTTACATTGAGCGAGGACAGCGCCAAAACCAACCCCGCTTGCGTCTGTGTGAACTTCCGTTTCAGCTGTTTCGTCAAAATGCCAAAGAACGGAAGGAGAGGTGAGCAGACTACGTACTGCGGTAAACGCGACGTCGCAGTGAGGAGAGCAGGAGGAAAGGTCTGCGTCACCGCGTATAGGAGGTTGGTCGGTGGTGACACGATCGACGCGAAATTCCGAACGAAGCGCCCGAAGTAAGAGCTTAGTCTGACGAAACTGCGTAGTTCTTTGAGCGTAGCAGGTTTCGGGAACTCGGCGACTGCACAAAGTTTTGCAGGGGCAAGCAGCATCGCCAACGATGCGCCTTCTTCATCAAAGCGCTCGAACAGCAGACGCGCGCTCAGATGGCTTACCTATATTTGGTTCCACCTGCGTTACGCCAAGCCACACGACAGCATAGCAAGGTGACAGCACACAACAGCCAGGGCCCCTAATGTGTTCCACACTTAAAACAGTTGCGTAGATATATAAATCCGAAGTTTTCACATAAGCTCTCATGCATTACATGTTTCGCGCTGCATCACGAAGCTGAGTCCGGAGAACATGCGAACACTTTCAAACCAAGGACGCGACGTGAGAGGCCAAGACGACCTTTGCAAAGTTGCAGGCGTGTTGCTAACCCGCGAATCGATTGCGCACTCCAGTATATGCGACAACTCTTACGATTAGAACGATAGGGAAGGACCAAACAACAGAAGCAAAGAGCAATGACTTTCAACTGGTTTTTCTTCCACTTAGAGCAAAGCGATGTCAAGGCATATAGGTTCATCTAACTCATGAAGTTATCGAAGCAGACACGGTACAGACGCTAGGTGATAAGTGCGTTAGCACACCATCTATCGCGCTTTTAAATCAAGAAATCGACTACCTGGCTGTATTTTAGGGCACATTTGGTGATATGCTCGATGCAAGTGAAATGATGAAGCAATGCTCGCCACACATATACATTCTTACCTGTTTCTTTTCTTTTATTATGTTTTGGTCTTGCACCGTCTCCATTGCATTGTATAAATGCACTTCTTATCAAAGTCAAAAAACTAGTTGGAAGTCAGCGCTCATTGCCTCTGTTGTCCCGTCCTTTCCTAATCGTTATATGCGCTGTTAACACTTTTTGAAAATGAATCCGCACAGAATTGCCCAAGCGTCAACTCTTTCAAGCTTTTACGGAGCACGAAAAAGCCCCCCCCCCCCCTAATTTTTGAAACAATAGTAGCAATAAATGCTGCGGTATTACGTGCCGAAACCGCGACGTGATTATGCGGCACACCGTAGTGGAAGGCTCCGAAAATTCAGGCCACCTGGTGTTAATTAACGTGAACCGACCTCGCACAGTACATCAAGTCTTTCACCTCCATCTTTAGAGACCAGATTCGTCGTGACATGACGTCGTTATCTGGAACAAACGTGCACACCAGTCATTGCACTGAAGTAGTTGGTGTGTCGTTTGAATCCGTGAGAATTGTATACATGCGCAATATGTTAGAGGGACGGCTAAGCAAACATGAACTATAGTATGGTGGGAGGTGACTGCGAGATGGCGGCCGTCGAAAGCGAACGCGAAATATGCAAAACACAGCGGCGGGACAGATGCGCGGCACGGACAACTAACAAATGTGGCTTTAGCAGCGACTGCATAATTAAACACGTTGTACGAGTTTCCTAGAAAGCGACCAGTCATATGCAGATTTGGTGCATCCATGCGTCGCTTCAGTGTGAAACATTCCAAATGGTATTTCTCGACAAACATTTTTTTCTCCGATAATACAGCTGCAATTTCCGGCATTTTACGCACCCAATCTACGATATAATTACGAAGAGCACCACACATAGACGACACCGAAATACAGCTACCGTGTGTGGCAATCGAACATGCTTCCTCGATGTTAGTACAGTAACGCCTCATTCGCTAAGCTGCGACGTCAGATGGTAGGGTCTTGAACCGTATGTTCAACTTACCATGATAGGCGAGCGGAAGAACTCATCCATTAAACAAAAAAAGCGGGGAGGGGGGTAATCGAAACGTCACCAGAGTGTGCATCCCCCCCCCGCCCAAATAGCCAAGACCAATAGAAAACACACTTCGCAATAATGGACGCCAGTATGAAAATGTAAGTGCCTTATTGCTTATTAGAAAAAAAAATTGTGAATTTAAGGGCTTGTTTTCTTTTTTAGACAAAACACTGATGAGCAGTACCGGCTTTCCTGCAGTTAAGGCGGAACAAGTTCTTCAAGTGCAACATCAATCAGTAGCCCTCGGGCGCCATTATGGTTAAGAACGAGCACGGCCATAGGCCCTTACTTTAAACAATGACGAAAAAAAACCCGACGGACTCTAAGGTGTGCAGAAGAATGCTTCGCAATCCCCTGACATGATTAGGGGAAGCGAGACGCTCCTGTCCCCCAGTGAGCGCGCCTACGCTTACCACACCGAGATTGCAAGAAAGAAAAAGAAAAAAGGACTCCACTACATCTCAAACTTCTCGACGCAACCTAACCAGGGTTCTGGTTTCGATATCCGCAGAAAAGATTCTCTCCGGTAAAGACGCAGTAGCGTACAAGCACGCACGGATCTTGTAACCTCGCGCTTGGATAAAACACCCCACCACAGTTCTCCCTTTCGGGGCTAAGAAAACTAAGCAAATAAGTTAACCGCGATATCGTGCGGAATCCGTTTACCTCGGGCAACAACGTGTTCTTTTTCATGAGGTTTGCAAAACACAAACAACCAAGCATACATAAAGCACGTAGACGCGCTCACAGTAAGAACAACTCTACAACAAAGACGGCAGCACAGCACGTATACCGGAGTAAGTCTCTCAGAATCAAGTACTGTATATTTATAGGATAAGCTGACAGCCTATAGACCAGCGCTGAAAAAACAGGCGCTTGCTTGACACAGTCACTATGGTTCTCTTTCTCACTCCCTTTTTTTTTTGTTAGCGTATGCTTTACCGAACACAAGACAGTAGCATGAAACACGGCACATGGTGTAAGCACTATGACTTCAGCAAAGAAAGAAAGAAAGAAAGAAAGAAAGGAAGGAAAGAAAAACAAAGAAAGAAAGAAGGAAGGAAAGAAGGTAGGAAAGAAAGAAAGAAAGAAAGAAGGAAAGAAAGAAAGACAGAAAGAAAGAAAGAAAGAAAGAAAGAAAGAAAGAAAGAAAGAAAGAAAGAAAGAAAGAAAGAAAGAAAGGAACCACAAAGTAACCTCGAGAACCGCGGGGAAAGCAAACAATTCGTAGGCAGAAAGTGAACATCGCAGACAAGTATATACAGACCGAAACGACGAAGTGTCGGTGCTGATCATCAGAATTGAACGTGTGTCAAGATCGAAACAAGCGCCAGGACACAAACGACTCAATTCTAGAACCCATGCACTGTAGCCATTCGCCTTCTCTTCCTTGAGGATCTCCTTCGGTGCCCTAATCGCACAGTCGCGACGTAAAACACAATGATGCCTTCCAGAAACGAAGGCGAAATTCAAGAGAACACGTTATATATAAAACCGAATAGACCGCCTGTTCCTGAAATTCAGGAAATGAAAGAAGACTTGTGCCAAGCCAGAAAAAAAAAAAAAACGCTTGTTTTTCAGCGAAGTTAAGAATGCGGACGAGTTCAACGAGGATATGCGAGAGCAACGTAGTTGTGATTGGACTCGGTGACCGTGAGAAAACGCTTGAATTATCAATTGATGTGCCACACTGCATTCAAAAAGAAAAACAAATTAAAACAGTCTTCTTTCTCTTATTTGCGAGTATTGGCTTGCTACAGGCCTCACATTAATAGGACAAGTGAACACTTTACTCTCGTAAGAGAGTCACATAATCTAAAAGAGAGTAACAATACTCCTTAAAGGGAGTCATAAGGACAAATCTAAACTCACGGAAAAAAAGGAGTCGTGTATTTTTTTTCTATTTTCCTAAAGTGCACACTCATGCCCTCTAAGGAAAAACTTCAGAGCTACTCAGTTATCTTCGAAGCAGTGTCCAAACGTCGTCCACGTTTGGAAAAGTAAACAGGCCCATCGAATGAGCGGCGGACTGAACACTGACAAACACAAGCGGGAAGAGCCAGCAGGCGAGATGGAATTGAAAGTGAATAAGCAAACTTGTGGCCCTGAAGTCTCAGGTGGGCGTCACGTGAGCGCCTTGCGTTCTACCTGTCATCTATAGTGATTTGTTAACACTGAACGCGTGACAGCACTTGTAATATATTGCATGACAAAGAAGGGCTTGACAGGAGACTTGCCTGTGCCGGAAATATTTGTTGCTTTCGACAGCGAAATCGACCAGCAAGCCGTTCTTTGTTCACCCCGTATCAAAAACCTCCAATAATAATAATAATAATAATAATAATAATAATAATAATAATAATAATAATAATAATAATAATAATAATAATAATAATAATAATAATAATAATAATAATAATAATAAGAGAGTATGCGCTACAGAAGCAGGCAACAGTTAGCCCATCAAACGGGTACGTGCCACAGAAACTGGGTAAACCCCATTAAAAACATCCACCAACAAAGGAATAAGGCAACAGTTATGCCAGCATGTGGTTGCGAAGCGACGACCAGGGCCGTAGACACATAGTACGTAAAACTAGGGAACGGAAAAGGCGAAGGCGGTTGCCAGAAGGCTCCAGAGCGTTGGAAGGCCTACAACAACGACGACGTTCCCGTCTCATGTGTGCGACTAGGTTATGTTTTGTTTAACTCAACCCAATCTGCGCCTAGAGTAAACGTACAAACATAGCATCATCTAGCTAAAGCATATAGCAACGACCTAGAATAAACCTAGAAGTAAACTATAGAAGCAACCAGATTGGTTTTCAGAATCATGAAGTTTCGCTGTTTCAAGACTTGCGCGGCGTAGTGCGACGTTCGCGATTATTTTATTTACTTACTCATATTTATTATATCATTCATTCATTTATTTACATTTATTTATCTTCATGTAAATCTCGTTACAAGTTACAAACTACACACTAAACAAAAATGACCTGAAATAACCTCAAAAACTGGGTAAACCATTTGTCCTCTAGCGCACTACCGTTCCTGGGTTTTTTTTACCACCTACTACCGAGGTAAAAATTTACTCTCGTGCTAACTGAGTTTTTGAACGTAGGGAGAGTAGTAAATATTTACCCCAGTGAGGTTTTCAGCGAGTATAGAGAGAGCAAATTTTTACTACCTTCACAAGGTTTTTGAGGTGATTACTGGGAGTTATTTCTGGTGGTAAAAAAAAAAATTGACGGGTGCATTCGCCCAGAGACGACCAATTTATTCAATAGCAGAATTGATTGAATTTATTGAACGGCAGAATTGGTGACACATAGATTCACATAGAAACAAACACGCATACACAACAAATGCAGAATAATACACCACTAGAACAGACCGCACGCGTTGCTCTGCTACACTTCGACAATCCGGTATATATATAGGCACGACTTTTTGACCGGCCATGTAGTACCGGTAGGAGAGCTCTTTTTTTGCATCGATTAACAACAACGCTTGAAGGTGCAAGCGTAAGCTTCAGGTGGGCTGCAGGGCACTAAATGTCACACCGACTTTTTATTATAAATCTACACGATCTCACCTTTTTGATTATCCAATAATTGCTTGGCACACCGGGCTCTTTGCCCCACCCGTGTTAGCACTGCTGATGCACAAGTCCATAAAATATACCTAAGTACGCACAAAGCATGGTAGCTCAATGATTTTCATTGAGCGACGTTGCACAAACACAGTAGCAGCACGTATTCATCACAACGGGCGTAGAAGAGCGGTCCACGCCTGCATACAAGCTGCTTACCGATGGCGTTCTAGGCCTTTTCGAGGAGCACGGCTATCCGATGAAACACAGCTGGCGATCACAGAACACATATCCTGTGTGAATTTTGTCGTCATTTTATACACAAGTGAACACGTGACCGCTATCTTGCACGGACGGGGCGGTGTATGCATACTTCCAACGAAAGACCACCATCCGGGCAGGTCCGGGTTTTCTTCGTGCTCACCGGCCGCCACTTGTTGGTTCCGTCTGCCTCTAATCGGATTCGTGCTACATGTTTGAGAACAGTTGGTGCATGAGGTGGGCACTTCGGGCAGCACTTTACTCGTGCAGACATCGCCTACTGTGGAACAAAATATATGCGATGCTTCTTTCACCTGCCACGGCGACACACTCCCACTGGTCACTGGTGGCCGCGGCTCGGTGCCGACGACAGAGTGAAGCATTTTGCTTATTGCTTCTCCAGCAGGCAAGCACAGACGATGGCACCAGATTGATTTTGTTACCACTGGCAGATCTAGAGATATCCGCGAACTGGAGATATCTGCGACGTGCAGGTTCGGAGGCGCTCGGAAGAGCACGGTCGCTCGATGATCTAGGAAACACGTGAGATCCATCAGCCCAACCAGACACACAGATACCGAGCTTCTTGCACTGTCTGTCTCCAAAGCCACCGCCGAGCAAAAGCAACAATTTGCGAAAATATGCAGGACAACTTTCCACAGCAGGTTTTCTTTCTTTTTTTTCTCTCTTTTGAGAGCCCCCCCCCCCCCCCCCCCCGTCTTTTTTTTTCGTTCAAAGGATGCTGTTCTCGCTTATTGTGCTTATGCTGCCCCCAGTTCCAGTAAAAGTGCGCTGACTCGATGTCAGTCCAGAGGCACGGCGATGCAAAAAAACAAAAACAAAAAGAAAACATCTGTGGGCTTCGCGTTCGTTCAGTATTCACTGAGAGCGTCACCAAGGGGGTATGGGGCAAGAGCCGCCGAAGCAGCTGCACCTTGCAGTCACGTGGTAATAAACTCTGAAACGCAGGTTAAAAATCACGTGATAGAAAACTCCCCAAGTGGTAAAACTGGATTTTGACATCCTTTTACTACTTGCCTGAGAGGTGGTGGTAAAACTATGTCATGTACCATCTTTCACTCCTACGCGAGGTAGTAATTTTAAACGCGAGGGAGTTTTCAGAGGTCATGAGCCGGAAAAACCCCAAACTCGGATAGTTTTTGCTTACAGTGTACGGTGGCAGCGGCGCTGCACGCGAGAATCGCGGGGCTGGCGAATTCTCAGAATGCGGCCCCTCAAAGGTGAGCCGCTGACATGCGTATTTGTGTGCGCCGTTTACCAATGAACGATACTCTACCGATCGTGTGCTTGTCGGCCGTTCCTCATGTGGCCATTTGATCTTTTGCCGGTCACTTAATTATGTTCTTAAGATCATGCTAATATACATGTCCCACGTGCTTTTTTTTATTGAATTGTAGCTGATTGTTGATCCATTCTTGCATTTACCTTTGTAGGGTCAACAGCATAACAGCATAAGCTCTCACGTATAGCCACATTTCATTGCTGCTTGGATATGAAGGCGTGAACGTCGTTGTAGCGTGCAACAACTAAAAATCACACGTCAAGTACGAATTGTTGCCTGACCGCGATGGTCCCTGGCCTGCCTTCCTCTTTTTGTAACTTTATTGATAACCGAAGGAACCCAGTTGAAAAGTGGATGAGCATTCCGGACTCGTGGTGAGACGACTTCCAGCACACCTTGTTTCTTTGTACGAGTTTTTTTTTATGTGGTCACATGACTAACTTCGAAGAGCACTGACACGAAATTTCGCTGCTGAGACAGCCTGCAAGATCGATTCTTGTGAACATGCGCATACGACCAACCAAATCTTATCAGCGATTATAACTTCGGAGCTAATTACCTTGACGAACGAACTTCGCGCGCGCGATCAAGCGCTATACGCCGCACCTCGCGACACTGACATCGTCCAAAGTGACCTGAGGGTGACGCCCAAATTCTGAGACGTCACCAATAAAGCCGAGCTCCGAGATGGCGCAGCTAGAATGATGACGTCATAGTCGACATCACGTTTTTGCCGCGCTTGCGCCAGCAGGCTACCCAAGAGCCCGTGCCTATACTGCGAAAGCGTAGAAGCCTCAAGCAAATCGTTGCCACCATACTGCGATGACGGCGCAGCACATGCGGCAGGCCAAGGAACACCACCGATTGATGCAGGCAGTGCGGAAGTCCGTCACATTTCTGAATGCCTATATCTCACAATCGATGGCTTTAGCTGCACCCTTTCATTCGTCATTTTCAAAACACTTCCAAACCGAAACTCAGACTGCTCGGCGCTAAACAGACTGCAGAAATTATTTGCCGCGCACTGCAGCATGCGATATGGTTATAATAGACGCCGTGGATGGCTCCGGAAATTTCGACCATGTGGTAATTTTTTTACGTGCACTGACGCACTGACATCACACAGTACAAGGGCCTTTGGCCTTTCACCTCCATCGAAATGGGACTGTCAAGGTCCCAGGACCTTGACAGTCCCATTTGACAGACCGGGACCTTGGAGTCAGCAGCCGAGAGCAGCAAGCGATGTGCCGTGTCAAGTCTAATAGGCTCCGAACAACGTATTGCAGCAAGAAAACGTCAAGCAAAATTTTTTATTTTGTCAGTGTCCCTTCAACGTACAGCAAACGAACAAGGAGAGATTATACGTCTCAGAGAATCGAGTAAGTAAGTCAAATGTACAGTCCGGCAGCAAGAACACCGAGCGACAATTTCCTCGGAAAGTAGAGCCTCGCCACCTCTACGCTCAACGTGAAACCTGCAGCCGTTGTGCGAAACTCGATCGCAGGCGAACTATGTATAACATTTTCGTAGCCGTATGTTACTCACGTCATAAATACATGTGTCGCCTCACTGCGAGCGCGGCGCGAAGCCACCGCAGACACATGTTGTTACCATAGATTATGCACGCGCCTGTAACGTATAAAAAACGGGTCGCAGTGACTTCACCTCCCTTTCGCAAGTATACACAGTACTTACGGGTGCGCGCCATCGGTATCGATGCCTCCGCGCCGGAGATCTGTAGCGCCACTCTGCACGGAACGAACAAAGGAGAGCTCTGCAAAGATAAGGAAGGATCGCTTCCCTCTCATGATTACAGTGTTTGCCGCTAGGCAGTGCCTCAACAGACTGCCCGCCGAGTGAATCGAAGGTATGTGTTCGAACACGAGAAGATCTGTCTGAGCGGCAATAGAAAGGTGCTCTCGCTCAAGACACATCCTGTAGACTGAGACCACTTCCTGTCTCGTACCCTTTGAGTTTGCCCCACTCAATTTCAAGTGCGGCGCGACTTCAATTCAGTTCAATCCAATTTATTTAATTTACCAGAAAACGATCTGGAGGGACACCTGGGCAAAAAACTGTCGCAGCTGCTAGACGAAGGCCCAGGGTCACTTACACGGCAATAGCACATACATGACACATGTCAACAAGTGTTTTTACATGGCATTCGCATCGGAAGCATTATACATACAGATCAGCCTACATGACGCGTACACATAAACTTGTAACCATGACCCTTCGTACAAGAATGAACGGCAATGTGTTATTATAAAGATTATAAAGTGGGAAGGAGAGTGTGAAGGGGCTCTGACATGTAGAAATAAGAGCGTCGAAAGGAAAGGTCAACTTCTCGAGGTACCCCCGCTGTAGAGCGCCAGCTCGTTGTACCTCTCGTACCATTAAAAAAATCCAGTGGGTGTTCATCGAGAAAACACGTGGGCCTCTGCCACTTCACTACCGCTGTAAATGTAAAACTGCCCGGTCCAGTATCGTCAGTTTTCTCTTGGGCTTCGTCCAGTACATTGCAGTGAAGGGAACCGCGCAGATACTGACAAGTGTCGGTGCACATCGGATTGTAAAATTTTGGCTCACACCCCTATCTCCAATAGGCCAAGAATCGGTTAGCTCCGATTAAAAAGTTTAAAATATAGAAGAGAGGATACTTAGTTAATTTGTTTATTAATAGTTTCTAACAGAATTATTATTTTGAAATTGAAAGGGGGCTGCATCGGTTGTTATCAAATTAGAGTTATTTAGTGATGCAAGATAAAGTATGATGGCGCCTTTGGTTAGCTATCAAGCTTTGAAACCGTGGTTATAGTGCGAACGTCAATGACTCGAATCTTACACTGACGTGCCCAATGGTCAGCGCACCAAGGGATGATAGTTAATTTGAAGCCGTTAAACCTAATCCAATGATGCGTAACGGTGTATCTAGAGATCGCTTTCTCAATGTGGAAAACCTCCGACAAGAAAACAGAAAGTAGTCTACATCGTTCGACCCACCCGACACTTAAAACGAAGCGCGGAAGGTACGTGCCACGCCAGACTCTATATCTTTGTCTTTGTGCACGTATAATGTCATTGGCCTGGTGCACTTGTCTGTCGTGCGCCTCTCTCGCGGTCCTTCTCGATGTGAGCATCATTCCCTTCAACTCTTTTCTGCTTGCTTCCTGCTCTTCCCCCAGCAGTTCATGTCAGCCTCGTACACCTCAGAGACAGAAATGGATAAATACATCTGTATACGATAGAATAAGAGGAACTGCACAGCGTGAAATTCTCATCTGGACAGCTACTCTTGGTAAGGTAAAGTAAAAAAAGAGCACATAAGAGGACAATCGCATACAGTGAACTACAAACAGACAAGATATCCACACACCTTCTGCGCTTATGCCCAAACTATGTCACAATGCACCGACATTCATTTTGCAGGTTGTTGCGACTGGCGCCTGAGCTGACGAGGGAGCGGCGTAATTTCGGTCCTCAAACAAGTCGCCGTACGGCTGGCGGCCTGTGTCCACCAGACATTGTCCTTCCTGCAGCCGGAGGGTGAGCCATCGTGCCGCCACGACGCCACGAGCCGTTCACGAGACGACGACAAGTGCAGCATCTTCCTCGGAAGAGACAGCGTCGGCAGCCGCAAATCACCCCGCTAATTTAACGAGCAGTGCCGCAGATACTTTTGAGCTTGGTTGCGGCGGCCCTTTTGATGTATGCTTTCGTGAGCTTGGGACACCTCGCGCAGCGGCACACGCACGACGAGGAAGAGCCACATTGGTGACACATGGCAGTGCAGTGACATTGCCTCAATATTGGATGTTCACGTGGGCCGCACATGTTCGACACCCTCGCCGGTTGCGTGTGATCCGTTGATTTGGACAGTGCATCTGCACGCGTTCCCTGATCTAGGGATCTGAGGAGAACATACCCTTTATAATGAGCCACCCGGCTCATTCGAGAGAAAGCAACGTAGAGGAGCGGCACGTTCGAGAACTCGCCATGTAAGAAAAAGCTCGCCATGTACATAATGTAAATAAACCCTCTCTAATAAGTCAACTTCTTCCTGCCTCGACATCTTCATCCCGAATCTCCGGTGCCTGCAAACTGCGGTCGCAATAAGCCTTAGATGTGAAGCCGCTCCATCCGTTGAAGACGTCAAGAGCACCCTTATTGGTCTCCGAGGCCGTTGATTTCCGTTACATGGCTCACAGGATCTTCCGCACCGAAACGGGGTCTCCCTCTTTCCGTGACCACCTCGTCCTCCTCTGAGAGTCCACTATCCCGCAGCCAGCTCGACACACACACTTCATAATTGGACAACCGACGCTGTGACCATATAGGCGACCGATAAGCGGGGCCCTCCGCCGCTTATTACAGTATACACTCGCAGCTTCGAGCTACTCGTACGTCTGTATCGCTTCCGGCCCCATATCGCAACGGCCAGAGTCGATCTCCCGCGGGAGCGTGGGCTGCTGCGTTCCACTCACGGGCGGGTCGCCACGTAGCACGCAAAATTAGCCACCGCTAATTCCCTTTCTGTGCATTCTTCGATATGTATACTTTTAGCACTCCGGCCTGCGTCAGTGCTACAACCGCAACCAACGGATCAATGATAGATAACTGTCGACGTTTATGCGATCAAGTTGCAGGGTCTGAAAGAGCCGCTCTAAAACTAACATCGTAATGGCAGCGTACAAGTGGACATTTATTAACTGCTTTTAAGTAGCGGTGGTGAAGAAGAAGTCACGCAAACATTCTTTTTCTCACTTGCACTTCATCTTTGTAATTTCTTTCCCTTTCTCTCTGTAGATTTCGTATTATAGTAATGGGTTGGTAGGCAATAGTGTGGTTGACATCCATAGCTTACAACAAGTTTACTTGGCCGATCCCCCCAGAGTGGGTATGTGCCAGAGTCAACAGGCCACGAACAAACTAACTTGAACAGCGACTAACTCACTCAAGTCGACTTACATAGGGGACGTCGATGAAAACGAGCCCCGTGTCTCGCTCAGTCTCCTGGCTCTATTCCGAAAGAGAGCTTTCAGTGCGAGATTCCGTATGGTGTAAGTGCGTTTTTAATGCGGTGCACCTTTTGCGAGGTTAATTGTTACTTCAAAAGCGGTTACTGGGCCGAAAAAAAAAGTTGTCCGAGCTAGTTCTACGTAAAGAGCCCTAGGGATGTCATGTAGAAACGAAGAACTGCGATATAAATTAATGAACGAGGTAATGCAGGCTATTTGGTTGTGACCGCTGGCGTTGATTTTTAAAACATCAATGACGCAGACACAGGAAAGGACACAAACAGGAAGGCCGCTAGACATCGACTGATGTCTATAGCGTTATATCGACCATCAACTGTGTGTGTTCTCTCCAGTGTTTGTATCTTTAAATTTTTCTTGCGATACAAAAAATTAATGCCTATTATGTAAAACTAGAACCGATACGAAGTTCACACTAGAACGTGATGTTAATTTTTGAAAGCACATGCGTGTGCTGCGTGAAGTCAGCCGTATTAGCTCTCACTATACTAGCGTAGGCTGACAATTCACTGGTGCTGTTAACTTTTAGCAATCACTTTCATAACAACGTAATAAGAGAGTACGCGTATACTGTTACTAAGCCTATACTTCACCCGGTTCAACAAACAGTGCACCCTAACAGTCAGTTGCTAAAAGTTAGAAAGTGTTTTTTTTTTCTTTTCTTTTGGCAGAGCCACACCTAACTTTTAGCACCTAAACGCTGTGTGTGGCTCTGCCAAAAAAAAAAAAAACCTTCCCTATTGCTCAACTTCGCAATAGTTTGCTAAGCACCTGTAGCACTGCAGCCTTTCAAACACCATAGCGGAATTCCACCTTTTTTTATAGTTTAGAATGTCTGCGATCAATTCGAAAGCACAACTTTTCGAGCACACCGTACATAATCAATCACTACGCGAAATGTCCCCTCGAGCAACCGCGCGATAGCACTGATATATGCCGGAAGCCAACGCGACAGCCAAGAACGTTTAGAGAAGCGTCGACCTCGACGGAACGTGACTGGGGGCAATTTCATCCGAAGCTAGCTAAAGTACGTCCATACAGTCTCCTCCAGGGCCTCTATAGCTCTCTCTCTCCCTCTATCCCTATTACTTGCAACTCTATACGCGGTCAGTGCGGAAACAAAAGGACGACGTCGCGTCCCCCGGAATGTCCCTGCGCCGTAATGACGGCGACACGAGCTCGTTAATCACGTCCCGGCCTCAGCTGCAGTCCGTCGGCCACGGATGGGACCGCCTTCCTCATTCATGCGATATTAGGGCGCGCGCCTGCGCCCGTGTGCAAACACACAGCGAGCGAGTGTATACGCGAGCGCGATGGACACGAAGCATAACGCACATTGGAAACGGGCGGCCTCGCGTTCTCCGCTACACTTGATGAGCCGTGGAACAGCAATCGGCGTTCCGTGCGCGCACAAATCGAGGTCCCCTTCGGCCTCGATGAAACGTTTGCATTAAAATGTGCTCGAAGAGAGGTGCAGAGGAAACGAACTGTTAAGAGAAAACTAAGGTCATGGGTGCATTGGACTTCGGTATCCAGACTTGCGAATTTCGATTGAGCACGAACAACTCGAAACAACTTTTCGGTGCTTTTAGTTATGCAACGAAAGCCCTAAATGCACCCTCAAACGTGAACAGCGATCGTGGTAGCCGTCAGCACTATGGCGATATAAAAAAATCACCACCATGTGGTGACGCCCCGCTACGGCGTCTCCCCAGATGGTAAGCATTCGTGACCTCACGATGACGTCTTATGACGTTACTCAACAGGGCATAACGTGATGACGTCACCAAATGACATTGTAGTTTGGCCAAATGTGAGCCGATCCCGGAGGCCGCGCAGGACCACGTGGGGTGCAGACAGCTTTCGGGGAGGCGGAAGGCGAGACAAGGGGTTTGGGATGAATACGATCGACTTCGAAGGAAAATTAGATTGCATTCGCTTTTCAGTCGTCGTAGGCAACTAAATATATAAGGAGAACTCAAACGTTTTACCTTGTTAATGCACGTAGGGGCGAAGGCGAAGGCGGCGCCTCTATGAGACGCATGCCATGTACGCCAAGGCGCACGCTATTATAGTCGATGTGCCACGATTCATCAGAATTTCCACTTGCGCTACAACAGAAAATCTTACGCTGTCATGCCAAAAGCTTGAAATCATGTCACGTCAGCTTTTACTTCAGTCAGCGTCGAGTGTAAGACTATATGAGGCACAGCTTCCTAAAAATAACTAAAGGCGACTCTCCGGCGCTGCGATCGTTCAGCGAACATGGGAATGATGGGTAGTACACGGATTTGCCTAGTCTTCATGCTTGCACGGGCGTCGAACGCACTTGTGATTTTGTTTATTGCAGTGTTCTGCTTTTGTTTCGAATAAAAAGTACTAACCGTTTTGAACTTCATAACCCGTTTTGAATTGCTGAGCCTAAAAGGTTAAGGTGGCGAAACGTAACTGCTAAACCTTTGCTGATAGTCTTTTTTTTTTATTGCGACAAGGACTTGCCTTTAAGGCATAATATTTTTGTTAAATATGTGCTGTTAGGCCGGTGTTGTGTATGAAGTAGTGTCTTGTGGAATCTGTTTTCGTGTATCCAGCGGTTGTAACTGGCTGCGTCGCTGTAGCGAAGGCCGGCTTGAGCGAGGTGACAGGAGCATTCTGGCTGCAGCCCTTTACATGTCCATAAAAGGTGGTGTGTATCTGCTTGCATCGCAGGAGTGGGACAATGCGGACACGTATCACCAACTCGTAAATGTGACCAGTTCCATGACGATATAACGGCCTGTGTATAAGGGACACCCCTGCCCGAAGCCTCCTAAGCACAACTTCCTCAACTCGTTAAAAGCAGTTCCAAACCACACGAAGCCAAAAGGAGCCGGAAGTACGGAGGTTAGACAAATCCGTGTACTACCCACCATTCTCACGCAAGCTGAAGCACCGTGAGTTGCTGCTCCCATAAGAGCCAGAGTTCCGTTTAGTATATTTATACGGCACTTTGCGATCTGCTGTGACCAGTGGAAGAGCCCTTGGCTTACGCAGTTTATTCCGCTGCATTTAAAAAAAGACAGTTCTAAAGTGCGCAAACGCGAAGTATGGAACACGCAAAGCGTCACGCTTAAAGAAATAATTGCAAATGAGATTTAAAAAGGGAGAAATTGGTGTACACAACAGAGTATTGATGCTAGCATATGAAAAGTCGCCTAGAAACACCATTTCTAAAGCCCTCTACGTATCAAGTTGGCAAGATGGAGTGCGACATTGCGTGCCGCTCGGCTTTTACCTCTCCGCGTTTCGCGAAGGGTTGGGAATGAAGTGGAGCACGGCATCAATCAAGCCACGATCGATCGCATTTATGAATAATCGCAGACTCGCAAATAAGTCGAAACAACCAAGTCAGTGGAGAAAACATTCCGCCAATAGAATACTTTTTTTTTTCAGTCAGGGCAGCACCTGTTTTCTTAGGTATAGCGTTACTGTACGGATATATACCATACTCCAGCACCCCTAGCGGAGAAGCCACGCTTCGTACGCATAGGCGTATAGCAAATGACTCACACCTATATATGCGACGCCAACAACACTTGGGAGTCGATACAAGCTTAGCTCGAAAACGCTAAGGGTGAATATATATATATATATATATATATATATATATATATATATATATATATATATATATATATATATATATATATATATATATATATATATATATATATATATGCGACCCTGCCAAGAGACAGTGAAAGTCAGCGGCATTTCTAGTTATACGTCGTTTCGTCAAATAGAGCTTCCGCATTCTACGAACTCGCGTCTTGTTTGAACTCTAGAAATATACAGCGTGTGCACAGTCTGTGCGCATGCAGAAGAGGACAGTCATTTAAGTACTCGTTACATACACTGGCAGCCATACGCAGCCATACGCAAGTCGAAGTACTAGTTATTTCAATCCGTGAGCAGCTAAACAGTTCTATCTCTCTTTCTTTACCGGTCAAAAGAAAAATCTATCTATCTATCTATCTATCTATCTATCTATCAATCAATCTATCTATCTATCTATCTATCTATCAATCAATCTATCAATCAATCTATCAATCAATCTATCAATCAATCTATCAATCAATCAATCAATCTATCTATCTATCTATCTATCTATCTATCTATCTATCTATCTATCTATCTATATCTATCTATCTACCTGTCAAGTTCTAATAGTTACTTAGAGGCGCATTACTTACGGTATGCGCGCATATAGGACATTGAAAGCTAACGGGTCACACACTCGCGTGCTCGCATCCTTTCACCGTGACACAAGCGAGAGCCGACAAATCATTTCTTGCTGCTGCGGCGGCGACATTAAAACGGGTGCACGGGCGTGGCTCGTGCCCCGTTCACACTCCCGGCTCACGCAACGGGCGACGCGGGCTGGCCACCCTCGACCGCGTGCATATATACGTTGCAGTTACGTTCAGCACAGTTAAAAGGCCCCGCACTCACAACCACGGCCGTCGGTATAACCACCCTTCGCTTCATTGATTACTTAGTTATTCTAGCGCGAGACATTCCGCGCGAAATGAACAGAGTTTTCAGGAGTTTATTATACACGTCAGCACACACAAAAAAATTAATAAAAAATCTACCAGTTCCGCTTCGCTCACACTTATTAAAGAACGATGCTGCAGGCCTTGTCTTCATCATCATGGTTATCATCATCATCATCATCATCATCAACAACATCGTCATCATCATCATCAGCAGCAGCAGCAGCCTGACTACACCCACTGCACAACAAGGACCTCTCCCATGATCCGCCAGTCAATCGACAGTACCTTTGGCGTTCAACCCCCGCTCCACATAAAATTTTTAAAATCTTGCTTGCCTCTCTCTTTCTCTCTCTCTCTCTCTTTATTACCCACCGAAAAAAAATCTCCCCTGCAACCCGGTCTTGTGCCTTCTGCTGCCACGTTATACCTGCAAACTTCATCAAATCTCATC
The DNA here is from genome assembly GCF_043290135.1 of Rhipicephalus microplus. Lineage (NCBI taxonomy): Eukaryota > Metazoa > Arthropoda > Arachnida > Ixodida > Ixodidae > Rhipicephalus > Rhipicephalus microplus. The sequence goes on along the minus strand of NC_134704.1, from coordinate 46,757,592 downwards.
TTCATCAGGCTATCACATTCCTGTGTTTTGCAAGTCTTTCAGACACGTTGTATCACTGCTCTTCATCAATAAACACTCCCGTGTTAAGCTCTTCGAAGAATCAGTATAGCCATCACCTTCTATAACGACAGTCCGACTCGGGGGAGCAGCGGCTACGGTGCTCGGCTGAGGTCGCGGGTTCGATTCCGGCCGCGGCGGTCAAATTTAGATGGAGGCTGAAAGGTAGAGGCCCGCGATATAGTTCTGTACCCGCACACTGTGTGGCGTCAGCGCGCTAAAGAACACGAGATGGTCGAAATTTCGGGAGCCGCTCCGCTACGGCGTCTGCCATAATCACATGGCGGTTTTGGGACGCGAAAGTTTCTTTTTATTATTATTATTATTATTATTATTATTATTATTATTATTATTATTATTATTATTATTATTATTATTATTATTATATAATGACAAAGTATGACGTGACAGTGGTGCGTCCGTGGGAACGCCCACACCAATTGTTGAGCCAACTGTTGCCGTGTTCCTCTTCAGTAGAAGCCATGTGTAGTAGGACTCACCCAATTTCAGCAGCACATGCGAGCTTAAGAGAGAGAGAGAGAGACTCTTTATTAGAAAAAAAAAGAGAATTTTTGCCGTAAATCATGGCTTTCCTATGTGAGATGTCGTATTATTAGAGCCCTTCCGGCAAGGCCAATATTGGATAGGTAATTTATCAATGAAAGAATGACCCGACGATGCTTGGAATGTCCGCGTACAGGGCCTAGTATGTCGCGCAACGGTAATTGTTCGTGGCAGATCATGTCCATTTCTTGTTCGAACAGTTGCCTCTCATCACGGTACGCGGGGCATTCGAGTAGTATGTGCTGCACTGTCTCTATGCTGCCACAGTTATCACGAGGCGGACTCGAGTACGCCCTATTCGGAACATGCAACTGTTCGTGTATGCCACGTTCAGTCGAAGACCACGATATAACGTCTCTAGGTGGTGAGGGAGTAGGTGGGAGAGTTTAGCGCTCAGTTTTCGCTCAATACAATAGAGAAAACTATTGTTGTGAAGTGGCGAATTCCAAAAGTAGTCTTTTTCTTCGTATAGGCATATCTTTTCGCGATGTTCCAAGCATCGGCTTTTCTAGAAAAATATTATATTATGATATCATAATGAAAATATGATAATAATTACTTTCTGATAGCCCCCAGATATTTATGTGGCACATACTCGTTTGTTGGGCTAACCATTGCCTTCATTTTTAGTGCACCGGTGGTGAGTATTAGGACTTACCCGATGTCCTTGGTGCATAGTCGTTTATGATGCCCACCCGCGTTTCCCAGGATCCAGAAAATGAAAGCCTCACCTGCGGGCGCAAAAATGACTATCAAAACAGAACAGGAGCTATAATCGCATACAGCAACGTAATCGTGCAGAAATATACGCAAGCACACGAGGGGGTCTTGGTATGTGTGCCAATATATATATATATACAAATACCATTCCACAACATCCGGCCGGAAAGAGTTGGGCGTGGACCCCCCCCCCCCCTTCCTTCCTCTGACCCCCACCTTTAGTATTGTGGAGGCCCCTAGCGGAGAACAAACAAAAAGCCACGCTGACGTACGACGAGGAAATCACTTTCTTTCGTATCTTATACCTGCCCTTGCGCAGTGAATAAGGCAGATATGTCAATTCATGAGACGAATGGTGACGCGTAGTTAAAAGCGACATATGCGGCGGACATTAACCCTGGGCCATAGCGGTGCGGAGAAAGCACTCCGCCTAAATGACGCCTTCAACGTCGCACCTCGCCCAACCGAAATAATAATTGTGGCATACAATACCGAATATTCTAACGTTTAGCGAATCGTTGAACCATTACGCTTGACATACGGGCCTACCGAGCATACGGGCTTAGCGAGTATATACGGAGCCACGTTATAGCCGAATGAGTTCACGCATAGCCTCGGCCTTCAGCTCTACGTTCAAGACCTAACGAAGAAGAAAACAGAACCCGTAAAACGTAATATCGTTCGTGAATTCACGAGTACTAGTTGATATGTGGTTGCACCCTTACTTAACGTAGGGAGCACTGCACGCAACTGCTAAACAGCAGTAAATAAGTACACATTCCCCGTTTAAATGCGCAAAAAGGGCGAAGCTTTTACAGTCGCAGTAGCTCGCGTCGTTTCGAACGACCCCAATTACTCTGCACTGCACGCAGCGCGAGGACACGGAGCGCCAAACTGAGGCACGAATGTATTTGTCCAGAGCCCTCTCAAGGAAAGTGGGCGGAGAAGAAGGAGAGTGGTTGCGATTTTTCAAAGGAACTCAGCGTCGAACGATGGCGTTCAAGCAAACACACGACCTAATGTCAATTGCACAGAAAACCCCGCGTCGCAACGGTGAATGGTTGAAAAGAAAGCCGGACCATTTGGTATGAACTCATTGTGGAATAGCGAACAAAAACAAAACAAAAAACTTCGACGATGCTTGAGCATCCGCAAACGCGTAATGGGGCCCCGTGCGCAGTCTTCTCACATGCTAGCCTCGCTTCGGTTTTCGGTGCATGCCTCAACCACGTCACAAGAAGACGAGCGCCTGTAAGCGTAACATTGGCCGTTTCAAACTGTCCTATAGAGAATGCCTACTGCAAGCACAGTTGCGAAGTGCCTACTACGCCAAAATATTTCTTCTGAAGCGTAAGCTACAGTGGTCAAGGTCGAGCAGTCTCGCGAGGCTTATCAAGAGCAGTGTTGCGCATGCCTGGGGTGCAGTGTCGTCACACAGCTCGAGTGCCGGAGGAGGCGTGGAAACTCGTACCCCCGTATTCTCGAACGACCCTTCACTCAACGCTTCACCTTCACTAGAGAAAGTCGACGGAAGCGCCCTCTCTCGTCACGGCAAGTCACTGCATATCAGCGATAATGTGGTGCGATTCTCGAGCAGAGCAGCGTCATTTTCAGCCGAGCAGTGGCGCCGTGCTCAGCTCTGTCAAGTGAAGGGCGAAAGTCGAGTCGAGGAGCGTTTCTGAATACGGGGGCTAGAGTGACGTGTACTGACGGTTGACTCGCGTGAGCTCGCTTGCTCGTCGTCTGTCCACCTATCCATCAGTGCGTACGTCCTGTTCGTCCGTATGTCCATCTGTCCGTACGAATATCCTGTTATAGCCAAGCAAAGTCACTGCTAAGATTGTACAAATCAGCTAATTGGGCCCACTACGCGTCCACTAGGCGACCTGCGAACTTACAGAGCTGTTCACACTGTTGACGCTTTTGCAGATGATGATAAGTAAATATGTCTCAACGCGCTTTAGTGGGTGTGCCTTTAAAAGAGCAACTCGTTGCAGAATTCAAATGTTTGGCGCAGGGCGCAATTTCATGAGCTTCTACAACGCGTGTTATATGCGTTGAGCAACCCTGCCAACTAAGTCATATTCGTACAGCGTCTTTTTTTATTATTTTCGAAGTAGTTTCACACTAAGGAGTCACCCTATGTTCGTAGACCTGCTTGCCGCGGCGACTCTTGGTGTCACGGGGAATCATTGGTCAGGTACCAGCTTGTGATAAGATCACGTGCTACGTGACGCCAACAGGCCAAAAAAAAAAAAAGCATTTCACACTCGCCTTAATAGCTACTGGCAGCGCTGACTGACGCTCCCACCTTTGAATGCACACACCACTGAGCTACGGTGGCGGTCATATCCCTCTGTCCACTTTATACAGAACTGTCAGTAATGCTCACGATGATGATAGTCTGCAAAGTGGACAGAGGGATGACCGCCACCATAGCTCAGCAGTAGAGCATCGGTTTCTGGCGACGGTAAGTTATCTTACCGTCCCCTCGTCTTTCTTACCACTTACATTGCAATCAGTTCTAAGAACATCCTTTATACGTTCTTCGGATCCATTTTCAGTTAGTTCTAAATATTAATGTGTCTAACAAAGTTCGCTATTTGAACTTTCGGTCTGCAGCTTAACTAAAACCGCAAACAGAGGACTTTCAGTTCTAAATGACAGATGGTAATGAAGTTTTCCTCTTCTTTTTTTTCTAGAAAGCTAGAGCATAAAAAGAAGACGAAGCCATTGCGCGACACATGTGTGGGCCAATCACGCTGCGTGGGTGTGCGCCACATATTCAAGGAACTTGTCTTGACTTGCCTTCCTATAAGCAGGAGCCAAAAAAGCAAGGTACAAGCAATCAATCAATCAATTAAGCAAGCAAGGAAGCAAGCAAGCAAGCATACGAGATGAAGAGCATGAGAACTCGCCCAGCGTGGACTATATGCATCAAAACTAGCCAGTTTGATTATTAAAAACTGTGATACAAAATAACTAGCCACAGTCAGTAAATTTTATTATGTTTTATTTTATGTCAATGCCATTTGTTTTACAGATGGCATTTATACGAACGGCTCAAATATCTTAATTTATATAAGGGTCGTGGCTTAAACCCACACGACGCGCAGTCCATAAATCGCACTGAACGTAGGCAGAAAAACATCTGATGTCGTGTTCCCGACATCATACACAAGAGAAGATGCGTTGAGGCCAGTCTGGATAAAACGACGAGAAAATGAAAGAAATGATCCACGCTTTGTCCGATGAGCCTCCAGATTAATCTGACTCGCACAAACGGCGCACTGGAGAGCATAGAAAGCTTGCCGACGAGATATACAATATGAACACTACGCAACCAATACGACAGAACCACCCCATCCACTGCACCCCCCCCCCCACTCCGCCCGGCTTCTCACAACTAAACAATGAGCAAACCAAATAAGTTCAGCCTTATCAATAACCTCCCAGCAGGTATAGTTAGGCACACGCGCTGCCGCTATTTGTGACCAATGATGCAACTACGTGGTCTTTGATATAGCAGACTGCAACTCTACAGGGCCAGTAGTGCGTACGAAACAATCTACACGGTTTCGTATGAACACATTGCAGAACAGAAGTCATTGTAACATACGAAGTTGTGTATAGTAGAAGCACGCGACTCGTCAAAAGTGCAAGAGAACATTTGTATGTTCTGTATTAACAGTCGCGACATGTTTGATATATATATCCGCTCACTGTCAGATTATACGCGAAGGTTAAGCGATGAAATGGGACATAACCATAACTGTCACTGAATGCCTTCCGCAGGCATTGGATGACGCTCGGCGCGTTCTGTCAAGTCTAGACCCCCGGTAAAACCTGTCAGCCTGCCTGCAGCGGCCAAATATCGTCTCACCCTAACCCGATCGCTAGAGTGGAGCCCTTTCCCAAACAAGCTGCGTATCGGTTCGGATCGCGAGGCTGTGTCACGTCGGCTGCTGAGGCGACTGGAGGCGACGGTCTGACGGCGCCCCCTACAGCAACGTCGTGATGGGAGAAATGAAAGAAAGAGAGCTAGCTGATCCGGCGGGTTTGCTTGCAGTCACGCAGATGGGACCGTTTGTTTGCCGGTCATCCGATCACGTTAGCACGACGCCTCGCGTCAGGGATAACGCTGAAATGCATATAGTTAGCGCGACTAATTATGTGCAGCGAAACGGACGCCCGAATACCATCTTAAGGCGCGTCACTTTTCGCCAGCGACACGGTTCACGGTTTGGTTGAGATGGTTACAGTATACAAACGCTAACAGTCGGGGAACTGTAACAAGGGCTCCCGGCTTAGTTTGCCTATAGTGCCCCGCAATGTTTTCGCGAAGAGACCTTACTCAAAGTTTCGGCTCGTTGCCAAATGCACCAATTTACGTAGCCTCCTGGTTTTTGCAGCGAAATATGTTATGAGATTAGAACTCACTTCACATTCAGCGTCGTAGGTGTCCACCGCCGCTGCCCGTAACCAGTTTCGCACGAAATAAAAAAAGGTAAATAAAGAAACAAAGGACAAAACGGGATTCGAACCCAGGTCCGCTGCGTACCAGCCCAGTATTCTACTAATAATCCACGCCGGCTCTTGAACTCATTTGAAACTGGCCTTAGGGAGGCTTGATGTCGGGAAATGAATCGCGCTAACATGAGTAGAACATCAAAGGAACAACTAGGCGTCACACAATGCGAATTGCGTAAATAGTGGGTCGTCCAATGCATCACAGCAGCTTGCCCTTGTACACCTATTAGGTGTGGCTCATACCCACTTCAGGCACAATTCCTCATGGTCGTAAGCCACTGCATAAAAATATTGCCCAATGTTCCTAGCAAGTGTGTAGCGGATACCCAGCTTCTCCGAAGAATGATGAAGGATAGAATAGCGAATACCGGCCTAATACACAAAAATTACGATTATTTCTGGCGTACAGTGGGTACCCAGCAAGTGTGCTTGTAGCAGTTAACCAAAGAGTTATTTAACGAACAGCACTGTCACAGCGAAATTATTATTATTATTATTATTATTATTATTATTATTATTATTATTATTATTATTATTATTATTATTATTATTATTATTATTATTCGTGACAGTCAAGTCTTCCAGGATGTCTGACATCCACAAACTTTCTTGCCCCGTCGCGGTGCCCTAGTGGCTAAGGTACTAGGCTTCTAACCCGCAAATCAGGGGATCGAATCCCGGCCGCGGCGGCTGTATTTTCGATGTAGGCGAAAATGCTGTAGGCCCGTGTGCTCAAATTCGGGCGCACCTTAAAGGACCTCAGGTGATAAAAATTTCCGGAGCGCTTTACGGCGTCTCTCATAATCATATGGTGATTTTGGGACGTTCAAGCCCACATATCAGTAAATAAATAAATAAATAGTCAATTCGGTACATACACACACCCAACCCGAGTACACGAATTGCAGAAAAATGTCTGCAAGCCTAAAGAAAAAAAAAAGCCGAAGATACGCCGACTTCGGTATCAGCAGGAGCAAGAAGAGCAAGCCCGAGAAAAAGCCTGTACGCCACACTAAAAGGCTCTACTGGGACGTGGGCGCTAATAAGCGAGCTCATCGCCTAGCGTCCGCCAGTCGATAAAGCTACGTACACCGAAGCTCAATTACGCCTTCTGAATGATTACACGCATGCTCGCTGGTCCACACCGAGGTCTAGATAGAGAAACATATCTAATTAGCACAAACACAACAGAACAAAATACTAAAGAGAAGGAATGACAAAGAGTCCAAACACAGCGCTGCGTCCGGTCTGTTTTCAACGTCTTGTATGTCGATCTTGCGCTAATAAGATGTGTCTCAAGTAAGCAACACCTACCAACTAGACCAACTCTCACAAAGTGGAGAACTCTCCCACATCAAGAAAGACCAGAAAGTGCACTGTTTACCGTCCGTCCGTCCGTCCGTCCGTCCGTCTGTCTGTCCATCTATCTATCTATCTATCTATCTATCTATCTATCTATCTATCTATCTATCTATCTGTCTATCTATTTTTGGCTGGCAGTACCACTTTGAAAGCATACCTTTTGAAACGGAACCCCTCCCCCCCTATCTCTCTTTCTCATGGCCTCGTTAAGTAGAAGTAAACCTAACCGAGTGCATCTAGCGCATATACGCACATAGCACCTGTCCCACGCTGGTGACACCTGGGCGGTGTGATCGCGCTTGTGCATCAACGGCGCCACGACAGCAGCGGTCGTGACGCTGGCGGGCCCAATTACCGGTGACAGACAGGATGAGCTTATGGGACGACGTCGACGACGGTGGTCCCGGCGGGAGCGCGGTGCTTTGGTTTTTGCCGGAGCTGCGACGCACGTGCAGCTCGAGGAAGCTACGCACGTGAAGGATATTCGACGTTAAATAAAACTTTCGACGACTTTAGTTTCCGCGTAACCGAAAAGGGCAGAAACAAACGCGCGAGAGTGCTAGCCAGAAGCGGAAGCATGGAAACGATGAATTAGTGAATGAATGAACGATGATAAAAAGGAAAGCAGTGAAATACAAAAAGTGAATTGTTGGAAATAATAAAAAAAATTAATTAAGGTCTAATAAATCGATGAGTGGATGAGGCAAGGAGAGGACGGAACGAGACTATAATGGCAAATCAATGAATAACTAAACGACGGACGGAAAGATTATGATGGAAATCTAGCGTTGAATTAATGAATTTTTACGGTTATACACTTACTCTTTGAAACGCACAGGTACCTTGAGGTACATCTGGTATGTATTTGAGAGATCGTATCTCGAACATCAAAGTGCCGCAGACAACTGAAACTCACTCAAAATAACTGCCGCGCACGCTGTAAGCTAATCGCGAAAACATTGCTTAAGGTGAAACATTTGTATTCAGTATCCAACACTAATACCAAAGCAAGGCGAAAATTTAAAGCGAATACTTCCTAGCAAAGTTGTAAAAATATGTATCTATATATCCAAAGCCAATGGCCCTTTTCAAATTATTCGGGCTCCGTATTTTACGAGTCTGCATTTCTACCTGCAGATTTTTTTTTCTACTTATTCACCGCGTAATCGATTTCATCTTTCCTTCTTACTCCCTATTTTTGTCAACCTCGAATTTCAATCAACAGAAACGTGGCTCCTGCGCTAGCTGTGTTCTTGATTGAAGGAGCCATATGATGTAAAACATCCTTGTGGGGAATAAAATACTAAAAGATACACCTATCCACGTGGTTGACGAAAAATGAGGTGGCGGGAAAAAGGTATTACCGATATGAAATATTTCAATTCACTTCACTTTTATTTCCTTAAAGACCCCCTGTAGGAGTATTACATAAGGAGTGGTGTATAACAGAAAAAGAGAACCATACAACGGTGTTTTTAATGCACTTCTGCAAACTTAGATGGGTTAGTGATGACACAGATGGCGTGAGGACGGCCATTAATGTCTTTTGCTGCTCTTACGAAGAATGAGGCTTGGAATGCAATAGTCCGGGTAAGCGGTATTGCGACTTGTAACGGATGACCAGTGCGATTGGATATGTGCGGAGGGGGCGTGATGTACAGTGGATGATTCAATATGTTTCTCTAATAAAAGCGTCCACTGAATGTATAACAGTATAACACGCAGTTGAATTCCGAACTAAGAAAGGAACTCTTGAAATCACCGTTTCTTTTATAAGACTCGCCGAGAAAACTGTTATAAAATCATTCGCACGGAATTCGTTTCAGATTACATCCTCAAGTAATACGAGCCAAAGATGTATTTTTGTTTATTTTTTTAGTTTGACAATGTCTGCTGGACGAAACTATATGCGGAAAAAAAATTAGGATATCTTCTTCTATCCGGAAGGTGGGGCCAAGCGAATTTAGCGTGTGCACACCTGATCTTTCTTTCTTTCTTTCTTTCTTTCTTTCTTTCTTTCTTTCTTTCTTTCTTTCTTTCTTTCTTTCTTTCTTTCTTTCTTTCTTTTTTTCTTTCTTTCTTTATTGTAATATTTCTTCTATATTTTTACTTCTATATTTGTATATTGTAATATTTCTTCTATATTTCTATATTTCTTCTTTCTTTCTATATTGTAATAAGTGTGCGTATGTTAGACCTCAGTCGCACGTGTCAAGGGACATTTTTCTCGGACATTTTGGCAGCAAAACGTTTCAAGTAATCGTGCTTAGACATTCACTTACTGTTTTTGTTGCATAAATACTGCTTCCAGGTGTCCATGTAGTTCACCTTTTCTAAACATGAGTGCCAGTTGAAAACCGGAAGGAAAAAACTTTTTCGTTTTTCAAATCTTGCACAAGGAAGATTAAAAATCAGCATTTCCTTGCACGACTCGCGAGAATCGGCGAGTATTTGTAGAAGTCAGACAACCACGTGAATTCGTAAGCTCGTCACGAGAATGCCCTTCACGAATTTTGAGCTACCTCATTCCAAAAACAAAAAAATGCGAATAAAAAATAACTTATAAATATAGGACAAACTTCAGGTCACAATCTCCTAGGCTTACGCCACGCCGTTCTCCAATTACGGAACTCCTGTCATTCTTGCGCACTCACAGAAACGCCCGCGCCTGACGGTTCCTCCTCTTTTTTTTTTTTTCGACATGCCTGTTTACCTCGACAGAATGCCTGCGCGAAACAAGTGGCAAGTGTTAAGCTAGCGCTAACATTAAAAATTATTGCTAATATATGATCTGCATACACGGATACACAAGGACACAGAGGAAAGAGGGAGAGAGCAAGCTGGAAACTGCCACGGACGGGCACAACACCTGCAACGCCTGCAAAGAAGAAAAGCAACCACTTCCACATGAACAGTGCATGTTCGCATTAGGCGTTAAGCGAGCAATGTCTGCCGATGAAAAGACGCACTTATTACGATAAAGATAATAATGATAACGTAACGGGAGAGCCCTGGCTTTGCAGGTCCTCAGTAATTATTTAGGGTGAAGTCGCGCTTCTGCGTATACCATGAAAAATAGAGACGTGATTCAAGGAGTGAAAAACCAGAGGCTTGTAATAGGTAATTCGTGTCTCCTTTAAGCGGCAGACGAAGTCCGTGCCATCTGGAAAACCCACACATCGCACGCCATCGACGTTATCACGCGTGCGGTGACTGATAACGCTGTACGGAATTCTCCTTGTATAGGCGAGACTTGCGCAAGTTTCGATAGACAGCACAATTACACGAGAATGAGCAAACCGACATTGCGCATGTCTGTTGCTATGACGACACACGCGCAATGCGGAAGAGGAGAAAATAAAAAAAAATGCGTGAGGTCCAATTTCAAAAGCACCCGCTTTAGATGGTTTGCTACCTTTCTATAGTCAAACAAGTCGAGAGATCGCTGTAAAACTAACAAACAAAGAAACAAACATATGGTACTTGAAGTGAATAGAACGCTCGTTGTGGAAATCATCTCGCGCAGTGGACTGCAGCTGCCTCGTTTGCCACGACTTTAGAAGGTAGCATTCGCGCAAAACTCCCTGATCACAGCATTCATTCGTAATACTGTAATAGCCGTATTGGGAGTGATAGGTTCTGCGACTCCACAAGTAGTCGCATAGTCATAGATAAACTGCGTTTGAAAACATGCACCCCGGTCATATTGGCTTCTCGGAAGAGCATTAAAAAGGGGCAGATAGGAGCGGTAAGTTAGAATGATGGGCAGCGCGTAAGCTCCTTTTTGTTTGCTTTGACACCCGCACACACTCTAACACACACACGCACACGCAAACACGCACATACACACACACACACACACACACACACGCACACACACACATTTATTCTATCTAAAGGCTGGCAACGCACCGGAGGTCTAGTGGTTATGGTGATTGAGTGCTGACCCCGCAGGTCGCGGGATCGAATGCCGGCTGAGGTGGTCGCATTTTCGATCAAAGCAAAGACGCTCGATATCTGTGTACTCGGATTTGGGTGCAGGCTTAAGAACGCCAGGTCGTCAAGAGTTCTTGAGCCCTCCACTACGGGGTCTCTCATAGTTATATCGTGGTTTCAGGACACTAAACATCTTTCATTATTATTATTATTATTATATAAAAACTGACATCACTGTACAAAAAAAAATATACGGACGAACGAGCAAAATCATTAACGAGATTGGGCAGACCAGCACAACCAAAAGCAGCGAGACGGAGGGATTGTGAGAGAAGGAGGAATGAGGGAGAGGCGTTCTTCTATGCACCGCAATACGGATGCCTGTTGAACCACCGCGATTAGCCTCGTGTTTCAGCGGGAAGATGAAATCCGTCTTCCTGCCACGCAAGCGGGGCGCCTTATCGCCAACAGCGCTCTATTTCCGTTTCGTGTTCGCGGGTACTATCCGCCAGAGAACATTTACGCACTCGGAATTCGACTAAAGAAAGAAAAAAAGAAAGAAAGAAAGAAAGAAAGAAAGAAAGAAAGAAAGAAAGAAAGAAAGAAAGAAAGAAAGAAACGCTAGGACACGGAGCAGTATACAGGAGCGGACCGAGCAAGATGGGCCCGACCCTCTCATTATGGCCGCACATGCGAGGCAAGATAGAGCACCCAAACGAAACTTCCTCGACGAGGCAACGAACTTGAAACACGCGCAGCCAAGTTATCCCGTATAGAGCGCCGCAAGTAACACAACTTCGTAGGAAACTTGGACCCCGCTCGCGACGAATTAAACCAAGCGGGATATGACCAAACATACCACCCCAGCACCCAATAGGATAATTAAAAAAATAAACTGCGAGAGAGAGAGAGAGAAGAGTATTGCAGCACTCCCACCAGCGACGACAGGATCTAAGATTACATAAACCTTTATCATCCTTGAACAGCAGTACAGCTCATAATTTAAAGCGAAAGTCTTGGTTGTCTCATTAAACACGAAATGTCATCGTAGGCGTAAGCGCCGGTGGCGTCAACACGAGCGACGCATCGGAATCGTCATCACGAGATGACGCCATCATGGCATAAGAAACGGCAAAAACTTGCGACGCTCCGATGACGTCACACAGCATCACGTTACACGATGACGAAATCACACGACACCATCGCTCGGTCAAAGGTGGGCTGATCATGGAGACAATGCGAGACGGCGAGGTGCAGAATGCCGCTGATCTTGGAAGCAGTGCAAAACCGTAAGAGGGAGGGGGGGAGGAGGAGGCGGCGGCTTTCGCATTTAAGTTATTGTACGAAAATCCGTAAGGCATAGAGTTTCCCTAAAATTAACTAGAGGGGACATTGGCGCTGAGATCCTTCAGCGACAATGGGAAAGATGGTTAGCACACGGATTTTTCCTGTCTTCGTGCTTGCGGGCCTCGAATCGCACTTGTGGCTTCGTTTATTACTGTGTTTCGGCTTTGTTTCGAAGGAAAGAACGAACCGTTTCGAAATTCGCGACCCGATTCGAGTTGGTGATCCGAAAAGGTGAAGGTGGTGAAGCGTAACTGCCGAACATTTGCCGATTGTTGTTTCGTGACCAAACAGCCTCAAGTCATGCGAAGCCGAGCGGAACGTGAAGTACGAAGATTAGGAAAATCCATGTACTAACCATCATTCGCACGCTCGCTGAAGCACCATGCTAGCCGTGCATTGCAGCTTCGATAGACACTAGCGTCATAGTTCTCTCTCGTGTATATATAAGAAACTTTATATATATGGCCTAAGGGACCCTGTGGGTTTTTTTTTATTTCTTTCCTAAAATGCGTAAGCATTTATACGCCGTCTCGAGGGGAAAAAAAACTGTATGTGCTTCTCTCAGTATCTCGAATGTGTAGTCACCGCCTTTTTTTTTTTGTGCGCGGTCCACGCTGGTTTTCATGAGCAACGGGTCTGAGAGTTCGTTCCGGCAGCCGGTACTAAACTATATACAAAAACCACTAAGGCCATCTAGTGATATAATTCCAAAAGACATATACATATAACGCCATATATTGAACAATTCATAAACTAGAGGTGGCTACAAGCTACTACTACGACAGAGGAGGGAACGACCCATACCCTTAGGAGCTTCGCCCCTACATATTCCGCTCATGTCCACTCAGATGGCGTTGTGGGGCACGGAATTGGCTGTAGAGGCCCGGCCGGTGCAGTTGTCTGGATTTTACGACGCTGGCGCGGGACACAGGAACCGACGTAGCGCGCGATGCCAGTAGAAATACCGGGCCAGTAGAAGCGACCTCGAATGCGATCGTGAGTTTTTTGAATACCAAGATGTCCGGCAGTCGAGTCGTCGTGGAAGGCTTTAAGCGCGTCAAGTCGAAGAGAGTGTGGTAACACGGGAACCCAGCGTTGACCAACAGGGTGGTAGATGTGACGGTACAGAACTCCATTCTCCAGCTTAAATCGCAAGAGTTGACGACGATGCCGCGCGTTAGGTGGATGGGAAGTTCCCGAGAGCTGGTCCCTAATACGCCTACAGTAGGGATCACACAACTGGCAGGCGTGAAGTGTGCGCTTGTCGTCCGATAATAGCTGGTCTATTGAGGCGAGCGCGGGCGCTGCAGTTGAAGTGATTGCCGAACTTTGACCGATGCTGAGCTGGGAATTTGGTAGCGGGCAGCGCGAAAGAGCGTCGGCGTCTTGGTGTTTTCCACCTGACTAGTAAATGATATCAAAGTCGTACTCCCGTAAGCGTAAAAATCCACCGACCCAAGCGTCCAGGCAAGTTATTCAATGTGGAAAGCCAGCATAGCGCATGGTGGTCCGTGACGATCGTGAAATGACGGTCGTGTAGATAGGGACGGAACTTTTGCACTGCCCAGACCACAGCCATGCACTCCTGCTCAGTTATGGTATATAGTTCTATACCCAGCACCTCCACCACGTATGACGTCTGGGTTGAGACAGCTTTTATTCAGCCAAGGGCTCAGCAGCGAACGGGCAGTCTGAGACTGAGCGCGCGCACACCCGATGATGATTGTGCAGATGAGGACAGGGACCCAGACGGATGATGATGATTATGATACTGCATATATGAGAAGAAGCGCATAATAAATGCCCACAATATATTTATATATTGATGATTGATATGTGGGGTTTAACGTCCCAAAACCACCATATGATTATGAGAGACGCCATAGTGGAGGGCTCCGGAAATTTTGACCACCTGGGGTTCTTTAACGTGCCCCCAAATCTGAGCACACGGGCCTACAACATTTCCGCCTCCATCGAAAATGCAGCCGCCGCAGCCGGGATATGAACCCGCGACCTGCGGGTCAGCAGCCGAGTACCTTAGCCACTAAACCACCGCGGCGGGGCAATATATATATATATATATATATATATATATATATATATATATATATATATATATATATATAAAGGGTGGGGGGGTTTCATAATGTCGAAGTTGAAGTCCTCGACTAGTACAGAGGACAAACAGATGGACAGACGTGCGGACGGATAATCGGACTATAGGTGGACGCACCACTGATGCACGCACGGGCGGACAGATCAACAGACGGTCTGACTGCGCAGGTAACTATGCATTGTGCTGCATGCCATATACAAGCACCACGCATCATCGTAAATTATCAGTGAAATGCGCACAGTATTCGAACCTACGCTCCGACACTGAATCCGCCGTGGAACGGGTGGACGTTGTGCGACCCATGTATTCAGAAACGCTCTTTGATTTGAACTCGACTTGCCACCGCCTTGAACGCAGCGCGTTCGAAAAGCGTTGCTGCCGCATTGAAGGCGGAGGACGAGAACCGGCGCAGTCAGCATGGTATGGTCGATGGTGTTATGCCAGCGAGTGCTCGTCAAACGTCCGTGCCTCTGAAAAAGGCAATCTGGGTCAAGGCCAGCCCGCAGTCCGCCTGACGCGAACAACTCAACGGCGCGAACACGCGCGGCGCCTCTCTGGCCCACGTGCATTGAGTCAGCAGCGCACGTGACAGCGAGCCGGCGTCCTCGTGTCTGGTGGTCTGACGCATTGCGCGGCGACCCCATTGGAGGAATCTGCCCTGATGACCAGCGGCGCTTCTAATTGGACATTTTTGGTTGGACCCGGTGCCTATAAAAGAAGCCCTGCGGCGCGTCGCGATCGGCGGTCCTATGAGAGAGGAGTCCCCATGTCGGAGAGCCGACATGTGTGTGAGTCGGCGGTCTTAGGCGACAAGTTGACCTATGTATTAGAGAGGAGAGCTCGGCTCTTCGAGTCTCTTTCGGCCCCAGTGCCGAAATTGTAACGCCTCTGTATATATGCTGTACATAAACCTTGTTTAACTCACCGTCGTCTCGTCCGCTCGTCTTATCAGCTCTGCGCAGAAGCAGTCGCGAGCTGAAAAACATACGCTACCAAACGGCTGGTGACCTTCCCGACGGAGTTGAAAGCAGTGGCGCCTTCGGGACCGTGTTGGCGTCGCCGTCGTTCGCAACAGTGGTGGCTTCGGCGGGATCGGTCCGTCTTTCGCAACAGTGGTTGGCAGCTGCGGGATCGGCCGGCGTCAGCGACATCGATGCGGTGAGTGCCTGATGTTTTCCCCTCAGTTCACCAGACTATTCTAGCTCAGGTTGTAGTAGTTTAGAGAAGGGCTGTGTGAAGCATTGAAGTGAGCTTTGATCGTTTCAAGCCAAGTCGAAGCGCTTTGAAACCAAAGTTAATGCAGAGGGGGTAAACACGGGAGTGTGAAAAATTGCTTGCGCGTCTTGCTAGTAGGCTTATAGTGGGTACGGCAAGTAGATTCTTAACAGGGGCAAACAGCAAGAGGCTAGTGTGAACGATGGAGAACCTTAAAGTGAAGGAACTCATCGAAATTTGTGAGGAACTCGGCATTACTTTGGGCCGTGCGAAACGAAAGCAAGCGATCCTTGAGATCATGAAGGATGAGGGAGTGTCGGCTGAGGAAGTCGATGAGGCCTGGGTGGATATCAAAGCACGCCGTGAGGAGGCTGAAAGGCGAGAAGTAGAAGCTCGCGAACGCGAAGAAGTTGAAAGGCGCGAACGTCGCGAGCGCGAGGAGGCCGAGAGACAAGAGTGCCTAGAGTTGAAACGACTAGAATTGGCAATCCTACAGTGTTCGCAGGCGCCTAGCGTAGCTTCTCCAACAGTTCAGGTCAGCGGTTTTAGAATTCGGGACCAACTGCCACCGTTCGTAGTAGGCGAGGACATGGCGAAGTATCTCGTCAAGTTTGAACACGTCTGTGAGCGAAACGCTTTGGAGCGGCCTCTTTGGGCGCGGAACCTGCTAGCTCTTCTTCCCGGCGAAGTGTCCGACGCGATAACTTGCTTGTCGAGGGAAGCGTTTGAGAGCTATGACGAGGTTAAGGAAGTGCTCTTGAGACGTTATAAGTTGCCACCCGAGGCTTTCAGGCAAAGGTTTCGGTAACTAGAAAGGGGAATGAGTCACACGTTGACTTCGCGTTTCGTCTTAAAGCCGATTTGATTGAATGGCTCAAGGGCGAAGGTGTTTATGACGACCGCGATAAAGTGGTGGAATGCGTTGCATTGGAGCAATTCTACCGCTGCATCGAGGAGGATGTCAAACTTTGGCTGCAGGACAGACTTGGGGACGTACAGTTAAACAAGGCAGCTGAGTTAGCTGAGGAGTATTATACTCGCCGAAAGTTGCATAGCAGGGCAGTGCGCGTTGAAAAGGATGAAAGGAAAGAGGGCTTTTCAAAGAAACCTGATCAACGGAGACCCGCTCCGCACCGTAATTTCAAGAAGGACCCGTGTCTTACGAAGGACAGTGTAGGGGAAGGGCAAACAGAAGCGGAGAAATCGAGTGAGGTTTCTACCACACAGGCATTTGAATCGGAAAACAAACGGAAGCCGCTAATCTGCTACAACTGCAAAAAGGAAGGGCACATCGCGAGAAACTGTCAGGAAAAGTTTGCCTTCGCAACGATCCGAGAATCAGAAAAAAACATTCGGTTGTTGGAGCCGTATCTCCAAGAAATTAGGGTCAATGAGAAAACGTGCCGAGCACTTAGAGACTCAGCGGCAACCATGGACGTTGTCCATCCTTCATTGGTGTCTCCGGATGACTTCACAGGAGAATGCGCATGAATCAGGCAAGTCGCCGAGGAGCAGAGTGTGCGCTTACCAATCGCCACGGTTGTCATTGAAGGCCCGTTCGGTGAGCTTCGCACCGAAGCGGCTGTGTCTGCCGCGCTAAATGATCGTTTCCCTTATCTTTTCTCCAACAACTCGGAGCAGCTTCTCAAAGAGCAGGGCAAATCGTTCTTCCCCAACTTAGCGTGCATGGCTCTCACGCGATCGCAAGCGCGGAAGCTATCGCGGCAGCTTGATCTGGTTCCATGCGGTGAACTCTCAAGTGACCTTGTCGGCGGGTCGACGGAACCCCAGAAAGGAAAGTTTCCGCATGAGTCATGTGAGCAGTCACGCGAGCGGCCCGTCGCCGAACCGACCGGCGCGGTTTCCGTAGAAAGGGGAGACGACATGGCGCCATTGAGTCAGAGCGAGAAGGTTGCAACGCTCTCGCCTGTAGCGGAAAGTTGGAGCGAGCTGCCGAGAGTTGATCGAGAGACGCTCATTCGAGAGCAGCGTGAGGACCTCTCGATTGAAGCGCTAGTGGAAAGCCACAAAAACGCGGCACAAGTGCTGTCGAAGGAGCACTGCGAGAAATCGGTGAAGAAGCGTGCTTTTGAAGTTGATAATCAGGTAAGGCTGCTGCAGCCGTCCAAAAGGAACAAGCTTGAGGTTGATTGGGAAGGGCCCGCAAAAGTAGTATCGAAGCTTTCTGATACCAATTGTGAATTTAAACTAGGAAGGCGGCCGAACAAAGTTTATCACAGTAACTTGAAAGCAGTCGTAAATTTACTTTTAAGTGCTTCAGAGGAAGAGGAAGCAGAAATTTTGAGTTATAGTGAGGTAATTGAAGGGGGAACGAAAGTAATCCGGGAGCAGATAAACCTAGAGCCTAGCTTAAGTGAAGGAGGACCTGAGAAAGAGGACCTGAGAAAGATTGTTTCCGAGTTTGGGTATGTGTTGTCGGACCGTCCCGGAGACACGACGGTGATCGAACACGATATCGAGCTAAGCGGTGAGGAGTCAATCAGTAGCAAGCCGTATCGTTGTTCCCCTGTGCAAGGTCGCAAGTGTGAGCCGCTCTTGGTGCCGCATAGGTATCGTCGCCTAAAAGTGGCCGGTTACTGAGGTGGAGCATGTTGCTCCACAGCGCAACTTTGACGTTCGCTATCAAAAAAAGGGGGAAAGCTAAACGCTAATGCAGGTGCATTGAGCAGTGCGTTCTAGCTAGTACCTTCTCGACCTTTCGGTTTCTGGCTGGCGATTCGGGGCAAAATTTTGACCTCATCACGACCAGGGCTGAGCGCTCTCGTTTAGAGTGATCTCAAGGGGCCAACTTTGTGGTATTCTAATTCGTTACGTTGTTGTACGTGGGAAAAAAATTGAGTTGTCATTTTAAGAGTCTTGTGTCCCACATGTGCCTCTTGATGTAGAGGGAACAAAATTCCGATAGACACGTAGATAGGTATATGTTGTACTATACTTTGTCTGGTGTTCTGTCGGGTGACCGAGGGCACTTGCGTGTGTCGTGTGTTGTCTGTTGTCGATCCGTTCTTGGCAAGTTGCAGAACCATCGACAAGTGCTGAAACCGAAGATGGTCAGAAGAGACGAGTGAAGCTGGTCGACAAGTTGTGGCGACAAGCCAGTGCAGCTGGGATCCGTCGTCAAAAATGGGATGTGTTCCCGGAACAGTCTGGAGCTGTATTCTCCCCATGGCCCTGGAGGCGAACCTGGAGGGACCTGGCGAACGAGCGCACCTGACAACCGAGCCCCGTGGAAGCAGCTCGTCTTTCCGGTGCATTGTCTGGCGGCGGGGGTGCTGTTATGCCAGCGAGTCCTCGTCAAACGTCCGTGCCTCTGAAAAAGGCAATCTGGGTCAAGGCCAGCCCGCAGTCCGCCTGACGCGAACAACTCAACGGCGCGAACACGCGCGGCGCCTCTCTGGCCCACGTGCATTGAGTCAGCAGCGCACGTGACAGCGAGCCGGCGTCCTCGTGTCTGGTGGTCTGACGCATTGCGCGGCGACCCCATTGGAGGAATCTGCCCTGACGACCAGCGGCGCTTCTAATTGGACATTTTTGGTTAGACCCGGTGCCTATAAAAGAAGCCCTGCGGCGCGTCGCGATCGGCGGTCCTATGAGAGAGGAGTCCCCATGTCGGAGAGCCGACATGTGTGTGAGTCGGCGGTCTTAGGCGAAAAGTTGACCTATGTATTAGAGAGGAGAGCTCGGCTCTTCGAGTCTCTTTCGGCCCCAGTGCCGAAATTGTAACGCCTCTGTATATATGCTGTACATATACCTTGTTTAACTCACCGTCGTCTCGTCCGCTCGTCTTATCAGCTCTGCGCAGAAGCAGTCGCGAGCTGAAAAACATACGCTACCAAACGGCTGGTGACCTTCCCGACGGAGTTGAAAGCAGTGGCGCCTTCGGGACCGTGTTGGCGTCGCCGTCGTTCGCAACAGTGGTGGCTTCGGCGGGATCGGTCCGTCGTTCGCAACAATGGTTAGAAGGCGGCGGCAAGTCAAATTCAAGCCAAGGAGCGTTTCTGATTAACGGGGGACCCTAAAATAGAAAAAAATAAGAAAGGACGCCCAGCTCCGCTTTTAGGGGCGAAGCTCCTGTTTAGAAAAAGTTTATTCTTTCATAGGACGCAAGAAACCTAAGAGACAAGCGTCTGTATAACAGGCACAATAACAAACAAAAGACAAAGCACAACATACACTACACATTTAAACTAAAGTGTCCAAGTCCGTAGGATGTCCATAGTTCGTTGTACTAATAACTGTACATATACTACGTAAATGCACTAATCACAATATGGACAATGTACATGATGATATATGTACAGAATTTACAAGACTTGGTGAAGATGTAAGAAAATATGTACAACAGGTATCAATATTCATAAAAGTTACATAACTTACAGCGTTAGAATGAAGTGCATATATAGCAGAGATCACACCCATATTGAACACACACAAACACATAAAAATAGTAAACACATAGTGATTACATGCACCAATCAGACATTGACAGGTGACCTGGCTATAGGAACCAGGCCAGGTGGAAGACTTATCGAACGCGTCTGTCAACTACGGACAGAAAGCGGCACGACCATTGTCGCAGAAATTCTTCCTCCCCAAGGAAGAACAATTCCTCCGACAGAAACGATAAGAGTTCAGAGTAGAGGCGTTCCAGAATCGGAAAAAGAGCACGACGACGATGACCTGCCGCAACAGCTTCGCACCTATTACGCCATAAACAAAAAGCTCCCGCAGCTATTAGAAGGCGTGCAAAGCGACTACGCGAGCAGCGACCAGATGTTACAAAGCGATCAACACCTAGGCCACGAAAATTAGTGTTAACTGTCTTCCAAAACACCTTTGCAATGACACATTGCTGCAGCATATGCTGCTTAGACTCCTGTAACGGGCAGTTAGGACAAGTGGAAGATTGGACCATGCCCCACCTCTCCAGTCTGTCCCGTGTTGGGAGTACTCTCCATCCAAAACGCCACATAAAGTCACGGAGGTGACCAGGCAAAAAAGATGCCGTTATCGCGCTCCACGAGACATGTCTCGATCGTGCTAGACGGGCTGGAGGAACCAGAGGAAGCAGAAGAGCCGCCGTTGTATCTACAATGCGGCTTTCAAGAATGTCCACTTCGGGACAAACGTGCTGCGCGTGTCAATAAAATGCTACTGCCGTTGAGTAAAATGCAGGCACGTTAAGTGTTTGCGGTGCAGAATTAAGCCGTGCATCTGGTAGTAAATAGCGTAGTTTGGTGCCTAAGAAATAACAGGCAAGATCACGCGCGGGGCACTGATCACCATGCAACAACCGAAGTAAGAATCGTAGTGCAAGTAGCCGGCAGCGAACAGAGACGGATGGGAATGCGAATCCACCGCAGTTTCTCGGTTGCCCAAGAGCTGCTCGGCAAACCAGCTCTGTTCCACCCGACCAGAAAAAGGAGCCAATGAGGGATTGCAACGACCTGGTGATTCGTAATGGGGGCTGTAAGACATCAGATATATACCATGCACGACCGCAAAACACCGTCTGTGCTAAATACCTTCTTTCGAGCATCGGTAAATCATACTCTTGTGCTTCCCGGACGTGTCGTTTTACATCTTCGACTACTGAATTCCACAAGGAGGCTGATATCCCGTAGCAAGTATAATCAAGGCCCAGAATGCGAATAGAGTCACTTTTTTGAAGACCGAAAAAGGAACTTAGACTTGCGCCTGGTGAACCAATGAATAAATATCGACATTTGGAAAACTTGAACGCAGCACCTGAAATTGTGCAATACGTAGTAAAACGTCGTAGGCTACGGGATAAACTGTCCTCATTCTTCAAATACAACATGATGTCATCAGCAAATGCTGTCACTGTCACGGTACCACTACCTGGAAGAGGAAGACCTCTAACGTAAAGATCAGCGATTAGCGATTGAAGGAATGGTTCGAGGCTGAATACAAAAAGTGCAGGGGTAAAGGACACCCCTGGCGAACACCACGGGTAACCGGAAATGGCGCACTCTCTAAACCATCAAGAAATAACGTGCTGCGTATATTTCGGTATGCGTTTCTGAGAAGATCGACGAAGTTTTGTGAGAAGCCAAATGCTGCCATTACGCTAAATATAAAGCTATGTTCGAGGCGATCGAATGCCTTTTCCTGGTCAAGTGAAACCAAGAGTCCCCGAGCTGATCTTGTTAACGTGTACGCAACTATATCGCGCGTAACAAAGGAAAGACTGTGGATTTCTCTTCCAGTAATAGAGCACGCCTGATGATGACCTATTAGGGCGGGCATCAGGCTTCTCAAACGCCGAGTGATAACTGCCGCGAAAGTTTTATAATCAACGTTGAGGAGCGTTATTGGTCGCCACTCCTCTGGGCGAACTGACGATGGGTCATGTTTAGGTATTAAAACAATTCGACCATCGCGAAAGCTATCAGGAAAATCAAAGTTCTCGAAACAGCGACAAATAACAGAGGTGAAAAGAGCACCAATGACGTCCCAAAACGTTAAATAAAACTCAACAGGCAACCCATCCGGCCCGGGGGCCGAGCCACGCTTCATGGAAGACAGTGCCTCTTTCACTTCGTCAGCTGACGGACTTGTGCACAGTTGTTCAGCTACTTCAGATGAAATTTGAGGGAGCCTACTTAACATTGTGGCTGTCTCGGTGGTACCGCGATGTGATGACATTGTCGTACGAGCCATGTTGGCAAAGTGAGCTAGGAAAACTGATTGATCACGTGTCGGCGGTAAGGCAGTGTGCAAGAATCTGGCCGCCGGAGTTCCTAGTCGACTCGACGGGTTGAGAAGCGAGCTTTTCGCAAAGCGTAGAACCTCAGGGTGAGCACATGGATTACGTCTGCAACGCCAAGCAGCCGCCGTCAATGACGAAGCTGCAATGAGGCGTTGAAAACGACCCCTTATAACTCTCGCTGCCATGCGCGCATCAAGGGAGTTAGTCGATCAACCCGAAGAGCAATACGCAGCTTTGTGGCAGTGTCCGCTAGTTCTCCGGACGTACGGCGTCTAAGGGCCCGCCCTGCTACTGAGCAGTGTAAACGCCACTGCGTCTTGAGTGCGTCCCACACCTCCGGACCGCATCCCAAAAGAGAGGCGCGCAAGCTTCTAGATAAACTGGAGCGTGTACGCGCGTCGTGCAGAATGCGGATGTCAAGACGCCAAGGTTTCACTGATGATGAAAAGGGAAAGTGAGCCTCGAGCGTCACTGGTCGGTGGTCTGATATATAAACAGGTGATGATGGTAATGTTACTACATCAGAGTGCGATACGTAAGAAGCTAGCGCGCTCGGCACATAGAAACGATCCAAACGACTAGACGACGTGCTACGCCGCCAAGTCCAGGCATACTGTGGTCCATGCACTAGTCTGCACCTATCTATAAAAGAGAAATGTTGCACTAGGCGACGCAGCTCTCGCGCGTTCCAATCAGAGCGACCCCATCCTGGACCTTGCACGTCAGCTCGCGTGTCTAATACACAATGAAAGTCTCCAGTGAGTATGACATGACGACCGTCTAGAAAATATACGTCCAGGTCACGGAAAAAAATCGTTAGACATCATTGCTTGAGCTGGCCCATAAATACACAAAACACGCAGCTTGAAGGATGATAGGACGCAGTCAAAAGCCAATACCCGTCCAATTCCGTCATAGAAAACATGATGATTGCGCAGAAGAGCGCGGTTAAAAATAATAATTCTAACTCCAGAGGAGCGAGATGTCGCGAAGGAAAAATAACAGTCTAAATTAAATGCGCGTTTGAATGCACGAACGTGGCCAATGGTGAAAAAATTTGTTTCTTGTAAACACAGAATATCACAATGTTCTGCGCGGGCTATGCTGATAACCTCGGCTTGCTTTACTGGGTTACGGAACCCTCGAACATTTAAAGAAAGAATTTTCAGGGTGTCAGCCATATTGAAAAAAGGTGGGTGACTGACCTGGTCGTGTTTTTCGATTCGGTATACTCGGGGGATCTGTCCGGGGGAACTGGAGTACGTACACTACACAGCACAATTCGACCCTCTAGAAGAGGGTCGAGGTTTCTTCGGTTGCTGGAACTCGGAGCGGCTATCTTGGGTGCCGTCCGAGCTGGTGCCAGACTTGTGAGCACGCTTGACCTCTCGCGGGGCTTGCATTTCCACGTCACATCCGTCTGGGCTAGAAGGGAGTCCGATGCTGTCGACTTCGAGGCTGAAGCTGCTGTCGGACAAATCAGATGGTGGTATAGGGCTGCAGCGTTAACGTTGTCGCCGCCTCCAACGACCTTGATCACGGATTGCTTGACGAGACGCGTCAGTAAAGAACTCCCATGGCGTCTTCCTACTTGTTCAAGGAAGTCACGAGCCTGGCTTTCGGAATGATCCAATGGGCTTTGCTCATTCGGTTTCAATTCTGCTCCTGGCGAGACACCGGTGCCCGTAGATCTCGCAACGTCGGCGTCTTCTGGGCACTCAGCTGCTAGGTTCAACGATGAGTCTGGTGCCTCGGTGTCTACCGGCGTTTCTTTCTCGGCTTGCGCCGGCGTCGAACATGGCATGACATGTTTGCCTGGGACAGACGCGAGGTCAATCGCGGTGGCTGTTTCTATCGCTGAGATTGGCAGACGTGGCACGCTCGGGTTGGCCAAGCTGCACACTTCTTCATCGTTTAATGGAGCTCTCATAATCGGATTCTGGCGTTCTTCTAGTACAGCTCCTGGTTCTGGTTCATCTGTTGCCGTTGGTGACACGGACTGTAGGGCAGGAAAAGTCCCCGCAGTAGCATCAGAATATGAACGACGCACAGGGCAGACGGTGGTAGGGTGGTTATCTCCACAACGTCGGCAGGGGCGGTCGCAACCTTCGCTTTCGTGTCCATGCACACCACAGCGACCACAGAATGGTGCTGTGCACTGTGCTCGATAATGACCACTAGAGCCACACCGACGACAATTACGTTGCAGACCGCGGTAGTCGAAGGTGACTCGATGACCAGAAACGCGAAGATAGTTGGGGACGCGATTTGTGGGACTCATTTTCATCCGGACATAGCGTGTGCCTGTGAGAACTCCGCGTCTTGCGCTCATGACGCCAGCGGTCACAGTCAATACCTTGCCGTATGGGGACAAAGCCTGGACGAGTACCTCATTGGAGACGAAGGCTGGTAAAAACAGGCAGGCGACGTTAGTTACCTGCGGGCCGACGGGAACGACAGGGATACGCTCGCCAACGATGGTCAGGTAGCCAGCGTCGACGATGAAAGTCATGGAAGCCATGCTCTTGACAGTTACTTGGAAGTTCATGCCTCCCATGTGCTGAACGCAGTGTACCTCTGAGAGGCCAACTATTGAGGCCGTCGCGTCGGTCTCCGGACTAGTCCCCGCAGGGACGACAACGTCGAAGGCCTGCGCCTTCGAAGGCGTCCACGACGTCGATGGCGCCATGGCTAGATGAGGAGGACGTCCCTGACGTGGAACACGCAGGGACGTCAACAGGATCACTTCCACTTCGTCGTCCTCTCCTTGGCTTGGGCGTTCCTCGTAGTACATCCTTATAGCGTGGCTTGTGCGTCTCTCGTAGTACGCAACCACCAGTGGCACATGCCCGAAATTGCGATCCTTACGATTTTGACCTCCAAGGTGGTTCCGGTGAGAGATTTCTTCTATGCGTTGTTGAACAACAAAAGATAGTGCTCAATGCACATGTTAATGGCTGCTAAGGGGGAATGAGAGACAGGAGCATTCGACCTTTAGGTAACGCGCACGCTGCGATCCCCATTAGCAGCTATTGGCAAGTACATTGAGCACGATCTGACAAGAAAGGCTTGCTACGTTATACTCGCTGGGTGTAACCTCCTTGGTTTTAGAAAGGTTTAGCGAGCATTGCGCCGCAGTGCCATGAATACAGTGAACTAGTATATACCATGAACTCGAGGTGGTTAAAGGTGGGAAGTAAACCCGAAGCGCAAGCCGTAAGAAAATGTGCATGTGCCACCTCCCGTTTATAGTCCTTGGAAATGTCCGCTTGATGGCGGTGCTTCTATATGGATGGGGAGGAGGAGGTAAGTTTATTTACAGAAAGGCAGAGAGGTCGGCCTGAGCGATAGCTTGCTCTAGCCTGCTACTCTACACTGGGGGAAGGGAAAGGGGAAAAAAAGATTAATGAATGACGATGGTGAGATAGAGCGGTGAGTATGTAGTGTTCTTTCTAGCTGAGACACATTTCATAGCCGCGCACATAGTCCAGTTGTTTCCAAAAAGGTTATAACTGCTCTTGTGACCGCAGTTGCACTGTTAGTGTCTGGCCAAGGGCCCAACATGGTCTCATCAGTTAATGACCTACTGCGATATAGTTCAGTAGAAGAAATCAGTGTTTGTCGTTCACGTGCGTATGCTGGGCAGACACAAAATATGTGCTCAAGTGTTTCTGGCACATCACACTGTTCACAATTAGGACCGGTGTCACTGCGACCGATGATATGTGCGTAACGTCTGGTGTACGCTACACCAAGACGAATGGGGTGGATCATACTTGTGTGTTGCCGTTTCAATTTAGGGGGCATGCGGAAGCTCATTTCCGGGTCCCATTTGTGAAGTCGCTGGTGTCGCCGTTCCGGTTTGGTCCAGTGCTGAAGTGTGTACCTATGCATCACGCAGCGAAGCAGGGCGTAGAATATATGATGAAAAGATGCGAGATGGTGGTACTTGGAGTGCTGAATAGATGGACGAACGGACACACAGACAGATGCATGGATGGACGCATGAACGGACGCAGGCGCGGATGCATGGACGAACGCAGGGACGGACGCACGAACAGACACACGCACGGATGGGTGGATGGACGCATGGACGGTTACACAGACGTACGCAGGAACGGACGGAAGCAAGAACGAATGGACGGACGAATGCTTCGCCCCACTTTCCATCATTAACTCCGTGCATATGGTGCCATTGTTTTTCCTCTGGCTTGGCACCATTACGTCTCCCTTACTGAGCATCTCCTCCTCCTCTTGGCACCAAGACTGCGAAGCTGCCTTAATTATTTTTGGCTATCATGCAGTATTGAAACAAATAAAATGTCTTTCTGCCTCGATGTTACATCGCAAGCGCGAATCACGAAGGTTAGCTTAAAGAGTATGCGCCGGAGACAAAATGTATAGTCAGTGTGTTACAACCGATTTGAGAATTGCTTACAGTCGTAGCGCAATTGACAGCGCACCTGTTTAAGTGAGTAGAGCAATCTGGACGGTTGCTTGTGTTGGCAACCCACTTGCGCCAATGTACTACTTGACTCCGGTAGCCGTCAACGTGACTCCTCGGGCTCCCATAGTGAAGTTTTTAGCAGGACAGCTCAGTGCTCTCCCATAGTTGAGTACGAAGTACTCGAAATCGTCAAAAATATTTTTTAAACACACAAGTTTTTTCCGTGACCTGGACGTGTATTTTCTAGACGGTCGTCATGTCATACTCACTGGAGACTTTCATTGTGTATTAGACACGCGAGCTGACGTGCAAGGTCCAGGATGGGGTCGCTCTGATTGGAACGCGCGAGAGCTGCGTCGCCTAGTGCAACATTTCTCTTTTATAGATAGGTGCAGACTAGTGCATGGACCACAGTATGCCTGGACTTGGCGGCGTAGCACGTCGTCTAGTCGTTTGGATCGTTTCTATGTGCCGAGCGCGCTAGCTTCTTACGTATCGCACTCTGATGTAGTAACATTACCATCATCACCTGTTTATATATCAGACCACCGACCAGTGACGCTCGAGGCTCACTTTCCCTTTTCATCATCAGTGAAACCTTGGCGTCTTGACATCCGCATTCTGCACGACGCGCGTACACGCTCCAGTTTATCTAGAAGCTTGCGCGCCTCTCTTTTGGGATGCGGTCCGGAGGTGTGGGACGCGCTCAAGACACAGTGGCGTTTACACTGCTCAGTAGCAGGGCGGGCCATTAGACGCGGTACGTCCGAAGAACTAGCGGACACTGCCACAAAGCTGCGTATTGCTCTTCGGGTTGACCGACTAACTCCCTTGATGCGCGCATGGCAGCGAGAGTTATAAGGGGTCGTTTTCAACGCCTCATTGCAGCTTCGTCATTGACGGCGGCTGCTTGGCGTTGCAGACGTAATCCATGTGCTCCCCCTGAGGTTCTACGCTTTGCGAAAAGCTCGCTTCTCAGCCCGTCGAGTCGACTAGGAACTCCGGCGGCCAGATTCTTACACACTTCGTTGCCGCCGACACGTGATCAATCTGTTTTCCTAGCTCACTTTGCCAACATGGCTCGTACGACAGTGTCATCACATCGCGGTACCACCTAGACAGCCACAATGTTAAGTAGGCTCCCTCAAATTTCATCTGAAGTAGCTGAACAACTGTGCACAAGTCCATCAGCTGACGAAGTGAAAGAGGCACTGTCTTCCATGAAGCGTGGCTCGGCCCCCGGGCCAGATGGGTTGCCTGTTGAGTTTTATTTAACGTTTTGGGACGACATTGGTGCTCTTTTCACCTCTGTTATTTGCCGCTGTTTCGGGAACTTTGATTTTCCTGATAGCTTTCGCGATGGTCGAATTGTTTTAATACTTAAATATGACCCATCGTCAGTTCGCCCAGAGGAGTGGCGACCAATAACGCTCCTCAACGTTAATAATAAAACTTTCGCGGCAGTTATCACTCGGCGTGTGAGAAGCCTGATGCCCTCCTGAATAGGTCATCATCAGGCGTGCTCTATTCCTGGAAGAGAAATCCACAGTCTTTCCTTTGTTACGCGCGATATAGTTGCGTACACGTTAACAAGATCAGCTCGGGGACTCTTGGTTTCACTTGACCAGAAAAAGGCACTCGATCGCCTCGAACATACCTTTATATTTCGCGTAATGGCAGCATTTGGCTTCTCACAAAACTTCGCTGAGCTTCTCAGAAACGCATACCGAAATATACGCAGCACGTGTTTTCTTGATGGTTTAGAGAGTGCGCCATTTCCGGTTACCCGTGGTGTTCGCCAGGGGTTTCCTTTATCCCCTGCACTTTTTGTACTCAGCCTCGAACCATTCCTTCAATCGCTAATCGCTGACCCTTACGTTAGAGCCCTTCCTCTTCCAGGTAGTGGCATACCGTGACAGTGACAGCATTTGCTGATGACATCACGTTGTATTTGAAGAATGTGGACAGTTTATCCCGTAGCCTACGACTTTTTACAAGGTATGACACGATTTCAGGTGCTGCGTTAAATTTTTCCAAATGTCGATATTTATTCATTGGTTCCCCAGACGCATGTCTAAGTTCCTTTTTCGGTCTTCAAAAAAGTGACTCTATTCGCATTCTGGGGCTTGATTGTACTTGCTACGGCATATCAGCCTCCTTGTGGAATTCAGTAGTCGAAGATGTAAAACGGCACGTCCGGGAAGCACAAGAGTATGATTTACCGATGCTCGAAAGAAGGTATTTTAGCACAGACGGTGTTTTGCGGCCGTGCATGGTATATATCTCATGTTTAACAGCCCCCATTACGAATCACCAGGTCGTTGCAATCCCTCATTGGCTCCTTTTTCTGGTCGGGTGTAACAGAGCTGGTTTGCCGAGCAGCTCTTGGGCAACCGAGAAACTGCGGTGGATTCGCATTCCCATCCGTCTCTGTTCGCTGCCGGCTACTTGCCGCACGATTCTTACTTCGGTTGTTGCATGGTGATCAGTGCCCCGCGCGTGATCTTGCCTGTTATTTCTTAGGCACCAAACTACGCTATTTACTACCAGATGCACGGCTTAATTCTGCACCGCAAACACTTAACGTGCCTGCATTTTACTCAACGGCAGTAGCATTTTATTGACACGCGCAGCACGTTTGTCCCGATGTGGACATTCTTGAAAGCCGCATTGTAGATACAACGGCGGCTCTTCTGCTTCCTCTGGTTCCTCCAGCCCGTCTAGCCCGATCGAGACATGTCTCGTGGAGCGCGATAACGGCATCGTTTTTGCCTGGTCACCTCCGTGACTTTATGTGGCGTCTTGGATGGAGAGTACTCCCAACACGGGACAGACTGGAGAGGTGGGGCATGGTCCCATCTTCCACTTGTCCTAACTGTCCGTTACAGGAGTCTAACCAGCATATGCTGCAGCAATGTGTCATTGCAAAGGTGTTTTGGAAGTCAGTTAACACTAGTTTTCGTGGCCTAGGTGTTGATCGCTTTGTAACATCTGGTCGCTGCTCGCGTAGTCGCTTTGCACGCCTTCTAATAGCTGCGGGAGCTTTTTGTTTATGGCGTAATAGGTGCGAAGCTGTTGCGGTAGGTCATCGTCGTCGTGCTCTTTTTCCGATTCTGGAACGCCTCTGCTCTGAACTCTTATCGTTTCTGTCGGAGGAATTGTTCTTCCTTGGGGGGGAAGAATTTGTGCGACAATGGTCGTGCCGCCTTCTTTCCGTAGTTGACAGACGCGTTCGATTAGTCTTCCACCTGGCCTGGTTCCTATAGCCAGGCCACCTGTCAATGTCTGATTGGTGCATGTAATCAGTATGTGTTTACTATTTTTATGTGTTTGTGTATGTCCCATATTGGTGTGAGCTCTTCTATATATGCACTTCATTCTAACGCTGTAAGTTATGTAACTTTTATGAATATTGATACCTGTTGTACATATTTTCTAACATATTCACCAAGTCTTGTGAATTCTGCACCTTGTTACGAAAGACGGGGACGCCAACATGGTCCCGAAGGCGCCACTGCTTTCAACTCCGCCGCGAAGGTCACCAGCCGTTTGGTAGCGTATGTTTCTCAGCTCGCGACTGCTTCTGCGCAGAGCTGATAAGACGAGCGGACGAGACGACGGTGAGTTAAACAAGGTTTATGTACAGCATATTTACAGAGGCGTTACAATTTCGGCACTGGGGCCGACAGAGACTCGAAGAGCCGAGCTCTGCTTTCTAACACATAGGTCAACTTTTCGCCTAAGACCACCGACTCACACACATGTCGGCTCTCCGACACGGGGACTCCTCTCACATAGGACCGCCGATCGCGACGCGCCGCAGGGCTTCTTTTATTTGCACCGGGTCCAACCAAAATGTCCAATCAGAAGCGCCGCTGGTCGTCAGGGCAGATTCCTCCAATGGGGTCACCGCTGGGCCACGACAGACCCCCAGACACGAAGACGCCGGCTCGCTGTCACGTGCGCTGCTGACTCACTGCACGTGGGCCAGAGAGGCGCCGCGCGTGTTTACGCCGTTGAGTTGTTCGCGTCAGGCGGACTGCGGGCTGGCCTTGACCCAGATTGCCTTTTTCAGAGGCACGGACGTTTGACGAGGACTCGCTGGCATAACAGCACCCCCGCCGCCAGACAATGCACCGGAAAGACGAGCTCCTTCCACGGGGCTCGGATGTCAGGTGCGCTCGTTCGCCAGGTCCCTTCAGGTTCGCCTCCAGGGCCGGAAACACATCCCATTTTTGACGACGGATCCCAGCTCCACTGGCTTGTCGCCACAACTTGTCGACCAGCTTCACTCGTCTCTTCTGACCATCTTCGGTTTCAGCACTTGTCGATGGTTCTGCAACTTGGCAAGAACGGTTCGACAACAGACAACACACGACACGCGCAAGTGCCCTCGGTCACCCGACAGAACACCAGACAAAGTATAGTACAACATATACCTAGCTAAGTGTCTATCGGAATTTTGTTCCCTCTACATCAAGAGGCACATGTGGGACACAAGACTCCTAAAGTAAGAACTTGAATTTTTCACAATTACAACAACGCAACGAATTAGAATACCACATAAAGTTGGCCCCTTGAGATCACTCTGAACGAGAGCGCTCAGCCCAGGTCGTGATGAGGTCAAAATTTTGCCCCGAATCGCCAGCGAGAAACCGAAAGGTTGAGAAGTTACTAGCTAGAACGCACTGCTCAATGCACCTCCACTAGCGTTTAGCTTTCCTTTTTTTTTAGCGAACGTCAAAGTTGCGCTGTGGAGCAACGTGCTCCACCTCAGTAACCGGCCACTTTTAGGCGACGATACCTATGCGGCACCAAGAGCGGCTCACACTTTCGACGTTGCACAGGGGAACAACGATACGGCTTGCTACGGATTGACTCTTCACCGCTTAGCTCGATATCGTGTTCGATCACCCTCGTGTTTCCGGGGCGGTCCGAAAACACGTCTTCAAACTCGGAACCAATCTTTCTCAGGTCCTCTTTCTCAGGTCCTCCTTCACTTAAGCTAGGCTCTAGGTTTATCTGCTCCCGGATTACTTTCGATCCCCCTTCAATTACCTCACTAGAACTCAAAATTTCTGCTTCCTCTTCCTTTGAAGCATTCAACAACAGATTTACGACCGCTTGATGTTGAACGTATGGTTTCATCAAGTTGTAAATTTTGTCCGGCCGCCTTCCTAATTTCACTTCATAATTTGAATCGCAAGGCTTCGATAATACTGTGGCGGGCCCTTCCCAATCAACCTCAAGCTTGTTCCTTTTGGACGGCTGCAGCAGCATTACCTGATTATCAACTTCAAAAGCACGCTTATTCACCGATTCCTCGTAGTGCTCCTTCGACAGCACTTTTGCCGCGTTTTTCTGGCTTTCCACTAGCGCTTCAATTTGGCTTTCCACTAGCGCTTCAATCGAGAAATCCTCACGCTGCTCTCGAATGAGCGTCTCTCGATCAACTCTCGGCAGCTCGCTCCAACTTTCCGCTACAGGCGAGAGCGTTGCAACCCTCTCGCTCTGACTCAATGGCGCCATGTCGTCTCCCCTTTCTACGGAAACCGCGCCGGTCGGTTCGGCGACGGGCCGCTCGCGTGACTGCTCACATGACTCATGCGGAAACTTTCCTTTCTGGGGTTCCGTCGACCCGCCGACAAGGTCACTTGAGAGTTCACCGCATTGAACCAGATCAAGCTGCCGCGATAGCTTCCGCGCTTGCGATCGCGTGAGAGCCATGCACGCTAAGTTGGGGAAGAACGATTTGCCCTGCTCTTTGAGAAGCTGCTCTGAGTTGTTGGAGAAAAGATAAGGAAAACGATCATTTAGCGCGGCAGACACAGCCGCTTCGGTGCGAAGCTCACCGAACGGGCCTTTAATGACAACCGTGGCGATTGGTAAGCGAACACTCTGCTCCTCGGCGACCTGCCTGATCCACGCGCATTCTCCTGTGAAGTCATCCGGAGACACCAATGAAGGATGGACAACGTCCATGGTTGCCGCTGAGTCTCTAAGTGCTCGGCACGTTTTCTCATTCACCCTAATTTCTTGGAGATACGGCTCCAACAACCGAATGTTTTTTCTGATTCTCGGATCGTTGCGAAGGCAAACTTTTCCTGACAGTTTCTCGCGATGTGCCCTTCCTTTTTGAAGTTGTAGCAGATTAGCGGCTTCCGTTTGTTTTGCGATTCAAATGCCTGTGTGGTAGAAACCTCACTCGATTTCTCCGCTTCTGTTTGCCCTTCCCCTACACTGTCCTTCGTAAGACACGGGTCCTTCTTGAAATTACGGTGCGGAGCGGGTCTCCGTTGATCAGGTTTCTTTGAAAAGCCCTCTTTCCTTTCATCCTTTTCAACGCGCACTGCCCTGCTATGCAACTTTCGGCGAGTATAATACTCCTCAGCTAACTCAGCTGCCTTGTTTAACTGTACGTCCCCAAGTCTGTCCTGCAGCCAAAGTTTGACATCCTCCTCGATGCAGCGGTAGAATTGCTCCAATGCAACGCATTCCACCACTTTATCGCGGTCGTCATAAACACCTTCGCCCTTGAGCTATTCAATCAAATCGGCTTTAAGACGAAACGCGAAGTCAACGTGTGACTCATTCCCCTTTCTAGCATACCGGAACCTTTGCCTGAAAGCCTCGGGTGACAACTTATAACGTCTCAAGAGCACTTCCTTAACCTCGTCATAGCTCTCAAACGCTTCCCTCGACAAGCAAGTTATCGCGTCGGACACTTCGCCGGGGAGAAGAGCTAGCAGGTTCCGCGCCCAAAGAGGCCGCTCCAAAGCGTTTCGCTCACAGACGTGTTCAAACTTGACGAGATACTTCGCCATGTCCTCGCCTACTACGAACGGTGGCAGTTGGTCCCGAATTCTAAAACCGCTGACCTGAACTGTTGGAGAAGCTACGCTAGGCGCCTGCGAACACTGTAGGATTGCCAATTCTAGTCGTTTCAACTCGAGACGCTCCTGTCTCTCGGCCTCCTCGCGACGTTCGCGCCTTTCAGCTTCTTCACGTTCGCGAGCTTCGCGCCTTTCAGCTTCTTCGCGAGCTTCTACTTCCCGCCTTTCAGCCTCCTCACGGCGTGCTTAAATATCCACCCAGGCCTCATCGACTTCCTCAGCCGACACTCCCTCATCCTTCATGATCTCAAGGATCGCTTGCTTTTGTTTCGCACGGCCCAAAGTAATGCCGAGTTCCTCACAAATTTCGATGAGTTCCTTCACTTTAAGGTTCTCCATCGTTCACACTAGCCTCTTGCTGTTTGCCCCTGTTAAGAATCTACTTGCCGTACCCACTATAAGTCAACTAGCAAGACGCGCAAGCAATTTTTCACTCTCCCGTGTTTACCCCCTCCGCATTAACTTTGGTTTCAAAGCACTTCGACTTTGCTTGAAACGATCAAAGCTCACTCTAATGCTTCACACAGCCCTTCTCTAAACTACTACAACCTGAGCTAGAGTAGTCTGGTGAACTGAGGGGAAAACATCAGGCACTCACCGCATCGATGTCGCTGACGCCGGCCGATCCCACCGCTGCCACCACTGTTACGAAAGACGGGGACGCCAACACGGTCCCGAAGGCGCCACTGCTTTCAACTCCGCCGGGAAGGTCACCAGCCGTTTGGTAGCGTATGTTTCTCAGCTCGCGACTGCTTCTGCGCAGAGCTGATAAGACGAGCGGACGAGACGACGGTGAGTTAAACAAGGTTTATGTACAGCATATTTACAGAGGCGTTACAATTTCGGCACTGGGGCCGACAGAGACTCGAAGAGCCGAGCACTCCTCTCTAACACATAGGTCAACTTTTCGCCTAAGACCGCCGACTCACACACATGTCGGCTCTCCGACACGGGGACTCCTCTCACATAGGACCGCCGATCGCGACGCGCCGCAGGGCTTCTTTTATTTGCACCGGGTCCAACCAAAATGTCCAATCAGAAGCGCCGCTGGTCGTCAGGGCAGATTCCTCCAATGGGGTCGCCGCTGGGCCACGTCAGACCCCCAGACACGAAGACGCCGGCTCGCTGTCACGTGCGCTGCTGACTCACTGCACGTGGGCCAGAGAGGCGCCGCGCGTGTTTACGCCGTTGAGTTGTTCGCGTCAGGCGGACTGCGGGCTGGCCTTGACCCAGATTGCCTTTTTCAGAGGCACGGACGTTTGACGAGGACTCGCTGGCATAACAACCTATATCATTATGTACATTGTCCATATTGTGATTAGTGCATTTATGTAGTGTATGTATAGTTATTAGTATACTATGGACTATGGACATCCTACGGACTAGGACACTTTTGTTTAAATGTGTAATGTATGTTGTGCTTTGTCCTTTGTTTGTTATTCTGCCTGTTATACAGACGCTTGTCCCTTAGCTTTGTGGCGTCCCATGAAAGAATAAACTTTTTTTAAACAGTAAAGTATTAAGTATTTTAAATCATGAACAATTTTTTAGGAACACATTCAGTTCAAGTGCCATACGCTGCTCTTATCTTTACTTGCGCTGTAATATTTGTCAACAGGGCCTCATCAAGAGTGAGGCCCACGAGACGGCTTTATGCTATCCAATAGTAGATTACGAAGTGCTCTAATTCGTTAACCACTTTCTCTAAATAACTATCTCGTAGTTGATCACAAAGCAATCTAAATCTAGAACGGCTTTAGTGCACTGTATACTCTAAATCATCCACATATTAGACGCGCATGTGTTTGTCTGCCGATTCCGCAGAGACTATCATCGTCATCAAAGCAAATGTAGAAACAAAATAAGTTGTTACTGAAGCTGCCTGGTTTAAACCAGGCCCAGCCGCGGTGGTCTAGTGGCTAAGGTACTCGGCTGCTGACCGGCAGGTCGCGGGTTCTAATCCCGGCTGCGGCGGCTGCATTTCTGATGGAGGCGGAAATGTTGTAGGCCTGTGTGATCAGATTTGGGTGCACGTTAAAGAACACCTGGTGGTCGAAATTTCCGGAGCCCTCCACTACGGCGTCTCTCATAACCTTATGGTGGTTTTGGGACGTTAAACCTTACATATCAATCAATCTGGTTTAAACCTGGACGGATATAGCACCTGCCACATCAGAGAATGGAAACAGTACTTTTTACTGTATAGTCTCAAATCGTAGCAGCGGCCTAATTAACTGTAATACTGCGAGGTGAGATGGCGCTGCTAATACTATATATCATCACCTTTAGACAGACACATTTATTGCTGCTTGTTCGCGCTGGTCGCACTACTGCACTGTTCGCTCCCTGTGGTACTTTTTGTTTTTTTCTCGTTGCTATATCACCCATCAAGTGTTTACTTATCACCAGGTGACCAAACTGGCCTTGACTGGCAAACACGACGTCAATAAAGTAAGGTTTCTATCGTTTACAGCGCGTGCCCAAGCTGTTGCAAGCGGTGTATACAGTCACGTCCAAACAAAAAATGTCACTCATACATAAAGAAAGCTTCAACACGTGTTTAAAGACTCTTGAAAGCTAGCAAATGTACATATAACTGAACACTGAAATCGCTGAACGAACGTATACAGCTCTCGATGTGTTGCAACGCTCGAGTTTCGTAGCGTAGCTTCAGGAAAAGGGTCTAATCTTCCGTCAAATATACGGCGCCTACGAGGTTGTATGGATCTTGGAGTGCATGGATGTGCAACCAGACAAGAATCTTGCACAACGCCGACAGATAGTTGGCGAAGTGAGCGCAATGTAGTTTTGCTAAACCTGTTACGTAAACAATCGCGGATGCGTGCAGTTCTCAACATTTCTCGCTCTCCGATATCAAGTGCTTTACAAACGAGCAATATCACATTGTGTCGGCAGAGCATAGGAACGAGTTTTCAAATATATGCCATGTTCCCATGTCACAGGTATAACGTATTTAAGTGACAGGTGCAGAAAAAAATATTCCAGGTGTGAACGCAATTTGAGTTCGTTCTCCCCATTTCTGTCCCGTTTCTTTCATTATCACGTTCTACGTTTCCCCCATTTCTCCACCTTTCCCTTTTCCGATCCCTCGTAACACAGCCACTCGTAAATTCATTTTCCTACCCCTTGTTATATTACTATATATGCTTTACCCTTTCACTTGCTTGTTTTTCTCCCCTTCCCTCCTCCTCCCCTAACATCATTAGTCCTCCTCACCCTTGCTTCCCTTTCCCATAGCGTGCTAAACTACACCATACAAGGCTATTTCATAGTTCACCATCTCACATCTCCCTTTCCTCTCTCCTCACATCTCACATCAATCCTGCTTTCAGTCACTTCCATTTCCTGCCCCTTGCTATACTATACGACGAGTTTCTTTACCTTTCTTTCTTTCTTTATTTCCTTCCTTCCTTCCTTCCTTCCTTCCTTCCTTCCTTCCTTCCTTCCTTCCTTCCTTCCTTCCTTCCTTCCTTCCTTCCTCCCTCCCTCCCTCCCTCCCTCCATTCCTTCCTTCCTTCCTTCCTTCCTTCCTTCCTTCCTTCCTTCCTTCCTTCCTTCCTTCCTTCCTTCTTTTTTTTCTTTCTCTGTTCTTTCAAAAAGCGTTTATGTGCCTGTTCCTATTTCTTTCCCTGCGTTTCTATCTTCTCTCTCTCTCCCTCTCTGCACGTTCTCTGACATATCCGTGTTATTGCATTTTGCGCCGGACAGATTGGCGCTGCCGCAGAGCGCGCGCGGGCCACACGTGTTCGGAGAGCGAAGAACAAGATGAAGACTAGAACGAAGAGAGAGAGAGATATAGCGCCACACAATGTTTGCATTGCGGGCGAAAGGCGCAGATGCGCCGAGTGTGCTAACACCGTTTCTATAGGACATTAAAGCTGTGCGTTAAGTAGATATCGTTCATGTCAATAGGAGTGCCTTGTCGACGCGGCACGCCCCGGTGAGGTGGTCTAGTGGCCAAGGCACTCGGCTGCCGACTCGCAGATCGCGGGATCGAATCCCGGCTGCGGCGGCTGCATTTTCGATGGAGGCGAAAGTGCTGTAGACCCACTGGCTCAGATTTGGGTGCACGTTAAAGAACCCCATCGAGTCGGAATTTCTGGAGCCCTCCACTATTGCATCTCTCAATCATATATGGTTGTTTTGGGACGTTAAACCCCACGTATCAATGAATGTCGATGCGGCACGGAGTTTTGCAAAGCCCACATAAACATCTGCGCTGTTTTCAAAAAAAGAGCAGACCGCGCCAGATTTCAAACAGTTATTCTATTTCCAGCGCTACACTCAATTACGTATATATGCATGCGCGCACGCCAAATAGTGTGCACACATACTGCGAACACATTATTATTAATAATAGTACAATGTGGTGATTTACGTCGCAAACCCACGATACGATTATGAGAGACGCCCTAGTGAAGGGATCCAGAAATTTCGGCTATCTG
Source organism: Rhipicephalus microplus (assembly GCF_043290135.1). Taxonomy (NCBI): domain Eukaryota; kingdom Metazoa; phylum Arthropoda; class Arachnida; order Ixodida; family Ixodidae; genus Rhipicephalus; species Rhipicephalus microplus. The sequence continues at coordinate 46,719,185 of NC_134704.1, read as the reverse complement.
GTGTTCTTTGACGTCCACTGACATTGCACAGTACTCGGGCCTCTACCATTTCGCCTACACCGGAATTCGACCGCGGAGATCGAACCCGCGACCTTCGGGCCAGCAGTCGAGCACCCTGTAAGCCACTGATGCACCGTGGCGAACTATACTGCGAACACATTAAGATAGATATATTTTCCGCGTAGCATTGGAATTCCTTCGGGAATATCTGTAGACCAGAAATGTACGAGCGGCTTTCCTCGCTATAGGTTTCGCTAAGCTTCGCTAAACAGTTCCCACGTTTCGTACGAGGAAATCACGAAATCAAACCGTGACCATCCGGAAAGCACGAAGTAGCGCTGAGATTTCCTCGATACGCAAAAGGTTTGAGCCGAGACCTTCCACACATCAGGTTTTCATTACCAATTTCCCCGAGCTAATATTTAAGTGCTGTTCAGGCAGCCCTCGCTTGCAACATAAACATAATGGTGATGGAAGACGTTTTTTTTTTTCTTCCTTTTTTTTGGGGGGGGAGGCGCATTCTTTCAGCTTTGATGAGTGACCTTTGCCGACTGTTTCGGAAGCAGGAATATGTCCTGCATCATATGCAGGTCAAAAAAGGTAACTTCCTTGACGATCACGGAAGTGAGCTTTAATTACGTATGAATCCGTACATCTAGCTCGACTATCCAGTTTGCCTTAAGTACGTGTTTAAAATACAGCACCCTCACCTTTGGCATTGCCCTGCTTCCTGATAATACAGTTTGCCATTCTGTCGTACGACCCAAAAGCCCCCCCCCCCTTTTTTTTTTTTCGCTTGACAACGCGAAGGAAGGGCAGGCAATATAACTAGCCGGGAGAACCGAAACCAAGCATTCCATGAGCATATACCGACACATGAGACAGAAATTATTGCGGTTTGTATATTGGCTATCATTGTTGAACTTACAGGGATACCCCAAGAGGGCAAAACAGTGAATTCGGGAGTTCTTTTGTTTTCACGAGGTAGCAGTACTGCATCGCCACCCTTATAACGTGCGCGGTACAACATTGTATGGCTATGCTCACGCAATATAACTATTGTACGGTTAAACTTGCCGAAGATGTGCTTTAGAACTAACATAGCTTACAGCCACAAAAAAAGAAAATGGGGGTACGATAACAACTAAGCAGTCAATTGATTGATATGTGAGGTTTAACGTCCCAAAACCACCATATGATTATGAGAAACGCCGTAGTGGATGGCTCCAGAAATTTCGACCACCTGGGGTTCTTTAACGTGAACCCAAATCTAAAGTAAGCAGTCAAAGATGAAGTCGAAGTTGAAAGGGAGATGTTTTTTACATGACTTCCGATTTTTTTAAAACTTATATAAATAAATTAGAGTACCTTAAGAATTTTGATCGAAACCATCTCGATTCAACAACGAATTTTTCGACAGGGTGCCAAACATGCCCATGACAGTGTCTTAATGCGGTCAATGACGGTATTTCGTTCTTGTCTTTGTATTTAGCTTTAAGCTATAAAGCGCTGACTGCGTGATATGCAGCTATATACCATACTATACCTGTACACTATGCGAACTACATATACTATATAGCAGCTGTATACCAGTTACTGTATAAGGACACACAGACAATTAGCCCACCAGACAGTCCTCCTTAATAAATGCGATAAGTGCGATCGCCCCAATAGCGAACGACAACGGAACCACAAGAAACTGCACCGCACAAGTAGCAGGCGTGCCCGCACGATCTCAAGCGCAAATGAGATTTAAGGGCTCATGCACACATATGTAGCTGCGGCTTCTGCTGTACATTATTAATCTTCCCTTCGTCCCACTTCGCAACTTTATCATGCGGCCGGCGCCGTTCGATACGAGCGGCCCCTAATGAGCGAAACAAAGCGGCGGCGCATAATTACCGGCGCCCCTCATCACCCCCCTCCTCCTCCTTCTCCTCCTCCTCCAAGCTTTTCAAGCACCTGTGGTGGCGCGCGCAGCCGGCGTCAAACGGCGACTGACAGTCGCGGCATCGACGATTCGAGTCTAATACCTCCACGGCTCTACGAGAGGCTACCTGGAAGGCGATAGGGTGAACAATAACTTACAGGGTACCTTACGCATTTGTTGAAGACGGCTCGGAGGCGCAAGCCGTCTTTTTCACCTTCTCATTCTTTTTCTACTTTTCATGCTCTAAATATCGGCAGTTCGATAATTCCCCATGTTGATTTTCATCGTTTCGAACGCCACCCGTATTGAGCAGTGACAGCAATATCGCACAGTGAGTACCAAAATACTGTGCCGTCATGGTCAGCGCGCAACTTTTTTTAAAGTTCTGAACCACCCCAGTAGCTAATTGCGAATGGAAACTTGATGAGTTGAAGAGAGTGGTCAATAGAGGTCTTCCAGACTCAGCAAACGATATGTGCCGACGACGACAGTACGGCATTTAAGAATACTTACAATAGGGTGTTACCGTGACTACTATAACACCCTAATTTCAGTGAGCAGTCGCAACGGGTCGTTCAGTCCACTTTCCCAGAGTGACCGCACCAATGCCCACATGGTGGCTCATGTTAAAGACCGCATGGGTCGCTGCCCCAGAAATGCGAGTAAGTGTAAGGGAAAAAGTGAGAGAAGAACAGATGAAAAGAAAAAGCAGGAGGCTAAGCAGGTACTAGTAAACGGTTTGCTAACCCGAATAGGGATGGAGAGTTAGTAGAAAGAGGGCAGAGAAAGAGAGAGATAAAAAATACAAAAAAACTATATACATGGAGTGATCGTTGATGATGGAGCGAAGCTAGGCCCTGTGGTCTATAATGTCCACATCGAAGTCACTGACTAGTATAAGGGACGCAGAGATGGACGGACAAACGGACAATGAGACACAAAAGACAGACTACGCTCTATTTTAAAACTATATAAGCTCTATGAACGCTCTATGTACAGTACATGCAACACCTGTGCTTCGGTCAGACGAGAAGTTACGATAACGACGTCAACTTACAAAGGCCAAGGAGCTTGGTTCTTAAAAATGCGCACTTGCAAACACACGCAGAATGTCTGTTAGATCTCATTAATATTGTGTCAAACGCGGAAAAACGAGTCCTTAAATATACACTCCTTTCCTTGCGCAGGAATAGAGTTGCTGTATACGTCGCCTTTACTTAGAATCGTATGTCGTAACTATGTAAGGGAAGTGGACGTTGTGCCACATACGTATGGGACCAGCCAGCAACGTCGCGGATTAATTAAGAATAGCTTCTACGTACAGAAACGGGGAGAGAGTCGAGTGTGCCGACGGGCCAGCCCGTTCGTGTAGCACTATCGGGCGCCATCGACATCTCCTCGTTGGCACCGTGTGTATCGTGTTTCCGCGGGGCCTCCCGAACGCGCGCCCGACCGCACGCTTGCCTGGGACAGCTAGCCACAGGCCACTTCGATTACGACCGTCATCACCGGACATTCGAGTTCGACTTGCGTGGAAATAAGGTGACACGAACAATTAGCGGAACGAAACAGATGGACAGACAAGATCACCAAGCCAAAGCACGTGCACTGGCACGTCTTGTTGTGGTTTTCCTTTTTTTTTCAGTTCGAATCGTAATTTTTGTTATATTAGAGTGTCTCACATTCGTAACGGAGTTGGCACTGTTGATTGAGAAATACACACTGATTGGAATTAAATGCGCGACCCTTAACGATTAGCTCTATCTGAGAGGGTGTGCTTTTCGACGTGGCCACGCCCATCGAGCTCTGCTGACATCTGTGTTCAAGACGTATCCGTTAAGGACTTTTTTTTTCGTGCTTTTGGATAAATTTAGTGGGCCGCGCTTTAAGAGTCCTGCTTGTCGCTCATCCACTGCCCCATGTCGCATGGTCACGCGTCGGTCAATACGTCACTAAAACAAAGCTAACAATGCAAAACACCAGCGCAAAACACACTAACAAGGTTTATAATATTATCGAGTGCACAAACTATCAAGAATAAATCGCAATAGTTCACCTCGAATCACAAAAAAATATCCCGAAACATCAGGGTGATGCCCGCGCTGCGCGACAGATGGCGCCACTGCTTCGGCATGCGCGCGATTGCCAAGGGCATCGCCGAGTCACCCTCGCTATGCACTAATTCAAGTTTCACAGTAGTAAAGTTGCATATTTCGAAACGCCACAGGACGCGCTAATCGTCAATCTTTGAACTTGTTCACTTAACGTGCATGAAATTTAAAAAAAAAATATTGCCTTTGAACAATAAAGATCAACAAACTAGCAAAAAAATAAATGCGCTGTTGAGCAGGGTTTCTTTGTTTGCCTGTCACCTTTCTCTGTTTCCACCTTTTTTAAAAATGCGTTCTTCGGTTGATTCACAAAACAAAAAAGAGCATATTGAGAACAGATGAACATTGAACGTTTAACGTCCCGAAACCACGATATCATTATGAGGGACGCCGTAGTGGAGGGCTCCGGAAATTTCGGCCTTGTGGTGTTCTTTAGCGCGCACCTACATAGCGCACGCACGAGCTCCTACAGTTTCGCCTCCATCGAGATGCGACCACCGCGAAAGGGATCGAACCCTCGACCTTCAGGTCAGCAGCCGAGCACATAAAGCCTCGTATACACCTCAAAACGTTCGAGAGACATTGATTTTTTTTTTCACAACGTGCTAAATCGCAGGCTCCCCTCTCCAACAAAACCCCAAGTGACAGCAACATACCCAACGCATAAATATTTTTCTCACGACTTCACGACTAAGCTTCTCAACGTGCCAGTAGTATGCCCAAACATGACGTCACCATGCCTACGGTCCCGGGCACATTGTTTTGCTTTAGGGCGTGGTGCCTGTTCTGCATCTAATGAACGGATTCATCGATTTGCCTCACACGGCGCAGCTGACGTTCTCGTCCGTACAGTCACACCATCATAACATATGTTTACGCGGCTCTTCGACGACGCATGGCACAAAAGATGGCAGTGGAAAAAAAATACTGCATTATATTTCATTTTGCCGCGACCTATTGACGCCATTTGAGTTTGCATTCTTATGTAATTACGGTGGTCAATTCTATAACAAAATTTGTTAATGGGTGATTTTACTTTATCTTTCTTTCCAGCTATCTCAATTTGCACTATTCCTTTCTTTTTAAAGGGGCCCTAGACACTTCAGCATGTTCAGTAAACGCTGCCGATCGGCGGTCGAGGCTCCTGACAACGCGCGAGCCTGACATTTTAGGGCAGCACGCGGCATGAAACTTACGATTAATTTTCATAGTCGGCTAGAGAATCACTCCCTCGGCAAACGATACCATAAGAATAAATGACGGCGCCATGAAGCCCAAATGTCAACGGTCATTGGCTAATCCAAGCATCGTGAGCCATATAGTTACCGGGGCCACCACGGGGTGCCGCCACGTGCACGCGCTTGCGGTCTCACTGAAGGTAAGCCACGTATTCGAAGATTAAAAAGAAAGTATTCGATGTTATGGCACGCACTGACGAACGGATGTATAGGCTCTTAATCAGGACCTGATTAAACGCTGCATGGTTATATAAAGAAAACGGACGAAAAATGAATGGTTTCCCGGCTCTATCTAGCACTTTAAGCAAGACCTGATTAACAGTGTAGCTTCGTCTTGCTCCCTTGTCATCTCCTCCCCGTGAACGTAAGATAAGAAAACGCTCGGTTCATCACCATAATGAAAGGACACATCTCCTACTGCATTGAGAATAAACATAAAGTAAACAAAAACAAAGGGAACGCCCACAGCAGTTGTAACAAGCGACACGCTCCGAAAAGCAAGCTGCAGGATGACGAAATCCGTGGTCCCATGTTCTTCATGCGAGTATTACGGATATACTGAAATGTTATCACGTCTCCACCTTGTAAGCGCATTACAAGGGGCAATTTCTTTTTCTTTGTCATTATTTCTATGTTCGCGCGATGATAAAGCGCGAAGTTAGGGATCCTTCACGCCTCGTCGTTGAAGTCACCGTAGCGTGTTTGTAACATAGCAACAAGAAGCAGCAGCGACATTCAAGGAAAGCCGTGCAAGGAAAAAGAAGGCGAACAATACGATTACAACAAAGGAATGTCGATGCTTAAGTCTTTTACACGAGCTCAAAACGGCTTCCAAGTTTTGATTACCAGGGTCATTAAAACAGCACAGCGAGAGAGAGAGAGAGAGAGAACTGGTGATACAAGCTTCATTTCAACGAGGTCGAAGTAATAAAAAAGAGGGCTGCGAGATTTGTTTCAGTTTAATTCGAGTGAGCGCCGCACTTGAGCGTGAAAAAGGAACGGAAGGGAGCCGCGAACAAAACAGGCTTTTTTTAATAGCAGATACATATGGGCGTTTTTAAGACGTATATAATAAGAAGAGCGAAAGACGAGAACAAGCGATGCGTTTCTCGAAGAGCGCGTGAAGTAATACAACGGCGCTGCAGCTTGTTCAGTGCGGTTTAATAACGCGGCCCTCCATATATACTTTTATTAACCATATGCATGCATGGTCATACACGGCAGCCGTTCGGAGCTTTACGATGCGGAAGGGTGCAGCCCTGTATAACGGTTGCATAGTAATGGCGAGAGAGGGTTATACTTAAAGGCGCGCTGCGCGGGTTCTTTTCTTTCACGTTAGCTCACTGCATATACGCGTAAGCTCGCGTACACCATGCCGAGAAACGGCAGCTACCACGATCATGCCCGATTAGAAGGAGTTTTCAGCTATTTTAGCCAATAGGGCACGGCGTTGTCGTCGTATTAGAACCGTGGTTACGCAGTGTGTTAAACTTTGCAACAATAAAGCCCATTGATATGAAAAGATGAGTTTGACTCCACGAAGCCTGTATATCAGTAGGGGCTAAATACTAATAAAAAAGACAAAAAGAAAGAAAGTAAACAGCGGAGCGCAAGCAAATGCCACCACCTAGCGAACGCAGATGATATCCGTTCTATATCTGTTACTACATCTTCTTTATTCCTTTTTTTCTTTCTACTTCAATATTGCACTTTCTCCTCCTTCCTCTCTTCCTGCCGACTTTATGTTCCCACCCCTTGCAATGGTACAGTGCACGTACATGACTACAATATTGTTCACCCTCTGTAAGAGATGGGAGGAAGAAAGGTCGCTATTGGCATCCCACCGCTGCCACCAGTTGTTACGGGTCGGAAGGAGGAACGCAGGAGGATACGGAAAACAAAACAAGGCTTAAGACATTATTTACACATATTTACAGAAAAGAAGGGATAGTGGTTTCACAAACCACGAGCGTGGTGGTTGAACGTTACATAGTTCAGAGCGACGTCCAGCACTCTGCGGCGTCGTTTTATGCCCTGTCGGGCTCCTCCTCTCCGAGTGGACCACCAATCACACACACACAGGTGAGGGGGACGAGCATGCACGGTCCACGTGAACACTGCACTGTGGTGGCGCCAGCAGGGCTCTTCCTCGTCGTGTGTGTGCCGCCAGTCGAGAGTTCCCACGATCCTGGCCGCATACTTCAAAGGGTCCACCGCACAGCTCGCCCAATTAGCGGGGCGATCTGCGCTGTCCGTCGCGGTCTCCCCCAGGAAGACGCCGTCCCTGTTGTCCTCTCTGTGGAGTCGCGGCGTCACGACGTCTCATCCTCCGGCCAGCAGGGACAATGCCTGGCGGGCATAGGCAGTCGGCCGGTCGGCTACTTGACTGAGGATTAAAGAAGCGCCGCTACGCCGTCAGCTCTGTCGCCGGTCACGCCAGCTTTTCCATTGCCCGATGAGTCGCCGAGTCCATTAGTCACCGCTTCTGCTTGAAGGGACGACAAAAGGGTCCGCATTTGAAGGACGGGAACTCGCCTTTGCTTGCTGCTTGGTCTGGACAATTGCTCAAATCTTCAACAGCGTCTGTCAGACTGGGCGCCGAAGGGAGTGAGAGCCTTTCCATAGGACCGGCTTACTCACAATGTCGCCTGCCCAGACGACTTTCCAGGCCAAACTTAACACCTCTCACCTCCTCCTTGCCATTCACTTGCTAAACTATTCTATACAAGGCTATGCCATGCTATATCCACCGCCCACCTCACGCTTTTTCTACCCCCCCCCCCCCTCTTAGGTTCACAACACTCCACTTCACCCTCACTTCCCATTGCCGCCTTCTTGATATACTATATACGGCACATGGCCATGCTGTGCTAGGAGCTGCTTCGTACATACTCGTTTTCTGCGGCGCGCGTGCCCGCCGAGTTTTCTGTCTGCAACACCGGCTTAGCAGCAATTCCAGCAACTCTGTTTGTTAAGAACGCCGTGTCTGGATTTAGGAATAACTGTTACATTATTACGTCTCGAAGCCATAATATGAATATGAGGGACGCATTGGCCGAGGCCCTGGAGGGCTCTGGAAATTTCGACCACCTGCAGGATTCTTAAGCATGCGCCTAAATCTAAGCACGCGGGCTTCAAATAATCTTCGCCTTAATCGAATATGCGGCCGCGATTCTATTTGGCAACCTTGCGGTCAGCGTTCGAGCACCATAACGCTAGACCACCGTGGCGGGTACCGCGCTTGTACTTAGGTGCACATTAAAGATCGGCTGCGCGCGTGTGCTGCCGAATGTGCTTTGTTTATCTCTCTTTCCTCTCTGCTCTCTATCTTTCATCTCCCCCATTGGCTTCCCATGCGCAGGGTAGCAAACCGGCTGCCTATAGGCTGGTTAACCTCCCTGCCGTTCATTTCCTCCTATTTTCCTTCCTTCCTTAAAGATCGACAGGCAAAAGTAAGCCGACATTCCCGACTAAGTACGGACAGCGTGATTATCGTACGTTGGTTTCGACCGGTATATAGAACACCGCAGTTTAATGTTTAGATAATTAATGCGCAAGTCGTAACCATTGGTCGTAACACTGCAACGCATTTCCAGGAAACCGTAATCTTTTACGCCATATTTATTCCCAAACCGCTGCACTCAAAGAAATGAGGGGCCCAGGTACTCCACCTTGTGCTTTAATACATGAAGTAGACCTTCATTAGAACAGTATAACTGAATAAACAAAGAATGTGCCCCAAATATGTACAAGTGTACGTTTCCGGAAAACGGTGCTATTTTCTTGATCAGTTCCTAACGGTATCGCCAACTATATGAATAAACACCGATTTCGCAAGGTTCCCTGCCTGTTGTAATGCAGCCGCTGATCTCATTAATCAAATATTAGGTTGTCGTTTATTCATGTCTTACAATACATTATTTAATATACGTCTGTTCATGCAGTCCACGTCTATGTTTAAAACTGAGTTTTAACCCACGAAGGCACAATAAAAACAATTAAAAAACTTTAGACTTCCCGTTGCAGAATAGAACGCCAAACTGCACGGCGCCAGTAAATAAAAAAAAAGTAGCTTTTGGGTTGAACGTGGCGCATCTTAGACACGACAGCCGCCGCTAAACAATTGAACATTCCGGATAAATTTCATAACAGTTAGCCGTATAAAGAGTTACTCAAGTCACAGAACTTTAAGTGTTGCGTGCGTAACCCAATTTCAAACGGCGGCAATACGCATATCCTAAAAGAGAAACTCAATTGTACATCAGTGCATTTTGAGTAAATACTTGTATATATTGAACATGCGCGCACGAACAGTCAACAAACGAGAAAGACATCACGGAGGGGGGGGGGGGGGTTGAATCTGGATGTTCGTAAATAAGTAAATAAATAAACAATAAATATTTAAATAACCACCGCTTTTCTCTACAACCCCCAGAAAGCTCCACACGTTGGCACGAGTAAATAAGACCCAAATAAATGATAAAAAACGAAGGACGAAGAAAAACGGCTCGACAACAAGCAATACCACGATATCATCGCTAACACATATATAATACCGGATGAGATTATACGGGCCTATATACGAGTAAATCGAAAGAGCGGGCGTATCGCATATTTGCATACGGAGCTGCAGAAAGGACTGCAGACTGTTATAGACGATGCATGCAGGCAATGCACGTTTAGATGAATTCATTTTTTCTTTATTCTGCGCGAGAGCACAAACAATGCAGACAGAAACGGGTAAGTGCAGAACTAATCAGAATAATAAAAAAAGAAAAGAAGCGTTACACGCAGCGATCATAAAGCCATGACATTTTTTTCTCTCTTTTTCATTTTTTTTTCTCGGTGCGACAGGAAATGTCTGAATGAGCGCGATGCTCCGGCTGCGTTACAGCGCGAAACGCCGCCTATATTGTACGCAGCAAGAAAGTTAGAAAGAGACAGAGAGAAAAGTAATATGAAATGAAATATGATGAAAAGTAATTTTCGAAAGTTTCGTTGTTTTTGTTGTTGTTGTTGTTGTTTTAAATGCGAAGCATTTCTTTGCGAACTTGGGCGGCTTCAAGCGTATCTATCTATCTAGCCGCCTACGACTTTTCGCTCTCCTGGCCGTCTCAATAATGGTATCAATACCAAACTTAGTATGACATAACATGACTGTATGAAGAACATATCTGAGTAGTCATAACATGAAAATCATGATATGTATGTCATGAATGTCATAATTTACGTTTGATGGTCCTGCAGTTCTCGCGGTGGTTTCGTTCACATGGCATGCCGAACACAAGCGACCGACTACAACATGAAAGTCATGACATGCGTGTCACGTAACAACATGACTACATTCCACGCTCATGATGCGCTCGCGGCCGTTTCGCTAGCGTCACTTATACCAAATCTGGTATTACGGGACGTGAATGGATGACGAAGGTATGACACTGGTGCAAAGCTGATAAACATGAGATGCGTGTCATGTAACAACATGATTACATGCTACGCTCATAATGCGCTGGCGGTCGTTTCGCTAGCTCCACATATACTAAATTTGGTATCACGTAACGTGAATAGATGACGAAGCTAAACGACACATTCAAACATGATAATCATGACACGGAACTCATGTACGTCATCATTTACCTCCACCGCGTAATGTTGTGCTGATTTTAAAGTGACATATCAACATTTATCATTCGTACTTCGCATATCATCGATTGCCACTGTGCGTGGCACCTGTCAATTTTTTGTTGTTGTTATTATTATTGTTGTTTTTACGATCCATAGAACATTCTGATAACATCGAATGACGAGCTCCGCATCAGCGCCGAATTAGGATCCAAATTGGAGGCATCAAGAACAGCAGGACGGTGCCATCACCTTGGAAACTTGCCCTTTATTTTTCGAATTCAACGTTTCTCCTACGAAATTAGTCGCACTACATGTTGCGGCGACACATTGATGCCAGATTATATTTACGGTTGGGATACGACTGTTAGCAAAACGGTGGCACCTCTCGGCGGCTGTTTCCCTCTCCCCGGTCTCGTTGGACATTGAGCACTACAGTGTTCACGGTAAGTGTTTACGGTTGCACCGGTTGCACAATACCGTCCGAGAATGTTTGTTTTGATATAAAAGGCCGCACTGCTTGTTACAACCACAAGTGAAATACATGGAAAGCTTGCGTCACAACCCAAAACCACCGCTAGCACGAGTAGTATCACTGATTGATTATATGGTGTGAAAATATATATTAATTAAAGAGATAGCGTAATTGAAGAAATAACTACACCAGCGTCGCCAGGACTTCTTGAACCCTAAATATCGTTAGTATATACATAACATTGTAAAATATTAGCGTTACTAACTTAATAGAAACTAATACTCAGTTATTAGAAAGCACGCTGAAACAATATCGCATTGCAGGTGGCTTTTACTTGTCCTCTCCGCCATAATGCGTGCACATTTTGGCTCCGCCAATTGCTTTCACGTGCCCCGGTACTTCTCATTGAGCCGTAATGTCATCAGGTCATTGTTCACGGGTACTTTTTATTAAGCCGTAAAAGCCGCACACTTTTCGAAAAACACGTTCTCGTGTAGCGATTGCTGTGGTTGTAAATCCAGCGATAAATGCAGCTACACTGTACTGAGAAATCCCAGGAAGTGCGTAGCGAGGGCACCCAGCGATTCCCGTTCGTAGAGCTCCCGCTACTGCCTTTATTAAACCGTCAATGACGTCAGTGTTTGAGGTAAACGCGTACGATTTCCCCGGCACCAGCAAAAGCCCTTGTTAGATGCGCAAGTTGGATGTGCTACGTGCCCGTTACTTTTCGCTAGGCTTTTATCGGCTTCCTGAATTGTTACGACAGTCACGTGCCACCTGCAGCAAGTTCTGCCAAGCCATTCCTCCTTCAGACGCAGCGCCGAGAAGAGAGGGTGGGAGAAGCAATCGAGCGTCTGGCGAGGCGGTGGCGCCCTCTCTTGCACGGGGCGGGAGTCAGACGCACGTTTCCGAAGCGTTGTTAGCGATATTACGTTGAATGTCGCGATCACTTCCGGATTATTACTGTTAATCGCGTTATCTTTGGCCTTGTTCGCATATTTTAACCCAGTGTTCAGCATTTATAGCTTTGTTCGGGGCCTATAGACTATTTTACGAGGGGGCGGGGGGGTTCAGTGCTAAAGGGGCTTCTTTTTTATCGAGTCGGTGCTCACAAGGAGGGGGGGGGGCGGGGCAGAAGAGAAAGAAGTAAACTTTTCAGTTCACTTTCTCTTCTGCTCCCTTCCTTTTCACAAAATGTGTTATGCGCCACAGTCGAGTGTACTTCAGCAAGGTTTCAATGCCGCCATGTTGAGCTATACGGTAAGACATATACACATGAAAACGGTCGAGTTGGTGCATAACGTCATTTCATGGCCTTATTGTTGTATTGTATACAAAAACAAAAAGACATCGACTTAACAGCCCAAAATGGCGGCGCCCACATGTCTCGGGTAAAATAGCCTATATTGACTATTTGATTTGGAGCGCGACCCCCATGTGACATGAGACGCTGAATACACGATAAGCCGTACCACACACACACCCATATATAAGTGAGGTTGAACAGACAATAATGCCAAGGAATGTATAGGGGAAGTTATTAGACCCAATTGTAATCTAAATGCGAAGAAAGAAAAGTGGGTGAAAAGATAAATTGCCGTGGGCAGGAACACGGAAAAACGATCCCTTATTCACTAACGAGGGTCTCGTACTGGCAGACTTGGTGCCGTTAGGCTGCATACGAGGGACTATTCGCCAGTTGCCAGCTCGTAATAAGTTCACGACGCCAAACAAGCTCATAAAGAATGTGCCACACTCGCCGTCATGGCTAACAGTTGGCGCTGACTGGCACTCCCACGTTTAAATTAACATATAAAAACCCAAGAAAGCGGCTGGGGGGATGGCCGCCGGGGTAGCTCAATGGTAGAGCATCGAACGCGTTATTCGAAGGTCGCAGGTTCGGTTCCTGCCGACGGCAAGTGATCTTTTCACCCACTTTTCTGTCTTCACATTTACATTACGATTGGATCTAATAACGTCCCCTATAGATTCCTTGGTATTACTTTCTGTTAGATCTCACTAATATTGTGTAGAAACATGGAAAATGAGCCCTTTCCGGCTGGCAAAAAAAATGCAGCCCCAGAAATGGCCGAGTATCCGGGCCGCGCCCACGCGTTAAGCCTTCTGTACGACCTTCTGTGCGGCTGATTTCTCGCTCACTCGTACATCGTTGTTTCCTTGCTTCGAACGCACCCTTGTTAATCAAGAGTAGTCCCCGACCGAGCGAATCGACCGAACCGGAACCAGCCTTCCTGGTAAGCCTTAATGAGCCGCCAGAACAGACTGCAGCTCACCACGCGAGAACTGCGCAGCCGTATATGTAAACAAACAGCGTTGCGGACATATGCAGACAGCGGGGGACCCCGAACTCGCCGCAGTACTGCTTAGATTAATCCAACTTCACCAAACGTTCATAGCGCATATTAACAAGCAAACAGACTCTAGGGGAGAGACGCAAGTCTCATAGCTAAACAGGAACACGTTCATTTTAATCAGAGCCAAACTCAATCGCTGGACCTATAGACGGAAAGAAGGCAACGTTCCTGTTACAACAGCTGAGACTGAGTTAACTTTAGCCAGGTCTAACCACCACTAGCAGTACGCGAATCTCTACTCGAGATTACAGCTGTATTCCGTCATAATTTATCCCCGGTGTTGTCGAAGACACTATCTTTTGCTATCTCAGAGAGCATATACCTAAATACCTAGTTGATTCTTTGTATTATCCATTATTCCCCATTTATTGTTAAACAGTTTAGCCCGAAACTGACAGGGGTCACCAAAAGGTCAACATAGGACAAGTGCTGTTCGTTCCTAAAGGCGACGACAGCCTTAGACTTCTCATCAAACGCGCAGACTTCGACATCGTCTTCAGCAAAAACACACACAAGCGATGACGTTTCATTAGACGTCTTCTTGAAGTCACGGATCGACGAAATCTGTGGCGTCACAATCATGTCAACATGGCACCACTGACGTGACGTCGTCCGATGACGTCATCGCATGACACCTTCGCTTTCTCTTGGAATATTTGCGCAGGTACACGCGGAGACGCAGAAGAGACGCACAAACGCGCGCCATCTAACCACTTGTTTATTACCACTTGTTTATTACCACTAACCACTTGTTTATTTTATAAAAAACATTGATTTAATAATAAACCAGTGAGAATGTGATCATATGTTGTGCCATGATCAAAGTTCAAATCTTGTTTTGACCAGATTGCGCAGATGTAATGGTTATTAAGTGAATGTTTTCGAAAAATAAACCAGTCGTTAGATTGCGCCCGTTTGTGCATCTATACTCTGCGTCCCCGAGTGCTTGCGCAAACATTTTAAGATGAATATTCAATCTAGGCCAATTCGCAGTTTTGCTTATCTTCACTTAGTCTTAGTTGGGCCAATCTCGGAGGAACTGTGAGACCACGTGGCACGCAGAAAGCTTGAAATGACTCCTATTTCGCAGGCAGTGAAAATACTATCCGGGATTTTACATCCCGATACCACTATATGGTTACGAGGGACACAGCGGCAAATGGCTATGCAGTAAAAAAAAAAAAAACACGGTAGGTGCAGGAGGCTTTCGGGGAAAATCGACGGAGAAAAAGACAAAAGATCCACACGATTTTCACCTTCGAGTCGTTTTAAACCCACGAGTGATTAGTGATTTTTCTTAGTCCTGGTCAATGTTGGGCTAATTTTTTTTTCTAAATTGAATTCATTTCAAGTCGCCCAGCCATTATCTTTCATTCCTCTCACAACGTGTACGGTAGCAAATTGAGCGTGCGTTAGGAAAAAAGGCCTTAAGGGCTCGGCTTCGCAGCGTCTCCTGTCGTCACGTAATCACGATTAACGCAAAAACGAACATGCGCCACAATGAATAAGTCCCACTATTACCTACCGGTACACTAAAGGTGAATAAGGCAACAGTTAGCCCAACAAATAGCCGACAATTTGGGGGGAGCTAAAAGACTCTTCCCTATACCTGCCGTATAGGGAACTGAAAACGCGCATGTAGGGAAGACGAAGAACCCTAGGGGTAAGGTGCATTTTAATGCAGTTTTCCTAAGGCTTTAGAGGAGCGGGAACACACTTCCTTACATTCGTGGTGTCAGGCATGGCGCATAGAGTTTCCTAAAATTAACTAGAGGGCACTCTGGCGCTGCGATCGTTCAGCGACCATGGGATTGATGGGTAGCACACACATTTGCCAAGTCTTCGTACTTGCGGGCGGCGAATCATACTTGCGACTTCGTTTATTGCTGTGTTTCGGTTTCGTTTTGAAATAAACATTCAAACCCTTTGAACTTCGTGACCCAATTTGGAAAGGTAAGTCTAAAATAATGAGGTGGTGAAGCACAATCGCTGAACATTTGCTGATTTTTGTTTCGCGAGAAAAACAGCTCCAAGCCACACGAACACACACGAAGCGAAAATCAGGCCAGAAGTACGAAGTTTAGACAAGTGTGTGTACTACCCATCAATCCCATGCTCGCTGAAGCGCCGTGCGTTGCAGCTCCCATAGACACTAGCGCCAGGGTTCCCTCTAGTGTATACTAACAAACTCTATGGCATGGCGCTCACTGGTGCCTCATCAGAGAAATCTCTCTCGAAAGGCTGCATGCTTCGCCCATCCCCAGTTATCGGCTTACATCCATAGGATCTTTCTAGCAGCGCGGGAACGGTGGTGGTAGTGGTTAGAAGAGGAAGAAGGCGCCGGTAGGGAGCGCGGCGCATCGCCTGCGGGAGAAGGCCAGGAAGATGCGGTTGAACAAAAGGAAAAGAAAAATAGAGGGAAGGGGGAATGGGCGGAAAGGGAGAGAGCGAGAGTCGACAGAGGGAGTAGAAGGCTCACTTCTTTGCACTATCAGTCCATGCAGGACAGCCAAACAAACGCCTCTTTTTTTTTTACGGCTGCGTGCTCGGGTTTATTTCCCTGCCCGAGCCACTCACAACGTGCACGCCAAAACGACCGGCGGCTCCCTCGGCGCGGGCCACTGCCGGTACGCCGACGGGGATTATAACGTCGCCGCCGCCGGACCATCGCTATCCCGGCAGCAGTGCGGGCAGCTCGTTCGGTTTGCGGGGAGCGGTCGCTTCCGATTACACGAGCGACGTGCTTGCGTGAACAGGTCGTCGCATCGAGATTCTGCCGAGATCCACCACGTGTGCGTGCATGCATATGGATGCGTATATATATATATATATATATATATATATATATATATATATATATATATATATATATATATATATATATATATATATATATATATATACAGGAGCGTGCAGAAGCACCACGAGCTGTTTTCATCCTTTCCGACCGGTGGACGCCGTGTCGTGACAACGACAATTCGGACGCGAATGCAAATTTCGCTTCCGTCGTCGCGGCAAAGGAAACAGGGAGTCGGCTAGCTATACAAAAGCGTCGCCCATTTCGAGTCTTCAGTGTATGCGCCACGTGTGTTGTTTACAGCTGGCACTATAGCGCCACCGTCGTCTTCGAATTTCCTCTGTTCGTTCTTTTCATTAGATAAAAGGAAGAAATGAAGGAGTTATCGCAATTCCTTGGCGACAGCAACCCGTTCACCGCGTTACGATGCGTCAATATGCAAATTGTTTGAAACACGGGCACGGGCATATTAGACCGGCGTCGGAGAAGTATTTGTTGCTATAGGCTAGTTGGTACAACGTTATGTTGTTGGAAGATTAGAGAGATGGAGCCGCCGATAGACGTTTTGAAGAAGGACTTCGTAGGCAATAACTTCCCCCGTTGATTGTGCAATAAGTGCGTTTGTGGAAGTGTGGGTGAACTTATTAGTGTGCATGTGTAATACGTGTGTACTAAACGTTCATATGGCGAGTATGGAGGCCGCAGTGACCTTGAAAACATCGGCAGTGCCTTATTTTATTGACCACTGCTCATTATGCCCAGGAAAACATACATGCTATCGTGAACAAAAGAGAGTGCGGAGAATAGCTTCGAACCCTACATCGGCTGAAGTCCCTTTATTACACCGGCTGACTCGCCGCGACCACTGTCGGAAACAAAGGGAAAAGAGAGGCGCGCTTTCGCTTGCTGTTGACACTAGCGCCTCGGTATCGTTGTTGCAGAACGCAGCTTCGTATCACCACGATCAGTGACTGCTAGCGGTGACACGACTTCACATCAACGCGCACAGCCACAACCAATCAGGCCATGCAGCTAGAAAGGTACCGGCTGTGACGTATAGTCTGCCGCGATGAACAGGTCACGTTTTATCAAATCTGTAGGTGGTGGTCGCCGAACATTTTGATACTCATCTTTCACTTATTCCGTTGCTGATGCTTTTTTTATTATTTTCGTGTTATCATTGCTAGCGGCCCAAGGGCACTGATTAGCTGCCGCTTCGCAGCAGCGATGATGCGGGAATGCCAACAGTCAGCGGAAGAGCGCTCTCCTTTCTCCTCCGGTTTCACCAGCACCATTCTCGTATCAGAGAAGCTATTCTCGTTGTGTCCAATTCGTGGACATGTCCGATTCGGCCTCCCCTGATTGGCTGGAGTGCGCCGCCCGTTTCCGGTGAGAGGACATTGCAACAGAAGGCGACGAAAGCTCTGTTGAAATTCCTACGCGACACCGACTGATTCGCTCGCAGGATTTCAAGCTGGACGGTTGTGCCCTCGCGATCTCCGACATCAGCGTAGCTCCCGCCGACTGGTTCGCCCTCCGCGGTCTCCTGACGCCGTGCAGCTCTCGCATTGTGGCACCCCGCCCTTGGACTGCTTCGACCGGATCCCCACTTTCCTATCTACTTCTTTTTCTCTCGCTTGGCTGTCTGCTTCTCCGTCTATTTTTCTTCTATTCTTTTTATCCCTCCTTCCCCCCCCCCCCTATAAGGCACTGCGCCGTGTCGCCTGAAGGCAGACAGAAATTAGGTGCCTTTTTCCTCTTCATTCTAACCACTACCACCACCACACCGACTTGAACAAGCGACTGTAACAGCAATGTCACACACCGCGAAAGACAAGACTGGACTATGGCTGAGTGTGCGCGCGTGTGCTGCCGAATGTGCTGTTTCTCTCTTCCCTCTCTACTCTCTTTCATCTCCCCCATCCCTCTCCCATGCGCAGGGTAGCAAACCGGCTGCCTATAGGCTGGTTAACCTCCCTGCCTTTCTTTTCCCTCTATTTTCCTTCCTTCCTTCCTCCTTCCCGTTTCCGGTCTTTGTTGCGCAACATCCTTTTGACGCCACACAGCTTTCACAGCTCTCGCCACAAATGAGAAAGATGGAACGCGTTTCACCACAGCAAATGCTGCCCCTGAGATCCACTTTTAGACGCACATCTCTGAGGTCGTGCACACACTCTAATCACGTTAGTCCTTGAATTATGCTTAACGCGGCTGCCCGCCAGACGCCCCTGAAAGGTCTGTGCGCATTCCCCGCATCACTTTTCAAACATCTCAACCGATGGCATACGCACGTGCAAACTTGCCAAGCTCGTTTGAAAGACCTGTTACTCTAAATTTTGTCCACTTAGTTTCTTTTTACGCTGGGAATGTGCTGTCGGGATGAGTGCGCCAACGTGGTCTAGCGCGCGATGACGTCACAACTCACCGTTATTTTTTTTTTCTGTGGGGAGGGAGGGCGTAACTGACCGCGCTCTGGCAAATCGGACATGTCCCTGAATTGGACACCGTGAGAATAGCTCCCCAGGTTTTTTCGGTTTTGAGGAAATTTGCCAGGCGCTCGCGTGTTAGAGCTCACATTGCTCTCGATAGCACATACATAAGTAAATACATACATACATACATACATACATACATACATACATACATACATACATACATACATACATACATACATACATACATACATACATACATACATACATACATACATACATGATATAACAGGGAAGGATTTGCAGAGCTGCCGCAAATCAGATATTCGCTTTTGCTTAATCCAACTTTTCTGTTTCGCAGACAAAATGAGATGGCGTAAGAAACCACCTTTCTCCCCTCCTTATTTTTTGATGTTTTAATCTTTAAGTAACTTTTCATCCCGCCTAAGGTTGCAAGCCCGACAAGCTTAGCGGTTAGTTCAACTAGTGCAACTGTACCTTACATTCTCGCTCACTTAAGCTTATTGTTAGAACCTTGTATAAAAACAATGAAGACTTCATATTAAGAAACAACAAGAGAAGAACAAAAGAACAAACAAAAACTACAAGTGCAAAGCGACTTAGAGGCTTCCGCGTCTAGTCACGCAAATGTAATCGTATACCCCCCCCCCCCCCCTCCCTTCCCTCGTTTCGCCTCAAAATGACGGATTGAGAATAAGGCCCTTGTTTCGAGTCTGAGAACTTCGAACAGGCGCCGTCGGTTAGTGGAACATCAGAGGGCGCTCGACCTTACACAAGGAGAGAGCGATAGGGAGATGATAGAGTCACGCTCACGAAGGGGAAGGAAACGGGAGTTATAGATATACGCCAAGCGAAAGAGTGCCGTAATAGCGTGACGGAAACGCGGTGAGAATCGTCCCAGTGTCACCCGTCAAGTCACGCGACAACGCAACGTGTACAGAGAGGAGAAGAAAGAAGGGGGAGAGAAGAGAGAGTGTGTGTTACGACCGCACCTCGCGTGACATAGCATGAAGCAGATGGGCGGGGCCAACGTGGGGCGCGTAATCGTGGTTGCGCGAGGTAAACCCCGTGTTCCACTGCCTCTTCTAGCAGCGTGTTTTATTTCCATTTGGCGACGAGGCTGGAGGGCAAAGGTGTGCGACTCGAAGCAAAATAAGTCGACATTCCAGGTAGGCATCTATTACGAAGCACGGCAGGTGCAGTTGTCGTCAGACTTGAAGGGACTGTCACTACCGCTCGGAATTTTTTTTTTTTTTCTGAATGTGGCGAAAGTTAAAAGATCGTTCATCACATCGGCGGCAACGAGCATGCCTTCGGGCCAGAAACAAGGAATTATAATTTTTACTTGATGTAGAAAGTCGATAAAAAGTGACCACTAACGTACGTCACCCAACAGCGAATGAGGTCAATCTTGACAATCTATCGGCGGGACAAGAAATTTCTGGCGGTAAACTTATTTTGCTTAAAAAACAAAACACGTTTAACTCAAGATTGCATTTTATGCACTTGGGGCAGCTTTAGGTTGCGCCAGAGACCAATTTTTGCTTTTTTTTTCTCACGTGCTCAAATAGGCACCCGGTGGCGCTGCCAAATAAAGCTAAGTATTACGGCTAGGTGGCGTTAGCCGCCGCCCGATCTAAAGGGTACAGCCACGTCAATCCATCCATCCATCAGTTGCCTACATACCTGCCTGCAAACAGCGGAGAAACACGACCGCGACGTTCGCCGCCGCTGCTCATGAGAACAACAAAAAAGTGTGTGTGTGGGCCTACAACGACCACTAAGATATTTGTTTTATTAATAACCAAACTTGATGAAGCCTGCAAAAAGCCACACCTGGTTTCAACTTTCGACTTCGTGGGCATTAATCTTACCGATGGAAGGATACATAACGCGGACAAAAAAAAACAAAAAAAAACAAATCCGTTTTAAAATTTTCTACGCACCTTCCAAAGAGACCGCTGCAAGGTTAGACACTTCACATGATATGCTTTTTTTTTTATTGCGACACAAGACAGGAGAGCAACGAAAAACGGTAGACAGTCCCTTCAAGCTATAGGGCGATATTCGCACACACTGTAGCGGCTATTGTGATCCAACATTCTTCGGGTTTTACGTTTTATTGCAGCGAAAGCTGTTATGAGATCACAACACGGATCGCGTGCGACGCCGTAGTTGTCCGCCACCGGTGCCCGTATCGGACGAAACAAGAAAAAAAAGGTAAGAAATAAAAAAAAACACAAAGGACACAATGCGGTTGGAACCCGGGTCCCCCTGGTGCCAGCGCCCAGTATTCTACCGCTGAGCCACGCCGTTTTTTTTTTTCTTTATTAAGGTAGCGTGCATTTTGTGATACACTTGTATTTTGTCGAACATGTGAAACGTGAACTGAGCCACGCCGTTGTTTGGAACTCCTTTGCAAACTATCCTTAGGCATGGCTTGATGCCAGCAAAGAAATCGCATTAATATGAGTAATAAAGTATATTTAGAGCGTCAAAGGAACAACCAGGTGTCACGTAATGCGAATAGCGCTACGAGTATAGGTCGTCGAATGCTCCAACCCTTTACAAAAGCTTGATCTTGTCCGCCAATTGACTATGGCGCATACCCACTGTGGGGCATTGTGAGGATTATACAATAGCTCATGGGACAATTTTTCATCGTCATCAGCCACATGACACACACACACAAAAAATTGCACAAAGTTCCTTGCATGTGTGCAGCTGCTACCACGCTTATCCGAAGGATGACTAAGCATGGCACAGTGAATGCCTGCCTACTACTCAATGATTAATGGCTAGTCAAATATGCTTGCAGCAGCTACCAAAAGAGTGCTAAAAAAAGGCTGTGAGAGGCCGCTCTTCCAGCTTTCGCTGTGACAGTGCCACGCAGGCCTGGCAGTTTATTTTTTCTTTATTTCTGCCCTCATAATACAGCAAAGTTTTACCTTTAATATGGTCAATAACTGTTTAAAACGATCATTATTGATTAACTAATTAGTTGAGTAATTATTGGCGAGTTCAAGTTTTGGCAGAGGTGATTGCATTCCCACAGGGATGAAATGAGGAAGTATAGCGAGCATCTCGGGCCAGTTGACTTGGGCACGAAGACGACCCTGACCGCGGGCTGGCTTGACATGCCGTTATCGATCTCAGTGTGTGTCGGCAATGTATACACGGAGTTGTGCGAGGCCACTCGGTTCAGTCTGTCGCCACTACGCACGCTTCATGCGCTAAGCACTATTTTTTGTTGGCCCTCTGGCAACCCATTGTTCTAAAACGGCGTGCGTACGTAACCAACAGAAGCTGCCCCTGAGCTATACTCCTTGCGTTTCGGTTCACGGAACAAACCGAAAATCACGTATACGGCGTGCGTGCACTCAAACCGAAACTAACGGCCTGGGCACCCACTGTTAACTCGAAGCAGTTTTGAAGCGACTCCGGTTTTCAGGAGAAGTTTGTCGGTCAACATTTACGTTGGTTCCGCGAAAAACAACTCGCATAGCTCGAACTTGTCACTATATGAAGAGCCCCCCGGTGACGTAAACTGGAGTCTGCAAACGAACTATCTAGTATTACCTAACATAGATAATATCAACGAGAACATACAACTATTTGTACCAAAGCAACTGTATAGCGGCTGTTATCTGTAGTAATTTTTATGTAAATGTAAAGAAAGAAAAGTGGACGAAAACGTAACTCGTCGCTGTCAGGAACCGAACCTGTGACCTTAGAATAACGCGTCCGATGCTCTACCAGCTTGGCTACGGCAGCGGTCATACCCACGCCCACATTATGGGGTGTATACGCGTGCATTTAAACGCGAAAGTGTCAGTCAACGCCGAGCCATGACTCTGCCTGCGGTGAATCATCTTTTATACCAGCTTTCTTTCTTCACATTTACATTGCGATTACTCCTAATAACATCATATGTACTTTCCTTGGTGTCATTGTCTGTTAATTCTTATTAATTTTGTGTTTACCGGAAAAAAATGAGCCTTTCAATGTCCATTTCATTTTTTGAAACATGGATAAAGCGTACACTATTATGAACAATTAAAAGGTATAACTTTTTGTGTCAGCTTTGGGTGGGCGTTGCGCGTTTCCCACGGCTAAGCAATCAGCATAGGGATGGCTGACACCCAAGCCTGCGACCACTGCGGCAACGAAGAAACAATCGGACATATATTTTGCGACGGCCCACAGCACAACGCGCCAAACAGGTACTATGACCGACCTTTGTCGGAGAGGAGAGAATTCTACGCCATCGACGGGCCCCAACGTCACACGAGGAGGCCCTGCAAGCGTTGCTGCATTTCTTGAGATCGACCGCCCTCTAGGAACGACTGCAATCAAAGTACCCTCCTTGTGTGTTTTTTTTTTTCAGCGTGTTTACGCGCAAGCGTCTTCTTTAAGACTTCTTTTTCTTTTTTTCTCTTTCTTTACGCCTTTTTTCGACCCCCATTTCCCCACCCGATTGCACAGTAGCAAAACAGTTGCTCATATCCGGTAAACCTCCCAGCTTTCCTCTTTATCCTTCTCGTTCGCTCTTCCTAACATTGTGAAGCTTACCGTGCTTACTTAGATAACAGCACAACAGCTGTGTATGTCTGCAGTTGAGAACTGATATTATAATAGCGAGAGATTGCTGAATATAATACTATGGCTAGCGTTGAGTACTGATGGCTATTGGATAGTATAACAACGTAATGGTTAAGTTAGCACGGGTGCACTGCTACGACTCGCCCCACCGAATGCTTCGCACGCTACACAGTTCGGCGAGTTTTTGTCTTTAAAAAATACTGCCACCCATCCTTTTTTTTTTTTTTTTGAACACCAACAATGTATCATGGCCAAGTACCTATAGTAACTCGAGCAGCTTGCAGTGAGAAATAGAGAGAAACAACGAAATGAAAGGCTCGTGTACTTAGATTTCGGTGCACGTGAACGAATCCCCCAGGTCGTCAAGAGGAACGACGCAGTGTCCATATCGCAAGGCGCTGGTTCCAGCTCAAAACGAAACAAAAAAGAAAAAAAACGCTGACGAATCGGCACGGCCAATATATGCGGGAGGCCTGCGTGATTTTGAACGGAAAACGGAAAACGCGAAAGGAAAACGGGCGAACAGTAACGTGAAAGGCGCGTCACTGTTTCGCTATGCGTCGTTCTCGTGTTTGTCCTTTCTCTCTCTCTCACGCGAGTGACGTCGCGAGGAGCATGCGCAGACGCCTGCACTCGAGACCCCGTCAGAGATGACGCCCGTCTCCGATCCGAACAATGCTTCGACATAGCACGTGTGAAAGTCACGCGTCTAGCTTATACACTTGGGGCACTCGCGCGAACCAGCAGCTGCCGACAGCGTCGCAGTATAATAGCCCGCCACCCCCACACTTTACGCCGCCCGCACAAACGTCTTTGGGTAGTCTTTTTTTTCGCAGTTTTTTTTTTTTTCTGATATCACACTACCAGCGCTCGTCCTGCGTGTCCGTGTCTTCCTTGTCTACATACTTTTGCGCTGCTTCAACGATGCGATTGCATCAACTAGACCAACTTTCTCTACAGTTCTTTTTCTATACTCTACTGTATCGGTTTCAGACGAAACAAAATCATGGCAGATTCTGATGTTACCGCATCATAGGATGCATTAACAGTCCAAATTGCTCAATACACTGATGAAATGATGTAGATGCGGAGTGGACTGACGCAAAGGCGCTGCGTTTTTTCTCAAAAGTAACACTGAGTGACATGTTGTCAATCGTAATATTGTAATTATGTCACCCAAAACCCAGGATTTAACTTTATTTTTACCACATTCCAACTGAAATTCATCACCGTGCTGCCCGTTCAACTTGTGTGGTCATACTTCGGTGGATGAAACCGGAAGCCTTTCAGTTAAAGACGCGTGTTTGTAAACATTGAAATGGTATACAGAACACGGGATGTAGTGAATCCGATACACGGAGCTGCTCACGTGTGGCGACATTCAGCGCTTACTTGCGCTATGTCACTTACGTCGTCACGTAGGCTATGCACACGTGCCTTTTCCGAGCGCACGCGTAGCGCAACGTCACGCCTGACGTCACAGTCACGTGGCGAGCTGTTTCACCATATACACCCCCTCTCCCTTAATGAAGCGACCAGCGAAAGCAGAACAGCCGCGCGCTACGTGTATCACGTCAGAAATGTGTATATGAGAGAGAGAGAGAGATACTCCAAAACAGCTGCGGCTGAAAAAATGTCAGACATCTTTCAAGTGTGAACGACCAGTATCTTAGTTCTCCCGTGTCTTTGTAAATATACTCGTACAAACGAAAGTACGAGACACGCTGGTGCCTTGATGTCCACGCACCCATACATAATGCAAGCTTTTTGAAACGCGCCAGCCGGCGATGTGATGCACACAGACGCACGGCGACGTGATCCGCTTGCCGCGTATGCAGCACAGAAGAGATCAGCCTTCAAGTGATATTTAGCAGTGCAGCCTTTTCATAAAAAGTCTTTGTATACTCTTGTTGTTCGCGCGTCTTGACCGGCTGTCGTATGCTGTCGTCGCTAGGTGTAACGCAGGCCAAACAAAGTATTGGCAGAGAGGACATACCGTGGCGCCCTCTGCCGGACTCTTGCTGCGACGTACAAAACGACACCACGTGGTATCGGCTGTGCGAAAAGACAATAAGCAGGCGAGAAATAGAAAAATTTTAAAAAAAGAGAGAAACACAGGAAGAAAGTAGGAAAAGAAATAGAAATAAATATAAATAAAGAGAGAGAAAAAAGACGGAAAAACGGGAAAAGACCGCTTTTCATTCACTATAGCACGAAAGTTCCTTGAATTTTTCGTTTACGCCAATTTCTCCTTAATGCGATCGAGCTATCCTAGTTACGAAGTACCGACTGCTCATGCCATGCAGAGGCAGCCTCAGGCGACCATATTATGCGTCCAGGGACGCACCTGTCATTCATAAGTTAACGATTCGCTACACCGAAATACGAATCGAGTGTTCTTTTCATAATTAATTGATTTTCTGTTACACGTATTTGGGTCGCTGTGGAGAGGTGGGGGGGGGGGGGGAGGAAGTAACAAAAGGGAGAAGGCAGGGAGGTTAACCAGAAAGACATCCGGTTGGCTACCCTACACTGGGGGATCAGGGAAGGGGACAAGAAAGATGAGAATTGGCATTGTGGTATAGGCGGCAATGATTCAGAAGATCATGCTGCTTGCACGTCACATAAAGAAGCAAACAGCGTTCCGATTCCGCTTTCAAGAGCGGATGCGGATGCGGCGAGGCAGATTCGTCAACTGGCCCGCAGTCTCACACTGACTGAGTGGAACACACCAAGCGTACGACGTACAAGACTGCACGAGCTCGACCCTTCTCTACAACTCCGGCCTCCACCCGGCCTACATCGACGTGCAGCTTCGCTTCTCTATCGCCTTTGGCTGGGAGTTGCTTTCACGAAAGCTTATACAACGTTAATCGGAATTACTGACAGTGCAGCGTGCGATGTTTGCGGCACCGACGAAAATATCGAACACCTGCTGTGCCATTGTCCTCGATTTGCCTCAGATAGGCAAGTACTTGCCAACGCAATGCGGCGACTGGATGATCGGCCTCTTTCTGTGCAGATGCTATTACAGCAATGTCCACATGCCTCGACAGCCCACAAGGCTGTGAAAGCCCTGCTGTGTTTCCTGAGAAAGACAGGCTTGTGTGAACCCCTCTGATATGCGGTAGAATTCTACACGCTGCAGTGAAATTACTGTCAGTATCTCCCCCCCCCCCCTCCGCTTTTTTTTTCTTTTCCCTCTCTTCCATCTTTCTCTGTGGAGAGGTCGAGGTAAACAAAATACATAAGCTATTCCATCTCCTATGTCGTGTAGCATAGAATAAATAATTAACTGAATAAATTGATGACCGACCTAAAATGAAGCAAAAGATAAATGAACATGCAACAAATCAGGAACCGAACATATATGGTCACAGAAAGTTCACCGATGAACATTCGCTCCTTCCATCAGTTAATCTTCTGAATTAGGCATTTATTGTAATTTTACGCAATGGTTTTTACGTCCCACATTAACAAATAAGAGTCTTACGCACGCGTACGCACACACACACACACACACACGCACACAAGCATACACACACGCACACCACTGGGCGCAGGCAGCAATTTTAGTCGGGCGAGGGGGCACGAACTTTGACCTCAAAGGGAGGGGGCGGGCAAGGACAGGTATATGTCCAGTGTCATTTCGCGCTCTCTCTGCAGTGACGAAAAAAATCACAGAATATCCATGGAGTGAATGATGATGAGTGGGACGAAGCGTCCGTCAGCCCGTCCGTGCGATCATCCGTGCGTCCATCTGTCCATGCGTCCGTCCATCCATCATTCTGTCTGTCTGTTCATGCGTCCATCCGACCGTACGTCCGCGCGTCTATCCATTCATCCGTCCGTCTGCTAGTCTGTCTGACCGTCCATCCGTTTGTGCGTCCATCTAGTGAACACTCCAAGTACCGCCCTTTCCCATCTCGCATCCCCTGTGGCACATCCCCTGTGGCATCCCCTGCGCGCGCGCGCGCGCGCGCGCGCGCACACACACACACACACACACACACACACACACACACACACACACACACACACACACACACACACACACACACACACACACACACACACACACACACACACACACACACATGCGCGCGCGCGCATCGAACGAAACAACGCACGCTTCATTCTACAAGGTTTTGCAGACGACGACGTGACACGCTTTATACGTACACCGCACTTCGTATCACATTACTGTGTGCACGTAGGGTTGGGCCTTGCCCAACAGAACGTCCTCCCCAGTTGCGCCCGTCGCGTCACATGAAGCGCGTAATGAGCGGGCACATCGCATCAACTGGATGAGAGGTCCTAATACCTACAGCGCTGCCGCGTAGCGCTGACGCACATTTACAGCGGTGTCGTATACTGTATTTCACGGCACCAAGGAGATTGGCAAGAAACAGGAACAACGAAAAGAAAGAAAGAAGGAAAGAAGAACACGCGCGAGTCTACGGTAAGAAAGGTATCACTGGCGCCACGGCTCCTCTTAGGTAAATAAAAAAAATGCACATTAAGAAACAGAAAGAAGAAGAGAGGAGCCACAGCTATGAAGAAGACGTGCGAGCTTTCGGTTTCGCTTCGAAGCCCAGAGACGACGCGAGATGAGAAACTTGTGCGCCAGCGAACTGAAGGAGGGGAAAAAAAAGACATTGAGAAGTAGGCGGCGGTGGTGCGGGATTTGAAGGAAATGCGCGACCAAGGGAGAGGCACCACCGCAACCGATGGAGGCGACGTCCGAGCTTAAACTGGGCAGCGGGGCGCGTTTATTATAAGAAGCAAGAGCGGCGACGTACGCTGGATCAGCAACGGCACGATGGCGCCTTGTGGCCCATACGCGCGGTGAAAATGGGGCCAGTTGCATCTTCGTTTTTTTTTTCTTTAACAAAACGTCCGAGCGTCATGTTTTATTATTTTTTCTTTTGTGGACCAAACTAGGCGCTTCTTGCAGCAAGGAAGTCCGCACGCAGCACTGTCGCCCTGTCCATCTTTTCTTCAACTATAATTGACGAGCTCTCCCCAGCACCGAGCTAAGCCCGAATGGAATGGACAAATGGAAAACGGCGAACACGCTTGGATGCGAGATAAGCAGTATAGGAACTCACCGCGAACACGGGCACACGCGAAGAAACGGACGGTATGAAACGGCTCAAACTACGACCCGACTTGAATTATTGCAATCAACCGCGTCTGAAAGACCCACAAAAAATAATAAAATAAAAGAATACAGGTAACTACAGTTCTGGTGCAGTACAACTGTCATGGGAAACAAGACAGAGAAAGAGAGAGAACAAGAATAAGGAGAAAGACGGCGAGGTTAACCAGGGATGAGCCCGGTAGGCTACCCTGCGCTGGGGAAGGGGGAAAGAAACGTCACTGAGCCGAATAGTTCCACGTTTGACACCACAAACGACTAACCAGATCGGTGTCCTCGAGAAAACGCAACAGCGCTCTCGTCGCCATTCGGAAGTGTGATGGGCATCGCCATGGTCCGAATACCTTGTTGACAGTGAAGGCGTTTCCCAACGTTACTAGAACGTTGGCGTTTCCATCCCGTAGATGTAGAACAGTACGGAGGTGAAGCCTCTCGTTTGCTGCGTATGTCGAGCAGTGACACAAAATGTGCTGATCAGCTCAATATAATATTTGCGGCGAAACTCAGACAAGCAAATAAAAAGGAGAAGACAGGATAGGGCCCCAGCGGCTAACGATATATAAAAGGTGGATTTTCAATCAAAAACTAGTTGGTAGACGGGGGGGGGGGGGGAAGCTAGTGCCCTATCCTCCTTCCTCCCTTTTTCTTGCTTGTCCGAGTTGCGCCACAATTGTTATATTATGAAAAGAATTTATTCATTATATATGGGTTTTAACGTCCAAAAACCACCATTTATATTGGCATGAGAGACGCCGCAGTGGAGGGCTCCGGAAATTTCGACCACCAGTGGTTCTTTAACGTGCACCCAAATTTGAGCACACGGGCTTACAGCATTTTCGCGTCCATCGAAAACGCAGCCGCCGCAGCCGGGATGCCATCCCGCGACCTGCGGGTCAGCAGCCGAGTACCTTAGACACTAGACCACCGCGGCGGGGCCAAATATCATATTAAGCTATGGATTTCCAACTCACCTAAGAAACAACACTCTTGTGCTCAACAGTTTCATCGACTGCACAGTCGTTGCACTCGGCGTTGTCCGCCATCCCAATGAGTAAGCGTTGGTGACAGCTACACCTACGCGCAGGCGGCTCACCACTGTATATACTTTCCTACCGAGAAAGACAAGGGAGCAGACCCAGTTTTGAAGTTGTGTACAGAGCAAAAAAGAGAGAGATAGAGAGGAAAAGGAAGGCCGGGAGGTTAACCAGATATTGGCATCTGGTTTGCTACCCAGCAGTGGGAGTGGGGAAGCAGGGGCAAGAAAGAAGGGTTAGATAGATAGAGAGAGAAAATAAAACGCACTCGCACTCATCAGAAAACGGCAAAGCAAATAATCCCTTTATCATCTGTGACTTGAAAATGCGGCTGACGATCCGAGTTCTTGGCACTCTACTACGGCAGGTCATTAATTAAGCAGTCACTGTTTAGAAAAAGATTATTTACACTATGTACGAAAATAAGAAAATCATTAGATTCCAGTGAAAAGGGGTACACACACACGTTGTGCATCACTATGTCGTACACATATTTACTACAACAAACATGGCAAACATGTATTTAGAAGGAAGTGTTCAACGATTCCGAGTATTCCGTACTCAAGTATGGGAGGGCAGTATACCGTCCCTAAGGCGTCCCCAAAAGATATGTACCGCACTTGACGCCTGTTGAGAAAAGAGTAGGTAACGATTTAGAGTACTAGGTACTCTACAATGGGAGAGCATAAAGCCGTTCCGTGGGCCTTCTCCGAACAAATGTGTTTAGAAAAAAAATGTTTAACGATTTCAAGTACTTCGTGTTTAGAATAAGTTTATTCTTTCATAGGACGAAACAAACCTAAGAGACAAGCGTCTGTATAACAGGTACAATAACAAACAAAAGACAAAGCACAACATACACTACACATTTAAACTAAAGTGTCCAAGTCCGTAGCATGTCCATAGTCCGTTGTACTAATAACTGTACATATACTACGTAAATGCACTAATCACAATATGGACAATGTACATGATGATATATGTACATAATTTACAAGACTTGGTGAAGATGTTAGAAAATATGTACAACAGGTATCAATATTCATAAAAGTTACATAACTTACAGCATTCGAATGAAATGCATATATAGGAGAGCTAACACCCATATTGAACACACACAAACACATAAAAATAGTAAGCACATAGTGATTACATGAACCAATCAGACATTGACAGGTGACCTGGCTATAGGAACCAGGCCAGGTGGAAAACTAATTGAACGCGTATGTCAACTACGGACAGAAAGCGGCACGACCATTGTCGCAGAAATTCTTCCTCCCCAAGGAAGAACAATTCCTCCGACAGAAACGATATGAGTTCAGAGTAGAGGCGTTCCAGTATTGGAAAGAGAGCACGACGACGATCTGTCGCAACAGCTTCGCACCTATTACGCCATAAACAAAAAGCTCCCGCAGCTATTAGAAGGCGTGCAAGGCGACTACGCGGGCAGCGACCAGATGTTACAAAGCGATTAACACCTAGGCCGCGAAAACTAGTGTTAACTGACTTCCAAAACACCTTTGCAATGACACATTGCTGCAGCATATGCTGGTTAGACTCCTGTAACGGGCAGTTAGGACAAGTGGAAGATGGGACCATGCCCCACCTCTCCAGTCTGTCCCGTGTTGGGAGTACTCTCCATCCAAGACGCCACATAAAGTCACGGAGGTGACCAGGCAAAAACAATGCCGTTATCGCGCTCCACGAGACATGTCTCGATCGTGCTAGACGGGCTGGAGGAACCAGAGGAAGCAGAAGAGCCGCCGTTGTATCTACAATGCGGCTTTCCAGAATGTCCACATCGGGACAAACCTGCTGCGCGTGTCGATAAAAAGATACTGCCGTTGAGTAAAATGCAGGTACGTGAAGTGTTTGCGGTGCAGAATTAAGCCGTGCATCTGGTAGTAAATAGCGTAACTTGGTGCCTAAGAAATAGCAGGCGAGATCACGCGCGGGGCACTGATCACCATGCAACAACCGAAGTAAGAATCGTAGGGCAAGTAGCCGGCAGCGAACAGAGACGGATGGGAATGCGAATCCACCGCAGTTTCTCGGTTGCCCAAGAGCTGCTCGGCAAACCAGCTCTGTTCCACCCGACCAGAAAAAAGAGCCAATGAGGGATTGCAACGACCTGGTGATTTGTAATGGGGGCTGTAAGACATGAGATATATACCATGCACGGCCGCAAAACACCGTCTGTGCTAGATACCTTCTTTCGAGCATCAGTAAATCATACTCTTGTGCTTCCCGGACGTGTCGTTTTACATCTTCGACTACTGAATTCCACAAGGAGGCTGATATGCCGTAGCAAGTATAATCAAGCCCCAGAATGCGAATAGAGTCACTTTTTTGAAGACCGAAAAAGGAACTTAGACTTGCGTCTGGTGAACCAATGAATAAATATCGACATTTGGAAAAATTTAACGCAGCACCTGAAATCGTGCCATACGTAGTAAAAAGTCGTAGGCTACGGGATAAACTGTCCTCATTCTTCAAATACAACGTGATGTCATCAGCAAATGCTGTCACTGTCACGGTACCACTACCTGGAAGAGGAAGGCCTCTAACGTAAGGATCAGCGATTAGCGATTGAAGGAATGGTTCGAGGCTGAATACAAAAAGCGCAGGGGATAGAGGACACCCCTGGCGAACACCACGGGTAACCGGAAATGGCGCACTCTCTAAACCATCAAGAAATAACGTGCTGCGTATATTTCGGTATGCGTTTCTGAGAAGCTCGACGAAGTTTTGTGAGAAGCCAAATGCTGCCATTACGCTAAATATAAAGCTATGTTCGAGGCGATCGAATGCCTTTTCCTGGTCAAGTGAAACCAAGAGTCCCCGAGCTGATCTTGCTAACGTGTACGCAACTATATCGCGCGTAACAAAGGAGAGGCTGTGGATTTCTCTTCCAGGAATAGAGCACGCCTGATGATGACCTATTAAGGAGGGCATCAGGCTTCTCAAACGCCGAGTGATAACTGCCGCGAAAGTTTTATAATCAACGTTGAGGAGCGTTATTGGTCGCCACTCCTCTGGGCGAACTGACGATGGATCATGTTTAGGTATTAAAACAATTCGACCATCGCGAAAGCTATCAGGAAATTCAAAATTCTCGAAGCAGCGGCAAATAACAGAGGTGAAAAGGGCACCAATGTCGTCCCAAAACGTTAAATAAAACTCAACAGGCAACCCATCCGGCCCGGGGGCCGAGCCACGCTTCATGGAAGACAGTGCCTCTTTCACTTCGTCAGCTGACGGACTTGTGCATAGTTGTTCAGCTACTTCAGATGAAATTTGAGGGAGCCTACTTAACATTGTGGCTGTCTCGGTGGTACCGCGTTGTGATGACATTGTCGTACGAGCCATGTTGGCAAAGTGAGCTAGGAAAACTGATTGATCACGTGTCGGCGGTAAGGCAGTGTGTAAGAATCTGGCCGCCGGAGTTCCTAGTCGACTCGACGGGTTGAGAAGCGAGCTTTTCGCAAATCGTAGAACCTCAGAATAAGCACAAGGATTACGTCTGCAACGCCAAGCAGCCGCCGTCAATGACGAAGCTGCAATGAGGCGTTGAAAACGACCCCTTAACTCTCGCTGCCATGCGCGCATCAAGGGAGTTAGTCGATCAACCCGAAGAGCAATACGCAGCTTTGTTGCAGTGTCCGCTAGTTCTTCGGACGTACGGCGTCTAAGGGCCCGCCCTGCTACTGAGCAGTGTAAACGCCACTGCGTCTTGAGCG
Organism: Rhipicephalus microplus; assembly: GCF_043290135.1. Lineage (NCBI taxonomy): Eukaryota > Metazoa > Arthropoda > Arachnida > Ixodida > Ixodidae > Rhipicephalus > Rhipicephalus microplus. Next base: position 46,685,647 of record NC_134704.1, on the reverse strand, counting down.
CGTCCCACACCTCCGGACCGCATCCCGAAAGAGAGGCGCGCAAGATTCTAGATAAACTGGAGCGTGTACGCGCGTCGTGCAGAATGCGGATGTCAAGACGCCAAGGTTTCACTGATGATGAAAAGGGAAAGTGAGCCTCGAGCGTCACTGGTCGGTGGTCTGATATATAAACAGGCGATGATGGTAATGTTACTACATCAGAGTGCGATACGTAAGAAGCTAGCGCGCTCGGCACATAGAAACGATCCAAACGACTAGACGACGTGCTACGCCGCCAAGTCCAGGCATACTGTGGTCCATGCACTAGTCTGTACGTATCTGTCAAAGAGAAATGGTGCACTAGGCGACGCAGCTCTCGCGCGTTCCAATCAGAGCGACCCCATCCTGGACCTTGCACGTCAGCTCGCGTGTCTAATACACAATTAAAGTCTCCAGTGAGTATGACATGACGACCGTCTAGAAAATACACGTCCAGGTCACGGAAAAAATCGTTAGACATCGCTGCTTGAGCTGGCCCATAAATACACAAAACACGCAGCTTGAAGGATGATAGGACGCAGTCAAAAGCCAATACCCGCCCATTCCCGTCATAGAAAACATGATGATTGCGCAGAAGAGCGCGGTTAAAAATAATAATTCCAACTCCAGAGGAGCGAGATGTAGCGAAGGAAAAATAACAGTCTAAATTAAAAGCGCGTTTGAATGCATGAACGTGGCCAATGGTGAAAAAATTTGTTTCTTGTAAACACAGAATATCACAATGTTCTGCGCGGGCTATGCTGATAACCTCGGCTTGCTTTACTGGGTTACGGAACCCTTGAACATTTAAAGAAAGAATTTTCAGGGTGTCCGCCATATTGACAAAAGGTGGGTGACTGACCTGGTCGTGTTTTTCGATTCGGTGTACCCCGGGGATCTGTCCGGGGGGACTCGAGTACGTACACTACACAGCACAATTCGACCCTCTAGAAGAGGGTCGAGGTTTCTTTGGTTGCTGGAACTCGGAGCGGCTATCTTGGGTGCCGTCCGAGCTGGTGCCAGACTTGTGAGCACGCTTGACCTCTCGCGGGGCTTGAATTTCCACGTGACATACGTCTGGGCTAGAAGGGAGTCCGATGCTACTGTCGACTTCGAGGCTGAAGCTGCTGTCGGACGAATCAGATGGTGGTAGGGCTGCAGCGTTAATGTTGTCGCCGCCTCCAACGAACTTGATCACGGATTGCTTGTCGAGACACGTCAGTAAAGAACTCCCTTGGCGTCTTGCTACTTGTTCAAGAGAGTCACGAGCCTGGCTTTCGGAATGATCCAATGGGCTTTGCTCATTCGGTTTCAATTCTGCTCCTGGCGAGACACCAGCGTCCGTAGATCTCGCAACGTCGACGTCTTCTGGGCAATCAACTGCTAGGTTTAACGATGAGTCTGGTGCCTCAGTGCCTACCGGCGTTTCTTTCTCGGCTTGCGCCGGCGTCGAACATGGCATGACATGTTTGCCTGGGACAGACGCGAGGTCAATCGCGGTGGCTGTTTCTCGGTCGCTGAGATTGGCAGACGTGGCGCGCTCGCGTTGGCCAAGCTGCACACTTCTTCATCGTTTAATGGAGCTCTCAGAATCGGATTCTGGCGTTCTTCTAGTACAGCTCCTGGTTCTCGTTCTTCTGTTGCCGTTGGTGACACGGACGGTAGGGCAGGAAAGGTCCCTGCAGTAGCATCAGAATATGAACGACGCACAGGACAGACGGTGGTAGGGTGGTTATCTCCACAACGTCGGCAGGGGCGGTCGCAGCCTTCGCTTTCGTGTCCGTGCACACCACAGCGACCACAGAATGGTGCTGTACACTGTGCTCGATAATGACCACTAGAGCCACACCGACGACAAACACGTTGCAGACCGCGGTAGTCGAAGGTGACTCGATGACCAGAAACGCGAAGATAGTTGGGGACGCGATTTGTGGGACTCATTTCCATCCGGATATAGCGTGTGCCTGTGAGAACTCCGCGTCTTGCGCTCATGACGCCAGCGGTCACAGTCAATACCTTGCCGTATGGGGACAAAGCCTGGACTAGTACCTCGTTGGAGACGAAGGCTGGTAAAAACAGGCAGGCGACGTTAGTTACCTGCGGGCCGACGGGAACGACAGGGATACGCTCGCCACCGATGGTCAGGTAGCCAGCGTCGACGATGAGAGTCATGGAAGCCATGCTCTTAACAGTTACTTGGAAGTTCATGCCTCCCATGTGCTGAACGCAGTGTACCTCTGAGAGGCCAACTATTGAGGCCGTCGCGTCGACGACGGTCTCCGGACTAGTCCCCGCAGGGACGACAACGTCGAAGGCTTGCGCCTTCGAAGGCGTCCACGACGTCGATGGCGCCATGGCTAGATGAGGAGGACGTCCCTGACGTGGAACACGCAGGGACGTCAACACGGAACCCTTGGTAACACGAAGCTCCTTATAGCGGCACCCGTTCGTCCCGCGTCCCGACGATAGAGCAGACCCCGTTTCGAAGTTGTGTACACAGTAAAAAAGAGAGAGATAGAGAGGAAAAGGAAGGCCGGGAGGTTAACCAGATATTGGCATCTGGTTTGCTACCCAGCAGTGGGGGTGGGGAAGCAGGGGCAAGAAAGAAGGGTTGGATAGATAGAGAGAGAAAATAAAACGCACTCGCACTCATCAGAAAACGGCAAAGCAAATAATCCCTTTATCATCTGTGACTTGAAAAAGCGGCTGACGATCCGAGTTCTTGGCACTCTACTACGGCAGGTCATTCATTAAGCAGTCACTGTTTAGAAAAAGATTATTTACACTATGTACGAAAATAAGAAAATCATTAGATTCCAGTGAAAAGGGGTACACACACACGTTGTGCATCACTATGTCGTACACATATTTACTACAACAAACATGGCAGACATGTATTTAGAAGGAAGTGTTCAACGATTCCGAGTATTCCGTACTCAAGTATGGGAGGGCAGTATACCGTCCCTAAGGCGTCCCCAAAAGAAATGTACCGCACATGACGCCTGTTGAGAAAAGAGTAGGTAACGATTTAGAGTACTAGGTACTCTACAATGGGAGAGCATAAAGCCGTTCCGTGGGCCTTCTCCAAACAAATGTGTTTAGAAAAAAAATGTTTAACGATTTCGAGTACTGTGTTTAGAAAAAAAGGGGGTAACGATTCAGAGTACTAGGTACTCTACTATGGGAGAGCTTAAAGCCGTCCCGTGTATGTCTGAACAATCAAGAATTTCGAGTACTTCGTAATTGCGACGACCGTACTGAGAAGCCTGTTCGCGCCAAATTATCCGCATGGCGCTAGCCGCATGTCGCTAGAAACAACCCTCCATATTGCTCTATTCAATTAAACAGGTGGACATTCTGACACACTGTGACAATTGGCCATTCTCAATCGCTTTTAACATGGAGATAGAAAGCTTTGTGTGCGGCGCACACTCTTTAAGCTAAACTTCGTGAGGCGATGTTGCGATATAAGACAGACGCTGAAGGACGTTCATTTATTGAAGTTTACCTGTGCCGCACGGGCATTGGCGGCTGTGCCAAGGGCTTTTATCACTAATGGTCGCTCTCGCTACTGGCAATCATTCATATACACGCAGGGACGCAAAAAAAAAGGAACTATAAAAAGGAGCGTTACGTCCTACGAGGGACGCACAAGCCAACGGGACGGCTTTGTGCTCTCCCATAGTAGAGTACCAAGTACTCTAAATCGTTAACAACTTTTTCTAACCATAAAAAGGAGCGGCAAGTGAAAATTTTGAAGCCCACCCATCAAATAAAAAGAATAACTGAAAGACAGAATGCTGGGAAGTGAACCACGCGTGTAGAGAACAAGAGGCGGAGCAATGTCCGAGGAGGCTGGCTTGTGTGCACGCGCTCGTCAATTTGTGTTTAGAAAAAAATGTTTAACGATTTCGAGTATACTTCGTTCTCAACAACAGTGAATTCATGGTGTGCTCCACTTGCAAGGACGCGTTCACATGAACTAAACTATCAAGTGGACTGATGCTCTGCTTCGCATGCTACTCGTGGTTTCTTTTAGTAAGAGATGGTGTAAGAGTTGTTTTTTTTTATTCACTAGCCCGCCAAAAAAAATGGCAGCATATCCACGTAGTGAATGATGAAGAGTGGGGCGAAGCATTCATCCGTCCATTCATTCTTGCTTCCATCCGTCCATGCGTCCATCTGTGTGACCGTCCATCCACCTGTCCGTGCGTGCGTTTGTTCGTGCGTCCGTCCCTGCATTCGTCCATGCATCCATCCATGCATCTGTCTGTATGTCCGTTCATCCATCTATTCAACACTCCGAGTTCCATCATCTCGCATCTTTTCATCATATATTTCCCATATAGAAGCACCGCCATCCAGCGGACATTGCAATGACTAAACGAGAGGTGGCACACGCACACTTTCTTACGGCTTGCGCTTCGGGTCTACTTCCCACCTTTAACCATCTCGAGTTCATGGTATATACTAGTTCACTGTATTCATAGCACTGCGGCCCAACGCTCGCTAAACCTCTTTGAAACCAAGGAGGTTACACCCAGCGAGTACAACGTAGCAACCCTTTCTTGTCAGATAGTGCTTAATGTACGTGCCAATGGCTGCTAATAGGGATCGCAGCGTGCGCATTAACTAAAAGCCGAATGCTTCTGTCTCTCATTCCCCCTTAGCAGCCATTGGCATGTACATTGAGCCTTATCTTTTATTGTTCAACAACGCACAGAAGAAATCTCTCACCGGCACCACCTTGGAGGTCAAAATGTTATACTTGTTACACATTACAACGGCTACGAGGGACGAACGAGTGCCGTTAAAAGGAGCTTCGCCCCTTATGGCGCATATATTCAAGTAATGCAAACACTATGCTTATAATATGCATAGTGTTTGCATTACTTGCATATATGCGCCTATAGTTAGAACAGGAATAGTTGATTTCATATGTGGGGTTTAACGTCCCGATATCACCATATGATTGTGAGGGACGCCGTAGTGGAGGGCTCCGGAAATTTCGACCACCTGGGGTTCTTTAACGTGCACCCAAATCTGAGCACACGGGCCTACAACATTTCCGCCTCCATCGGAAATGCAGCCGCCGCAGCCGGGATTCGATACCGTGACCTGAGGGTCAGCAGCCGAGTAACTTAGCCATTAGACCACCGCGGCGGGGCGGACCAGTGGCGAGTACATGTGCCTAACTTTTGCAGCGCCAATCCACTTATGATGGACCGTGATAATGACATGACACGTCGAGACCCTCTGGGCTTAGACCCCGAGAATAAGTGTTGCTTTATTTTCCTGTCTAACTGGTCGCCAAGCTTCCAGGACCGGTGAACGCATTGTATAGAGCTACTTGAGGCATCAATTCCACCACGTTGTTACCTATAGTTTTGTCACAGCGTAACTTCATCGCATAGTTAACATCTGCTTATATATTGTCACGGGGTCGTGACGTGGCCGAAGACAGGAGACTTCTTGTTGGAATTTAACTGTTTATTTGGGCGAACCTGTGCCCGGTAAACAGAAAGTCCAATTACAGCAGCAGTCTCGCACAGATAGCAGTCTCAGACTGATAGCGGCGAACGGAGCGTCGGCCTTCGATCAACAACTGACAAGCGGCGAAGCGCGTCGGCATTTATACTCCCGCCGTCGAATGTTCTAGCGCTATCGCTGGCGGCGGCGTGCGTTCCAGAACAATCTGTACCATTCGCACAGTGGGCGTGATCTTATCGAAATGATCTACTACAGTCCGGAACCCTCTAGAAAACAGCAGGCGCGGTTTGCGCGGAGAATCGTGTGGTGTTTTGGGACGATAACAAAAACTTGGGAAATGGAACGTGGCATTGCCCCCCTCTGAAAAAGGCATCGTCTCGATGCTTTAACTAAAGACAATAATAATGCAAGAAAGTACAATGAATAAATTACGATACAACAATAATACAAAAAACACTGGTTCAGTTTGTTAACGCGCATGAAACGGCTTGAGGCGCGCGACATGGACGACTTCAGGTCGCGATCGGCGTCGTTGAGAGTTCGTAATGCCGTCGGGGACAACCTCGTAATCAAGTGGGCCGAGACGTCGAACCACCCTGTACGGTCCGAAGTACCGTCGCAGAAGCTTTTCACTTAGTCCACGTCGGCGTATCGGCGTCCACACCCAAACACGTTCACCGGGCTGGTATTCCACGAAGCGTCGTCGAAGGTTGTAACGGTGGCTGTCAGTCGTCTGTTGATTCTTGATACGGAGACGCGCAAGTTGTCGGGCTTCTTCGGCGCGATGAAGGTACTCGCTCACATCGAGGTTTTCTTCGTCGGTGACGTTGGGTAACATGGCATCGAGCGTCGTTGCCGGGCTCCTTCCGTAGACCAATTTGTATGGAGATATCTGCGTCGTCTCCTGCACCGCCGTGTTGTATGCGAAGGTCACATACGGAAGAATGGCATCCCACGTCTTGTGTTCGACATCGACGTACATTGACAGCATGTCGGCGATCGTCTTGTTAAGCCGCTCGGTGAGGCCGTTGGTCTGTGGGTGGTACGCTGTCGTCCGGCGGTGGTTTGTTTGGCTGTATGCCAAGATCGCTTGAGTTAAGTCGGCAGTGAATGCCGTTCCTCTGTCGGTGATAAGGACCTCCGGGGCGCCGTGACGTAGGACGATATTTTCGACGAAGAACTTAGCTACCTCGGATGCACTGCCTTTTGGCAGGGCTTTTGTCTCGGCGTAGCGGGTGAGGTAGTCAGTGGCTACCACGATCCACTTGTTTCCGAAAGCCGACGTCGGGAACGGCCCCAATAGGTCCATACCAATCTGCTGAAAAGGTCGGCAAGGTGGATCAATTGGCTGCAGAAGTCCCGCTGGCCTTGTCGGCGGTGTCTTGCGTCGCTGACAGTCCCGGCATGTCCTCACATAACGAGTGACGTCGGTGGTTAGACGCGGCCAGTAGTACCTTTCTTGTATCCTCGCGAGCGTGCGAGAAACACCGAGGTGCCCTGCCGTCGGATCGTCGTGCAGGGCCTGCAGTAGTTCTGGTCGCAGAGCTGAAGGCACCACAAGGAGATACTAAGCCCGAAGCGGTGAAAAGTTTTTCTTTTGTAGAAGACCATTTCGTAGAAAAAACGATGCAAGTGCGCGCTTGAATACCTTCGGGACTTCGGCGGTCCTGCCTTCGAGGTATTCTATTAGGGCCTTAAGTTCCGGGTCAGCCCGCTGTCGTTCAGCGAAGTCGTCGATAGTTATCGTTCCCAAGAAGTAGTCCTCATCCGGGTCGTCGGGGAGCGGTTGGTCGACAGGCGCACGAGAGAGACAGTCGGCGTCGGAGTGTTTTTTGCCGGACTTGTAAATGACAGTAATGTCATATTCTTGAAGTCTCAGGCTCCATCGTGCGAGGCGACCTGAAGGGTCCTTCAAAGTGGCTAGCCAACACAAGGCGTGGTGGTCGCTCACAACTTTGAAGGGCCTGCCGTAGAGGTATGGGCGAAATTTCGACGTAGCCCAGATGATGGCGAGGCACTCCTTTTCTGTTGTGGAATAATTTGCTTCTGCTTTGGATAGCGATCGGCTGGCGTAACTAATAACCCTTTCAAGTCCGTCAGCCCTCTGCACAAGAACGGCGCCAAGACCTACGCTGCTTGCGTCAGTATGTATTTCTGTCTCGGCGAATTCGTTGAAATGGGCAAGTAACGGAGGCGTCTGGAGGCGATGTTTAAGCTCCTGGAAAGCGTGTTCCTGTGGCGTTTCCCACTTGAACTCCACGTCGGCCTTAGTAAGGTTAGTGAGAGGATCGGCGATGCGGGCGAAGTTTTTCACGAACCGCCTATAATAGGCGCACAGGCCCAGAAATCGGCGCACGGCTTTCTTGTCAGTGGGCGGCGGGAATTCGGCGATGGCGGCTGTTTTCCCTGGATCAGGACGAACTCCAGACTTGCTGATAACGTGCCCCAGAAACAAGAGCTCTTCATACGCAAATCTGCACTTTTCTGGCTTCAGTGTGAGTCCGGAAGTCTTGATGGCTTGAAGTACAGCTTCAAGGCGCCGAAGATGCTCGTCGAAACTCGAAGAAAACACGACGACGTCGTCCAAGTACACAAGGCAAGTCTGCCACTTCAATCCTGCCAGTACTGTATCCATAACGCGTTGAAAAGTTGCAGGCGCTGAGCAAAGGCCGAAGGGCATCACCTTAAACTCGAAGAGGCCGTCCGGTGTTATAAACGCCGTCTTCTCTCGGTCTCTTTCGTCGACTTCGATTTGCCAATAGCCAGTCTTGAGGTCCATTGACGAAAAGTACTTGGCGTTATGGAGCCGATCAAGTGCGTCGTCTATTCGTGGGAGAGGATACACGTCCTTTCTTGTGATTTTGTTAAGGCGGCGATAATCGACGCAAAAACGTAGGGTCCCATCCTTTTTCTTCACTAACACCACGGGGGATGCCCATGGGCTGTTGGACGGCTGGATAATATCATCCCGCAGCATTTCATCAACTTGTCTCTTGATGGCCTCACGTTCTCGCGTCGAAACCCTGTACGGACTCTGACGGAGTGGTCTGGCATTTTCTTCGGTTATGATGCGATGCTTCGTGATTGGGGTCTGCCGAATTTTCGATGACGACGAAAAGCAATCTTCGTATTGCAGGAGCAGGGCCTTGAGCTGTTCTTGCTTATCGGTCGGTAGTCTGGGATTGACGTCGAAAGCTATGGGAGGGGCTTGGTTCCTCTGAGCAGGTTCCGCAGAATCGGCGAGGGCGAAAGCACTGGTGGCTTCGACGATTTCTTCGATGTATGCGACCGTTGTTCCTTTGTTAACATGTTTGTACTCATTGCTGAAATTTGTGAGCATAACGGTTGCTTTGCCTCCCCGCAGCTCTGCAATTCCTCTTGCGACGCAAATATTTCGGGTGACCAACAGATGCTGACTGCCTTCAACGACGCCTTCGAAGTCAGGTGATTCAGGAGCGCCGACTGAAATAATGACGCTTGAGCGAGGCGGAATGGTGACTTGTTCTTCCAGCACATTCAAGGCATGGTGACTAGACGGCGTGCGCGGCGGCAGTGCTTCTTCTGTGGATAACGTTATCGACTTTGTTTTTAGGTTGATGACAGCACCATGGAGGCATAAGAAGTCCATGCCAAGGATGACATCTCTCGAGCAACGCTGTAGGACTACGAAGTCTGTAGGATAAATACGGCCGTTAATGGTGACTCTCGCTGTGCAGATTCCTGCAGGCGTTACGAGATGACCTTCGGCTGTGCGGATTTCAGGGCCTTTCCAAGCTGTCCTAACTTTCTTTAACTTCGCGGCGAACGACCCACTGATGACAGAATAGTCGGCTCCAGTATCGATGAGAGCGGTCACACTGTGGCCGTCGATAAGAACGTCGAGGTCGCTAATTCGCCGTCTCGCATTACAGTTAGGGCGTGGCGTCGGGTCACGGCTGCGTCGACTTGTTCCGCTGCTTCCATGTTGCGTCGTCAGGCCACCTTCGGTAAGTGAGCTTTCGTCGTCAGGGCTTTGCCTGGTTGGCGTTGTGTTCGGAAAGCTCCGTCGCGGCGTCGTCGTCGTCGGAGGATCTTCGGTAGTTCGTCGCACAGCAACCGCACCTCCACCGGTTGCTGCCCTTAGTTTCCCGGATACGGGCTAGGAGACCGGCCCCGCGTTGGGCCAGAGTACTGCCGGTGGTGCGGTGACGTGTGGCGGCTGGGCGACGGCGAACGCGAAGGGCTTCGTGGTGTCCACCGAGTTCCTGTCAGGTAGTCGGCGATGTCACGTGGTCGTTCTCCTGGCTGTGGACGCGGTGCATTGACGGCGAAGCCACGTAGTCCCATCTGTCGGTACTGGCAACGGCGGTAAGTGTGTCCGGCCTCGCCGCAGTGGTAGCACAGTGGGCGGTGGTCAGGGGTGCGCCAAACGTCGGTTTTCCTCGGCGCACTGCGCTGGCCCGCTGGTGAACGGTAGGTCGTCGGTGGGGGTGGTGGCGGCGGTGGTGTCTGGCGACGGAAGTGCGACGGGGCGGCGTTTTGGCGTGGACGGGGAGGAGCGGTGTGGCGTACTGCAGCGGCGTAGCTCATAGTTTCTGGCTCGGGCAGCGGTGTAGGGGGAATTCGAAGTGATTGCCGAACTTCTTCTCGCACAATGTCGGCGATCGAATCCACTTGAGGTTGCGCCGAAGGCAACAGTTTGCGCAGCTCTTCCCGCACGATCGCTCGGATCGTTTCACGCAGGTTTTCGGAGTCACTGGTTTGAGCAGCAGCGCATTCTGGAGTCAGGCGACGATTATACTGTCTGGTGCGCATGTCAAGGGTTTTTTCGATAGTGGTCGCCTCGGATACAAATTCTTGGACGGTGTTCGGTGGATGCCTCATTAGTCCCGCGAAGAGCTCCTGTTTGACCCCTCGCATGAGGAAACGAACTTTCTTCTCCTCAGGCATGTCTGGGTCAGCGTGACGAAATAGGCGGGTCATCTCCTCTGTGAAAATTCCAACCTTTTCATTCGGTAGCTGAACCCGGGTCTCTAGTTGAGCAGCGGCCCTTTCTTTGCGAGCGACGCTCGCGAACGTTTGCAGAAATGTGCCGAAGAAGACATCCCACGTTCGGAGCGTGGACTCACGATTCTCTAGCCAGGTCCTTGCGTTGTCTTCCAGGTAGAAGTACACACGCCGGAGCTTTTCTTCGTTGTCCCAGTGGTTGAGGGCGGCCACACGATCGTATGTTTCTAACCAGGACTCCGGGTCTTCGAACGATGACCCATGGAAAATTGGTGGTTCCCTGGGTTGATGCATGACCATCGTGGGCTGGGACGCTGTGGTTGTCATTGTCGCTGCAGTCGCGGTCATGGCCTTGGTCTTCCGCGCCTTGTCGTGTAGAAGCCCGTACTGCGGTGGTAGCCCTTGCTGTCGGCGGCTTGTTCGATGCTCCTGGTTGGCGTCGGTGTCTTCTCCGCGACGTGGGCTGGGTTCACGGCTTGACGGGGGCGTGCGGTACATGAACGAAGCAGCACCTCCACCAGATGTCACGGGGTCGTGACGTGGCCGAAGACAGGAGACTTCTTGTTGGAATTTAACTGTTTATTTGGGCGAACCTGTGCCCGGTAAACAGAAAGTCCAATTACAGCAGCAGTCTCGCACAGATAGCAGTCTCAGACTGATAGCGGCGAACGGAGCGTCGGCCTTCGATCAACAACTGACAAGCGGCGAAGCGCGTCGGCATTTATACTCCCGCCGTCGAATGTTCTAGCGCTATCGCTGGCGGCGGCGTGCGTTCCAGAACAATCTGTACCATTCGCACAGTGGGCGTGATCTTATCGAAATGATCTACTACAGTCCGGAACCCTCTAGAAAACAGCAGGCGCGGTTTGCGCTGAGAATCGTGTGGTGTTTTGGGACGATAACAAAAACTTGGGAAATGGAACGTGGCAATATCTTTACATGACTACGTAGATGTCTACGTAACGAGTCAGAATAATCAGCGAGAATACGTACGCACTCATTATCAATTTAAATACCTGCAGATCTTCTTTCAGTACCAATGGATATGTAAAGCACAATTCGCTACCTTGCAAGCTCTGATTGGCCCCGATGTGCTGTAGCTATGATTTTCTCGAACCAGCAGCGTTGAAGGCCCACGCTACATGGCTGTGTACTCCAGTGTATAGGCTATTCTACGAATGGGTTTTAGTGCCGCCATATTGGTAGGTTACCCTTTGTTTTGGTCATCTTTAACAACTGAACTAACGGTGTTAAGGTAAACACATACGCACGAAAGCGGTTGGATCGGTGCACACGATGGATCTTGGCCTCATTAATTCACGTCGCAACATACAAAAGAAAACAAAATCAAAACAAGAAAACTTCGGCTAACTAAGATGGTGGTGCCCATACGTCCTGGGTAAAATGGCCTATACAGAGCAGCGCTACACAGGTCAGCGCTGGAAGCAGCGCCCGCGCTATACACGTTTACTGCACGGAACTTCGTGCGCGCGCTATACAGTATAAAAAGCGCGCCTCTGACCGTCGGCCGAAATGGCGCTGCAACGAGAGTGTTGCCAAAGTGTAGAAGGAAGTATATAAGCGTGCCTCCGCGCCCGCGGAAGATCCCGCTGTCGGAGTCGGAAACATAATACCTATAGTCGGACTGAACGAGTTGCAGAAGAGGAGAACAAAGCGGAAGAACTCACTCACGTTCGCTGAGCAGGGTGCCACGTTCGAAAACAAAGCGCACTCCGTGTGTCCGTCGTGCTCGGAGAGGAGGAGTAGGAGAGAGAGAGAGAGAGAGAGAGAGAGAGAGAGAGAGAGAGAGAGAGAAAGAAAGAGAAGCGTACCCGCCGCTCTATCCTGTCATAGCGAACGTCTTGAAGCCTCGCCTTGTATCTGAGAACAAAACATTCTGACACGAGGCAGGAACAGTGCCAGAGGAGAACCGCGTATGCGCACGCATGAACGCGGATGTGAATTCCAGCTGCTTGAAGCGGAGCGGCAGCCCGGCGTTAAGGAAGAATTGAATGATGTGCAGGATTAACTCGGCTCTTGACTACATCAATGCACAAACCAAGCAAGGATCAGTGGTGAGACATGACTGCAATACACTGACGATGCGAGCAATATCGTCACAAATGCAGGTACAGATGCCCGGAACAGTTTTTGTGTGCTATATGATACTTCAAAATGATTTGTGAATGTTGAACGCTGGTGCGCTGCCCTATAGCGCATTTACGAGCATACTGCCAGCACATCCGATTATCTGGCTAATGTCGGCTAAATGATGATTAACTATGGCTAATTATAACGGTAAAACATGCCTGATATTGGCTAGATATGGCTTTGTATTCGCAGATGTTGGCCATTCCTGTCATGTTCTGGCTAAATTGTGGTCGTATAGAATTCGCAAAACGGGCAACTAATGACAGTCTCTGCGTGTCGGCGCCATTGATATCTCGGACATACATGAAAAAACAAAGCTCATATTGGCCTTGTCTATTCTTCATATCATCCGAACGTACACTCACGGATTGAAGCGCGACATCATTTTTTTTTTTTACATATGGCTATCAAATGCACAATATCTCAAGATAACCACATCATGTCGCGAGGAATCTAAAGGTAACGTTGGCTCTCGTCTGTACAACAGCTTTCAGCTACGTGTTCGAGTCTAAATTACGCCGATACGACCCGAACTCAAGACGGTAGATGCAAATGTATGTGCGTTACTTAGCCCTAAATTGACCTGTTCAGTCCGAGTAAGCGGGACGAGTTATACACTTACGATAGAATTTTTTTTCTTTAAGGTGGCGGTCCCACTCCAGTGGCAAGCGCTCGACATTTTAGCCGTTGTTTACTGGCTCACTGTGCTTGCTCTGCTCAATGGAAGAATATGAGTTCTATTGCATTAGAAAGTTTATGTTCTCCGCTTTCTAATGACAACTAGTATTTTCGCCTAGTCTGGAGTGTTATTTATAGGCAATTAAAACAGTGTGAGCAAAAAACAGCGTTTTTGCTGTACAAGCCTCCGTTGTACTGCCAGTGCAGCAAAACTGTCCAACATAACGAAATGAAATTTGCTGAGCCTTTTAACGAAGCGTTATGCAAGGTTTCTATGAAGAGATATTGCCAGTAAAGCAATTAGAAATTGATGCACGCTCTAATAAAAATGGGCAAAAAATTGAAAGTTTATGAGTAAATAACTTTTTTTCTATTTTGTGCAGAACAACAATATTCAATGACTTTCCAGGCTACAATGTACATTATGTGTACGCGAAGTTGTTTTGTGTTCTGATGAACAGTTCTTAAATTATTACTCCTTCAATACGGCAATTTATGGCGCTACTTGGTCAGGCATTACCGACGAAGGGACAAAACTATCCAAGCTGAAACTCTGAAATCTTCAATAATAAATCAGCAAGCCTTTCCCTAGGTTTCTATGAAGAGAAAATTGTCGTAAGTTAATTAGAAAATTTGTAGGACAGCAGTGAATTTAGCTCATTTTTCTGCTTGCCAGGTTCGTGCAAATTTCATTTTTTTGTCTTTTGTAGGCTACTTCACAACAAGTATTGCACATTAGCAGGACCATGTAGTGTCTTGTAATCACCAGTACTCACTAACTTTACGAAGCGGTGCTTGAAACAAAAGATTTTTCAAAAATAATAAAGCTCGCAAACACTTTTTGATGGTGGCGCCCTCTGTCAAAAAAAACATCAAGTTGTTTCACGTCAGTTCCGACGTTCGTCAAAAGTGGCGCTTCTAAACATAACTAAGCCGCCAAAACACGGATGGACTTCTTTAGACTTCAGTGACTAAATCCTGCTGAAAAAGAAAGAAAGAGAAGGAGAGAGAGAAAGGAAGAAGGGAATAAGGGGTGTTGCACTGTACATCAGGAATGCATAGCCAGCAGGTTAGGCTATTGTGCCAAAGATTCCAGGAATTGCTTGGTTGCTCGCCTTTGTACTCAGGTGACTGTAGAAGCGTTTTTGAAGGACACAAAGAACTGGACCTTGCCTCCCCATATTTTTGAAGCCCGTAGGACATTATCTGAAGCGCGCTTTCCCATCGCAGGGAGGTGACGAGTGTCTGGCAGTGTATGTGTGTTTGAATATTTCACGTGACGCCGGTTGAACTAGGATAACAATGGACTTTTTTTCGGGAGACTAGCCTGCGCATGCGAAGTGGTGCAAGTGGTGGTGACTTGACGCCATGTTTTGGGGGAGTAACAGAGCCAAACAGCTTCTATAAACGTTGCACAGGGCGGCGACAGGTGCGAACTGAAGGGCACCTGGCGTCGTTTGCGAATTATCCAGAAAAATACCAGGCCTACGAGATTTTTCTACCGGGCCGTGGCGGATAACTTTGGAGGCCACGGACTCCCAGTTTCGATTTCGGTGATCTCCACTGGAGGCGCTGTTCGGACCTGAAAAAGGCCCATTGACTCTGATGATTTGAGGCTGATCCCTTTGTATCGGGCGGGCAAGATTAATTCGCCCTAACCAGAGAACAAAAAAAAAAACACCTATCAAGTAAATAAACTAAAACACTCCACAGGCGTACACACCCCGTACCAGTTCATATAGTTAGTCTGCACGCCTTCAATTTTTGTCCACGTAAATCACTAGCTCTGCGTCGCGCGCCACCACTGCAACAGCCTTGTTGGATGGATGGATGATATGAGCGTCCCCGTTATAATGGGGTGGTGACAAGTGTGCCACCTGGCTCGACAAAAAAATCTTTCCTTTTTTCTTTTTTTTTATGTTGGCCTTTGCAAAATAGTGAGCGACCCCTGGCCAATACCCTCTAGACTATCTGAGGCCTCTTGACGTCATCACACTATGACGGGAGCGGATGCCGCGTTCTCAGAAATGCCCATTGCTATGGGCTCGTTGTGTACTCAACGGCGCGCTGCGAATCCATTCGTTCATGCTGTCTCCCGTTTCCCGAAAGCGCCGACAAGGCAACTCCGTCGTAAAGGGTGTTGCACCTGGCGCCCACTTTGCAAACACCTGTAAAAACTTCTGCTTCCCTGACTGCTTTTCTCGCTCTAAACGTGTTCACCACTCCACATTCATACGAAGGGGCAGGATCAGCACCAAGACTTCTCAAAACGTACTTCAGGAATGTTACGCCTCATTGTAAGTTTCCTCTTCCACTGAGAGAAAGGAGAAAACGAAAGAAAGGAAAGACGGGGATTAGTGGTAAATGGGAAAAAAATTATTCGTCTGTTAGTCTGTGGTTGAGGCTTTCGTGTGGAAAACAAGCTTACTCGCATATGCGCAGTAACTCTTTTGCAAGCCGTTAGTTAGCGAGCCATATTTCCCCGACTGCAGCGAAAAGTGCGGATGGCGGCGTGAACTCTAGCGTTCCCAGCCGCGCGCAGCAAAACAAACGTAACGCGTCCCGACGCCTACTGAAGTTTGGAAACACAGGAATAAAGCTTGCACTGCTGAGCAGCGCATTCGTGTATACGCCTTGTGCACCGCCTATAGAGGCGCCACTGATAGCCACCTGCGCCACATACATCTGTTTACAGCTGCGCCCCATACATCTGTTTTGGGATGCATGAGGCTCATAGTGTTCTCCCTAGCAAAAAGGCAAAGCCCTTCTGTTGTTCATGCATACAAAATCACCATTTTTGGCTCACTGCAAGGCACGGAAAAGGGGCTTTGTGTAATGATAGCCAGGAAGTAGTGGAAAGGAGCTTCCTGGGTAGCTTCTGAATGTAGCGACATAAGTATCAAGCGGACCATACGCGACACCCACACTACATTCACAGTCGAACCAAAGCTGCTGACAGTGGAGAAATCTATAATTACTATGCACGTGCACAAAGTCGGCGTTGTTCCACGCCACCCAACACTGCCGGTATTCAGGGCCACTGAAGAACTTCCTCGAGAACTACTCTTTTCCTACTCTTTTTCTTTCCACTCTTTTTTAGCGAGGAAGAGAAAGAGTCGGTTCAGAAACCAAACCATTATTTCCAGCAACCCTTGGGGCAGCGCGGTTCAGCGCTCTATTGTAAATAGTTACACGTTACCAGGAGAGAGAGAGAGGCACCTCTTTTCCGGACAGTTGCACGGGAGTACAAAGGCTCTCGGGTCCGTGCCTTTTTTTTGTTGCTGTTGTTGTTATTGGGGAGCCGGGGGGGGGGGGGGGGAGGGCGTTACGCACATTTGAAACGTTTCAAAGGAGATATGGGAGCAGCGGCACCCCCGAAAAGAATGGATTACTTCCAGCAGGAACAGGCTCTTCGCCACTGCATGCTACGACGGCGGAGAGTGCATTTTTCTCCCTTTTTTCCAAACGTGACTTAGTGGCGTCTTCTGGTGGCTCAAGCAGAAACTACTCGCAAGATGGCGACGGTGGTACCGTCACCTTAAAAAGACGACACACAAGTACTGTCGTTCCGTCTGTGTGTTACAATCGCCAACTGCAGCGCTTGTTCTCCCGTCCAGCACTCGACCGCACCTGCAAAAATAAAAACAGCTGCCTCCTCGAGCCTGTCAAGTGCAACTGTACAGCGCACGTTCGTGGTGCGCGGAAGTGGCCGCTGCATCACTTCGCGAGAGTCGTGGCGGGCGGCACAGCTGCCGCCACATGTTCGTCCCTTTCGCACGATCGGACGGCGCTCGGTCGGTCACGAACAGGCCAGCGTCGCTGACCGCTGCCGCTTTGGAAACGTTGTTCCTCGGCGCCGTCGCACGAACAGATCGCGCGACCCTCGGCCGGCTCTGACATGACAACCTCACCCACGGCGTCCTGCCTCGTCCCAAAAGCAGGCTCTGCGCGTGCGCACACACACACATCTGCGGTATTATGCGTGACGAAGAAGCAACAGCTGCGTGGCCGAGACTCCTGTCGGTGTGATATGCTTAGCTGCGCCAGCGATACACGCCACGCAAACAAGACGGCTGCAGATCGCTGCACGTACGGGAGTGGCTTGGTTTTTAAAATTTTCGTTGAACTTTTCTCGCGCTATATCGAACTTCCGTAGATGACTTGCAAGCATGGATGAAGAAAAAGAAAGGAGGCAGAATGACGTCACGCCACCAGCTTAAGCAAGCCAACGCGTTTTGAAGCCAGCAGTGTCGGCCCAACACGTGAGCTTTTGCATCATAATCACGCAGGCAACGAGACTTAGCGAGACTTCAAAGCCCGGTATTTTTTATTAGAAACGCGCTTGTTCGAAGCGGACCAGCCAGCTCACGCAGGAGGTTGAAAAATGAGACACCACTGAGTGTACTAAAACCTACCCCACGCTCAGACGTTTCGCCCACGTGATGGGTTGACACTGTGAGGTTCAATTCATGTGATGAAATGTTCCTCCTTTTTTTTTTTTTTTTTGCGGGCAAAGCTTTTTATGGGCTAAGGCAGTCCATCCCTCCGGCGTAGCCAACGCAGCATATCCGCAGACAGACAGACAGACAGACAGACAGACAGACAGACAGACAGACAGACAGACAGACAGACAGACAGACGGACGGACGGACGGACGGACGGACGGACGGACGGACACTTCGCTACGCTCATCATCGTTCACTCCATGGATATGCTTTGATTTTTTTTCCCTTCCTCCATGCTTGCATGTGACGTCAGGGACGCAGCTTCTGAAAGAAGCTGGCACTCCACGACGGCGGTTCGATGACAAACAAGTTGCGTCTAAGTGAAAACGACGTGACAAATTCTCAAAAGAGCAACCCTTCAAGAAAGGGCGCCTGAGCGCAGTGACCAGCACATCAAAAAATCACATCCGGCATAGTATCGGAACAACACGCAGCTAGCATAAACACAGCTAGCATATAAGAGGGGAACAAAGTTAAAACGACATCTTCCTGATTTCATTCCAGCGAGGTGGAAGATGCACGTGAGGCAAACGGCATATTAGAATTGTCTCTCGTAGAAAAAACAAAAACAAAAATGAGGCCATCCACCCTGAATCGCGGCAGCCGCAGGGCAGCATGGCCGTGAAGTCACCACGGCGCTTGTTTTGACGGCACCGAGCTAGTGACGTCACAGCAGGTGACTGAACCAACCGATCTTGTAAAGAGTACGCAGCGTTCACAATACAAGTGACGAAAAGCTTGTGGCTTAACGTCAATGCGTATCTTTAACTGAACGAACAGTGTCACGGTAGGCGCATAAGAATGGAAACGGTTGGGTTGGCGAATACGATGCCCCGTGACCTTAATAAATGACGTCACAATATAAAAAAACAAGTAAATATCGGCTTAATAGTCCAAGATGGCAGCGCTCATGTGTGTTACGAATAATTGTATATATATATATATATATATATATATATATATATATATATATATATATATATATATATATATATATATATATATATATATATATATATATATATATATATATATATATATATATATATATATATATAGTTATAAACTTCGAGAATAGTGCAGTATAGGAAACAAAACAATAAAATATTTATTTAATCCTAACAGTTTCGGCTGGTGGACCAGCCTTCTTCGGAGGATGTAAGTGAAATGATACAAGTTCCCGTAGCAGAGGGTCACCCTCACAGTTTAAAGACCCTCCAAAAAAAGAGAGAGAGAAAAAGACAAGCGGGCGAACGAGGTAGCAACAGACAACAAGAAGCAGAAGAAGGAGAGGAACTGGAAAGGAGCGACGGAGAGCCGCCGGAAACGAGCGGGTAATTCTGGCATTGTTGCTGCGTATAGGTAAGACGCGCCGCCAGCGGAGGCGACCAAGAAAAACGGAAAAATGTGGAACATGTTGCCGCTTACTCGCATCTCACACATGGATCGAGTTTAAGTTCACGTGGTTCGGCGGCTGGCCCGTGGCATCGGGCCACACACACACACACACACAAGAAGCATACGACCCGCTCCAGCTTTCGGAATATAATGGCCACGTTGGAAAGCTAATGTGCCCTCTCCCCCTCCCTCCACCTGCCCTCTCTTGCAGAAAAATGTACAACCAGTCATACTGAAAATAAATAAATGGGTATTCTTGTAAAGGATGAAAATATATAAAAATAAATAATACTAAAAAGTATTAAGAAATGAAAATAAAGTTTAATAATACTAACACAATCCGTTCGGTTTACGTAGCATCGAATTCGTTTAGTTTCGCTATATTGACTAACTTGCGTGTGCGACTTCACGGATGTATAAATAAATTAATTGAGTAATTCAATTTCTGTGTTTCACGAAACGTCGCGGAGACACGTCAGTCGCCCAGGGCTCTCGTTGATTCCGTGGGTAAGTGATCTGAATTTCTTTATAAAGTATGACTCCCGCTGTTCGCGCTCCCGTGTGTTCTGGAAGCCGGATTGTAGGAGTATGACACTTACGCGTTCGAAAGAGTGACCTCATAGATCAAGAAGCAAGAGCCCCTACAACACGACTCGGGGCCACCCAGAGGCTTCCGGTGACAGTGCTTCTCCCCCACGCAGGGACTGACTCAACAACCCGTCAGGTACGGCCCGCTCCAGCACATATTGGTCTCGTGATTTCATGGCCTTAAGAAAGAATGTTGATAAGCGCGTGAGGTTTGAAATGCATGCTTCAAACCTTAAAACATATATTTCATCGGGATTCGCACCAAAGGGTCTCACTGTGCAACTGCAACCCGCAATGAATAACTTCAACAAAAATGAGCAGCGGCAATGGAGCAATATCTTAAAAGATGCATCTATTAGGCTTACACAGGTCGTAATACAACACAGTACACGTAAGGCCGCGGAACTTAAAGAAGAACAAAAGGCGCGACTAAAACAGTCAAGTTTAACGCAGTCAGAAACAGAAGAGCTGGCCAAATACGAAGGAAAAAAGAGATTGACCATCCAGGGCAAGAAGGACAAGAAATTGAGGCGAGACGGTGCGTGGCCGACTTTAAAATACTCCGCCAGCAATCCTCCCACAACGTATACAGATCAACCTGTTACCTCTCATCAATCTCCACAAAAGAGCACCGATGTCACCAATGTGGTTAACCTTTCCGGCAAATCTTTGACACCTGCGCAAACAAAGCTGCTATCAAAAGGTCTAACCTTCTGCCCCGCCTCTGGCAAAATTGATGAGTTTAAACTTTACCAAGATTTGGACAACTTTGCCAGAACCATGCGTCTAAAAGAATATTTTCATGATCGAAGCAGCACGCAACAAAATCAATTTTCAGATAAATCTTGGACTCCAGGTGAACAACGAGACAAATATCTAGACATGTACATTTCAGCCGTCCAGGGTGATATAATCAGGGAATATGAAAAGCGCCGACCCATTCGCAACAATCTGTCCAAAGAGGAGCGGGAGGCTTTGCGCAGTTTAAGTGACAGCCAGAGCATCGTTATTAAACCAGCTGATAAGGGTGGTGCTGTGGTTGTACTCGACAGGACTGACTACATCAAAGAAGGGCTTCGCCAACTGGCAGATGAAAATTTCTATAAACAACTCCCTTGTGATCCGACAGAGGAGTATGAAAGTACTATAAAGGCCTCACTAATATCATTACGTAAAAGTGGGAAGATAACCTACCCTATGCTTAAAATGATGTCACCTGGCAAATCGTCTCCCGGGCGTTTCTATTTACTACCCAAAATTCACAAGACTAACAATCCCGGCCGACCCATAGTTTCCAGCAACGGTACTGCTACTGAAAAAATTTCTAGTTTCATTGACTCCGTGATTAGGCACATCCCACAATCATTCCCATCATACATCAAAGATACCAGCCACTTCCTTCGAGAAGTCTCAAAACTTGTGGTACCTCTAGATTGCTATTTGGTCACCATGGATGTCTCATCACTGTACACAAACATTCCCCACACCGAAGGAATCGCCGCCACAGTCGCCGCCTATGGAAAAAGTAAATCGACGAGTGAATTCGACGAAAGCGCTTTAGAGGTGCTCCTAAATCTGGTACTTAAACATAATAACTTTGAATTCGACCAAAATCATTATCTGCAAGTAAATGGAACTGCCATGGGAACCAAAATGGCCCCAAATTACGCAAATATTTTCATGGCCTCTTTAGAGATTCCTTTCCTCGAAAATTCTCCATTCAAACCTATATTTTACCGACGCTTCCTCGATGATATATTCTTCGTGTGGGCCGATAGTGAACATAATCTTTCCAAATTCATTTCCGGTTTCAACTCCGTGCATCCTTCGATAACATTCACGCACACGTATTCGCAGAAGAGTGTTCACTTTCTGGATGTCACTGTATCACTCAGTGGCACCACCATATCTACTTCCCTGTATAAAAAACCAACAGACCGCCAACAGTATCTGCATTTCCATAGCAGTCACCCCCATCACTGCAAAACAGGTGTTCCTTACTCTCAAGCCCACAGATACAGAAGAATTTGCTCTGAAATCACGCAATTTGACACCCACGCACAGGAATTGAGAACAGCCTTCTTGCGTCAAAAGTACCCCGAAAAAATAATTGACAATGCAATTGAGCGCGCTCGCTCTTTGGACCGAGAATCAACAATGGGAGAAAAAGGTGGGAATAAGGATGATATAACTTCAGGGGCAAATTTAATCCTCACATACTGCGCCGCCGCCCCTCGGGTGAATTCTATACTAAACCGCCACTTCAACATACTTAAACAGAGTAGTCGCCTCTCTGCCATTTTTCAGACTCCGCCCAAGGTGGTTTACCGAAGAAATAAAAACCTGAGAGACTTACTGGTCAGGGCGAAAACACACAAATCCGACCACCATCAGGGCTGTAGACCGTGCGGGAAACCTCGCTGCAGGGTGTGCACACACATGGTGACCACAGATACGGCCGAAGCCTCCTGTTCAGACTATGTGTACAAAATTAAAGACGACCTTAACTGTGACTCAGCCAATGTGGTATACAAAATTCGCTGCGAGGTGTGCAAACAGGAATATATTGGACACACGGAAACCGCGTTCCGTTTGCGTTTCAACAACCACAGGGCACACGTAAAGGGCCTCCCCAATTTGCCGTTCTCCAAACATATCAATCTTCCTGGTCACTCTTTCGAACGCGTAAGTGTCATACTCCTACAATCCGGCTTCCAGAACACACGGGAGCGCGAACAGCGGGAGTCATACTTTATAAAGAAATTCAGATCACTTACCCACGGAATCAACGAGAGCCCTGGGCGACTGACGTGTCTCCGCGACGTTTCGTGAAACACAGAAATTGAATTACTCAATTAATTTATTTATACATCCGTGAAGTCGCACACGCAAGTTAGTCAATATAGCGAAACTAAACGAATTCGATGCTACGTAAACCGAACGGATTGTGTTAGTATTATTAAACTTTATTTTCATTTCTTAATACTTTTTAGTATTATTTATTTTTATATATTTTCATCCTTTACAAGAATACCCATTTATTTATTTTCAGTATGACTGGTTGTACATTTTTCTGCAAGAGAGGGCAGGTGGAGGGAGGGGGAGAGGGCACATTAGCTTTCCAACGTGGCCATTATATTCCGAAAGCTGGAGCGGGTCGTATGCTTCTTGTGTGTGTGTGTGTGTGTGGCCCGATGCCACGGGCCAGCCGCCGAACCACGTGAACTTAAACTCGATCCATGTGTGAGATGCGAGTAAGCGGCAACATGTTCCACATTTTTCCGTTTTTCTTGGTCGCCTCCGCTGGCGGCGCGTCTTACCTATACGCAGCAACAATGCCAGAATTACCCGCTCGTTTCCGGCGGCTCTCCGTCGCTCCTTTCTAGTTCCTCTCCTTCTTCTGCTTCTTGTTGTCTGTTGCTACCTCGTTCGCCCGCTTGTCTTTTTCTCTCTCTCTTTTTTTGGAGGGTCTTTAAACTGTGAGGGTGACCCTCTGCTACGGGAACTTGTATCATTTCACTTACATCCTCCGAAGAAGGCTGGTCCACCAGCCGAAACTGTTAGGATTAAATAAATATTTTATTGTTTTGTTTCCTATACTGCACTATTCTCGAAGTTTATAACTTTTATTACGGTAGCCGGAAGAAACTCTGATCATCTATTTCATCATATATATATATATATATATATATATATATATATATATATATATATATATATATATATATATATATATATATATATATATATATATATATATATATATATATAGGCGCAGACGTTCCAATTAAGTCCACTGTTCTGACGGAAATCACGTCGGGATGAACATTGAGTACACAGCAAACGCCGACCAAAAGTCAATGACCTTTAAGCTGCTTCTAAGTGACTAAGAACGTGTTCTGCGCTTACATACCCATCAAGAACGCATGCGTGCGTTTCGCAAGGAGCTAGCATGCTCTATTCATTATTTATTTTCGAATAGTAGTCGGGCTATTACTATCATGCACGTAGATAAATGAGAGCAGTCGACCTCAACAAACATAAGCGCGGAATTTAAAGTTAGTTTCTCACTGTCACGAAACAAACGTTTTCCAAAGACACGTTCTACGGAGAAGAATATTCATTGATACAGCTTTACGTGCCAGAAAAACGAAAAGACCACGAGGCAAGACGCAGAGGAGGGCAGACACAGCGCAAAAGGTACGAGACGTAGTGAAGAAACGAACTGACAGACAGACCGCGTCTGTCAGTTCGTTTCTTCACTTCGTCCCGTACTACTTGGGCCGTGTCTGTTTTTTTACTTGAGTTTGAACCAACTAGCTCTAAAACATGTTCTGTTGAGTATAATTTCGACAACCTGGGGTGACTTGATGTCTATGTATGCACAAGTCTCGAGCATTTTCTTTACAATCGAAACTACGACCACAGTGTGAAGGATCGAAGTCGTGACCTTCACTTTAGCAGCCGCAAACGCCGTAGCCATTGTACAACCGCACGTCGCAACTTCGCATGGTGAACTCTATAGCACACCGTGCCACGACAATTCAAACCGCTACATCCCCTCAGCGGGGGAAAATCTACTCTAGAAAATTACGTGCAACAACCCGCGCACAAAACGAAAGAGAATAAGGGCGTAGAGAAAGACGGTGTAAGAGGGGAGGCCACGACGAAACGAAGCAGACCCATTACTGCACGCAACTACGACACTTCAGAGAAGAGGTCACCTACGCTTGCTATATGTGGAACAAAGAGGCCTCGACAGTGAAAAAACCCCCGTAACGCCGTCCCTATAAGAGGGCGCAGAAATTCAATATTAACGTAACGACACGCACATCACGCTTTGCATCCCAACTGTACGCGCATTCGTCGCCCTCTCTTCATCATGGCTTATCTTTTTTTTTATTTTTCAAAAATCTCGGCGCGGCGTCACCATGCATGGCTGAATCACGACCTCAAACGTGGAACGTAAAATTAATTGCTCGTCGTGCCTAGCGCGCGAGAAAGTGATTCGGCGAAAGCAACGTTACCGCCGAGAGTGTGGAACCAATTCTGATGCGAGGACGCCGTCGTCGTATAAGAAAACACCGAGCGCGCCGCGCACGCAGCAATCATTTTCTTTGAAGCCCCAAGTGGGACGCGACGCGAACGAAACAAAAAATCGAGGCGGGCGTGAAGGAAGAACAGAACATACTCCACGACAGAGAGTGTCTCGTAATTGTTTTGCGTTTACGAGTTCACAGAGAGCACACTGCGTGTACGGCACTGTCCATTGTTAAAAGGAACGTTCGAATGCGCATTTTCCTAAACGCTCCGTAACCCGCAGCTTACTGTAGCCGTGGTATACCAACATACGCAATTTTGACTCCGGTGGTTATACGTTGTCGAGCACGTGTCGTTAGTGCGTCATTTATGTATATTCCGAGCATTTCTATTCGTAATAATAAGGAAGACCTCTGGCGGGTTTTCGCAGCCTAACTCACATATCGGGCCAATAGATCTCAAAAACAACTAAATAGAGCGCTTCGCGCTTATCTAGAAAACGAGTTTCACGCATGTTCAAACGAAATACTCCGAACACACGTGTCAAAAGCGTCAACCCAATCGACAGCGTCGCGTCGAGAAACTGGGTCGTTCCAGCCACGACATGCAATGTGATAACGAAGCAGGAAAAGAAGAATGGTAGGAAAGCTAACGGTATCCGTTGATGGTCGAGTTGTTTCATTGTAGTTAAACATAGACATAACGCGAAATCGACATGGGTAAAGAGACAAAGGCAAGAAGATGCGTGCGCTTGCTCTGTCCTCGTCTTAGCCGTATTGCGAAAACCCAGCACATAGGTCCGCTTTGTGAACCGGTAATTTTGCAGGGAAGAATATGCGATAGTAGAGACACTTGGTTGTTTTATAAACGCGATGTCTAAACAACCATGGCCAGACCTTGCAAATAACAATAACCCGTGAAATAAGGTTGAAAGCTGGGCTAGAGCCCACAGTTGGTATATCCTTCTAGTCCCTTTGCTTCCGTCAAAAGTGCGCCACTTCACCGTACGGTATATGAAGAACCTGTACATTGCTGATGAGGCTGTGAAAATATTTGCGTCATACTCATCGCTGATAGTGGCATATAGCCCAATCTAATAGGCAGCTATCATTGACCTATTAGATATTATACATTGGGACTAGAGAAACTAGTCCCCCCCCCTCCCCCCGATAAGAAATAAATTTCTGGCTATGCCCGCATCCGCACATTACGCAACCTGTGTAACGGCAAAAGTGATTAGCAATATCATGCCACTGTTGATTATGGATCAAGGGTCCCAGCGTGGCAATGCGGCTCTAAATGGTACTTTTGGGCAACATTCCGCGTCCACTGCAGCGTGTCACTGCAGTAAAATGGCGTTGCTAGGGTGGAGAGGGAGAAGAGCGAGCGATTGACCCTTTTGCCCGTTCTTGCCAGCGCTGACGCATCGGAGCGAGCTCATATGGCGACTTGCGCCATAAAAAGTGGCCGGTTCGCCCTCTATAAGTTACCTTTAATAGTAGTTGCTTCTGTAATAGTCATCAATGATGATGATGATCACAGAAAAAAAGCGTGACGAGCAGGCGGCTGACGTCATACTTTCGTCTCGGCGATTGGTCATTGGTCAACTAACGATTGGTCATTCACTTCGGCAATAGCTTACCTCTCTGCGCCGTGCCGAATAAAAGTGAGTTTCTTAAGATCACATTTCGCAAACCAAACTACTTTAGCGTCTCATTCCATTACTGATCTCTCTCTCTCTCTTTCTGCCTCGCTCTCTCCGTTTCGCATGGGTTTCGTTACAATACCTACACCTACAGTCGGCGTAGAAAAGCAAAGGAGCCGCAGAACGAGGCGCAAAGACCACCACCACCGTGCGGTTCAGTAACGCCCTGCGGACATCGTTGCAGCGCACTCGTCGTGTACTGCATGAGACACGGTGCTGCTCACAAGGTCAAAGTAGGACAACGGCAGCAAAGAAAAAAGAATGTATACAGCTGCAGGCAGGTGATCTGCCCGTGTACACACAAAGTGCAGACACGCCAAGGAATGCGAAGTCGCATCGTTATCCCGAGTGACGCCCGGTTCGTTTCCGCGATGGAAAAAGACCTTGGGCGAGGCTCTGGAAGAGACCGGTGATGCGCGACTGCTGTGGTATAGCGAGAAAGAAAGAAGGCAAGAAAGAGAGAGAGAGATAAATCGAGCACGTATAGTCAGTCAGTATTCCGTAGTTTCCTACGGAAAGGTAACGCCAGAGTTGCTGCTAGGGGGAAAATGATAGGCATGAGAGTAAGGCTTGTTTTACATGACCAACGATCGAGAGAGTAGAAAGAGAGAGAGACAGGTTTATTTACAGAGAGGCAGAGAGGTCGGCCTAAGCGATAGTCCGCTCTAGCCTGCTACTCTACACTGGGGGGGGGGGAGGGGGGGGAGAGAGAAAGTATAAAACGATGGGCATGAGAGTAAGCCTTGTTTTACATGAACAACGATCGAGAGAGTGAAAGAGAGAGAGGTTTATTTACAGAAATGCTGAGAAGTCGGTCTGAGGGATAGCTTCCTCTAGCCTGCTGCTGTACACTGGGGGAGGGGAAAAGGGGAAGAGAAAAAGTAATAGATGACGATGGTGAGATAGAGAGGTGAGTATATACAGACCTTTTCAATTGACAAAATGTCATAGCCGATTATATAGTCCAGTTGCTTTTAAAAAAGCTATAACCACTGTTACGACCACAGTTGCACTGTTGGTGTCAGGCCAAGGGCCCAACACAGTCTCATCACTTAATGATCTACTGCATGTGCAATTGTTCAGTAAAAGAAATCAGTGTTTGTCGTTCACGTGCGTATGCTGGGCAATCACTGAATATGTGCTCAAGTGTTTCTGGCACATCACAGTGTTCACAATTGGGACCAGCGATACCTGTGTAACGTCTTGTGTACGTTACACCAAGACGAATGCGGTGGATCGTACTTGCGATGTGCCGCTTCAATTTAGGAGAGCATGCGGAACCTCATTTCTGGGTCCCATTTGTGAAGTCACCGGTGTCACAGTTCCGGTTTGGTCCAGTGCTGAAGTTTGTAGCTTCGCATAACGCAGCAAAGCGGGACGTTCGTATCAGCTCGTGGAAATGCAATGCGTACCTCAGAAGCGCTGTTTATGGCATTATTAGCTTCGGCGTCTGCCTCTTCGTTTCCTATATCGAGAGAGTAAGATTGAAAGTGAGTGTGTGTGTGTGAAGGCTAGCGCAATATATACAATATATATGGATGAGAACAAAACGACGTCTTTCGCGTTTTGAATCAACATAGGCGAATGGATAAGAGGCCATGTGACTTCTTAGTTACGAGGTTTCATCCCCCCTTAAATTATTGCAACTACGCTTACAGCCCTTTTTTTTTAACTTCCCTTATCTGTTGGCTTCGTACGTACGAGACAAACCGTACTCGGGCCTCTGGATTACTTATCCGTGTTCACTATATAAGGTATACTTCTATACTATTGCTCACAATGTTGAGCGTTCGTGCATCATGACACAGTGTACTCAAAGTAATAACCACTCCTCTACAAGCATAACCCGCTCTAAGAGCTGCTTTACACTGGTGTAGTTTCAGCCCTTACGGCTGTCACGTTCAATTCGGTGCAAGACGTTGCTTTGTGGAGGACGACGGAATGCCAATGTCTTTAGTAACCATTCGCAAGGGCACGTGATTAAACAAGGAGAAAAAAAGGTCAATGTCGATACAGAAAAAAAAAAGGACAACATTCAACAGCGGAGGTAGCGTTCAGTCATGATGAATTACACTAAGAACAATTGGCGAACAGAGCGTGACTCAGCTTGACGGCGTGCGCTATACCGAGAAGCCACCTGGGCGCTCTCATACGGTGATCGCGGTTGTGCTCGAACACTAATTCTTGTGGCCACTTGAAGGTTCGCTGCGAGCTGTGCTAAATCGTTTGGCCGCGTATGAAATCCCAGTGTATCACATTCCACCGCCAGTTCTGATCGAAATGAATCACGATGAGTGATGGGCGGCATGTAATCAGACTCTTGTCTTTCTCTTTTTATTCCTCTACTTCGGGTAGTCCGACAAAACTACGTGTTGTCATACAGTTTGCATCTTAGGGCTGGAATGGGGTAACTGGAGACTTATTCGATTGCCTTTATAACTGTTCCACTTTATGTACACGTACTAATTATTTCCCGAGCTAATAATTCGTATAATAATGTCATGCTTTCTGCCAAGAGCATGTCGTCACACAACATAATGCGTTCGTGACAACCAAATGTCGCCACGAAGTACATCCAAATCCTTTATAATTTTGTACTCTTTCATGAAGCATTGATTGATATGTGTGGTTTAACGTCCCAAAACCACCATATGATTATGAGAGACGCCGTAGTGGAGGGCTCCGGAAATTTCGACCACCTGGGGTTCTTTAACGTGCGCCCAAATCTGAGCACACGGGCCTACAACATTTCCGCCTCCATCGTCCTTCATGGAGCAGTTTGTCAATTATTAATCCTTATTAACTTCCTCAATAGACAGTCTAGCATCCATCTATCCGTCCATCCATCAAACTAAATCCGGTATAGTCGGTCGGTCGCGACCGACCGACCTGCGGGCAGGTATGTGTCACTGCTATGAGGGTGTGTGCCACAGGTAACTGACACTTTATATCTATCTAGGAACGGCGAGAACACGCACGGTAATCTCAAAGCGTGAGCGTTATGAAAAAGCTTACATCGGCAGCGTCGATCCAATGAATGCGAAGAATAAATGTGAGGGTCCGAGCAGGAATCGAACCCCACCATTCTGCGCAGGCAATCAAGTATACTACCACAAAGCAACGCCAAATCTTGGAAATACTTTTCAAATAGACGCTCAAGTTCGTTAAAGAGTACTGGGTATCGAATTTCATAATCATTACATTGTACTCATACGATACAGCAGTCAGGTCGGGTTAACTTCAATTGTAGTCAAGTGCCATCCGCTGAATTCGATTTACGCAGCAGTGTCCAGGGCACAGTCCAGGGCTACCACCTTCACCAGCACCAGCGCTGCATATCAGCTTACCGCTTCTGGTGTCCTTAATATCGATCTTGCTGGTAGCATCGTTACGTAACTGTAAACAACTGGTTATATAAAACATACGCAGCTGCTTAACTTATGTATGTGCGTGCACCTGCACGTATATTTAGCGCCACTTCATGACGTTTCGGTCAATAAAAAAATCGCGCCACAGTGACATTCCCAGCGCATGCTTCGCGTAACATCGATTGCCACGGTACGGGGGATCTGCCGAATTTTCAGCTTAGGACGCCATGAACTGCATATGTATAAAAAAGATTACGTATGTAATGCAATGCATGCCTGTAAGCACGCATGTACTATTCACGCATGTACTATGTATGTATGTATGTATGTATGTATGTATGTATGTATGTATGTATGTATGTATGTATGTATGTATGTATGTATGTATGTATGTATGTATGCATGCATGCATGCATGCATGCATGTATGCATGCATGTATGTATGTATGTATGTATGTATGTATGTATGTATGTATGTATGCATGCATGCATGTATGTATGTATGTATGTATGTATGTATGTATGTATGTATGTATGTATGTATGTATGTATGTATGTATGTATGTATGTATGTATGTATGTATGTATGTATGTATGTATGTATGTATGCATGTATGTATGGTGTGCTACACACACTACAACACACTTGAAAACGTATCAAATTTTATATCACCACATGCCCGATGACGTTACCATTCTAGTCGCGGTATTGTGTTCTCTGATTGGTTGCCTTCAGCTTCTAAAAATACGACCGCACGGTGCACAACTCTGCACACGACGTAGTGCAAGAGGCTCTGCTGACTCGAGTTTTTTTTTTTTTTTTTTTTTTTAAGACGTACGTCCAGCTCGTTACAAGTGCGCCTGCGCTTCTCGCTTCTCCGTCGGAACACGGCCGCGTACAACGGGAATTGAACCCACGACCCGTATGGCAGAGCTCAGCAGCAGAAAACGTTGACAATAATCTCTGACGCAATCAGGCTTTCTCTGCTTAGCATGCAGTGTAAGTACAGGAAAAGTTCAGGCGGACGAGCATTACGTTGTGACAAGTTGCGGCGGCAACTAAGCCAGTCTGGCCACCCACATCATTTCGCGGTGCGACGTTAAACAGCGACGTCACGAGCGAGCGCATCAGCGCGAGCTCCAAGTCTGCGGTGCCACACACTGAGAGAGAGAGAGAGAGAAGGAGAGGGCGAAAGTGGACGGTAGCCACTCAAGCCATTCTGCACTACCGGGTAGCCGCTAAGACTCATGATCGCCGAACATGCCAGCAATTATACGGCGGCGGTCACGACACCCGAGCGGCGCTAATCACTTCCCCGGCACTTGCATGCGTCGAGAACGTATACGTTATATACGCCTGACGCTCCCACGTGGTTCCTGCGTGCGTTAAACCTGACATATACATTTTTCAACGTGGTCAATATATCATGCTCGTTACTGCGTGGATAATCAGTTCTGCGAGGTAGAGTAGCATTCCCAAAACTATTCGTCTAGGCTATATGCAGGAGAGAAAGATTCCTAGAGCAAGAGGAGGAGGAAAAAAAGGGTAATGTCGTGGGTTGCTGGCGGATCCTGAGCTCGACACAGAGACGTGCATTCACAAAAATTCTACTGATACAGCGTAGATTTATCAATCTATAGATAAGAACCGAAGCTTTTCCAATGCGGTTAAACGTCGTACATTGAAGTAGGGCCGAGATGGATAACAAGAATCGCGAGCCAGTTGGCTCGCGATTCTTGTTAAAGACCAACCACAATAGACGAGACACATGAGGCGACAGCACCAACAACTGTTATTCAAAGAGTGAATTTGGCGTCGGGATTTATTAAACATATCGATGTCGATCTTAATGAAAACTTACATGTGAACACCGACTCTTAAATTATGAGCTTTTGTTGCACGGCTGTGTTTCAGCAAGCAATGTTCGCAATGACTGCTTTGAGAAATAGTAAATAATGTTTAAGACCACTGACGTCCGTGTATCTCATGAACATTTTTATCGAGAGAACTTTGAAAATATCGTCACCGAGGAAGAAAAGGCATTGCAGAATATATGGGGCAAAGACAGTCATGTACTAGCGAAACGTACCAGGCCAGAGTGTTTGAGACCCCCTGAGGTTTCACTTTGCAAAAACGCGATGGGATTAGTGAGCACACCGTAGAGGAAGACAATGCATTCAGTTTCAACCACTTATTCTTTTTTTTTAAGATGCACCTAAATCTACCAAGTACACGGGTATTTTTTGTTTTTAACATTTGGTGCCCTTTTAAATTGCGGGCTCGCGACCTCGTGCTTGTATAGCAATTCGTCAAGTTTTCGTACATTCGTCTTTCAGAGACGATAGTCTTTCTTCGAATACTTCAGCAAGAAGAAGTTTATTGACTTCCAACCAAGGATAAAGTACATGACAAAAACATCGAGCTTCACGACTACAAAGGGTACATGTACAATCAGGAAAGCACCCCTACCGAGGTACAATGTATGTGGGGGAACGTACCCCTCTATTTACTGTACAGCGCGTGGTGCTCCAGCAGGCTTAACCATGCACGGTGGTAGGTCTTCTCAACACGCGGTTGGAACAAGTAGCGAATTAGCGCTGTACAACTCTAGGTATTATTTCTTTTTTGTCGCCTGAAACAATGCTGCTTTCGTACACGGTAAGTGCATGCCCGGAAGTATAAAAAAGGCCTTGAGGCTGGGGGGGGGCAGGGGGGAGGGTACAAGGGAGTGGGGGGGGGGTCTTGTTTCTCCCCAAATAAGGCATCAGCAACAATCTGCGCATAAAAAACTGACTGAAGGCGCCAATCAATGAAGAAGGCGCTATGCAAAAATTAACTCAAGTGTCGACCAGCACACTTTGCCCGAATCGATTACAAATAACAACGACAATGGGGTGATGAAATGAAAAAGGTGATACAGATTATATATATATATATATATATATATATATATATATATATATATATATATATATATATATATATATATATATATATATATATATATATATATATATATATATATATATATATATATATATATATATATATATATATATCAAAAAGATTGGTCTGTCTGCCTATCTGTCTGTCTGTCAAGCAAAACAGCTCGAGTGCAACCACATCTATAGCGTCCACCAATATTTTTCAGGTTTTTGCACTCATACTTGCGTGATTGTCGATCAAAAAGCAAATGTTGCGCATATCTCAGGCGCTGCATCAACACGCCCATATTCTGCTGTGTCTGTTTTCACTACAAAAGGCATACATAAGTAATAATTGTAGCGTTTATTACGCTGCGCCGACAATGCGGCGACATCAAAAAAGCTAAAACGATACGGTGCTGCCACCTACCTTGCGATCTACAAAATATGGCCTCCAAGATTATGCGCGTTCCCTATAACGGCGGCCCACTGTCTGTGCGGCGGCCATCCCTTCATTTTCTGAGGTTACCGCCAGATGGCGCTCATGTCTCACGCAGCGCCTCCAGAATTTCATTTACCAATTTTCCCACGCGAAACATCAAATGAATGTTTTATTTTATTCACTCCCATCAGACGGAAGACTATCGTCTTTCGACGACATTTGCAGTCGAACATGCAGATACGGGGCCATCTTTTTTTTATTATTTCACTTCGCGCAAACAACGCGCCGTAAGCCTGCAGTCGTATTAACCCGGAAATATCGAGTGTATATACGACGCGCCCTACTGAAAAATATAAGGCAACGCACCCACAACGAAAGAGGCTCGGGCCTTGCAAAAGGATAGCACGACAGGGATGTCACGACAGCGGCAGGTGCACCGAATCCCGTTCAGCAGCTGCAAAACGACACGACCCTCAGCGATATCCTGGTTCAGTTCAGCGCACTGCCCACGTGCGGTCGTGGCTCATTCTGAAAGAAGTAATTAAATCACTTATCTTGTCTCTATATAATTTGTTTTTCAATCTTCCAGATTTAATGCAGTTGGGCTATAGTTTCCCAAGAAGTTGTAACACCGAACGAACGGCCGGACAGACGCGTTGTATGATTCATTAATGAAGTAAAATGAATGATTGAAATGCAAAGGTGTGGATGGACTTGATGGCAGAAGTGGAAAGTAATGGAAGAGCGGAATTTATTGAAAAATGGAGTACAATGTACAAATGCAATTGATGAATGAAATGTACAGAACGGATGGAACATAATATGTAGAATGGATAGATTGGTCGCGTTCTTCGGTATGTATAAAGACGATTTTGCGGAATTATGAACCGATTCAGGCGTGTCACGAGGGAACAACGCCGCCAACAACAGGTAGACGTCAAATGGCGAGCAACAAAAGCCTGAAATTATATAATACGCCGGACGCGAGTCGATTCACACCGCCGATCAGTGGTCCTGCCAGCACTGAGATATTGAAAACGGGGTCCAGTATACAAAGGACAAGACGCGCACGCACGCACGCACATACACACGCGCACACACAAAAACACACACGCGCAAACACACACACACACACACACACACACAATGCTACTCGCGTAACAAATCGGAGATATGTCGGACTGTAGAAAGTGCGAAAGGCCTGAATGTCATTTGTTTTTGAAGAGGTATTTCTTGAGTTATTAAGGCGTACCTCTTCTTTTTTTTTTTAAAGTCTGTAGGAATGAAATTCTGTGGAGAAGGAAATGAGTCCGCGATTTGTTTAAGTGAAATAACCGGAGAAAGAAATGCTTGAAAACAAAGCTTATTAAGACGAGTTAGTACCAACACATTACAAAAAAAGAAAAGAAAAAAATATTAACAAAATCTTCTAGGCCACATACCTCTGCACGCTTTAGTAACGCCATAGCATCTCCCAGAAGGCACGACACACTGGAACACCGAGCCCCATACAGATGACGCACACTTAAAAGCAGTCTTTTACCTTCCGCTACATTGTTCTCGAATTCAACGGAGTGCGATACTGAACGACTCGCAGTGCACTTTGCGAAAACAATTTCAGGATTGTGCCAACTTGTACACGGGCAGTATATTGACAGCAGAATCGTCGTATTACTTGGTACGCATACGCTGCACAACACTAAGACTATACTTGTCCAACACTGGCGCAACAGGGGGTATACAGCTGCTCGAAAGTGAGAGCAAGAGAAGTGTCCACTAAATGGACAAAGGAAGAGGTGGAGAGAGAGAGAAAAGAGACCATCTAGGAAAGAGCAGTAAATGGCGATGTTCTCGGAAGAGACAAAAAGGTAATAAAAACATACCAGGCAGTTAGTCCAATGAAAACGAATATAAGGAATATAGCGCCCAACAACGAATGCAATAGCGATATGACAGGTCGTGAGGTTGGAACAGCTGTGCGGCGCGCGACGCCGAGAATAACAGTCCATACATATGTGTAAGCCGAGATAAAACGAGACCGACCAGCTGTGCCCGTCTACCTGCATGTAGCCCATTTTAACCTCCCCATGCGATTTTCGCGGGTACGTACCAAAGGTGTGCGTGTGTGTTTGTGTGTGTTTGTGAGTGAGTGAGTGGGTGAACGAGTGAGCTTTAGCGCATTCATGACAATAACCCGAAACATTATATTTTCATATAATAACTGGAGAGCAGAAAGCGATACCAGAAACTGAAGTTCTTTCTGAAGGTCAGTATACAATTACAAAGAAACTAACACAAACGCTACCCCGGAGGCAAGACCCGACGTGAACAATCTGTGCGTGCGAATCACTTTACAGACTTCGAACACTGAGGCTTCACTAATAATTTACAAGGACTTATTGCAGTCATTACCCTAATCGAGACGAAAACGGCCTGGCCCGGAAAATGGATTATGCAAATAAGAAGAATGTATTTATGAAGACTGCGAACTACTTCGTTTAATAATATGACTAAGCTACATCATACAAAGCCGCAATCTTTGGCAGTCGAATTGAGATTGCGCGGGTAGAAAGTAGATTGACGCCACGTGGTGTGGGCCTTCGATACCTTATATAGACACTATAGAGCCACTAAACTTCGGATGGATATGGAACAGCTCTGTCCAGCGCAGCCATAGGAGGCTAGCGAGCCCTCGTGAAAAAAAAAAAAAAACAGGGCCTACGGAATCCTGGAATAGGAATCCGACCACATTTTTTGTCAGTATTTGATCTTGAAATTTTTCCATCGCATAAAACATTTTCATCGTCATATAAAATTCGAGTTCTTGTGTTCATTCGTGTGATTCCATTGTGTGGTTCAACGATTTTAGTATTGCAACTGCGCCTTCTACAGCAGCATCGATTAGTTAGGCACCCTAAACAACCACGCCTCTCGCGAAAACACCATAAGTTGTCCCGAAATAACGAATGATAAGGAAAAGTACGCTGGGTGTGAAATGATAGCAGGCTAAGATGGGAGCACCCGCTCAGCCATCCCTCAGAGAACGAGGTCATCGGTTCGACACCCCACGACGTCGACCGCATTCCGACGGGTGCAGAATCGATACACCCACTGCACGAAATTCGCACGCACCCTTCTTCGAGCGGACTTTACCAAACTATTACTTAATCAAGGCCGCGTCTTAATTAACACGAGGCCCGTCTAGCGCACAACCTGCTAGCCACAGGGGTCGCGCGTGTGGCTCCGGGACATAGAGCGAAACTGAGTTTTCCAGAACTTAATATCGGTGCATGCACGTCGTTTCGTACAAAGGAAGTTCGGGGAGCAGCAGCGGCGTGCAGTGATACTGTCGCTCAATTAGTGCGGGAAACAGCCCGCCAACCACAGCGTTGAACACGCAACCTCGTAGAACAGTCCCTGCATGATGGATGTGCGTGAGAGAACACAATTAAAACCACTGGATGGACGAAGGAAAGCCATATTAGGGCTCTACTAGGGCCGATGCTTAAGAGCTTTGCTGAAGTACTGCCCCATACGTCCTATGCTATACATTACAACCAACACTACTACTATTACTACTACTACTACTACTACTAATAATAATAATAATAATAATAATAATAATAATAGTCCACAAATACGATCTTCTATACTACTACTACTACTACTACTACTACTACTACTACTACTACTACTACTACTACTACTACTACTACTACTACTACAACGACGACGACGACGACGACCACCACCACCACCACCACCACCACCACCACCACCACCACCACTAAACGTATGTAATGGAAGCCACAAGGGGATACTGAAAACGTGCGATGCATTGGACGAAAGTGCGCAGCTCGGTCGTAACTTGTAGCACTCGACTTCAACCAACACACGTGCATGCGAAGAAAAATTAATTTCTTCGCAGCACAGAGTATCGGTCCGTTTTTTCCTGGCGATCGCACTGAGGAAGATCATAGATGCTTGCTTTTTGTTATTCCCATCCCTCGAACTGAGCGTGAAGGAAAGGTGCTATGCACTAATGAAGGGAAAAGACACAGACGACAGTGTGAGCGCTCACACTGTCGTCTGTGTCTTTTCCCTTCATTAGTGCATAGCATATTTTCTTCCCGCTCACACTCAGCTGTGCTAAAGCAATATCA
Source organism: Rhipicephalus microplus (assembly GCF_043290135.1). Taxonomy (NCBI): domain Eukaryota; kingdom Metazoa; phylum Arthropoda; class Arachnida; order Ixodida; family Ixodidae; genus Rhipicephalus; species Rhipicephalus microplus. Next base: position 46,648,190 of record NC_134704.1, on the reverse strand, counting down.
TTTTATTATGCACCAACTCACCCAGTCAGCAGTACTTGTCGGTCATTATTCTAAACCTCTTATGGACCCCGCTAAGCCCGCAAATCCCACAGCACATGCGAACTTTATTGCAGACCTCCCTAATTTCTAGAAGGCATTTCCTAATAGCTCACCCTCCCTTTTTCTGCAGCTCAGGCTGATAGCTATACCACAAATCACGATGGGCGCAAGTGAAGCCCTCCACGGCGGCTCACTATACTGCTGGTTTCGAGGACTTCACTTTCCTTCGCTTCATCGACAATTTACGACAACATGAACCTCTATAACAAGGTATACCTGAAACCAGAAGATACGGTTAAGAAATTTTAAACAGTTTGCGCCTTATTGCAATTAGAATTGAGCAACAAAAGGCCCCGTGCAGGATCTCTCAGCCAACGCCTGGCGGGTTAACAGCAGTCCTCCGCTGTGATAAAATAACGGCGGCAGTGGTGGCGAAAAACGTTCTTTTGGACTATTTAGAAACTTTAGAATCTAGAGTTCCCAGTACGGTGTTCCCGAGGCTTCCTCGGTGGCACGCGCCCTGGCCACGAGGGCTCTTTGACCATTCAAGGCCGAGCAGCCGAGCAGGGCAGCCACCCAGCTCTTTCGGGTAGGTGGTGAAGGGGACGTGGAATAGCGGCTCCCACGACATGAATAAAGCTTGTGTGAAACTCCCATTATTATTGAAACAAAAAGTTACGAGTAACGCGACACCTCACGCAACCGAAAAATGTTAACGTAATTGCATTACTCGTTACAGTTCCGAAGTGGTAACGAGTACGTCACTAAGTTACTGAAAAATCGCAGCATATTGTTACGAAGGCGCAACGCCAACACGGTCCCGAAGGCGCCACTGCTCCGAACTCCGCCGTCAAGGTCACCAGCCGTTTGGTAGCGTGTGTTACTCAGCTCGCGACTGCTTCTGCTCAGAGCTGCTATAGACGAGCGGATGAGACGACGGTGAGTTAAGGCAAGGTTTATGTACAGCATAGAAATAGAGGCGTTACAAATTCGGCACTGGGACAGACAGTTTATAGGGAGTCGAAGAGCCAAGATGTCTTCTCTTGCACGCATCCTTCGGCTTCTCTCTGACGCATAAGTCAACTGCTGGCGACGCGCCGCTTGGCTTTTTTTATAGCCACCGGGTGGATCTTTGCGTCACCAACGTCCAATCAGAAGCGCCGCTGGCCGTGATGTCCGATTCCTCCAATAGGGACCCGCCCCTGGGCTGCGTCATCATCATCAAATCCGGAGCCGCTGCGCTGGGTTGCACCCAAGGACGAGTGGTGTTGCCACACATTGCGTAATACTCGCAAGACTGGAAGGCGCCGGCTGCTTCAACGGGCTCGTGGGCTGATGGAGCTCGCTGTGCGTTGCGTAAGACAGACCGGCACCGCCGCTTGATGACGTCGTGGAGTTGATCGCGTCAGGCGGGTTCGATCACTGGCCTTGACACAGATTGCCTTTGCAGAGGCATTGACGGTCAGTGTGGACTCCCAGGCGTGACAATATCCACGGAGTGAATGATGATGAGTGGGTTAAAGCTTCAGAGGGTTTTATCGGTAAACCACGACTCATCCATCCATCTGCCTGTCTGTTCTTCCACACCTGCTGAGTGAGTCATCGAACTATAGGCGGTCATGTACGAGCTAGGAGGGACAGACCCACAGCTTTAGGAATTCCGCCCCTAAAAAGCAACGCATTACCGCGGTAACACTGTAACGGTAACATAAAAATGAGCAGCCGTGGCAAACAGTATTTAATGTCCACAATAGACCTCTACCGGGGTACGTCACAGCGTGACGTCACCGGTGCACGTGCAAGGCGGTGGTTGGCAAAACACTCCGGCCGGTGGCTGAGTGGGGTGCAGTCGCTCGGGGCTTGGGGCATTTTTTTTTTTCTTTTTGAAAGCTTAATCTTCATCTCACAGTGGAAACATTAGCTGTGGCATGTGTCAGAGAACATCTAGGTGTGTGATAAAGTGCGTGATGAAATATTCGCCACGATGGCTGGCTGTTTATCTACGAAAAGTGAACACACGTGGCGGCCTGCGCGAGGAACAGCGGCATCTTCTTCGAAAATGTGCAGTGTTAAATGTGGCGTATAGTGTGCGTTGAAAGGCATCGACATTGGTTCATCTTTACGGGCGATGAAACTGGGAATATTGTGCGTGGTGTGTGCAGTGTGAGTATAGCGATGCATCCTGTTTGCGAAAAGACTGGTAGTCGTTGTGGACCGGTTTCAGTAACCGATTGTCGATGGAACTTTACGATCTGACAATGTAGTCAAGGTAAAAATACATTTGACGCGATCATCTGCGATTGGGTACATCTCAGCGTATGCGCGCGCGGCGTGCAGAAAAATAAAAGTTCATGATCTCAGGGTGATATACGACTACGCATGAGCTATAAACATGTTGTAGCGTTGTCGCATCTGCATATATGCATCACCACGGCTATAACTCGTAATATCGAATACCTGATACGCGTTAATGGAAACAGCGGAGATTTCGGTTTCTTATCTACTTTGTACTTTTACGGCTCGATCCTTGTGAAGTGACAATACGCGTTAGAAGTTTGTGTATCAGGCCTAAAGGAGCGATAGGTACGAAAACACGTTATAGGTGTCAAATGCAGCAAGGTAACTGTGCCAGATATTATTACATATTAAGATGTCGGGTTTTACATCACATGAATTTTCACTGGGTTATAGAGAAACGCAGCGGCAGAAGTTCACTTTGATTTTCACGAGGATATGTTAACCTCAGCCTAACCCACGGCAAGAAGTGGCTTTTTTTTTTTCATTCATCTCCAACGAGACTTTTGGCCAATGAGTGATAATCTTATCCGTGACGTCGTGCACAGCAGCTCAAAACCATGCTGCCGCCAATGCTGTACCTCGTTTAAAACTCCATTGCACATGCCACGATGGAAATTGAGTAAGTGCACATCCATGCCATGCAAATATTTCTCAAAGTGCCAGTAATCGTGTACATTTAAAATGTTCGCTTTCAAAAAAAGATCAGATTTTTTTTTATGGCTGTCATCTGCGTGGCTGAAGCCCACTGGATGCTAGTCGCATCTCTCAGTACTCTAAACAAAGTGTCTCCCTCTATCCAACTACGACAAGCGAATTCCCACACTATGAGCAGTGACCCTTCCGCGACCCCCTTCTTTCAAAAGCTGTGACTTTAGAACGTAGCAATGTAGAAATTTCTGCCGAAAGAATGCAGACACGCAGCTCTGCTATGCATAAAGATGCCGCCGGAGGAACTTTCTTGCCAACCAGCACCTGCTCCGAGAGAAGGTGTAGGGGGCGGGGTGCCCGCAGTGACGTCACATTGTTTACAAACAGGGAGAGGTCTATTCCCATACCCCCACGTGGGTCAGACCTCTCTGTTGGTTTAACCCACCGCGAGAAGGTTACGTTGCGGAAGCCTCATGTCGGGATTACGCGCTTAGTCGCTTACCCCTTCTGCGACTGTTCCAGGCGCACGTTACCGCGACACATACACGTTTGTTGCATCGTGCTCATTCTGTGACCTCCCAGCCCGGAATGCGAATTTTTGCGGACTTGTAAAGGAAGGGGAGGCCTGTATGCAAGTCATCTTCGCTAACGCCGTGCTACAGGTCTCGGGACAATAGCCGACCAACCGACCTCGATCGCCGTGTTTACGGACCTTACAAACCTGCAAACGTATTTTTAACACAGCACATGCTTTCGTGGGGGAATGGCTTTTAAGCTGTGACAAAGAACATGAATACAATCACTCGCGCCAAAAAAAAAAAAGAACGAACAAAACGAATATGAAACGATAAGCTGAATCGACGAGCCGACATTCGCCAGGAGTTGCATACAAGTTTCCGCTTTCGTCAGCTCTCCGACACACAGAGTCACATGCGACCCACAGATTGTCGAGAAACCAGGCGAGCAACAACGACTGCACACGACACGTTCGTTGCGTAAGAGGTCGTTCTGACCTTGCAGCTAGTTGCGTTTTGTTTGCGTTTAAACTCGCATTTAAGCGTCGTCTGTTCGCACGTCGGCGTATTCCACGCGTGTGGGCAGGATACACGTATACCAACACCGCATCTCGACACATGCGTGGTCATGCGCATTGCCTGGAGAGGTGTGGCAGCTTGGGCTAGTTGGTATGGCATGACGATTGTTTTATAGCGCGAGAGCAAAACGACGACACAGAGACAAGAAGGGGTCTTTCGTGTTCTTCTTGTCTCTGTGTCGTCGTTTTGTTCTCGCGCTATAACTATCGTCATTCCTGGAGAGGTCAGGGTGCAGCCGTGTCTTCAAACGTCTCCGAAGTTTATTGTAATAATAATATGTGGGGTTCAACGTCACAAAACCATCATATGATCATGAGAAACGCCATAGTGGAGGGCTCCGCAAATTTTGACCAATAACGTGCACCCAAGTCTAAGTACACGTGACAGCAGCATTTTCGTCTCTCTGCAAAATGCAGCCGCTGATTGATTGATTGATTTGATTGATATGTGGGGTTTAACGTCCCAAAACCACCATATGATTATGAGAGACGCCGTAGTGGAGGGCTCCGGAAATTTCGACCACCTGGGGTTCTTTAACGTGCACCCAAATCTGAGCACACGGGCCTACACCATTTCCGCCTCCATCGGAAATGCAGCCGCGGGTGCCGGGATTCGATCCCGCGACCTGCGGACCAGCAGCCGAGAACCTTAGCCACTAGACCACCGCGGCGGGGCAAGCTATTTATTAGCAGTTGGAATTCTTTTTGTGTCACCAAGAAAATCTCATGTCTAAGCAGACGTTCTTGTCGCTGTACCACAGGAAGGTAGCCGCAAAAGAAATAATATCTTGAAAATTCAGCGCGATTATGCGTCCGCTGCAACGTGGCTGTTTCAGTGACACGTCAGCGTAAGCCATCTATTAACAAGGAATTCTTGTGTCACCAAGAAAATCATATTGTGTCTTAGCAGACGTTCTTGTTGAAGCAGCCCCCGAAAGAAATAATATTCTAAGAACTCAGAGTGAGTAAGTCCGCTTGACTTCACAGCATACGCTGTTTTTTTTTTTCCTACCCTTTTGTTCTTCTCACGTGTGCGCGTTCCACTCGCAATATTTTACATATATGGTTTCACATGACAAATCCACGATATGATTGTGAGGCGCGCCGTAGTGAAGGGCTCCGGAAATGCCGACCATCTAGTGTTTTCTAACGTTTACTGATATCGCGCAGCACATGGGGGCCTCTACCACATTTCCTTCATCGAAATGCCAGCCCCACCGTTGGAATCGAACCCGCGACCTCTGGGTCAGCAGCGCAGAGCACGTGTGCTCAACGGAGCGGCGCCGTCACCCAGGAAAGATCAAAGACGACAGAACACTAAACTGCACATGCGGACGCAAAAAATAAAAACAAATACGATGAAACAATAGGGAAAAGGAAAAAAAAAATAACGCGACAGAGTCGATGTCACAGGTTCCGTTTGGATTCGAGGTCACGGTCGCATCGTTTCCTCGCGCGACACGGTTTCAGCCGGATTTGGACTCGGTCCGCGCAGTCTTACACAGCTTATAGCTCTAGCTATACGGGGCACAAACACACAGGTGTGCTCCAAGTCCCCGCGTACGCAACCGTTCCAGCTACAGGCAACAGCGGCGCACGCGCGGCGAAGTCCACGAGGATAGAAATGCCGCACCTGCGATATCCTTGAACGTTGCATTACGCGAAAAAGAAACGCAACAAAAGGCACCACAATCGTCTTGTGCGAGCACTGTTATGCCAGCGAGTCCTCGTCAAACGTCCGTGCCTCGGAAAAAGGCAATCTGGGTCAAGGCCAGCCCGCAGTCTGCCTGGCGCGATCACCTCGACGGCGTGAACACGCGCGGCGCCCCTCTGGCCCATGTGCAGTGAGTCAGCGGCGCACGTGACAGCGAGCCGGCGGCCGCGTGTCGGGTGGTCTGACGCATGGCGCGGCGACCCCCATTGGCGGAATCTGCTCTGACGACCAGCGGCGCTTCTGATTGGACACTTTGGTTGGACCCGGTGTAAATAAAAGAAGCCCTGCGGCGTGTCGCGATCGGCGGTCCTATGTGAGAGGCGTCCCCGTGTCGGAGTGCCGACATGTGTGTGAGTCAGCGGTCTTAGGCGAAAGGCTGAACTATGTGTTAGAGAGAAGAGCTCGGCTCTTCGAGTCTCTGTCGGCCCCAGTGCCGAAATTGTAACGCCTCTGTAAATATGCTGTACATAAACCTTGTTTAACTCATCGTCGTCTCGTCCGCTCGTCTTATCAGCTCTGCGCAGAAGCAGTCGCGAGCTGATAAACATACGCTACCAAACGGCTGGTGACCTTCCCGGCGGAGTTGGAAGCAGTGGCGCCTTCGAGGCCGTGTTGGCGTCGCCGTCTTTCGCAACAGTGGTGGCTTCGGCGGGATCGGTCCGCCGCCTTCGCAACAGTGGTGGCAGCGGTGGGATCGGGCCGTCGTTCTCAACAGTGGAGGTCAGCGGCGGGATAGGCCCGGCGCTACGCAACAGTGGTTGGCAGCTGCGGGATCGGCCGGCGTCAGCGACATCGATGCGGTGAGTGCCTGATGTTTTCCCCTCAGTTCACCAGACTACTCTAGCTCAGGTTGTAGTAGTTTAGAGAAGGGCTGTGTGAAGCATTAGAGTGAGCTTTGATCGTTTCAAGCAAAGTCGAAGTGCTTTGAAACCAAAGTTAATGCGGAGGGGGTAAACAGGGGAGAGTGAAAAATTGCTTGCGCGTCTTGCTAGTTGACTTATAGTGGGTACGGCAAGTTAATTGTTAACAGGGGCAAACAGCAAGAGGCTAGTGTGAACGATGGAGAACCTTAAAGTGAAGGAACTCATCGAAATTTGTGAGGAACTCGGCATTACTTTGGGCCGTGCGAAACGAAAGCAAGCGATCCTTGAGATCATGAAGGATGAGGGAGTGTCGGCTGAGGAAGTCGATGAGGCCTGGGTGGATATTAAAGCACGCCGTGAGGAGGCTGAAAGGCGAGAAGTAGAAGCTCGCGAAGAAGCCGAAAGGCGCGAAGCTCGCGAACGTGAAGAAGCTGAAAGGCGCGAACGTCGCGAGGAGGCCGAGAGACAAGAGCGCCTTGAGATGAAACGACTAGAATTGGCAATCCTACAGTGTTCGCAGGCGCCTAGCGTAGCTTCTCCGACGATTCAGGTCAGCGGTTTTAGAATTCGGGACCAACTGCCACCGTTCGTAGTAGGCGAGGACATGGCGAAGTATCTCGTCAAGTTTGAACACGTCTGTGAGCGAAACGCTTTGGAGCGGTCTCTTTGGGCGCAGAACCTGTTAGCTCTTCTTCCCGGCGAAGTGTCCGACGCATTAACTTGCTTGTCGAGGGAAGCGTTTGAGAGCTATGACGAGGTTAAGGAAGTGCTCTTGAGACGTTATAAGTTGTCACCCGAGGCTTTCAGGCAAAGGTTCCGGTATGCTAAAAAGGGGAATGAGTCACACGTTGACTTCGCGTTTCGTCTTAAAGCCGATTTGATCGAATGGCTCAAGGGCGAAGGTGTTTATGACGACCGCGATAAAGTGGTGGAATGCGTTGCATTGGAGCAATTCTACCGCTGCATCGAGGAGGATGTTAAACTTTGGCTGCAGGACAAACTTGGTGAAGTACAGTTAAACAAGGCAGCAGAGTTAGCTGAGGAGTATTATACTCGCCGAAAGTTGCATAGCAGGGCAGTGCGCGTTGAAAAGGATGAAAGAAAAGAGGGCTTTTCAAAGAAACCTGATCAACGGAAACCCGCTCCGCACCGTAATTTCAAAAAGGACCCGTCTCTTACGAAGGACACTGTAGAGGAAGAGAAAACAGAAGCGGAAAAATCGAGTGAGGTCTCTAAACAACGCACTTCTACCACACAGGCATTAGAACCGGAAAACAAACGGAAGCCGCTAATCTGCTACAACTGTAAAAAGGAAGGGCACATCGCGAGAAACTGTCAGGAAAAGTTTGCCTTCGCAACGATCCGAGAATCAGAAAAAAACATGCGGTTGTTGGAGCCGTATCTCCAAGAAATTAGGGTGAATGAGAAAACGTGCCGAGCACTTAGAGACTCAGCGGCAACCATGGACGTTGTCCATCCTTCATTGGTGTCTCCGGATGACTTCACAGGAGAATGCGCGTGGATCAGGCAAGTCGCCGAGGAGCAGAGTGTTCGCTTACCAATCGCCACCGTTGTCATTGAAGGCCCGTTCGGTAAGCTTCGCACCGAAGCAGCTGTGTCTGCCGCGCTAAATGATCGTTTTCCTTATCTATTCTCCAACAACTCAGAGCAGCTTCTCAAAGAGCAGGGCAAATCGTTCTTCCCCAACTTAGCGTGCATGGCTCTCACGCGATCGCAAGCGCGAAAGCTTTCGCGGAAGCTTGACTTGGTTCCATGCGGTGAACTCTCAAGTGACCTTGTCGGCGGGCCGACGGAACCCCAGAAAGGAAATTTTCCGCATGAGTCATGTGAGCAGTCACGCGAGCGGCCCGTCGCGGGAGCGGCCGGCGCGGTATGCGCTGGGGGAGACGACGTGGCGCCATTGAGTCAGAGCGAGAGGGTTGCAACGCTCTCGCCTGTAGCGGAAAGTTGGAGCGAGCTGCCGAGAGTTGATCGAGAGACGCTCATTCGAGGGCAGAGTGAGGATCTCTCGATTGAAGCGCTCGTGGAAAGCCAGAAAAACGCGGCAAAAGTGCTGTCGAAGGAGCACTACGAGAAATCGGGGAAGAAGCGCGCTTTTGAAGTTGATAATCAGGTAATGCGGCTGCAGCCATCCAAAAGGAACAAGCTTGAGGTTGATTGGAAAGGGCCCGCCAAAGTATTATCGAAGCCTTGCGATACAAATTATGAGGTGCAAGTAGGAAGGCGGCAGAACAAAATTTACAACTTGATGAAACCCAATGTTCAATATCAAGCGGTCGTAAATCAGCTGTTGAAGGCTTCAGAGGAAGAGGAAGCAGAAAATTTGAGTTCTAGTGAGGTGATCGAAGGGGGATCGAAAGTAATCCGGGAGCAGATAAACCTAGAGCCTAGCTTAAGTGAAGGAGGACCTGAGAAAGAGGACCTGAGAAAGATTGTTTCCGAGTTTGGGTATGTGTTGTTGGACCGTCCCGGAGACGCGACGGTGGTCGAACACGATATCGAGCTAAGCGGTGAGGAGTCAATCAGTAGCAAGCCGTATCGTTGTTCCCCTGTACAACGTCGAAAGTGTGAGCCGCTCTTGGTGCCGCATAGGTATCGTCGCCTAAAAGTGGCCGGTTACTGAGGTGGAGCATGTTGCTCCACAGCGCAACTTTGACGTTCGCTATAAAAAAAAAAGGGGGGGGGGAAAGCTAAACGCTAATGCAGGTGCATTGAGCAGTGCGTTCTAGCTAGTACCTTCTCAACCTTTCGGTTTCTGGCTGGCGATTCAGGGCAAAATTTTGACCTCATCACGACCTGGGCTGAGCGCTCTCGTTCAGAGTGATCTCAAGGGGCCAACTTTGTGGTATTCTTATTCGTTACGTTGTTGTACGTGGAAAAAAAAAATATTGAGTTGTCATTTTAAGAGTCTTGTGTCCCACATGTGCCTCTTGATGTAGAGGGAACAAAATTCCGATAGACACGTAGATAGGTATATGTTGTACTATACTTTGTCTGGTGTTCTGTCGGGTGACCGAAGGCACTTGCTTGTGTCGTGTGTTGTCTGTTGTCGAACCGTTCTTAGCAAGTTGCAGAACCATCGACAAGTGCTGAAACCGAAGATGGTCAGAAGAGACGAGAGAAGTTGGCCAGCAAGTTGTGACGACGAGCCAGTGGAGCTGGGATCTGTCGTCAAAAATGGGATGTGTTCCCGGAACAGTTTGGAGCTGTATTCTCCCCATGGCCCTGGAGGCGAACCTGGAGGGACCTGGCGAACGAGCGCACCTGACATCCGAGCCCCGTGGAAGCAGCTCGTCTTTCCGGTGCATTGTCTGGCGGCGGGGGTGCTGTTATGCCAGCGAGTCCTCGTCAAACGTCCGTGCCTCGGAAAAAGGCAATCTGGGTCAAGGCCAGCCCGCAGTCTGCCTGGCGCGATCACCTCGACGGCGTGAACACGCGCGGCGCCCCTCTGGCCCATGTGCAGTGAGTCAGCGGCGCACGTGACAGCGAGCCGGCGGCCGCGTGTCGGGTGGTCTGACGCATGGCGCGGCGACCCCCATTGGCGGAATCTGCTCTGACGACCAGCGGCGCTTCTGATTGGACACTTTGGTTGGACCCGGTGTAAATAAAAGAAGCCCTGCGGCGTGTCGCGATCGGCGGTCCTATGTGAGAGGCGTCCCCGTGTCGGAGTGCCGACATGTGTGTGAGTCAGCGGTCTTAGGCGAAAGGCTGAACTATGTGTTAGAGAGAAGAGCTCGGCTCTTCGAGTCTCTGTCGGCCCCAGTGCCGAAATTGTAACGCCTCTGTAAATATGCTGTACATAAACCTTGTTTAACTCATCGTCGTCTCGTCCGCTCGTCTTATCAGCTCTGCGCAGAAGCAGTCGCGAGCTGATAAACATACGCTACCAAACGGCTGGTGACCTTCCCGGCGGAGTTGGAAGCAGTGGCGCCTTCGAGGCCGTGTTGGCGTCGCCGTCTTTCGCAACAGTGGTGGCTTCGGCGGGATCGGTCCGCCGCCTTCGCAACAGCACACGCGACAAGGCATACACCGATGAGCAGGCAGTGGTCGGCAAAAAAAAAAAAAAAAAAAACACCCCTCTCAAACAAGTGTGTGGCTTGAAGGTTGTAGTTTTATGCGCTTTTAAAAGACAGCGAAAAGGATGCGAGCGCCCGTGTCACTTCCTTTCACCGTCCTTGTTAATTGACCAGCACTAAACAACTGCCATATAGCAATATAATATGCCACTCCCATAAAGTAACATGGTATGTTATTCCATGCTACCGCCCTCAAACAGCCGACGCGACAATTTTTCGCTAGAAAAACGTATTGAGAACCTCAAGGGCCTGAATCAATGTAAGCAAGAATGAATGCGAAAACTTGCGCGGTACACTTAATCGTAGCGACGTCATTATCACCTTCGAAGTGAAAAAAAACTACGAAAAAGAAACTCCCGTAAGGAAAAAAAACATACCGGAGCGAATTTCCGTCGCGCGCGATGCTTCGTACGCGACGCGTACAAAGTAAAAAAAAAATACAGCCCAAATTTTTCGATGAATTCAACTGAAGTCACCCACGCAGACGTGGTGCGTAGGCAAGGGACTCAACTTCTAAACACAATTCGAAGCAGAAACCGGAGACAGTTGTTCGGCGAGGAATATGTCACACTCAGCTGGCCTGACGCGCGCGACTACGCTCACTGCGCGCGTGAGGTTCGCCGGTGCTCCCAGGTACAAATACAGCAAGCGCTGCTGCGCCCGTGTCACATGTGGCCATAAATGTCGCTGCAACAGGCACACACGTGCATCGCCCAGACGATGCGGTACGACTGTAGTTAGCGCAGTTTTCGATACTGAAAGCAAATAACGAAGGTACGACTCACCGTTTCAGTTTCCAAAGCCAAGTCCACAACACGCACACACGCACCAGACGTTCACCGCCCGCGCGACGGCGAGCAGAACGTCACGTGATACGAACGTTGACAACGTAACTCCCCGTAAGCTCAACAGGTGGCCTAAGGCATCGGGCAATGAGCGTTATAGACGTATGCAACAAGTTGTACGAGTGGTGGAGGCAGGCATTGTAACATGTTTTCTTATTTCAGCAAATTATAAAACAAAAAAACTATCTCATTTTTTTTCAGTGTCACCGCACCAGCAAGTGCGATGCTTTTGCGTACGAATCAAATTTTTGTACTGCGTTTGCCAACTGCCTCACATAGCTTTCGAGTTGGTAATACCCTGAGTTATTCAACGCCTGTCAATTCTATTAGCAGTGGGGATCCCACAGTTTGTAGAAATCGAGCAGGAGGAGGAATTAATTTTATTCATAACAAGCGAAATCAAAACTCAATTGAATAGATTAGTGTCGCCATCTTTCCTCAATGTTACCACACAGTGCACACAGCACACTACGCTGCTCTCATTTAATCGTCTACTATCTCCAAGGCGATAACCACGTCTTCTTCTTTGTCACAAAATAGACCGATTAAATCAAGCTTTGACGTAAAGTGTAAGAAATGTGCAGCTTTTATGGAAGTTGGCCCACTTAACCATTGTACCATATTGGTTCTTTATTCTATGATCGTACATCATTGAAGCCTCGCATGTAAGCACGCTACCGAGTTTCGTGTTATAAATATTTGATATTTACTACAAGTATCCTCTACTCGGCATTGTTAGGTTCATCACACAACTCTATCAAGCCCAAACCACATAAGCGCGAAAATGCACGCGACAGCGACAAGCGACGCGACGTAGATCGTTAAAAAGTGGTGCCACCACGGTGGCTTTTTGGTACTACGACTTTCACGCATCACTGAGAGAACGACCAGGCTTTGAGATCGGTAGGTGAAAACAAAGATGGCAGCCTCCTTCAGCACGAATGCGTCAAACGCAATGACGCTAAAGAGAGTACGTTTTCACACATACGCAGCGTGCTCACACGTTCTAGCGCTTTAACCACTGAATGAGTTTTACATCCTTTGCTGCTGGTCCATGTGTTACAGTTCATGCTGAGGCAGGAGGTGCTCAAACTGTATCGTGACACGCTGCGAACGATACGCGCTGTGGACGACGAGCGGCAAAGGAGAGAGCTGCAGATTTGGGCGAGGCACGATTTCGATTGCAACAAGCACGTTACAGAGGAGGTGCGCACCGTGTTTGTTAGAGACTCGTATGGCTCGCTGCCTGGTTTTCTCAAAATAAAACCGTATTTTCTAACTTCCTCACACTTGCAACAACACGCTAGTGGATAAGCACTTAATCTTCTCTCCGTGCTTGGAATAGCGCGATTTTTCATCTCTCCAGAACTTCGTAACATCTCGCTAATTCAGATATGTGACCTCGCAGCTGTCTCACTCCTGTAAGCAGTTTTAATTACCCCCGTTACCTGGTTTGAGCCAAAATTACGTTCCACACTCTCTCTGCTTACGACGTAACTTGCATGTCTATGTGTAGGGCAAAGAAAATATAGTAGTAGTGTGCTTTAATGATGCATGCATATTCTGGAAGCATTAACCCAATGAAACGAGAAATAAAAAGCATGTAGCCACTGCTTCGAAGCATTATAACCAAAATTAGACCCGATGTTATGGTTAAGCATTGGTACTCGTATCCGTTCGTTATTTCGAAAAATTTATAGCTCATATGAAGTCTATTTTGCCCTTGTCATTTCAGGATGCCATCAAGATGCATATTGCCCGAGGGAAACTGGCACTCAAAGAACTTCAGTCATCAGTGCATCTTTCCAAGTAGCTTCATAGCCCGTATATCTTAGCATTTTTTTCTTATTTCATATAAAGGCTAAACTTTTCTAAATAAGTTATTTCCTTCATTCCTCATTAACATACCCTTGTCACATGCACACATTTTTAAGCACCTTCACTCAAAAAGCAAATGATATAGGCTGTGGAGTTTTACATACTTGCAGAAGTTGGAAAAAGTGCCGCTGGCATTGTCGTGCGTAATGAGGAGCAGAGTGCTATGTGAAGTTCCAGGGCGAAACAAACCAAGCAGCCTCCCAAGAGGCTTATCGACATTTGGTGCAGGGAAAGGGCAGAAGTCAGATGCACTGAGCAACTAGCCTGTGTCAGTCTCAATGTCCTTAAGGCACACGCCATGCTTTCTTCAAAGCAAAAGATAAATGTTAGCAACTGAAGAAGCAATGCGAAAGGATTACCTTGCCACCTGGCTAATATTTTGTCTTTCCACAAGCTGCAAATTGTGTTCACTGGCAGTCAGCATGAAGCTTTGCAGACGTAAAATTGGAGGTCTTGTTTGAGCTTAACGAGAAACATTTGGCTTCTGAATGTTTAACAAAATGCTGCCAGCTAAAGAGTGGCATGTGCTTTAAATCAATCTGGACACAAACCACTATGCAGGCTGTCTGAAGCCCAGGAAACAACGCACTCAATCATTGAGACCCGTGAATATACCTAGCCGCCCATAACAAGGTCTAAGAGCGGGCCGCCGTTTGCATGTCAAGCGGTGAGGACTAAAGCATTCTCCGCTCTCTGGACATGCCTGACGTATCGCACAATCCACAAATTAGGGTTCGGTCGGACATTAAAGAACGCCAGGTGGTCGAAATTTCCGGAGCCCTCCACTACGGCATTTCTCATAATCACATCGTTGTTTTGGGATGTGAAATCCAAGATATTGTATTTGGTATAATTGGAAGTCTTATGTCGCCCAAGACTTGACAGATGGTGAAACCCAAGAAATGGCAGAAGATATGCCTCTACAACGACCTTTTCTGCCGTTGCACTTTCTTTCACCAGGAATGGACATAAATGTTATTCACCCACAGCATTGTCCCACACCATGTATTTGCCATTGCGCAACGCAAATTCAGTGCGGCTGCCTATGGCTGCCACTACATTACGAAGGCGCAGAGCGGGCCTCCAAGCTGTCTATATGATACCTTGCATCAAGAATATGCCAGAGTTCTCCAAGATCAAAGTCAACAGGAAGCACTCTATGTGACTGGTATGTACTGTTCAGCGTCAACACAGGACCCCCTGGATGTGGCACCTCTCTACGCTCCTTTGCGGATAAAGGGTGTTTGTACGGCATCATTTTCATGGTAACCTGCACACATCAGTTACTTTCACGGTATAAATCATCCTGGGACACGATGTCACAGGCAACGTTAAAGCATGTCACCTCCCATACCTGGTAGACGTGGCAATTATTCAGCCACTGTTTTGCTACTGTACATGAAGCACCAAAGTTATGTTGTCACGTGCTGATTATATACCTGAGAATGATAACAATGAAGTGCTGAGGGGAACATGCATGGACTGCAGCAGCGTTGTACACATTTGCTCGCAAATATATTCTTTGCATATACTTTATTCCCCTTATCATCATTGGTAGAAGGTGCGGAGTACAACTCACAATACAGCCCCAGGAGCTGGATCTTAGCAGTGGACGGCGCGTTGCAGTTACCATGATGACTGACCAGGCTACTCATTGTCAGCGAGATCTGTCAGCCCCACAGCCGATCGTTGTGGCGCTGCCTCCTGACCCAGGCTCATTTAACAGCACAAGTACCATAGACGTTGATGGTTTAAAGGGCCTTCTAGCAGTGCTGGTTTACTTTTGGTAATACTGTAATTGCTAAAATAAGTGCACAAGTGAAATTTACTGTAAGAAATTATCACTGTAACATGTAGCAGGCTGTCAGTGTTAATCAGCTGCACATCATGCAAATGGTGTCTCGTCCTTGCAATTGGCAATACGGTCCTTGCTATCAGCATTACACTCTTTGCTATCTGCAGCCCTTTCAGACACCACTTATGAAGAACTGTCAGTAAATGCATGTCAATCCACATAACATTATTTTGAGGCACCTATTATTTGGTTTAGATAAAAGTTATGTCGTAATATGTTGATTCACAATTCTAATTAGTAAATTGTAATCAAGTATCCGCTTATTCTGCAGTCATTCATGCCTCATTTTTACACAAACAGAATGAAACCTGAGGCTAGAATTGCAGTGCAAATTAATTTTCAGTTATGTTAGTTTTGAACAAAGAATGATAATATTTTTGTCCTAGCTCACGGGGGGAGCAGCACATCTAACTATTCGCCGAACATGGTAGTGCCTTCAGCATTATGACTACATTCAACAGTACACTGCAGACTGTAGTCAAGCAAACGCACATTTAGTATGAAAAAGGTTCAATTCACCAAAAATTCAGTGTATCTCGCACTTTCTTGGCCACTAGTAGACACAACTAGTAAAAGCAAGTGGTGTACACAATTGTGTACACAGAGTCTCAAAGGATCAAGCACGCTGTCCAAGACCTTGCATATTCTACCCACAACAACAGAAAAGAGTTCCAGCTTGTTCACAAATTTGTTATACACATTTTACTTGATTACCTAGAAACAAATGTGGATGGCTCTCACAGGCAATACCATCCGATGGCGGAAAAATTAATCATGCTCGCACACAACATCAAGAAACATCACCTGCTTCATCGCCTGTGTAAATTTTTAGCAGTGCAGTAGTTCGACATGTTAGCTTTAAAATATTTTAACGCTATCCCGACAATGCAACAGTTAAGGGAGCTATTGTGCAATTGCCTATCTAGTGGACTTTGACCGCCACTAATTGATCAGATTTCCTCCCATTTCCAGTCTTATTTATGAAATCTGAACAGGCCCTCGCACATGTGCATGATTCCCACCAGCAAGCCACATTAATGGTTTAGTTGCTTAGTTGGAGAACAACACAGTGACACTCTGAATGCGAGCTTGCTTCATTGCCTTTCTGAAGGCAAAAAACGGTGTGTTTCAGTACACAGGAGCCTGTTCACCCTGTCAGATAAGTCCTTCTAGAGGTACGTATGCATTTCAAAAATGATGGTGCAGCGGCTTTGCGAGCACCTTTCGGAGAACTTTGCACAAGACAGAACATGACTCATCATTCAAGATCAAGGGATATTCAGCCTTCGGTTTTTCACCAACCTGTGTTTTCATAGTAGCTGCTGGTAGCAAAGGCTCCGTATCGTTTTTGCAATGATTTGCAAGCAGCTGCATATACAGCGCATTTCAATCTCCGGTCGGCACACCACCGAGACTTACTCCCACGCATGCAAACAGAAATCGCCTCTCTCAAAGACACGGGTCTCAAGCATTGTGCCTCAGTCGAAACTCAAACCACAGCTGCTGGGATCGAACCTGCGACTTTTGTTTCGGCAGCCAAGCAATGTAGCTGCTGAGCCACTGTGGCCACTAATGTTCAGGTAGTAACCCCAGTGATGAGGTGACAAGGTTAATGGTGCAAAGATCACAAGAGCAACGTCCCAGGACTCTATTCACAGATCACAACGTGCACACGTCGTTCACGTATCCACTGCTTAAGGATGCTAATAAGCATGTTAGACAGCCCCAGTACTTTGCCAAGGCTGTTTGAAAAACATTTATTTACACTACAAGTTTTATGTTTACACAGAGCGAAACCACCTCACAGATGGTCTTTAAGAAAACAGAGCACCGTTACACTTCACTCGCATACCCTAGCAGCATATCCTCCACTTAATTTACGAGATGATGGGACAAGGTGGGCTTGAAAACTTTGCATGACCCTGCTGTAGCGATTGGTGTAATTAGCACTGTACATTTCTGTGAGCTCACCTCGGTGAACTTCTTCAGACATCAGTAATGCAAGACAATCTTCACAAACTTTCTTGCCTGTAATGTAATTGAGATCTTAATCATCCTCTGGCCAAGCTGCACTCTCAATCCCATATGGCCAAAGCACATCTGCTTTGCAACTTTGCGACTTTTCAAATGCAGTCTTCTGCTCTGACTTTATACGAATGTGGTTGAGCGGTGAGTCAATCTTCGTCCCCTTCGTCATCCGAGAAGTCATCGAACTCGTCGTCTTCTTCGAGTGCCACTGGGCTTTCTTCCCGCGATGTCGACGGCTGTTCGCTCCTAATCTTGTCGACCGTGGCCTTCAATTCGGCCATCATTAACTGGCGGCACTTGTTCATGGTGCCCTCCTCGCACCAGCCATCCCTCTCGTGACAAGTCGCTGCTTCACGGCCGTCGTTGGCGTGCACCAACTTCTGGACGCTGGCCATGCAGATATCCTTCAGGTGGTAAAACATCTGGCGGTAAGGCGGGAGCTTGCCCGGCAAATAGCTCACCAGCAATTGGCTGTCGAACTTCGTTGACGATTTAGCTGTGGTGTCCTTGCAATGTCCTTGCAGGTAGTCTGTCTGGGCATGGATGGGCCGCGCATTAGATCCCAGAACCTTGGTCGGGACGAGGTAGGCCGAGCTGCCGCGCTTTGTCGACACTTCGTTGAGCATCATTGCACATGGTGCTGCAAGCAAAGTACTGGTAAATTTTTCGCAGAAACTGCAACAACAGTAGGTAGTAAAAACAAGTTACGTTATGACACTGGTGGTCTCTCAGACCAACGGCTAAACGAAGGTTAGAAAGGATACGAATATTTGCATTAAAGCAACAAACAGTGGACAGTACCACCATACACATCTTTTTTTTTTTCCTATATGTGGGGCTGCTTTGCAGACTGACCATGACCTACAATAATTCTATGGGAATGCAGAACAGAAGGAAAAAAATTTTGAAAAGCTTGACATAGCCCTGCGGTCAGTGATCACTTTCTCGTTTGTTTCTTGCATAACAAATCTGTCATTCTTATTTACAAACGATAATAACCCTTTAAGAACGTGCCACAGTTACAGCATCACATTTTAATGTGGTTCACACAATATGTATGCCAAGTACAGTGTTGCTTCGAGCTCTAAGCAAGCAATTCACAAAACTAAACAGAGATTGTTGTCGTATGATGGTTGGAACAAAACATGTACTCAGCATACCTAACCACACCTGACAGGCAGCCAAAGCATACGTTTAGACCATATCACTGCAAATAATTCATGCATCGTCAATCAGTCTGCTCTATTAGTGGATTCACCACATGGGAATTGAGAGCACTCTCCTTTCTGGCGCGTTGCTTCCAGATAGCGCGTGCGGTAGCCCCACGCAGCTTGGACGCGTGGCATGCATGTTATCCCGAACAGCTATAAGACAGTCAAAGACGTGCATATACGTCAATGCCTGCACTGTGTTTAAAATGTGCGCCTCTTTTGATCATTTCTCTTGCTTTCTGTTTGCTGCCACATTTCAAAATCAATCTAATTTTTTTTTTCACAGATATGTCGAATGTTAAAAGCACAACTCCTCATGCAATATAAACAACTACTACAACTCACAATGTAAAGATATGGTAACGATATTCCCACCACACGATGCAAAACACTAGTGCCTGACACTACCACATTGTTCCACATGTTTTTTCGCGGCCAAAAGCACAATGAAAATGCTATTTGAAGACTGCAGTCTAAAAATTTGCAGCATTCACAGAGGTTTCGATCCCTCAAGATTTCTTTTAAGGCTGCTTCCACAAACAACATATTATGCTGTAAATAATTTAAATTTCTGCTGCAGCTGGATTCAAAAGAAAGGAAGCGGCTACCCACATGTTTTGAGCCGAAAGTCGAGAATCTGGTAGATCTTTGTTGACGGGTCCTTGCGGGGGTCAAACCCCAAGCGTACCCAGGCAGTACGGAAAGGTCCGTTCACGACATAGTAAGCCACCACGGGCAGAATGAGCTTGAACCGTACTGGCTGTACGTTAAGTTCCACTTGGAGAGCACTGCGTGTCCACAAAGGCCGCTGCTGGAACAGCTGCGAGAAATAAGAGCACACACAGTTGAATTTAGATGTGATAAAAATTTATTTTACAAACTTCCTGATCTAGTGAAAAAATTTCCAGGTGCCCATGGGGTTCAATGTTGTCATCAACTTAAATTACCAAAGATATCATGGCAGTAACCCCAATTTAACGAAATTCTTTCAGAAACAGATATCTAAATAACGCACTGATTCCTTTCAATTTTTACACAGATGGAGTGCTTACTACGAATGTGCACTATAAAGCTGTTACACTAAAACATCCAGCCACCCTAGTCGCAATGCGACTGAGAGCTTGGTGAAGCTGCGTGCTGTGCCCATGCACAGAACAAAGAACTTAACAGCTGGTGGCGCTTTAACGCACCAAATGCCACTAGGGGCAAGGGTGGTTTGTTGTCCCTGTATGTGCTCCCATAGAAACGCGGTGATTGATTTTCTTAATTTATTGGTTTGTATGACAGATGGCACTGATCATCTCCATACAACTGTGTTGTTCTATTTGCTAAATATCTGCTGCATGTTTTCCCCGCCATTTATCCATACCTTGTCATTACTTCACATGACAGTCTACCGCACCTGTATCGCCCAGACGTGGTAATAGTAATAACATTTACCGTGTTACGTCCTAAAACGATGGCATGATTATGAGGGAAGCTATATTGAAAGGCTCCAGAAATGTAGACAATTCTTGTGTTCTTTAACGTTCGCTGCCATCACACAGTACACGAGCGGCATCGAATCCACAACTTTCAGTTCAGCAGTCTGGCACCATAACCCCTACACCACCATAGAAGAATGACATGGGAGGCTTCACATTCAAGCGACGTGGAAAGCTCAAAGTCCGAATCAGTTGCAGAGTTTTTACATGCATAGGCATGCGTTAGTGACAAATAACCTGTCGTGATAGCTTTTGGATGTTGCCACATAACAAATGTAGATTTTGAATGGCAATAAATTCCCTTCTCCATTGCATGATTTTTTTTATTTTACCAAAATCACTTAAATGCCATCAATGTATAGCTAAATTGAGTTTCAACTGCTTTGGAATAGAGAAACAAGTCAAATCTACACAACACAGGTTAAACTACTGTACTGTCAATGACTGAAGCATGGTGACTGTTGGGACTGGTGGCGCCCCAGCTACTACTAGATCACTGCAAGTAACGCATGACGACGGAGGTGCGACTGTGTTCGACAGACATTTACTCCAGATATTTACTGCACATGCACACATGGTTATTAAACTGACAGCTTGAATAAGCGTTACCCCACTCCTAATGTGCAAACACATAAGGAGCGGGGTAACAGCATCTTGCGCTGCCTCAGCACCGAGTCCTTCAATCATACCATTTGCAACACATATTCCGAAACCCACATAGGCCTGAGTTTAACTGCAGAAAAAATGTGGACATAGAAAGCAACGAACAACACAGGTGCACCTGTGTTGTTCGTTGCTTTTTATGTCTACGTTTTTCGTGCAGTTCAACTCAGAATTAACTACCAACTTGCCCAACAGTCCGTTCTTAAAAACATACCCATGAACAAATATGCGCACGATAACCACCATACTACCTACCTATCTAGAGAACACATCATATCACCACAATCACTGAAGTATTCAATGTCACTACACGAGTTACCACAAAAATTAAGAACAGCACTTTCAAGACCAGTCAAACAGTTTGTGGTAAGGTCGTAACGTCATTTACAAAATGTGAGAAGCGAAATAAATGCACTGTTCTCTTCATCAATGCAGCATTGCTTAAAAGAGCCGGCACAAAAATTTAAAATATCACCGTCATATCCACAATGTGAATGATGCTAGGGGAGTTTGCTAGAAGGTGCACCTGGCATTTCTTCATGGGGTTGAGAGCAGGCAGGTGAGGGGGTTTGGGGGGGATATTGGTACCCACCTGCGTAACACTCATCGTAGAAACTTGTCACATGCTTTTGGCACATGATATCACGATAGGGAGTTTTCAACACATATGATTAGATAGGGAGTTTCATAAATTAACAGTAGGAAGTCAATAATAGAGAGTTTGGGACTCGATAAAGAACACTGTATGTGCTGGAGCATAGAGAGTTCTAAAATGGGGTGCTTCATGCTCACTCTTGGCATACTGCACCAGAAGCAACACAGTAGCCAGAAAAGCAGCTATTACGCATAATATAATTAAATGTTGGTGCAAGTATTTTCCTTTGGTACATGTTCTCTGAAAAAACTTCTATGCTAAGTGTAGTAATAACGAATTGAATAGTAAACTTAATCAAATCTGTACACGAATCCATACTACTTGTTACCATTAAGTAAGAAAATGCAGCTTCTAGCCCCACTAAGCCTCCTGTACATGAGATAAGAGAACGTGAGGCCCTATGACAGTATTTTTAATGCATAATGTGATCCTTTGCTCACAAACTGAGTCAATTTAGTCTCGGCCGAGAGTAGCAGCTTTGATGGGAGCCATGATTGTTTCGAGACAGACTTTGGTGCTGGCCTTGGGGCTCTCCCTAAATTCAAGAAACAGAATCACCAATGTGAAGCCCAAACGCGGTTTGAACATAGATAGGTAAACTCTCTCCTGAGTCGACTCACTTAGACTGAGATAGCGCCGCAAGTCCCATGTGAGTCAGGTGGACAAAAGTTTTGGCCAGGCTGAATGCAAGCGAGCTCCACATATTTTGCCACCTTATGGTTCTATCCACTACCCAACGTAAACATTACTATCAGCTTTATGTCGGCTCACATTTATACTCTCATCTAGCAAAACAAACTTCAACGCACTAGCGCTTGGAGGCCATGTCGATATTTATGAATCAGAGGCACGAATCATGGGAATGGTAGGGAAGGGGCGAGAGGGGGGGGGGGGGCATGTGTTTTTTTACTTCACCCCAGAAACTCTTTCACAGGAAATTCTTGTTAAAAAGAATATCTCGTTTCAGTGATTTCTTTTAATAAAAATGGCCTTACTAGATCGCGACAAATTATCACTGTTATTTGAAGGTACAAAACAGAAAAACACTGAGGAGACCATGATGATGATGTGTGGTGTTTCATGGCGCAAGGGCCATTTGATGGCGAAAGAGTGCCAGATTCTGGGTCAAGAGAAGCGAATAATGGTTATGATAGGTGGATGTATAAGGGCCTTAACATTGATTGATTGATTGAATGTTTATTATCATTTGTCACATGAGGTTTACAAACACTGATTGGACCCATAGCCTGAGGCTAGTGTAGGGTCCAATGAGAAAAGTAATGGACAGAAGCGGGAAATATCACACATAATACATATGTAGCTATACAGGCACTGTAAATATACACATATACAGAGTAGAGAAGTCTTTCTCTTCTTAAACAATCTGGTCACACCAAACAAAACTGCATGTGCGCATACAAAAAGTTATGACAGATAACTTCGTGGACACACCCAAAAAACATCAGTTAAAATACATAAAGAACATCAAACTATCACAAGTTTTAGTTAGAAGGAAAAAAATGCTAGGTTTACAAGATTCACCAGCGTATATTTATACAAATGTAAGTGCTTACCACCAAAGAGAAAAAGAACGATTTACAGCTTGCTCAAGAATTGATTTTTTAGTTTTACCGCAGCATTGTGTGATGTCTTCAATTCAGTGGGCAAACTATTCCAGATCTTTATCCCTGTGAATTGCATTAATCTCTCACCATAAACGTAACGTTATTTCTTGGCACCAAGTTAAAGTTACCGAGCGTCAGGCTTCTAGTAGGGCGGGAAGAGGAATAAAATAACGAGACATAAAATGGGCTATTGTATTTTACGATACTGTTAACACAAACGGTCATCTTATAGTCACGCAAAAGATCGAAGGGTAGTATTTTTAGCGATCGGAATAACGGCCGGCTTGGCTCGTTGTACTTACTGTGATTTATTATTCTTATGGCACGCTTTTGTAGCCTTCGAAGGGGATCCAGATAAGAATCATAAGTCCAGGCCCACGATTCCATGCAGTAGATTAAATGACTATCGATGAAAGAAAAGTAAAGCGCCCGCAAAATGCTTTTATCAAAGTAGCCTCTGGCTTGTAAAAGCGCGTGGCAGCCGGAAGCCAGCTTTACACCGACGGCATTTATTTGACCTGCCCAGTGAAAGTGATTATCCCGAGGTATTTAAACGTGTCCGTACGTTCCAATATGCAGTTGTCAATTTTTATCTGAATATCTTCGTAACTAATTAATTTCCTACGGGAATGAAATATAATGTACTTCGTTTTTTTAGCATTAACCGTTAACCTGTTGGCAAAAAACCACTGGGAAATTTTTTTCAATTCTGCATTTACTTGTCTTTGTAATTCAAGAACATTGTCGGCCGTACATATTAATGCTGTATTATCGGCATACATAATAATTTCGGAAGAGCTTAATACATGAGGCAAGTCATTGATATAAAGGGAGAAGAACAGCGGCCCGAGAACCGATCCCTGTGGAACCCCTGTGTTCAGATATCGCAGTGTGGAAGTAATATCGGTCATCACGACAGCCTGCTGTCTGTTTTTGATGTAATTAGAAAATAACTCATAGGCTTGATTACGAATGCCGTAGTGCTTTAATTTATGCAAAAGAATTGAATGATCTACCGTATCGAATGCTTTTTGTAAGTCAAGAAAAACAACTCCCACTAGCTTGTTGTTGTTTAGGGCCGTGTTAATCGATTGTGCTAATGTCAACACTGCGGATGACGTAGAATAATTAGACTGGAATCCATGTTGCTGAGGACAAAGAACCATGTATTTCTGTAAAAACTTATTTATGCGGTTTGATAGAATTTTTTCAGAAATGTTATTTACAACGCTAAGAACCGATATCGGTCTGTAGCTAGACGGATCGGAAATGGCACCGTTTTTGTAAACTGGAATCACTTTTGCAATTTTTAGTATGGATGGGTAAGTTTCGTTTTGTATAGAATGATTAAATAAATTGCATAAGATTGGGCTTAAAATATCCACGTTTTCTTTTAACAATCTCGCGGTAATTTGGTCTAGCCCAGCAGATTTATTAGTTGAAAGGTTTTTAATAATATGAAAAACTTCAGAAAGTTCAATATCATACATCACAAATGTATTGACAACTGGGTTTGATGCAATGTAACTGCCTGCAGAGCGGGGAATTTTGTCTGCCAGAGCTTTGCCTATACCAGAAAAGAAGGTGTTGAACGCTTCGACGGTGCTGTTGTCAACGCTGTCAGGAGTAACACAATGTGATTGAGAGCCCCCAGTAACCTCATTTATGATACCCCATATTTTGCGTGTATCGCCAGATGCCTCCTGGATGCAGCGTGAGTAGTATTGTTTTTTACGGGCCCTGATTATCGTTACGCATTTGTTGCGCAGTAGCTTGTACTGACCTAAATAGTAACGGTTCGTCTTATGGCATTTCCATTTATTGTACCAGAAATTCTTTGTTTTTAACAGTTGCAAAATGTCATCATTCATCCAAGCGTGTCTGATTCTTTGCACTTGATTAAAATGTGTATCACTGCTAGTGCTTTGCCACATCTCTCACACAAAGGTGGACCGCCACCAGACAACAGGTATGAATGTGTAGTGAATGTATGTCCTGTCCTTAGTCTTGCAAGTGTTACTTCTGTGCGTCGCCATTTTGAGAATGGTTGCCGATGACCAAGTAGCAGCTTGATAACATCCAGTTTATTATGTGTGTGTCTGTCCCACGTGCTCTGCCAATAGGCCCTGAGCTTTTGTTTTAGAAAAGGATTCAAGCCATGTACAGGAATCACTATTGATCTACTGGCAGCTGTTTCTTTGGCGGTTGCAGCTAAGTGGTCTGCCAAGACATTTTCTTGTATTTCACGGTGCCCTGGCACCCAGCAGACTATGAAATGTGTATTGAGTGCGTACACTGTGCACAGGATTGAGTAAAGGGAGATAAGACTAGGGTTTGGTTGGTTTGAGTGTTTTAAGCGCTTTCACAACGCTCAGGGAATCTGTGCATATTACCGCACTTTGTAATTTTTGTTGTTTTATGTGTTTAACAGCTACCAGTATAGCATAAGCCTATGCTGTGAAAATGCTAGTGTTCGGGTGCAGAATACCAGCATCTGTCGCTTTGTGCGTCTACTAGAGGGAGTGGATATGCTTGTTTTCCTTTTACTCTTTTCACCCTGTTCCATACTTAACCCTCTTGTGTATCTGAGGTGATGCCCGATAAAAACGTATGCCAACCTTCTCTTCTAGCTTGTCGGCGCGTCCTTCTGCTTTGGGACTTAATATTCTTAAAGTTTATAAGATTCTTGAACATCGGCGAGTTTCGAAGCAACTTTTATGCATTGTTTTGTTTTTTCCATGCATTACGACACTCTTCGCTCCACCTTGGAACACGTTGTTTGCCTGAGAGTCCGCTTGTTAGTCGAATACATTTGGTTGTAGCGTCAACCAAAAAAGCAGTGAAGTAATCTACAGCAGCCTCTATGCTTAACGCACTCATCTCATTCCAAAAAGAGAGTAACTTTTTGATACTGTTCCCAATCAGCTTTTTGGGTGAGCCACTTGGGAACCTGTGGAGGACTATCATTTGCAATTGTGGTGCTGAGAACTATAGTGAAATGATAACTTCCATATGGATTATTGATGACTTTTTATTTGAGGAGCGCGAAAAGCGATGGAGATGAGATTCTAAGGTATATTGACAAGTACGTGTTGTAAGTGATATTGTAATATGTTCATGTTTTGTAATTTAAGAGACATGCGCCAGAAGAGAAAAGGAATTATTCAATTAGACGACCTCGAGCATCGCACCGCGAGTCTCCCCATAAACTGCTATGCACATTGAAGTCTCCGAGAACATACGGCTCTGGAGGTTCATCAATTAGAGACTGGAATTCGTGTTTATTAAGTTGGTGATGCAGAGTTATGAAAATACAAATTGTCACTAGTTTGTTGAATATAACACCTCGAACAGCCACTGCCTCAAGAGATGTTTGAAGCAGTAGATGTGTACAGGCTGTTCCTTTATTAGCTATAATGGCAACACCATCGGATGACGCGACCGCATGATCTGGGTCCTTTCGAAAAATAATGTAATTGCGTAAAAAGTTGGTGTGTTTAGATTTTAAGAGTGTTTCTTGTATACACAGCAGAGTTGATGTATGTTTGTGTAAAAGTTTCTGGATATCGTCGAGGTTCCTTAACAGTCCTGTGACGTTCCATTGTAGTATTTGTGTCATTTTAATGATGTGTGGTGCTGTGTGTACAAAAAGTGTTGCCTTAGATTGCAGGGCCTTTGGAAGGCCCTCTATTTCGGAGTTTTTCTTTTTTGGCATGCTCCAAAGAGTTGCGCCTATCATTCAGGGCCTGAGTCACCGGAGAAGTGGGACTTGTATCCATTGCCTCTTTTGAGATGGTGGATGGTGCCTGCTCGGCAGGCACATTCACAGAACTTTCAGACCTAAGTGCGTTTGCAGTGGTCAGGGTTCCAGCAGACACGGTAGTCTGCCGGCCCTGTTTTTCAAGTAGCGGAGCAGTACAGGCTGCTCCAGCCGGGCGTGCTGATTCAACGATCGCAGCCACACTCTGTGTGACATTCGCGGGTGCAGAAACATGTGACGCTGTGCCATGGCGCTTCACATCTGTGAAGGAGGGATAAGAGGGGTTGTGATGTACGAAACGCTTACGTGCCTCTTGGAATGACAGACTGAACTTGACCTTGAGTTCTACTATTTGTTTCTCTTTTTTCCATATGGGGCATGATTGTGGGTAGGCAGGGTGATTTCGTTCGCAGTTCGAACAATGAGTTGCTTCTGAGTTGCAGTCATCGGATATGTGTTGAATGGATGCACACTTCGCGCAAGTGGCGCGCCCTCTGCAACTCTGCGATCCATGCCCGAAACATTGGCACTTGAAACATCAACGAGGATTGGGCATGTATGATCTTACACGCAGCTTGAAATAGCCGGTTTCTATTGATTCTGGAAGGCCACTTGTTCTAAAGGCGATTACTATGTGTTTTGTAGGGGTCTGTTTCTTGTCATGCCTCGTCATTATTCTCTGTACCTTCACGCTTTCATCTTGACATCCATCTAACAGTTTGCTTTCGCTCAGATCGACAAGGTCATCATCAGAAATTACCCTACGGACAGTGTTCATAGACCTGTGTGGGCCCACTGAAACAGGAGTGTCCCCAGATGATACAACTCTGAATAGTTTGTTGTCTGTGCTTTGTCTCGAACCTCCAATGAGGTTGCCACTTTCCATCTTTGTGATTTCATACCCTGGGCCAATTTCTTCCGTTAGAGTTTTTGACACTAGGAACGGTGAAATCGCTCGGACTTTCTTCTTTTCGTTTTCACTATGAATGACATGATACTTTGGCAAGCTCTTCTTTGGTTTGGTCAGGGTGACTGCTTCTTCGGTGCGCCGCCTTTTGAGGGAGTTATCAGGAAAGGGGGAAAAGCATTTGCCATATGGAGAGTATTCATTTCGGCAGCAATGGTGGTTACCCACCACCGAGCCCAACAAAGGGACGCTACAGAGTTAATTCACAAACACTTGGAGATGCCAGCCACGCATCGCCGCTATAACCTAATGTATTTACCCAAGGTTGGATACCTACGCAAGGTTAACCCTCGCCGCCAGGAAATTTGGAAGTAAATGGAAGAAAGAAGACGACAGGACAAATAAAAAGTGTGAGAAAAAGTTGAAGATGAAAAAAGAGAGAGATAGGAAGAGGTGACTGTCGATTTCCCTTGGGTGGGTCAGCCCAGGGGTGCCGTCTGCGTGAAGCCGGGGCCAAAGGGGTGTGTTGCTTCTGCCGGGTGGCCTTAAACGTCCTATCACCCTGCATCGGCTCAACTTATAGGATTCTCTTTTCCTCGACACAGCTAAGCCACGCACGACGAGGCGTGGGAGGGAGTCGAAACCCCCCCCCCACCATTGGCTCGGGTCCGTAGTGTTGCCAAGCACCAAACGCCTGCTTGCGCAGACGCCCCTGTGGGGACCAAGGAGACCACTAATTATGCGGCATATTGGTGTTAAAAGATCATTGGCACTATGGCAGGGGTGGAAGTAGATTTCAGTGTTTTGAAGCAGCTCAGGAAGCAGGAATAATTCTGTTTTGGGGCAGCTTTGGCGCAGTAAAATGGTAGCTTTAGGGCCAATTGGAAGCAACTTTTTAGGGTCAAACATCATTGTCAATTGAAATTATTTAGAACTGCTAAAGGAATTTTCTATATTTTCACTAAACATTCAGTACTGATGAGCTGACCAGACTTACCACCCACAAATATGTGTGTGTTCACATGCTCCCATCATTGAACATCACAGCAGACAGAGAAATAACTCCGAGAAAAGAAGGGATAAGCGATGCTTATCTCTTGTTCACTTGGCAGAAGTTTGAAATCCACACGCTAATTAAACAAACTACTTTGTTCATCTGTGCTTAGTCTGGAGCAGAGTGGGGACGATGACTTCATACGGCGAATTATGCGCTTGGTACAGTGAGCCGCCCAGCAGAGACGGTGTGGGCAGCAGAGGTGCCACGTAGCATGCAACTAACCAGGAGATGATCGAGTCCACGCAACCGCTCTGTGTTTTAATGAAAGTGTCAGTTGTTGCTTGGTGTAAAATAGCAGTAGAGAAGCGCACATATGTATCCCGGAAAGTGAACAATATCCGCTCTGCAACTACTGTATCTTAGTCGCTGCGTATTTTGGACCCTGTAATAGTTTTGAAATGCTCCTTGGCATCGCCACTGCACGCTATAAAACGATCGTGCAAGAGTGCCAGCCCAATTTTTTTTTTTTTTTTTGGCACTTTGGCAAAAAGGAAGCAAATACTTTGGTAAGAACTTTGGGTAACAACTGCTGTGATACAGTATTTGTTTATTGGTGGTGATGGCGCACGTCAGAAGATGCACGTTTGTACCTGTATACGCGCATTGCCGTTTAGTGCATGATCATGCCATGTTCCCAGCAGGGACAAATGATCGAAGTTTCACTACATTACTAGATATCGATTCACACTTACTCATGGTGGTGCCACCACATTTGTGGGGAAACCACGGCAATCACAGCGATTAGACGAGCACTAGCAAGCCCCACGGATAAACCGCATTATGTACGTGTCACCAACGAACTACCCTGGACATGAGTGTGGCCACTTCCTTTGTGTAACCGACCCTCAGTGCTGCTCGGTTGACAATAATAGTCAGCTGGATTTGGCGGTTTACGCTTCCAATTGACAATTATTGCGGAAATAGCCAATTATGTGCAGCCCGGCGCAGCAGGTCAGATTGATGCAGAATGGCGCAATTGGTGCAGCACTTCCACTCCTGCACTATGGTCTCAAAGCTAATCATACGTGGATGGGCTCATAAGTTAACTCTCTAAGACTAAAATAGAGCTTTGAGTCTGAGTGTCAATGAGCCCTGGTGAGTAATATCTTGTCGAGTTTAAGTACGAGTGGGTCCAGTTAAAAAAATGTTTTAGCGCGTCCGAGTCCAAGTGACTCCGGCTTAGGGAAATTTTTAGTGATGAGGTCCATTGAAGCCCGAGTGAGCCCTAGGGCCATATATATTTTGTTAGTGAGTCTGAGTTAGCTCAACATTTTTCGCTGAGCTCTGCATTCCAGTCTCACGAATATGCAGCGACTTCGACTCCATTTCTTTGGGACCCCTATTAAAAAGTTTTTTAATAACTCTGGCTTCAGCAGTCACACCACTCAATGCTGTAAATGAATGGCAGAGGCTTATGCTTCAATCACGACTTCGCCAAGGAGAATGAATCATTGGAAGTTTTCTGACAACCTACTTCTGGCTGTGGCACCCATATGACAGACCGCACAGCCTCGGAGATCTTCTCTCTCACTGAGAGCGCATTCATGATATAAGCTACCTGCAGAGTTCACGTGCTCCTTACGGTTGCATACTAAGCAATGACGCTGCTAAGAACACACTTAACTATATTCCCCACATCAGACAGTGCAACAATTAGCTCACGTGTTCACAGGAGGCCCGAGTTACGATGGGTGAAATTCTCAAGCTATGTACAGAAAGTTGCAGGGCCCCTTTCATAAAGATGACAGAGTGGGCCCCAAAGTACTAAACAATCTAGAATTATGCTGACATGACAAAGTCGTAACAGTGGTGAACTGAACGCACGTCCTAACATTCCTTAAACTAGCTCGCATTTCAAGGCTGCTGTGGTGGTATAGTAGTTGCGGTGCTCCAGTGCTGACCCGAGGGTCACGGGTTCAATATCGACCACGGCGGTCAAGTTTCGATGGAGACGAAATGATAAAGACCCCTGTAATTACACTCCGGGGCACGTTGAAGGGCTCCAGGTGGTTGAAATTTGCAGAGCTCTTTACAAATAATCATGTCACCTCAGAATAACATTGTGTTTTTTGCACATAAAGCAAAGGAGTTATTATTATTAGCTCACGGTTCATTTTAAAGGAGAGTGATCTTCCCATCACTCTCCTTCCTTCGTGTCTTTTTTTGGGCAACCCAAATGTGTGTTCAATTTTTCGCAGTAGCAGTGTTTATGAGTTGGTAACTTCCCAAATGACTTCAGAACTAACGCTGCAACAAAATAATTTACATCAACTTCTATCAGTCTACCAAAAGCCAGAACTGTGTTAGTGCTATTAGTGACAGAAACATATGAGTTTGCTCTCAAAGAGTTAATGCATTGAGCAGAAAAGTGGGCAAGCTTAATGAAATGCACGTTTTTTCCTTCACTCTTAATAATGTTATCAGTGTGAGCAAACCTTACCGCTTGAACCCTTTGCTTGATGTTCACATCTGGAGGACGCCATTCCAACTGTTTCCAGGCCTCTGGATTTGGCTCTGTAGGCACGTCTTCCTCGTCGAAATTTAGGAAGCAAGCAAACTTCACACGGCGGTCACGAGCTGTAACACGTCCCACACACACAAAAAAAAAAATGCTTTTACCTAGCTACAACCATTATGAATGGGTTTTCATCACAATAGCTTTCTACTCAATTTCACGATTCTAGTGAAGCCAGTTTGTTTCACGATCCCGTTAAAAATGTAATTTGTCAATGGCTGCTGTTGTCCACAACAAAGTGCGGTCAACTTCACCTGATTAGGCAGGTTGAATGGAGCACATCTATATTTAGTTAGCACAATAATAAAAGGTTTTGCATTAAAGGCACACTAAAGAGCAAAACGACTTTTATTGTATTGGTAAATTGATCTTTCGTGGTGCCAAAAACACCAGGCTTGCGGCAAGACGACGATTAGCAAGCAAGAAAACGTGCAAAAAGATGTGGGTGACGACACTACAATGAAGTTTGTGTCCCATTTGCAGTGACGTCACATACGTAATTTTGACGACACCTACTGAGGCCTATGTAGTTTGTAACCAGTGAAAACCATGTGAAGTGTTCTCTGAGAGGGCCACACAATAAACATACCAAGTTTTAATTAATTCTGTGGAGCCAATGATGCCAAATTACGATATATACACTTTGTGATCTATGACTTCAAGTGTAAAGATTTCATCGCAAAATTCGAAGATTAAACTGTGAACTTGCTTTTCATTTTCATTACTAAGCCTATGATAGTGAAATCAAGAACATTAGTGTTGTCAGAATACAAGTGTTCAATCAAAACCAGTTCATTGTTTCTTTTAGCCTTTATTTAGGTTCACAGCCTTACCTCATTACTGTTACCTTAAAGGAATAGTTAAGAGCAAAAAATGCTTTTATTTGTTAGTAAAGTAGAATTTCACAATTCTGAAAACACCACTCTTACTGCAACGCAATGCTTGGGAAGCTAGAAAACGCGCAAAAAGAAAATACGAGTAGAGGTGCCACCTTGCGATTCCCGCACTCAAACCCCGGGCCTGTGATGACGTAGATTTTGAAGGTGTCTTCTGGGTCCTGCATAGCTTACCATCAATAACAATTAAGTATATTGTCATCTGTCGGTGCCATAGACCTAGAATACAATGTTTGAGAAGATTTGATCGAGCCAATGTGGTAAAATACGAAAATACAGTTTGAAAATTTTGATGTCCTGCACGGATATTTCGGCGCAAAATTTTAAAATGAGACTTCAATCTCAATTTTCTTCGCTAATAATCAACTTGTGATAATGAAACAGCTGGCATTAAAGTTCTCAGAGTGCAGTTTGTCAATTTAAACCACGAAATTGTTTCTCTTTAGTGTCCCTTCAACACTGGTGCGAAGATTTAGGAAAGCAGAATATAGACTACATGTGCGAAACAGTTTCAGTGAACATGCTTCTAACCTATGGGAAGGCAACAGTATTTTTGTACAAGACCAATGCACGTAAAAGATTTTTTTTTTATATACATGAAGCCAACACTCAAACAATAACACACAAACAAAATGCTAACTGAACCTACTACGGCCTGCAGATTCTCACAGTCTCTTCTCCCAATGTTGAAGTAATGATCGCAGTATACCCTCTTACCTGCTAGCATGTCTACGCGCGGTTGCAAAACTTGCCCGTCTATGAAAAGTTTTGTGAATTCCCCTCACACATAGAAAACCTATTTGAGTCTCAAACCTGTGACATTAACATGCAATAGCTAAAGTAGTACAACACCATTCGAGAACTTCATTCCACCCCATAATGGCTTTATATGTGCTACACTGGACAACAATGATGATATTAAGGTTGTGTTAGAAGTTGTAGGAGACTATCAAAATGAACCGAAATCA
This sequence comes from Rhipicephalus microplus, assembly GCF_043290135.1. NCBI lineage: Eukaryota > Metazoa > Arthropoda > Arachnida > Ixodida > Ixodidae > Rhipicephalus > Rhipicephalus microplus. Next base: position 46,615,091 of record NC_134704.1, on the reverse strand, counting down.
GAAAGAAAATGGCAACAGTCAAGGATCACTGCAAGCGAGGGTGGAGAAAAAACAGATAGAATATGTAGACGTTGCCAGCCCAAATGCGCACGCGGGCGAAATCATAGGCATCGACACACACGGCTTCGAACTGGCTCGTCAACCAAAGAATACGCTGGAGCTGTCGCATCTGTGGCACCTTCTGGTAGCACAGAACTTGACCTGAATTCCCTCACTGCTTTCATTGCCCAACTGAACAGTAGCCTGGATAATCCGCCTAGTGGGTATGCATTAATTTTTGATAGAATATGGTGTGCACAAAAACACTAGAAGCGAGAGGAAAACATAGGTCACCATCTGCGTTGTTTCCATTTTTCTTCAAGCGCCCGTATTCAAGTGTAAACCATGCTTTGTCAAAATACACCTGAGCAGCGTTGAGAAGGTGAATCAGTTTACTGTCAAGCAAGAAACCAATGGTTGTCTACCATGTTCTAGTCAAATGAGGGAACACCAGCCAGACTTTCAATGTCTACAGGAATTCTACACAAACAGACCGGTACTTACATTTTAACTCAGTTCATCCGAATTCACAAATATAACCTGTTCCCAAGCACCAGTACCTACATTTCACTTCAGTGCATCCGCATTCACAAATACCTTCTGTCCAGAGTGACCCAGGTTGGCGAACTGATTCGTGAGCCGACTCACTTGTACTCACTGAGACTCACTGCTCGATCAATCTGAGTCCGAGTGAGTGCGGGTGCGTAATATTTCGGTGAATTTGAATCCGAGCGAGTCTGGCTGAAGAAAATTTTCGTGGGTGTGAGTCCGACTCGGAACGATTTTCGCGAGTCTAAGTGCGAGTGAGTCCAAAGGGCAAGGTATATCTGTTGAGTGAGTCTGAGCGAGTTCCATTTGCTTTTGCCAACCTATGCCAAGCGAGAAATATTTTTACAAGCCACGACGACTACAACCGTTACCGTGAAAGCAGCTCTGGATAATTAAAAATGTATAGATAATTCCAGTCCTTCTCACCCTCAGTATTGAAACAACTATCGCTGCCTCATAGGCAGCCTTCAATGCAGTCTCTGAAAATGGGAATAGCCGTCCTGTATGTATCTAGAACAAGTGAGATCATCGCACACATCATGCACAGGTCTATCTATCGTCGAAATCGCACATGCACTAACGCAGAAGCTAAGAAACGCCTTAGTAAACGTAAAGGACAAGCTTCTGAGTGGAAATTTCCCCAGTGTTGTTTACGGCATAGTCTGCCATGACCGTGACAACAAGTACTGTATCGGTGAGACAAGAGACTTCAAGAAAAAAGTGAAACAGCGTAGATATGACGTTATGAAATGAAACGTGCCCTCTAATGCCCTTGTCGAACACGTGTAATCTACAGGCCACAATACTCATTGGTCAAGTCGGCGTGTTCTGGTGAAAAAAAAAATGTTGCATAGTGCCTGTACCTGGAATCTTTGCATACACAGATGAGTATGCATATGCTGAAAAGGAGCTACAGAACACCACCAACAGTGTACCCTCGCTGCTTACATCACATACTTATGTGTACTTGAGTAAGCTGTGTCATTCTTATGGCCGTTATTGCGAACGACACACCCGTATTTGGAGTCGAAGTGTCAGTAAGCAATTTGTTCTTTTATCTTGTGTATCCCTTTCCACTAACAGCGTGCGCTTTCTCAGCCAGAGACAGGGTGCTGTCAAACTTTGGAATTTTTCCTGTTTTTTTCACGACTAAAACAACAAGAAGGAAGAAAAAAAAAATCACGAACTTGGCTCAGTTTCTTATGGCGTGCCTTTGCGTCGTTCCGCAATATATTTGCACTCATTTCTCAGCTTCAAGCCTCACTGCAAGTAGGGCGACTTACTTCGGCCAATCATGGCATTTCTCGGACGGAACGGTGTCCCCGACGCCAGCTCACGTCGTTTTGGCTCGTCTCGGAGAGCCTGTATTGACATGGTGTCAAGACGAGAGAACACTTGGGGCAGTATGAAGACCGGCGCGTCTTTCATTAGCCAGTCTGTTGATGACATGGGCGGTGGAATGAGCTGGTCGAGCAAAGACTCGTACCCAGTTCCATCTGCTTTTCTTCTCATGGGTAAATACTGGAAATCCACCATGCCTGAAAAGAAACACAGTGGTGAACAAATGCACAGAGAAATGGAAAAGTTGAGGACACTGGAGCATTACCTTCAAGAGTAACATGATAAAGTAAATACACTAACATGATATACTAACATGATAAACTAACATACTAACATACTAACATGATAAAGTAAATAGGCCCAGCATGCACTGCCTTCAATGATGTCACAAGGAAAGAAATATTTGTGCATGTAACCAAGGCCGTTCCAAACTGTTTTAGAATGCCTATTGCAAGTAGAGTTGTGAAATGTCCACTAAACCATAATTAATTCTTTTGCAAATTGGTAAAGTTCCACTACGTGCTCGTAAGGTGCCACGCACACCTATACACTTTGTAATGGGTATGTCGGCAGCTTCAAACCAACCACTTGTCACTCAATTCTTGCCAACCACTTGTCAACTAGCATTCCTTGCAAAATACTGGAGCACATTCTCTACTCAAGCATTGTAAAATTTCTCGAAACTAACTCTTTTTTTACCAGCGCCCAACATGGCTTCCGCACAGCTATCACTTGTGAAACCCAACTTATTTCTTTTTACTCATAAACTTAACATCATCCTTGATCGTTGTTCACTGGCAGACTGTATATTCTTAGATTTTTCCAAAGCATTTGAAAAGGTATCACAAAAGCTATTACTCCTTAAACTAAGCAAATTAAATCTAGGTCGCGATCTTTTAACATGGCTGGAGCACTTTCTCTGCAACAGAACGCAGTTTGTTTCCGCTAACAATTGTAACTCCCCTTCTAGTACTGTTCATTCCGACGTCCCTCAGGGTTCAGTTTTAGGTCCGCTTTTGTTTTTAATATATATTAACGACCTTCCATCAGGGTGTCTTCTAACATTCACTTATTCGCAGATGACTGTGTAATATTTCGGGATTTTAACAATATAAATGACGTTCACATTCTGCGGACTGACATGAACGCAATTTGAAACTGGTGTGACACGTGGCTAATGGACCTTAACACTACCAAATGTAAATCAATGCGAATTTCTCGGTCCTTATCTAAACCTGTTACGTACTACCTTAACTCTTCCCCTCACGAGTCAGTCACTTCTTACCGCTATCTTGGTGTTCATATTACTTCCTGCCTTACCTGGTCACTTCATATTAACACGATTATCAACAGTGCTAACGGACTGTTAGGGTATCTTAGGCGTAATTTCTCTTCCGCCCCTATGTCATTAAAGCTAACATTATATAAAACATTAGTCCGTAGTAAATTAGAATATGCCTCTTCCATATGAGATCCCAGTACTGATAACCTAATCAGTTATTTAGAGCTAGTACAGAATAACTCCGCCCGTTTTATACTGTGTAACTACAACCGTATCGCTAGCATAACGTCCATGAAAAACACACTGAACCTTCCTTCCCTTGCATCCCGTCGTCAATTTTCTCGCCTATGCCAGTTTCATAAATTATTCCATCACAGTTCTCATTTGCGCAACGAACTCATACTTCCACCAGTGTACATTTCCTCAGGAGTAGACCACGTTCACAAAGTTGGAATCCAGCCCTGCCGAACAACAACTTGCCTCCAATCCTTCCTACCCCGCACTTCAAAAGAATGGAACCACCTTCCCAGACTAACAGCCATCGTTGTCGACCACCAACTTTTTCGTACCGCACTAGCTAATATTGTTTACCCAGGAACCAAACAGCCTGTATCATTTCATCAATTTTGTATTTGACCTGTATATTTGTAGCCACTCCCCTCTTTATAAGAACCCTCATGCCCTCAAAGCCTCAGTTACCCTCAGGGCCTCTGGCCTTGAGGGTAAATGGAAATAAATAAATAAATACACACCTTATAACCCCTGGTGTTATTCTAAGATTCTGTCACATAATATTACATGGTTTTAGACTTCGAAGCACTACTATGGAGCATGGCTCCATAGTAGTGCTTCACCTATCTCGAACTTTTGCTGACAACCAAGGATGCTGAGACTGAAATTTCTGCAAAGCGAGCTCTTCAATTCTCTCGCATCTAAAACAAACCGCCCTCCGGAAAATTGTGTACAAAGAACACATGTGGCAACCCAGCCACTGGGCTTTATCACGAGTTGAACATTGCTTGAAATGCAGCCTACACATTCATGGTTGTGCTGAACACACTCTACATAAACTAAAAACAAAACCCAGTTCGAGGAGGCAAATCCTGTTGTATACAACCTTTGTCTCAGTAACTTTTGCACGGTTGATTACGTGTAAAATGACACGCGTGCCAACTGAGATCAATATTCCGATTTACGGTAGAATAGCAGTTACACTACTAACCCGCTTGCTTCTTAACTATGTCACTTGTGCAGTGGAACAAGTAAGAGCAGGTTACACTGCGTGAAGGCATCTCCTTTGATGACCACTTACATGTCATATCTTACAGGCACTTTTTTGCTCATTGTGATGTAACTCAGTTAATCGATTCTACCTCTCGCGTACATAATTAATGAGTATTGTGTTCACTTCGTAAGACAGCCAACTTTTTTTTTTTACACCCCAAGAAGCTAAAACGTTGAGTTACTAATCCCTCGAGCGCGGGTTCGCTTACCAGCCACAGGAGCCGCATTTACATGAGGGCCGAAATGCAAAAGCACCTGTGAACGCACGCTGAACAGCTGCACGCAGTCAAATCGTGCCTAAATCATATCGTCGCTTCGGCACACAAAACCGTTTAGCTAACGTTCTCTACGTTCACAACGCCCGTGATTCCGGCGATGTTGACCAGCGGGGACTCACCACGAAATTTGTAGGCCGTAGAAATGGTGCCTTCGATTGTCACGGTGTACGGTTCATCCGCGTTGCCGCGGTTCTTCTTCACTTTCAAGACGAGGCAGGACACGTCCGTATTGTTGCCGTAGGCGCTCTTGCAGTACGGATCTTCCGGCCTGAACTTCATCTCCAGCCTCCGCGTCGGGTCTGCGTAGGTCTAAATGAGAACGCGACGAAACGTTAGTTTCAGACTTCCAAGCGCACAGCACCACTCATGCGTTCGTTTCGCGGACTTACCTTGGAGATCTCTTCAATACCACCGAGGCTTTTCATCATTCTGTCCGTGTTTTTAACGATCGCCGGGTACTCGACAAGCACGAGCTTCCGATCCTTGAACGTCAATGCCGTCATGTCGTTCTGATCCAAGCTTTGCGCGACTATTTCATTAAGTGCGTAGATGACGTTAGAACAATGTGGCCTTGTTTTGACTCGCTACCGCTATACTTCACTATGACAGCTAGCCATTAAAACAGCGGTATCACAGAATCAGTTCCTCTTCGGTTTATCGGTGGCGACTGAGAAATGTCTGAAACATGCTCGAAAGTCTTGAAAGTAAGCGCTGCGCTGCGCCATTACGGTTTCGGGCGATGTTGATGTTGGTGCGACTGCACTGCAGTCAGCAATCAACTTATTGCAAAACAAAAATTAGAAATTCCACTTAACAACCCATACATTTTGTTTACCTTGTAAAGCTAATAAGTTTGTTGTAGTAAAAAGCAGAAAAATATTCAGCATCGCTGTTTTATTATACAGTAACAGAACGTTAAGCGCTCACATCAGCGCGTAATTTAAACATCATTCTGACCAGCTGTCTGGTTATGTTGTCCTATAAGTATTATGTAATGCTCGAAAGCAAGCAATAATGGTCCTGAAGTCGTAAAATTGCGCTTTCGGTCTCAGTAAACTCTGGTGGTGCAGCACTACAGCACGCTTGAGACTTCGATGGAACGCCTATGCTCGAAAATGTGTACGTGTAAGCGCAGCACAAGTGTGTGTCCAGAGATTTGACCCCAGTCCAATGTGTACTACATGAAAGATGTAAAAACAGCTTTCTGTGAGTGCATGGCTTGCTTGAAAACTTGGTTGTATCATATATGTATAGTGCTGTGAGGACGTATCAAACACATTGGCGCACGCACGAGGAGAGGGGGTGGGGGGCAAAGAACACCAGTAGTCTACAGGTGGTGTTGGGGCAGATGGGTCGCCGTTCCTACTAGTCACGTAAGAGAAGGGTGAGTGCAAACTTCCAAGTCTGCCCCACACGTTGACTTAACAGAGGGGGAAGCGCTGTGGGGTACATCCCACATTCTATTTCACTTAAGAGGAAGGAACCTTAAATGAAAACGCCTGTGATTCAGCACGCACCAGAAAAATAAGTTCGCATGCGTATCCAATGCGCATGTGATCCATTCACTTTTTCCGTGCGCCCCTCTTTGTACGCATAACGTTATTCTATGATGAATCCTTACCAATCAATATTTAAAATATAATTGTGATTGCTATTTACCTATCTGCCATTTAATATGTTACACACCCGTGTTCAATCCACGAGACATTGCACGCGTTCACATGTCTTTGCATGTGGGGAGACAGCCACATTAGAGCACGTCTTGCGCACGTGCTAAGCCATGGAGTAGCTCCACTCTAGCTTCGCCTTGCCGCAGTGGGACACGCTTCTACGCAGCTTTACTACAGTGTAGCTTTAGCCTAGTGATCAGCTCACGGTTGTCCAGCGGGCCCCCGAGGTGGTCGCACGACTTGGCTTTCCGGTCCCTGCCTATTGCGCCACCCCGTCACGTTGCGCAGGACAAAATGAAGCTTTTTTTTTTTTTTCATTCCTTCCTTTTGCTTCCTTCTATGTCGTTTATCTGGCACTGGTGAACTTTCATGTACCTGCAGGATGATTTGTGTTCCATTCGTGGATCAGGATGTACTGCTGTCACTGGTTCTTTCAATCGAACTTTTCGTCAAGATTTCGTTTTGTTGAGCATAATAACAATATCCGGGGTTTAACGTCCCGAAACCAGGATATGATTATGAGTGACGCCGGAGTGGAAGGCTCCGGTAGTTATATATACCATCTGGTGTTCTTTGACGTGCACTGACATAACACAGTGCACAGAGCTCTAGCGTTTCGCCTTCATCGAAATGCGACCCACCACAGTTGGGGTCGAACCGTCAACATCGAGGTCAGTAGCAGGGCACCGTTACGGCTGCACAACCACGGCGGACATTTTGTTCAACAACACCTTTGACTTCTTTATTTGCCTTGTTTTGAATGCAGATCGCATGTTGCTTGGTAGCGTCTGATTGACTGCATTTGATAGATACCTACAACTACATTGAAGCCCAAGTAATTGAAGTAAGACTGGAGAAACATTGGAGGAGTCTATGTGTTGCAGTGGACGTAGTCAGGCCGGTGATGATGAATTGAAGTAATTCACGATTATAGTTTTTTGTTTGTTCACTCTGAACAAACCAAGGATACATTCGAGAAGATTGAGAAAAAAAGAAGCCTGGTGTTTTATTAAGGATACGTGTATGACAAGAAGCAATATTATCGTAAAGGTGCAATAAAACAAGATGTGGGGGTAGGAACCAAATATTTAATATCCCTAACATAAACCATTATTTGTGCACGCTAATGCCACAGCCATTCGATGAATACCAACTGTGTTTTCATCGAGTGGCCGCGCTAATGCTTGCTCGGTTATTCATAGCTGTTGATGTTGCAAGGCTAGTTCGATTTAGAAAACATAATGGTCTAAGGAATTACTACCTGACATAACGTTCTATTATCCAGCGGTGGAGTTTCAGTGAGATATACGTAATACCAATAACGCGCACTACTGCTTCCATATAGGTTAATATGGCCAAACTTTTCCGGCGTGTACCTGTATACTCATAGAACAGCGTACAACTTTCCGTGTCTGATATAGATGCGTTTAACAATGGTGATAGTCTGGTGGTTGTTCCGTATCTTTAACTAAGCTCGTGTTGTTGTGGAAACAACCTTGCGATTAGTTCTCTGGTACTGGAAGACTGGATGATATAAAGCTCCGCCGAAACGCTTGAGCTGTGCTCATTTCCCACTGAAAATAAATCTTTCCAATCCAGTCCTTGGCAAGACCATGGGGACATGGTTGACGAGCAAAGAGAAAGACGGGAGTCTCACGTTTGGTATCATTGGATACACAGACATAGATGACAGTGATCGTGCCATTCGCCCTCTCAATTCTCCCCCCCCCCCCTAAAATTTAGTTTGTATGCACACATATAAGGTACGCTTATAAATGCACATGTACAGCCACGCATATTTTTTTTTTTTTTTTCAAAACCTGAACGTGCGAGCGTCGACAAGCCAGTCGATGGAGCACAGCGCCAAAACAAACGAAAATACGTGCTCGCCTGCGATGAGGGAGGTAAAACTTTATTAGACCAAGGGATTTGGGCACTTACGTCCCAGGGTCCCCGCACGACCCCACTGCGCTATGCGTTCATGAGTTCCTGTGCAGCCGCCTTCTGCTAGGCTGCTCCGGGAGGTAGGTAGGTAGTAAACTTTATTCACCGGGAACCGGACCCCAGGGCGCCTGAAACAGGCGCTTACAGACTCGGCGGTCGATGCTCGCGCTTTCAGGTTTAAAAATGGCCGGCTGTACCTCTCCCAAAATAAAACCCAGACTGCATCCCCTGCGCGGCACTTTGTACCACAATTTCTGTTGGCATACTGCTTTTTCGGAAAATGACATGTTGTCTTCCAGTGGCACTCACACAGCATAGACGTGCTCACAAAATAGAGGGGGGGGGGGGGGGGGAGGCAGGAGGGGTGGCTTTTTCTGCTCTTCTTAAATTACCTTATAATTAGAGTGGGAAGTGTGTCCAATCCCCTTGGTCTTGTAGCGTCGTCGCTTAAAGTGCATTGGTATGGCAACGCAAGGTTTTGACGATAATGACGACCAAAGACCCCGGATATTTCATTACAAGAATCATTTAATTACGCCAGGAAAGCCGAGGACCAAGGGTAGGTCGTTACGAGAAGTACGCATAAACTGTGAAGCTTGTTCTTTTTTGTTGTTGATAGTAACCAAAAAAAGGGGGGAGGGGGACAGGCGTAGGGAGACAGGTTTTCGGTGGCAGGGGGACCACATTTATCTGAAGGGGAGGGACTAAGCAAGGGCAGATATGATCCAGTGCCATTTTATGCTCTGTGTGCAATGGCAAAAAAAAATGAAAAAATTACCCGAAGTGTGGGGGGAGGGGCACGGGCCCAGAGTTCTATTCCTGGCTATATACCACTCGAGGGGGGGGGGGGGAAGGGAAGGCTGCGGCAGAACGTTGCCCCCCTTCTACAATGGAGGGCCCTGCGCACACCTTCCCATATGTAAACTGGCAGTTACTGCGTACGCTCCCTACGGAACAATATACAGTACCTACATCGACCTTAGCGACCTCGTCGCTCATAGGGCGAATTCTTTTGAGAAAACAGTAGAGGGGTAGGGACGGCAAAAGTTGGGGGCAGAACACTGAGAGCACGGCCACTCTACCAGTCACAGGAATGCGGCACGCTTCCGGAGAGCAGGTGAGACGGTGACGAGTGGGAGGAAATATACCATGCGACCAAATCATTCGAAACACAGACGTTCTCTGCAGTACGGCCGCGAAATACGGTCAAGATCTGTCAGTCACAGTTTCACCATTATCCCACTTTGCACTTAAATATAGTTCATTTATGCAACGACGCATCCAGAGAACGTAGCTGAGTGCTCTCCCTATCCGTCGCCTTCGCCACCCACAGAAACTGCACGAATACTAGGGTCCTTAGAATACTGGCACACTAATAAGGCGAACAGGGCGAGAGGTGGTAAGCCAGAAGGAGCGTCAACAAACTGAGGGGATGGGAGAGATAGGAAAGATGGAAACATGGTCACAAGAGTCCGAGCACGGGGCACCACTTGCGAGAGCTCTTGTCGGCATCAGTAGATGGCGTAGAGCAAGTACAGTCGGTCAGAGCTACACTGTCGTCGAAGGTCGTCGGTGGCAGGAGGTGACGTAGGGCGAGCCCAGTCGGCCAGAGCTACGCTGACACCGGAGATCGCGAGGGCACAACCGGTGGGCACGGAATCCAGCAAGCGAGAACAGCGGTGTCAAACTAGAGTCCCTAGTATATTATAGGGACCATGGTCATGCTACAGAAGGTTGCTACCATTGCCTCCGAGCTCATTGGCTGATGAAAAATCGAGCCACGTGACTCGTGGACTGCGCCTACTCCGCTTTTAAAGGATAGCACTACAAACTGCTCCTGGATGCTCTCGGTGCAGCAAAAGCGCTCTCCCTCTGACCCCTGGATGGCATTGCTTCTACTCCTCTTCGACCGCTGAAACACGCCGGCTCTGAATAGAGCACTTTCAGCGTGCTTTTGAGTGCTCCTGTGTCTCCCAATGGAATTCGGCAATAACCGCGACGCGCTGCCGCTTCACTGGTCTATTCTGCATCATCGTCCGTCAGTTCCCGTCGGTGGAGACAGCAGCTTCACGCTGTAGCTCACTTCCTTGCGCGTCAGCCAGCTGTGCGAGTTGTCGAACACGAGCTCATCTGTGCCACAAAGAAACAAAAGAGAAAAAATCCAGGGCTCCACACACCGTGAGAACCATAGGAGAGCGATGCTACCAGTATTTAAAATATAAACATACACCATGAACAGCACGAAAGACAGAACCCAAGTGAAGGAATGACGCTGAGAATCTGTGATCATTGCTGTTACAGTATGTGTCCTTCTACTGGTCTTCTGCCTTTTACCCTGTTTTTATTTCAAGTATATCGCGATTCGCCCAAGCTGAAATGATGCTTGAATTCAGACTAAAACAGTTCAGCCTCAATTCAAGCATCATCATCTCGAGCGTTATTAAAATAATTTAGAGCATCACTCCCCCCGCCTTCATCCCAAGCGTTACTATAATAATTTTGAGCATCAAATCCTCCCCCCTTATAATTTTGTTTTATTTATTTATTTCCTCCCCGTTCACAAGACCTGTGTTGCGCCTACTACTACTGTTACTACAACAACATTGACAAATGACACACGGTAGGTTAATGCTGCTAACGCCTCTTTTGCAACCCCTCCCCCCCCCTTACCAAAGCTCACGCGCTGAAGCTTCCATGTACTCAGTGGAAAGTGTCCGATTACAGGCACTTGGCCGAAGCGACAACGGTTACGAATGAGTGCTACCATTTACACTTACACGTTCCAGGCTCCTGGCAATGGAGGCTACCGCTATGCGGCTCATGGCGAGAGCACGGGATTATCGTGGGAGGCACCAGGTCACGTGACTCGTCCGCGTCCCTGGCTCCATTGTTCGGCCTGAATCGCACGGTGAACTTCAGGTCTCCGGACGACGTGCAGAAATCCCATCGCAGCTCTGAGCCTGCTCGCGCCACGGATACCTGCATGACGAAAAATAAAGGAAGAACCATTGGCTGCCATTACTCCCATTTACTAACCATGTGAAGAGACTGTCTGATTCATGGCCTACCCCCTACTCAGGGTATGTTTCATTCATTCATTCATCCATTCATTCATTCATTCATTCATTCATTCATTCATTCATTCATTTATTCATTCATTCATTCATTCATTCATTCATTTATTCATTCATTCATTCATTCATTCATTCATTCATTCATTATTCGTCTGTACCTTTCAATGTACGCTACAAGTTTCACAATGTATCGCCCCAGACAAACCTATTCTGGCATTCTTTAAAAATGAAAATGCGTAGGCCTAAGTCACAGAAAAAAGGGTTAGCTTGGGCTATCAATGCTAGGTGTAACTTATGTGTACAGACTAAAACGAGGTTAGCAGCATCAGTTTACAAGTACGCAGAAACAAGCACGGAACTTGCTATTGACGGGACCAGGATGAGGAGTCAAAGAGTTTGAAACCACCTCCAACCCCCCCCCCCCCCCCCCCAAAAAAAAAACTGAATTTTCAATTTTGCATGCGTATATGTGCAGGCACACGTAGTAATAGTGGTAAGTTTAGGATATGGCATTGGTTTCTGCTGCACAATGAGGAGCACAGCACAGCGTCAGGGGAAGGGGAAGAGGGAAATAAAGAGAAAAGCAAACAGACAAGATTTTGTCCATTTATGAGGGAGGCCGATGTTGAAAGCACGAACGCACATTATCGTTGATTGAACAAGACAGAAATTGAAAGACAGTGTGGAGAAAGGAGGGTCCCCCCATGGATGCTGTGAATACATTGTGTTTCGGTCAAGTGTGCGGTTGATGCGAAAGCAAGTGACTATAATATTATTGCGTTTTCTACGAGAGGCCGAAATACGTGATGTATGGAGAGCCAAACTACATGGAAAGAGTAGCTCAGGCGTAGCTAGTGCCAGCCAGGTCTGCCCGGCTAACCCCTACTGTGGCAACATCACCAACACCAACACCCTCATTCCAAAAAAATTTTGGCTATGCGCTTGGCGTGGGTGTATGGTTAGCAAGACGTTGATGGAAATATCATACCGGCAGAGTCCAGCTGCTGCCAGCTCCGACGGTGCGCGACTCGGCACCCACGGCTTCGGACCCCTTTCGCCGGTACTTGTCGGGGATGACACCACCTGGGCAGATCTGCGTGCGGAACCCAAGTTTGTTGCTCACATGCGTTACCTTAACAGCAATTCACAACGATATTGACTGGTCAAAAATGACTAACGAACGCTATCCCTCTATCTTACTGGCTCTGAAAGTAAGGTGATAATCCCAGAAACCTGCACTACTTAACGATGTCACACGGTAGTTTTAGTTCGTTGCCATTTAGGCACACTATAGCCCATACATTTCAAAATACCGTGAAACTATTTCATGCTTTCTCTGTCACAGAAACAATTCTGTGGTTATAAAAGGTCCGGTGGCTGGTGAGGAGGTTGCGAAAATGCCACAGATGTTGTACTTTATAGAACCCTCTTACAAAATTCACTCTCCCCCCCTACCCTTGAAAACCCACAAGTAGGTGTGCACTAGGCAGGATGTCTCACTCGAACAAAAAAAAAAAGCAATTGCACTCTTAGGAAGTGAATGAACAGCAAATCTTTATATTGCATACAACACGAAGCACGCGACATGGAGAAAGCATGGGATATCGAACGATAGCCTATAACACACCTTGAAACAAAATGTGAAACGTCCCTCCAGAAATCCTTTTTGAATTCAGCGCATGCTCCATCAACACTTTCTATTTCAGCTGTATACGTATTTTTGGCATGACATCCGTCCTCTTGCCAAGAACGTCACGTGTACTCGGTATTTCATGCACAATGACAATTCGTATTTGCCGCCGTGTGTTTCCATCTTTTTGTTTAGTGGATAAGCATTCAATAGCGAGGTTTTCCGAGTTTCTGTGGCGCATACATAGGCTAGGGTTTTTTACACACTCACAAATAGATTGCCGCCACACACAGCTTTACAGCCACACGAGAGATGCAGTGAATACGACACCCACAGTTAGGAATGTTATGCGAAGACGGCCAGCAGCTAATTTCTTTGGAAACTGATCTAGCGTGACTCGACAAAACATAACGTTATACAGCCGCTGCAGTGAAAGAAGTGACCTCCGCGCCGTCTATCGCTTGACCGCGAAGTCAATGGCGAGAGCCCTGACGTACAAGGCTATGAGTTGTCTGCTAATCCCTATCGAGACAGCGCACGAGGCGTTTGATGAAATTTTGGAGTTCGTGTGCGAGCGACGCAGCCTTCTTCCCCACCCCCCACAGAACTTCGTGATGCACCTTCATGTTACGGAGATGGCCGGCGCGTTTCACCTCTGCTTGAGCTGTGACTGTTGGCCGTCCTCAAGCACTTTGGCTCGTTGATATGACATACGATGAGTGGGGCGAAGTTATCGAAGTGGACTTTATACTGAACATGATGGCAACGGCAAGACTTCGCCTCCAAGTGTCCATTCGATTGCTATAGCGATGAAATGAGCTGGTTTCTGGCGGCACAAGGATTCGATCTGAGTACGTATACCTCCAGACAGCCGCTTAGTTCACATCCAGACAGCTGCTTAGTTCACATAAAGCAGGAAGGATAGTAGGAATCAATTTTACCAAGTCTGTGCAGCATTCATCACCGTCCGGCCCCCTCAGCTTGCCACCCCAACGTACAGGAAGCCGCTCAACATTCATGCGACTCGCCAGCAGCTCCTTCCAGCCACCTGCAAAGCATTCAAAGGTGAGAAATAATGGAGCGGCACTTTTCAGGTGACACTCACTTCAGTCTTGTGTGACGAAATCAGGTGATACAGAGTGATCCCTAAGGAAAAAGTTCAATTATACACCTGGCGTGCCTTTGTTGTTACCTCATTCCACGTTTTCTCGTTCTGTGCCGGAGACCGAATGAGCCGACAGAGGAGGTGATAATCATACAAGTTTGTACAAGTGCTTGCTTGTGTGGGGCGCATCAAGCCAGTAACCTTCTTTAACTTCATAAGAAGTCAGACAAGTGTTGTAAGTTTAACTGCGTGTTTTCAGTAGAAGTTTATGGTTGAGCACAATCTCTTCGTGCTCAACGTTTCATACAGTAGTTATCAGTGTCTCTAAAGTGAATGGTTGATGCACATATATGCTGAAGTCCAATAAAGGAACAAGAAGTACTGAATACCCTTACTAGTATTATTAGCCATGCGATCAAATAGCCCTACTCATGCCCCCTCCCCCCATTTTGGGTGCTTGTCATTCATTCATTCATTCATTCATTCATTCATTCATTTTTCATCTTTACCTTTCACAGTGGGCTACATGTTTTACCATGTATATACAACCATCATCAAGCCCATACTTACGTTCTTTCAATACAAATGCGGGCTCTGGTGTGACAGCTATATATACGTGAACACAATCATGACCGAGGTAGCCCGTGCTTTGTTGCTGTTTCAGTTTGTAAAAGCCATGTTATAAGTCAAAATTGGATGACGTGTGTAGCTATTTTACCACAAGCTACCGAAATACCACTCACTTCGTCCAAATATGTGCACTTTGCCCATGGTCCTCTGAGTCAGCAGGGGTTTGATGATGTTCCACAGAATAGGAAATAGGCTTGGCGCTATAAAAAACAAAAAAAAACAAATGAAGTGTGGCACAGAACTGAGTCTGCGGACAATAGGGACAGAATATTTAATAGTGATAAAAACACACTGCCATACAAGTTCTAGTAGGAGTCGCTTTACCAATATATATAATACTTGTTTTTACCTTATTAAAAAAAAACCGTGGTTACTCAGTTCCAACACATACAAACACACACGTGCAAAGACGCACACACATACAAAAAAATGAACATAAGTGAAGCCTTGCTTCTACGTCATTCTGTAGTTGGGCGGATGCTTTCTTTATGGCGTGTTTATGACCGATACCCTTCAATATTTTTGTTATTTTTAAAATTTTTACGAGATCTGTGTATATTTTATAATTCATAGAAAAAAACTGCATTTTACGATGAATGACCTAAGAAACTGACACGACAATCTAGGATATAACACGCTTTTTAAATATGTCATGGTTGAGAGGCGGGTAAATTAAGCTTGCCGAACGACAGCAGCAACTACTGCGGAAAACAATGCTGCGTGGGCATTCAACGCGCCGGTGTCACAGGACACGCGCAAGCAGCTAGCGGCACGCTGTCTATCACGCTTAACCAGAAGATGGTACAATGACCTTATAAGTCACTGTACCGCCTACATTCCTCTTCGTATTGCCGGCGCGGGAGTCACATGACAGGTTTTGAGGTTTCGAGGCACGCACCCCTGCCGGCTTGAGGCGGTCGCCGTTCGACGTAGACGGTTGTGCAGAGAGGGAAAACTGAGACTGCGCATGTCAATTGCTATGACGACGCCTGTGCGAAAGAGAGAATACTTCTAGTACACTGTAGTTTTGGGTGTTTGTCCCGGGACGAGTGGAGCAATCGCTCGAATAAAGGGCCCGCACAATGCTGGCTTCACCCCAGCACAAGCAGTAAGCAGGAGAAGCTGGCTTTACAAGCATGTAGCTACGTGCGTGTGCAAGCGTTGTTAGGGGGTCAGTAAAAGAGAGTAAGATAAGCTGTATTGATAAATCTAGTTTTTTTTTTTTGGCTAATGCTGTAACTCGCATATCGACGAGCTTAAGACACCGTTCTGAAGAAAAACAACGTCAAAGCAGTCCAGCTCGCAGAATCCAATTGCTTCTCACCGTTTACGAGGTAAGCCTGCTCCAGAATTTCAGGAAAGTTGTCTTCGTACATCCGGACCACATCAGTGAGCGCCGACACAACTGCGAGAGTGAATTCATGGATTCTCTTCAAACACTTTTTAGTCTATGCACGTGAGCCCTTCACGGGGAACTAAAGCAAAATATAACTTGGACTCTAATAGTGAATTTCCCTTCTACAATTTTTACAAATACCACTTTCATATTGAAAGGGTGATTTTTTTTATAATCGAGACTTTCTTTCAAAAAAGTGAACTCTTAACTTTATGCCTCAGATTAGTGGTAAGAGGCCACTTATTTTAGGAAATGTATATAAAAAGAAGGAGGAGCGAAAGAAAGGAAAACAACTGTAATGTTTAGTGTTATGAAGTTGGTGAGTTGCATACTACAAATTTTTACCATTAAAATTTGGAGTGTAAAATTAGGAGCAAATATGCATTTTTTTTTTTCACTTGAACTAGACAATGGGAAATAGAAAACGTGATCACGACTTGACTTGCTCCACTACGTAATTTACAAAATTGTATACCTACTCTGGTCGTAGTGTCAAGAGGTTGCATACTTCACTCCGTTCATACGCTTAGTTGAGCTCAGCTGACTGTTTGAGGTACTTAGTTAAGTTATCTACCATTCATGTATCGTTTCGTTTTTTCTTCTCGTACAGTAAATAAATACCTGCATGTACGAACAATACCTATTTGATAGAAGGACCAGCTACTGTCTTCAGTTTTCAGAAGAAATCGGACATGATTATTTTGATCGCTACAGTGGTTATCTTCGACTCGTTAGAAGAGGACGAATTGACTCGTTTGTTCGACTAACCTAGTAACATATACTGTCCTTCTTGATTCAAAGGCCGAATGGAGTATTCGATTGGTTACTAGAAAGTTTCAACTACAATCACACCCCGTAGCGTTACACCCAATGGCGGTCCCATAAAGGTATCCGGCTCCACTCAGGAGTCATCTTACCTTCGAGAGAAGAAAGCTGCCAGAATGAAAAGCCTTCCATGTCAGCCACTACATGCATGGTTTCGATCCGAGCGCCACCGTTCTGCGCAGAAGCGAATGACGTCATCACCACCACCACCACCACCACAACAACAACAACAACGACGACAACAACAAGATATATGTCACTGTGCGAGGGAGATTTCCATATGCAGTTTGGCAGTGCAACTTTTAACTCCACGTATAGGGCCAGTTGTGAGCGTCACAAGGAACGTTAAGATTATAATTGATAACAGAGGCTAATGGTACTTTGCAGTGAAGCAGGCGAATTCAAGCCGCTCTCCTAAAATTTTTTCGATTCGGCACGTACACGCTCATATTCAAAATACACGCACACAATCGAATTCACACACACAAACGTACATAAAGCATTGTTGAACCCCGTCACCACCACCCTCCCCCAGGAAAAAAGTTTCTGGCTACGCTCCAGGAATCTTGTTAACCTGAACGTCACGGACTTAACCTCTGGTATACAGCGATATGGTCAATTAGGATGTGACATTCATTGTGATAACGAATATGTCCCGGTAAACGTGGCCGAAAACCGTAGAGTCATCGGTGGGGGTGGGGAGATTGCTGTAAGAACACGATAGCTGCAGTATGAGATATATAATTAAATTCCATCGAAAAGTTGCACGTCACGTTGGTAACACAATGGTACTCAAACATGGCGACTGTGATGACGTCAAAGCTGCCTCCGTTGCTATTAACTTGCTTCAACGTGACAGCGACGTGTCTGGAATGTTATTGGCCTCTGTGCATGAATAAAAAAAATTGCCTACATGCGGTCTGCTGATAATAGTAACGTGGCATTGGAAAATTCGGTTCCATTGCGTTGGTAATTCAACATGGTAGTTTTCGTGACGTTGGTGCAAGCTATCTGTACAAATGCGCTACATGATATTGACAGGAACCTAACAACAGTAACGCTTTAGTTTCGAGCTCCGCTAGCTCATGACAGCAAACTGAATCCAAAATCTTTGACCTCATCGTATCTCGGGCTGCAACTATCACTGTACCCTCACGCACCAGCAAACCAGCTCACGCAGTGCTTAGATGAGTTAATGCGTATTTGTTACAATGCGTATTTGTTGCTTCTCGTTACAGTTTCCTTTCTGTGTTTTGCCTTTTTTTTGCTTCATAATCTGAGCAAGGACCCGCATTGATGCATGTCTAATTAGCGAAATACGGTGGAAAAGGAAAATGTAATATAGCAACCATGGTGATCTAGCGTTTGTGGTACTTGGCTACTGACCCACAGGTCACGGGATTGAATCCCGGCTATGGCGGCCCCATTTTCGATGAAGGCGAAATTGCTTGAGGTCCATGTGCTTAGATTTAGGTGCACGTTAAAGAAATCGCAGGTATAGTTGAAGTTTCTGGAGCCCTCTGCTATGGCATCTCCCCTAATCAAGTCGAGGTTTGGGGGCGAAGACCTCACTCAACACAACTACATCCATTACTTTTCTGAGGGAGAGCAGTAACCCCAATGATGGAGTGCGAGTCGATTAAATAGCTTCTAGACAAAGAAACACCACAGGAAAACCTAATAGACGCCTGCCAGTCTCGGCGCAGTGGCAAAGCAGCTCTTTTCTCGAAAGTGCCTTGCTGAATTTGTCATTGGTTCATCGTGAATGTTACGCCATAGTAAAGAGCAGCCGCAGCTTGATGCGCATAGTACAAATGAAGAATGGTGTACTTCGCTTTTTATTTTTAGCTAGTCACGGACCATTGCACCAGCTATATACGTTAGTTGCTCGAGAAGTCACCACCTGGCGGCTTTTTAAGACATCGACAAAACTGCATCACGACCGGACTGGAAAGGCGCGCGAGAGCTCTGAGTAAGCAGCAAGACAGCCCTTTACTATCGTGCCTGTAATAATCATGTTGTGTGTTTGAGCCGTCTAACCTGGGAAATTATTATTAATAAGTAAATGTAACAGCCAGGGCTTAGCAATTAGATAAGATTCAAGTTAATAATTCATACCAATAAGTCCAACCATCATCTCTCACACTGACCTGCAGTGTGAGATTTCTCTTGAGCTCCTCTTGTGACTCCAACAGATAGATGCAGTGACGCAGCAGGTCAGTGCGTGACACGGCTTCAAGCATACCTGCGTGTTCATAAATGAAATGAGCAGTTATGAACCACTTGACATCAACTACTGCATTTACTGGTGTACAACCAGTACACGCTATAGCCCTGACTAATGCTGGCTGGTATTGGCTATTGTTATAGATAACATTCTATAAATGACTAAATGATTTCTAACGTTGGATAACATATCTAATCAGTTGTAGCAGCATTAGCATCATATTAACTCCAACTCGATCCAATTATTGAGTAGTATTATTTATTTATTCATTAGCCCTGGTGTTTGAACACTTGGCATGCGTTCAACAGCCTGTAAGTAAACAGTATACTGTTCCAGGCAACACTGCTGGCGTACTTTTGACAAAGACACCTCAGTACTCACGTACACGTTCGTTGGTGGGCAAGCAACTCAGAAAGTAAACGTTCTGTAAGTCTTACGGCAAAAAGATTGCTTAAAGGTTGCTGTGTAGGCTACAGGTGAGATGAGATTGATAGAAAGTGTTCCAACAAAGACTTACATGACAGAAAGATGTGAAAACAGAAGATTACGTAAAAAAAGACATGGTAGCACGTACGGCACGCTATAACAAAAGACACAATATATGGTGGTAACGAACAGGATACAGGTGAACTATAATCGTCAGTAATTTGACTCCATTTCAAAGGGTTTGCTAATGATCACCACACCACTGATCATCCTCGTCAAAATCATCATCATGACAGCACTGTAATTTTCGAAAACACGAGAGGGTTTACGAAACGCACTCAGCTAGCACATCATTATTTGGCTTCATACCTTTGAAGTCTGCCTGTCCCACAGGAACTATAAGCACCGGCCTGCCATCAGGGCTGCATTCCACGAAGCCACCAGGGAAGTACTCCAGGAGCACCTACGTCCCATTCAATCGCTTATCAACAGAAAATCTATTAAGACACCAAAGACAACAGAAATTCGAGAAAGTTTTAATGGCAAGACTGTCAGGTAGCGTTAAAGAATGATATATTCCCTCAAAACTACTTTCTCACATTCCGGCGAAGCGTGAATTGTGCTTTTAATTTACGTCAACACAGCGATGACACCCAAGATCCTGTCAGCTCGAAGTGCACTGTAAGCCCTGGACACCCGTGAGCCAGTTTTTGCGAGCTGCTAATGGCATCAGGGATCACAGCCTAGGCAGTCGAAGGATCACCGTAGTCTGCGATAGTTCGCAGCTTGAAATCTTCTGCGTACGTGCGGTGAACACTGCTATGCATGCGAGCGTATTAGATGGCTCTTTTTTTAAACTCTTTTTATTCTTAATCTCTCATTTTGCTGTCTCCACAGTGCAGGGTAGCAAACCCAGTGCGGCCTGGTTAGGATCCTTTCCATTCACTTGTCTTCCTCTCTCTCTCTCTTTCTTTACACTTCTGGAAATTTCGAGGCATTAGTACGATTACTAGTAGAAAAGACAGTAAATCAAACTTTTGGCACGTGTTTTTGTTTTTTATTGTTCTTTTGCGCCAAACCTAAGCACAAGTAGGCCTGTGTGGCGCGACAAATTTCGACATTTTATTTTCGCGATTTCTATGCCATGTCCCAGTAAAAGCTTCAAAAGACTGAAATGCTTGCTGTTTAGTAACCTTAGATTGCAATGTTGTTCATCCTTAACCCCAAAACGAAAATGTAGTTGGCCTGTGGAGACACCACCAAACTTCAGGGCAAGACGCCGAACTGATTTGGCAAAAACAAAATGCCCTCGCACCAATTTCTTCTTGCATATTTTATGTCTCCTATTATGGCAGGAGAAGCTTCTTCTGTATTGTGAAAATGTCCACTTGATTCCGATATTTTATTTGCACTCCAGTGGCCGGTGTTGAACCTTTCTTGCCCTCATTGTGAGGGCGTATCGTCTTTTGGTAATGCTACTAATTAGGGGCCGAAGTCATGTTAGTTCACGTTTGATAATGCCATATTTCCATCGCCGGCTAAATTTTCATTGTAGAAATTGCGAACTGTTAATTTTTCATTGCAAGCAGTACTTTTTTTCTTCATCACATTCATGCTATGCACCCAGCACTCTGAGGATAACCCCTTAAAGTGGCACTGTGTTGAACTAATCACTGTAGAAGTCACACGGCCTGATGTAACATTGCCAGAGAGCATAGGCATGTGTAGGGTTCTCCTGCAGAGGTAGCGAAGGTTGATCGAAGCGCCACCGCCCCCCTCGCCTATTCTGTCAATGTATGAGGCTGACTTGCACCCCCCCCCCCCCCCCCATTATCTTAGTTGACAATGGGGGAAGCCACCCCCGTCCTCCGTGATCACGCCAATGCCTGAGAGGACTCGAAAGTGATCGCCATGACCTTAGAAGAATACCTCGCAACAATCAAAGGCATTGTTTCCCACTCCCTCTCGACTCCCCCCCCCTCCCCCCCCCCCCCAAAAAAAAGCTTTCTGCACGGAAAATTGTTTTGTTTTTTCTCCGGGATCGTCCCACCTTCCACCGAGCGACGACGTCATGTGATGACGTCATCGCTCGTATGAAGAAATTGGGGACGTCATGACGACGTCGACGACGTCTCCAATTTTGGCGAGCTGTGACGACACAATGACGTCACATAGCATACCGCAATCACGTGATGTTTTTTTTTTTTTTTTCAGCCCTGTGCTGACGCCACCACCAACTGTTACTTATCGCGTTTGATGCGGCATTTAAGGTTTTCGCTTTATTAACTGGTCCATAAATAATCCTAGGTGACACGCAAAATGTGAAGCTGCCTCATACTGCTCAACGAAAACTGCCGCCTGTAGTACTTACTAACCTTGGGGGGTCGGTAGTCCTCCAGTATGCTGTCCACCTCGTTCTTTCTCCGCCAAGCGATGTGCTGTGCAAGGAAACATCGATGATGGTTTCGATGTGGCAGTAAATACTTTCTTAATTTAGGATTCAAAGCGATACCATTTTGTTCGCGCCATCGGTTGGCATCCTAACGTCAACTTATTTCCCAATAAAGCTGAGTGTAATTGTCTAAATATTATAGCATGCAATTAAATAAATTATCGGGCTGAAGTACATGCTGCACACATCTAGTATGCACTTCATCCTCATCTAAGCAGCAATCAATCATCATCACCTGTTTGGCTGACAGTCATAATCGTTTTTGGATGCGTGCTTCACAACAACAACAACAACAACAACGGATCCATAGCGATTGTTCGCTCCCGGGTTCCGAATGTCAGGGGGCACATTATGCGCAACTGCAACGCCGCAAGTAAATTTCGCCCACTGGGTGGTTTAGGGGGCCTTCAACAATCGGAGACAAACGCCATATTTTTCTTTGCAATCAGACACACAGCGTTTTCTCTTTAAATAAAAAAACAACAAAACAAGCACCAAAATAACATGCTGGATGATAAGGCACCTGTGAACGATGCTATACCTAGTTGAGAATTGACCTGCCGTGGTTGCTTTGCACGTAAGCTGTCACGCTGCTAATACCGAGGATGGGAGTTCTAGCCCCGACCCAGACAGCCGAATTTCGGTTAAGGTCAAAGTTCAAGAACATGAGGGTGCTCAAATTTAGGTCAACGTTAAGTGACCTAGCTTGCCAAAGGTAACCTGTAGACCCCTCCCCCCCCCCCCTTCCGCATGCCGAGGGAGGGGGGGGGGGGTCTACTTGTTTTTGGCACGTAAAGCCGCAGAAATTTTCATTGATATTCGCTATTAACGTCGTAAAGAGAGGATGGTCGAGACTAAACACAAGTATTACCAGTCGCAACTTGGAGTGTGCAGTGTCCATGTGCGATCGGATTGAGCGTACAATGTACGACGGCCACACGGCCGGGCATTATGTGGAATTTTTCGTTATAAATCTTGGCGCTAGCAGGTGATTGGTTAATTAGTATACAACCTAGCTTTCAATGTCAGAGTCATCGCGGTGTTAATTTCATTACATTACCGCATATGACATCACGTGCAACATCATATTACTGCGCATAAATATTCGCACCTTGTACGTGTGCTGTTGGTGATAACTACACGAATCGCAATCACGTGTCAGCTTCTTCGCCAAAAGACTGGACGTGCAAACACGGACTCATGAAAGAAGACTCCAGCAATCGCGTTTGTGGTGTGTTGAGTTCTTTCTTGCATCCGTGTTTGCCACGTCTTTCCTCTTTTATGACGAACGCTTGCCAACTATTGTAGCTCTCTCCCTAAACTCCTTCACCAAGTTGACTGGCTGACTGTAGAATCAATATGATAGCGTCGATGACGTCGTTCGCGAACCTTTGATAACTTCTGACGTTCCTCAAGGCAGAGAAATGTGCACATGATATCCACTCACCTCGACCAGCATTTTCTTGGCCTCTTTCGTGTCGAACTTCCTGGCTGTCGAAGTAATGCGTGCCGCCAGAAGGCAGCGATTAGCATGAACGACAATTAGCACGGTGATTATGATAATTATTATGATGATGATTGCTTCTGGGAACTGACCGTGACAAGTATTAACCTACAGTGGACATACAACCACTAGGCTACTACCACTAAAGACAGACAGACAGACAGACAGACAGACAGACAGACAGACAGACAGACAGACAGGCAGACAGACAGACAGACAGACAGACAGACAGACAGACAGACAGACAGACAGACAGACAGACAGATAGACAGACAGATAGATAGATAGATAGATAGATAGATAGATAGATAGATAGATAGATACATAGATAGATAGATAGATAGATAGATAGATAGATAGATAGATAGATAGATAGATAGATAGATAGATAGATAGATAGATAGATAGATAGATAGATAGATAGATAGATAGATAGATAGATAGATAGATAGATAGATAGATAGATAGATAGATAGATAGATAGATAGATAGTAATGAACAAATAAGTGGTCACGTACATAATGAAATTACAACTGTTAACAGGTAACAAAAAGACAGACCCGAACGACACTCAAGAGAAGTGTTTACATATTATAGGTCTGAAAATCATAGATAACTGAACATTTAACATTTCTATGTATACACTCTCTAAACTATATACAAAATTCAAATATTTTGTCAGGTGTCTTCTTTTATTTATTTTTTTCAGCCTGTCATGTATGCGAGCGATTCGGGGGACCCCCCTTGTCGGCTTAGCGGGTGTAACGATGCGCGACTGTAACGAAAGGGTGGGTTCGATTCCAACGCGTCTCGATGGCCGCATATCGATAGAGGTGTAAAAAAGACCCGTATGCGCCAAACTAACTGAACGACGAACAAGCGCACTCAGTACAAATGAATCCACAGCCCCATACCGCAGCGCACCTCATAATCATACTTTGACTGCTTCCCGTGAAACGCCGTAATTTCATAAATTTTCGCAAACCTAGGACACGTGTGCACGCACTGGTAACAAACTTACCACGCAGCCATTTCAGCAGGTACCAGGCTTCCCGTGATGGTATCGAAAGATCGGCCGTTGATATTCGAAACTGTGGAATAAGGTAGTTGCTAGGTATTAGTCGAATGTAAAAAAAAAACAGAAAAAAGGCACTGCATTTTTTTTAACATTCAAAAAATTAAGAAATGTAACAAGTAAAGATGCGAATCTGATAATAAATGGTTTATGATGCATTTAAGCGCACTGATTGCACGTTTAGGTGAAACAGTGGCTAGGTTGCTCGTCTGTGACCCGTAGGTCCAGGCACTGCGGTCGCATTTCGATGGAAGCGAAATGGTAGAGACCTGTGTTCTGTTCGATGATGAAAACTTACGGAGCTCTTCGCTACGGCGTCTGCCATAATCATATCGTGGTTTCGGGGATGTAAAACCCTAGATATTATTTTATTACGCGTGCTCACATCTACATTACTAAGGCCAGCACCAGCGATAATTATGAATGATTCAAACAGGAATACATACAAGCCAACGCGCTTCACGGACAATCAGATTAATCTTCAAGTACACTTCTCTGTTATGCAGTTTGCCCTACTATTGGCAGCAAGTCTCTTACTACACGCATCTACAAGCAGTGCATTCGAGCGACAGTTTTCTTGCGCTATGACGCGGTAAATGTTGATTCAACTGGCTTGATATAGACACGGGCGAAAGATCAGCCCCAGCACGTGCAACTAGGACCTCGTCTCCACTTGAAGCACCACCGTTGCCGCCACCAGTAGGGCGAATATGCATCGCAGAGAAGCGCACTTGCGGACTAGAAAAATGTTCTTTTCATTTCGCTTGACGCTTTCGTTGCAGTGAGCGTGTCGCTTGTTTTTGTGGGCACAATTCCAACGGACAAAGTGTTTTTTCATAACGATCTGACTCCCGCCATCCTTGTCGTGACAACCACGGGACGATATTTATTCTCGCGAAAGTACTGCATTGGAGTAACAGCCAAGCGTCCGCAAGTTAAATAATGTGTTCTGTGTTCAAGCCAAAGAACATTTGATAAGAAAGGATGATGTATAAGCAGTCGTATGTGGTGGCGGTAGTAGTTAGAAGAGGAAAAAAGGCACCTAATTTCTGCAGCCCGGTACGGAGCACAGCGCGGAAAAATACCCTGGTATTTTACAAATATATACCCTTGTATTAAGCTACTGGTATTCTACTATTAAAAAATACCCTGGTATTCTACTACTATATAAGCGATAGGGCGGGAAGTGGGTGGGGAGAGCGTTTGCTGAGCTCTGTGGCGGGAACGACTGAGAGTGTGTGTGAGAAGGCAGAAGCGAAAAAAGAGGAAGAGGGCAAAGACGAAGAAAGAGGGAAAATGATACAGGTAGGAGAGGGTTGTGACCGGTGATGCGGCAGGGAGCTTCGACAGCGGCGGCGGCGGGATGCAGGCCTAAGGAGCTTCGCTCCTAAAGAATGCAGGGGCTCTTGCGTGTGTTGGGAATATGGGGGCAAGCGAACATTGGCGCATGCGCACCTGACGTACTACTGCTTCTCTCTTTTTTTATTTTTTTCTTTCCTTCTTTCCTTCCTTCCTTCCTTCCTTCCTTCCTTCCTTCCTTCCTTCCTTCCTTCCTTCCTTCCTTCTTTCTTTCTTTCTTTCTTTCAGCTTGCACAATGCGGCCTCCTTTCCGCTTCCTTACTCAATACCGGTAATGGGTCTTCCATCCCCGCGTTTGGCAGAGCGACACATCAATAGCTACAGGTAACAAAGATCATGCGTTCATGTCCTGGCTACAATGAAGTGTGACAACGTGAAATGACACATTATCCCCTCAACCTCAAAAAATCATAATTGCCGTATTATGGAAACTGCTGATCACTGACAAGCCCACGATGGAGAGAGAGTATATTATCGAATAACGCGGTATACAAATACACCACGTTACCCGTCCGTGCGCCTTTGAAGGCCGCATTTCGGTACGCTCACCGGCACCTGATTCTTCACGTACGGCGCCACTGAACTGTGTGACTTACGGCAGGCTTCACTTGGAAAGGTTTCTCGGCAATGCCTTGATACGCAAATGATGACAATGGGATGCATTGGTCACCAGTTACATTGTGTTGGGAAAAGAGATTGACGATTGAGCTCTGTAATAGAGCTCTAAGCCACCCTTGCCGTGCTACGTATAGTGTTGTGCTTAGAAAAAATAGTTGACGTTCCAGAACACACTACCCGTACGCTTCTATGCGAAAGCGAGATACCATCCCTAAGACGTGCAAGAACCGTAAACACAGTGGTTTGGTGACTCAAAGAGTTCAGGACAAATTTAGGAGGCTTTAGAA
Source organism: Rhipicephalus microplus (assembly GCF_043290135.1). Taxonomy (NCBI): domain Eukaryota; kingdom Metazoa; phylum Arthropoda; class Arachnida; order Ixodida; family Ixodidae; genus Rhipicephalus; species Rhipicephalus microplus. The sequence continues at coordinate 46,588,096 of NC_134704.1, read as the reverse complement.
TACTATGCGCAATCTGCGATGACATAGCCATTAGCTGTCCCGAATAAGACAATCACATGACATGTGTGCTTAGAAAAAATGCAAGTGGTGAACGATTCAGAGTAGCTCGTCGTACTCTATACGACGGGAGTGCAAGGAGCCGTCCCAAATCACGCCACCGAAACCTGAGGAAGTGTGCGTTTAGAATAAGTGTTCAACGATTTACCCCCGTATTCACAAACGCTCCTCGACTTGAATTTCGTCCTTCACGTGACAGCGATGAGGACTGCGCCGCTGCTCGACTGAAAATGACGCTGTGCTTCTCGAGATTTGCTGAAGATTCTCGGTGATATGCAGTGCTTTGCTCTGCCTACAGACGGCGCTCCCATCAACTTTTTTCAAGTCGAGGTGAAGCATTGAGTAAACGGACGTTCTAGAATACGGTGGTTAGAGTACGTGGTACCCTACTATAGGAGAGCATGAAGCCATCCCGTGGGCCTCACACTTGATGAATGCGTGTTGACAAAATTACATCATATGCAGTAGTGCATGATGATGCAGCGAAGCACGTGCGCACGTCATTGAGGATGGCAATGTGTGCTTAGAGAAAGTGTTTAACGATTTTGAGTACTTCGTACTTTACTATGTGAGGGCAGTGAGCCGTCCCAATTACAACGTTGCAAATGTGTTGGACCAAGTGGGTGCGCACACATGTTTACAAAAAAATGTTTAACGATTTCGAGTACTTCGTACTCAGCTACGGGAGAGCACTGAGCCATCCCGCTAAAAGCTGGCCCCAACCCTTGCTATACGCAGCGTACATTGAGAAAGGGAAGTTTATTGTACACTTAACTTGTACATTTACAAACGAAACATCGAAAACAAGTAAAGACAGTTTATACATCTTACAAATGAACACCAAAATCTAATTGATCACTGAGTATCCAAATGTTACAAGTGAAAGAACAATTAAAAAGAATCAAGTTAATCGCATTTAACAGGATAACACTTATGCATGCGTACTAGAGTGGGCGCATGCCTAGTACGGGACAACTGGAAACTTCAGCTGTCCCTCTCTTACTTTAAAGAAACGTTTGCGCCATCGTCGAAGGAAAGCCTCTTCGCCTTGCGTTTGTTTGGAGAAAGTAGTTAACGATTTAGAGTACTAGGTACCCTATTATGGGACAGCAAAAATCCGTCCCGTAAGCAGCTGTTCAACTGCTGACGATGAAAAAAGCAGCAAATGAGTGCCTGCTTTCGGAGCCCCCCCCCCCCCCCCCGTGTCGGAGAGGATTTTTAGCACAAAGCCCAGAAGCAGCGGGCTTTTTTTTTTTCTCTTACCGTTATCTAGAAAAAATCTCCGTTCTTCTCTGTGTCACACGTGGAGCTTACGCTGCAAAATCTTAATAAATATTCTTACAGATTGCATAACTGAAAAAAAAGCGAATACTGCGTCAAAGAAGGTGTCGTTTAATTGATTGAAAATGTTTATGCTGCATTGGTCGATAATAATTGCTTCAGATATCGTTGTACATTTGCGGTATTTACGCTGTAAATTCAGCTTCATTCCTTTAAAAAAGTGCTCTTGATTAAAACTGGCAGATCGCACGTACAATGGGAATCAACGATATGCGAAGCACGAATGAGAAGTGTTGATAAGCCACTTTAAAATCAGCACAACGTTACGAGGTGGCGGTAAATGAGGCCGTACATGACTTACGTGTCATGATTATCATGTTTGGATGTGTCTACCTTCCTCATCTATTCACGTCACGTGATACCAAATTAAATATATCGGCAGCTAGCGAAACGGCCGTGAGCACGTTATGAGCGTGGTATGTTGTCATGTTCTTACATGACACACGTGTCAGGATTATCATGTTTGCACCTGTAATATATTTCGTCATCCATTGGCGTCACGTACCAAATTTGGTATATGTTGAGCTAGCAAAACGGCCACGAGAGTGTCATGAAGGGCCCAATATACTCCAATGTAGCGTTGTCACAAAACGAGCGCTCAAAAAAGGGCGCGCCGCCAAATTCTCGCGTCGAAACGCCGGAGTGACGCCGCGAGGTCAACGATAAAAAAAAGAGAAAAGAAAACAAACATTCAAAGACTCCTGGGCGCACGACTCTCTCCCTCGGAAGCGTAGGCTCGCCGACGAACCTCCTCACCCCACATCGGCGGCCGAGCAAGCACTCGAAATTTCTAGAAAGAAAGAGGCGTGGTAATGCCGGGTTCAGTCATCCGACGCGGACGGCCCTCGTATCCTCTCGACCTTTCCCCCAGCATTCGCTGCGCATCGCGCCGACGAAATGATGAGAACTTTCTGGAATTTCGCGCGGAAGGTATTTAATCGAGCAGCCGAGACGAGAGATCAGGAGAAGACGGAAGTTAGCGCCAGAGCGCGTAGGGATTCCGCCGTGTAGTCGGCGAAGGTTTTGTCCGTGGAGACAAAGCAGGAGAAGAAGATGATTTCCACCTGAGGGGTGACGACAAGAGCTACAGGCAAGGGTGTGTGTTTACCGCTATCGAGCGAAGACGCGTGGCAACAGCTGCGTGTGTGAAGCCGACGTGTTTTCGGCGAAGAAGTTTGAAGCTTGGAGAGTGGCCAATTGAAGACGTGAGGTTTCCTGGAAGAGAAACTTCGGGGCCAGCGGGACGACAACAACGCTGGACTTTGAGTGAGTGATTCTCGGAAGAGTATTATCCAGGCTTTGTTCCAAGAACTTTGGACTGAATAGGTTTCCTATCTCTTTAGTCTTTAAGTGTCTTGGTTGTTCAATGCACGCGACTGCATTGTAGAGCGTATCTGTGTCCGTTGTTGCGAGTGTGGCTGATTGTGTTGTGTAGTACGTTGTTTGATTGGTGGCATATTGTATTCAACTATTGTGGAGTGTGCATACTTGTGTATGGTTCTTGATCTGCCATTATTGAGAATATAATTTTGTTCGTTATCAACTCTCGGCTCTGACTTGTTCTTTGAGCCACAGCCGGCGTCCGCTGGCGCGCCAAAAAGGACCACTTCTAAATTGTCCACGCTATCGTGGTGCGGTTCGGGGGGCCGATACTTCGGCCCTTGGAATTAGCCCGGCGATCGCCTCCCGAATTAACGGGACCTGTGGGACAATTAATCTGGCGTCCGCGACAGGTCCTTTTGGTGCACAGTGTGTCCAAAGTAGTGAGAAAGGGCCTCGAGTTATTGATAGTGCTATCGGAACGATTTTGTGTGTTGCTTGGTGTTCTCGTTAACCAGTGCAGGAGAGTGTTCCGATAGGCTGATTTAGGCAGATACTTTTTGCACACGGCCAGACTTTATCTGCGAGACACCATGGATCTCGAAAAGTTCGTAGCTCTTGGTGAGAAGATGGGTCTTTTTGGCGCCGAACTACGGAAGTGGGTAAGCCAGAAGGAGAAAGACGAGGTGGAGAGAGAGAGGTTGGCAGCTGAGAGGGCCAAAGAAGAAAAGGCAGCTGAGCTGGAAAAAGAAAGGTTGGCGGTCGAAAGAGCCAAAGCGGAAAAAGAAGCTGAGCTGGAGAGAGAGAGGTTGGCAGCTGAGAGAGCCAAGGAAGAAAAAGCAGCTGAGTTGGAACGAGAGAGGTTGGCAGCTGAAAGGGCCAAGGAAGAAAAAGCAGCTGAGTTGGAGAGGGAGAAGTTGGCAGCCGAAAGGGCGAGACAAGAAAGAGAAGCGGAGATGGCTGAAAGGGAACGGCAGCGGCAGCACGAGATGGAACTCGAGCGGCTCCGTCTGCAGCAGCGAAGTGAAACTCCGGTTCAAGCTAGAGTTGAAAGCAGCGGACGGGAAGATCACGGCTGCCGCTTGAACCCAAGCAAGCTGCTCGTAGCGTTTGATGGAAGGAAGGAGGACCTTGACGCGTACCTTCACCGATTTAAAACGATTGCAAGGAGCCAGAATTGGCCGGAACCTCAATGGGCAACTGCTTTGAGTACCTGCTTGACTGGTGAAGCGCTCAGTGTGTACGGCAGGCTGACGCCGACCGATGCAGCCAACTACGCAAAGGTGAAAGCTGCTTTGCAGAAGTGATTTAGATTTACTGTGGAAGGATTCCGGGACAGATTTCGGACAGGAAAGCCAGCTGATGGTGAGACGGCTACGCAGTATGCCGCCCGACTTAGCCATTATTTCGACAGATGGATTGAACTTTCAGGGACAGCGCAGGAGTACGATGAGCTTAGAGAGCTCCTAATTAGAGAACAATTTCTTACTAGTTGCCACCCAAGCCTGTCGCTGTACTTGAAAGAGAGGAAGGCTGAGTCACTTGAAGGAATGCTTGAATTGGCGGACCAATTCCTGGAAGCGCAAGGTGGAACTAATTTGGCCAAGGTCAGGAAGGAGTGTCCCGAAGATTCGAAAAATTCGGTAACCGAACAAAAGAAGCGTGCACCGGAGAGGGTTCCGCGATGTTTCCTGTGTAACCGAGTGGCTCATCGCGCGAGCAACTGTTGTACTAACTTTACGAGCCCTACAGTAGTAAAATGTTTTAAGTGTGGACAGACTGGGCACAAAGCAGACGCATGTCGAAACGGAGCGAGTCAAACTCACCAGGTATCCTGTGTGCAAGCGGCACCGAAATCCGGTAATAATGCCGTCACAGATGGATTCGTAGAGTTGAAAAATGGGGAGAAAATTTCTATTGTGGGTGCTGTAATGGCAAAACAGCCAACCGGTGTTACGAAGGGAATGCCAACGCTGCCTGGAAAAGTTGCGGGCAAAAAGGTTACGGTGTGAAGAGACACCGGTAGCTCCACGGTTATCGTGCGGAGAAATTTGGTACGGGAAAGTGAGTTAACAGGCAAAACGAAACCGGTTTGCCTAATTGACCGTACGGTTCGGATGCTTCCCTAAGCAGAAATTGAGGTTGAAACCCCGAACTTCAGCGGGAAGGTTACCGCTTTATGCATGACGGCCCCTCTTTACGACCTTGTCATCGGAAACATCGACGGGGCGCGAGGACCGAATGATCCGGAATGTTTGGGAGAAGACCCTAAGATAGAGCCCTCGCCAACCCAGCGACCGCGAGATACAGAGGAGGAACAGCCCGTGACGGATCTCACTAGAGCCCAAGGTGAAGCCGTGGTGCAAGAGACAGTGAATGAGAAGATGATCGTGTTGAATGAGTTCACGGGCCGGGCAGCTGGACTTACGTCGGCACAACCTCAACCGACCGACAGTGTAAAGCTGATGGAGTTGGCCAGCCAGGCCAAATGTCGGGACGTGAACAAGCAGGTGAATAACCGGGCAGGATCGGTTGAGCGTCTTGACCCGTTAGCAGTGTCGGAAGTGACAACGATGGCAGAGACGCAGCCTCAGATACCGTCGTTGGAAAGGGCTCGCCGAAAAAGAACGAGGAAAAACAAGAAGAGATCGAGCGAGCACCGCAAGAAAGGACGCAAGCGCAGCTCGAAATACACAGGATAGGTGCTGAGGTGGAATCGGAATGTGTTTGGCAGGGCTGAGTGACATATGTTGTGTTAATGTTCTTGTTATCCTGTGTCACAAGTGTATGTTGAGCGAGTCAAAATGTTTGTTACGGTGATGTGATGTATAGTATTGTATAATTGTTGTAATGAGAGAACTTCGTACATTTGTATCGTTTGGAATATGTGATGGAGTGTTGTACTCATGTACCTGTAGTTATATTTAATGTGTGTGGAATTGAATTACAATGTACAATTGTATTGAGTGATCTACTGTGAATGTGAAGTGTCATGAGCGACGAATTGTGTTACAGTCTGTGAGAGTGTGTGGTGACTGTTCGCGCTCGTTTGTGTGGTTTTGAATATTATGAGATAATATTCTTAAAGTGGGGGGCAGTGTCACAAAACGAGCGCTCAAAAAAGGGCGCGCCGCCAAATTCTCGCGTCGAAACGCCGGAGTGACGCTGCGAGGTCAACGATAAAAAAAAAGAGAAGAGAAAACAAACATTTAAACACTCCCGGGACCTCGACTCTCTCCCTCGGAAGCGTGGGCTCGCCGACGAACCTCCTCACCACACATCGGCGGCCGAGCAAGCACTCGAAATTTCTAGAAAGAGGCGTGGTAATGCCGGGTCGAGTCATCCGACGCGGGCGGCCCTCGTATCCTCTCGACCTTTCCCCCAGCATTCGCTGCGCATCACGCCGACGAAACGATGAGAACTTTTGGAATCTCGCGCGGAAGGTATTTAATCGAGCAGCCGAGACGAGAGATCAGGAGAAGACGGAAGTTAGCGCCAGAGCGCGTAGGGATTCCGCCGTGTAGTCGGCGAAGGTTTTATTCGTGGAGACAAAGCAGGAGAAGATGATTTCCACCTGAGGGGTGACGACTCGAGCTACAGGCAAGAGCGTGAGTTTACCGCTATCGAGCGAAGACGCGTGGCAACAGCTGCGTGTGTGAAGCCGACGTGTTTCCGGCGAAGAAGTTTGAAGCTTGGAGAGTGGCCAATTGAAGACGCGAGGTTTCCTGGAAGAGAAACTTCGGGGCAGCGGAACGGCAACAACGCTGGACTTTGAGTGAGTGATTCTCGGAAGAGTATCATTCAGACTTTTGTTCCAAGGACTTTGGACTGAATAGGTTTCCTATCTCTTTAGTCTTTAAGTGTCTTGGTTGTTCAATGCATGCGACTGCATTGTAGAGCGTATCTGTGTCCGTTGTTGCGAGTGTGGCTGATTGTGTTGTGTAGTACGTTGTTTGATTGGCGGCATATTGTATTCAACTATTGTGGAGTGTGCATACTTGTGTATGGTTCTTGATCTGCCATTATTGAGAATATAATTTTGTTCGTTATCAACTCTCGGCTCTGACTTGTTCTTTGGGCCACAGCCGGCGTCCGCTGGCGCGCCAAAAAGGACCACTTCTAAATTGTCCACGCTATCGTGGTGCGGATCGGGGGGCCGATACTTCGGCCCTTGGAATCAGCCCGGCGATCGCCTCCCGAATTAACGGGACCTGTGTGACAAGCGATGACACGCGCGCACGCTGCGAACAGCGACACTACGTTAGCGAAATGGGAGCATTCTATGGTTTGACGGTGGTTAACTGGGCCGAAACGGTCGTGGCAAGCTTTTGGCCACCACCCTCAGAACCACCGGCAAATTAAGTTTACCGACCTTGCTATGCCATGAATAAAGTTGTTTCTCTCTTTCTATGGTTTGACGCCAGGCACGACCAGCGTCTGTCGGCATGGCCCGACGGCAACCGGCGCGAAATGCTGCATTTCGCGCCGATGCCATAAAGTAACATTACTCTATGCCGATGCGTTACCCAGACAACACGGCGTCTCCCTCTTTTCGCGACGGAGCTCCGTCACGAACGCCGGATGTTCTGATATGTGCATGTGTGAAAACAACGCAGCGCAGCGCGCGCCTGCGAGTATATGGCAGGACCGGCGCCTGGCGTTGCAACGCCGGCGTGACGCGACGAAATGAACGCTGACGAGCACGCGCACCGCGTCATGTCGAAATGTATTGGCGCCTTGACTGTGGCATGTAGTCATGTTCTCACGTGACACGCATCTCAAGATTATTATGTTTGCACCAGTCACATATACCTTCGTGATCCATTGGCGTCACGTAAAACCAAATTTGGCATATGTGAAGCTAGCGAAACGGCCGCGAGCGCATCATGAGTGTGGCATGTAGTGATGTTGTTACGTGACAAGCATCTCATGTTTATCTTGTTTGCACCGGTATCATACCTTCGTCATCCATCCACGTCCCGTAATACCCAACTTGGTCTAAGTGAAGCTAGCTAAACGGCCGCCAGCGCATCATGAGCGTGGCAAATAGTCATGTTGTTACGTGAGACACATCTCATGATTATCATGTTTGCACCAGTCACATACCTTCGTTATCCATTCACGTACCGTAATACCAAATTTGGCATATGTGACTCTAGCGAAACTGCCGCGAGCGCATCACGAGCGTGGCATGTAGTCATGTTGTTACATGACACGCATATCATGATTTTCATGTTAGGGTCTGTCGCTTGTGTTCTCCGTGCAATCATGTCATACCATACCAGTTTTGCAACATGCCATGCGAACGAAACTACCGCAAGAGCTGCACTACCTTGAAATGTAGATCATGTTATGACTAGTCAAATATGTTCTTCATACAGTAATGTTATGCCATGCCAAGTTTGGTATCGATACCATTATCGAAACGGGCGGGAGAGCTATAAGTCGTAGGCGGCTAGATAGATAGATAGATAGATAGATAGATAGATAGATAGATAGATAGATAGATAGATAGATAGATAGATAGATAGATAGATAGATAGATAGATAGATAGATAGATAGATAGATAGATAGATAGATATGCTCAAAGTCGCCGAAGTTCGCTAAGAAATACTCCGCATTTAAAACCACGATATGATTATGGGACGCGTTTTGTGGAGGGCTACGAAAATTTCGGCCATTTGGTGTTCTTTGACATGCACTGACATCACACAGTACACGGGCCTGTGGCATTTACTCGATAGAGATGCGACCACTGCAGCCAGGATCGAACCCGCGACCTTCGAGTCAGTGGCAAAGCACCATAGCCCCTTCTTCACCGCGGTGGACAGCTAAATTAAGTCTTTCCGAGCTATGTCGTCAGTGTTACAGAGGTCTTAAAGTTCTCTCTACCACAGAATTAAACGGGCATGTGTGCGTGTGTGTGCGTGCGTGTTTATGCGTAAACATTTATATGCACACCCATCGAGAAAAATAGCCGTCCGCCCATGCCTGTCACGCCAACACCGCCGTCAAGGAATACATGTAAAAAGGGAGTTATTCTTCATGTCGCAAAGCAAATCAGCCTGAATACAGGGCAGGGCTGGGCAGTATCATGATACTATCTTTTATATATAATTGAGCATCTGTATTTCAGTATCAGTGTACATTTTAGAATCATGTTTGTACCCCAGTAGTGATATAGAATTACAGCTTGATTATATAGCGACACTTTGTTGGACGCGGGTATCTGTTAAATTTTTGGCGGGAATGATAAAACTTGTTTTCGAAAAAGAAATGGATACTATTTTGTGTGTGTGCTAGCAAGGGAAATGAGCGCTGCCAGTCGGCGACACAGCGAGGGCGACGAAGGGTTCCATACACGCACAGAATGGCCCATGTGGTGAACCACCTGGCGCCGCTTATATATACGACACAAACGCGCAGAGGCAGTATTGTCAGTCAGCTTTGTCGACAAAATCGCTCTCTCAGAAAGCTGGTGCAGCGCTCCTTTGTTTTTCTGTGACTATAGCTGCTTTGCCTGAGGGAGAAACAACTTGATTATCTTAAGTTTGAAACAACTTCAGTACAGCTGTTCCGCGAGTCTTGTTTTGCAGCCAATCTGACGCTGTCTATCAGATAAAGGAGCTCCTGTTGGCTCAGTGCCGTTAACGGAGAAACTTTTTTAACAAACAGATTGGCAGTGTTAAAAACTATATGTATGCTTTCTCTGAATTCACTGGCGTTCGTTAGTGATTCGGGCGATATAGTTTACTTGTGAGTTTCAATACGCTGCGATATTATTCTCATTATTATGCCGCTCTTAATAGTGTACGTCACTTCGGGGTATCAGCATTCCTGAGATAAAATGTATCCCAGTAATTGTATCTGGGCTCGTATTCCGGAATGCTTTTATCGTCTATTCGCAAACGCATCTCTGAAATATCCCGTCACGTCAACAAAATATGAATCCAAGTATCTGTATTTTAGACTTGCAGCACACATATTTCGATATTTGTAGACTCCATACTTTTCTAAATATTTCTGCCCAGTCCAGATACAGGAACAGTTGAACTTGCCTTTCCGCCTATACACCAGAACACCGTGAGCTCAGTGCTTGCTGCCATATTAAAAAGCGCGTGGCGCCATTTGTTGCAAGCGCGGCGAAGCAACACCCTCAATTGCCACGCGAGCAGATGCACTGCATATCAAACGCGAAACTTCACAACCATAGTGCAGCTGCAATCATGTTTCGTGTTGTTCTTATGCTAGAATTTTATACTGATTTCGTGTGAAACGTCGAGGAGGCCTTTTGGAATGTCTGCAGCACGGGCATTGCAGACTGCGAAAGCAACTTAATTCATCAGGTGCTCAGCAATCGCCTCCTCTTGCGCTGGTTGTTGTCGCATCAAATGACAGCGCAGTGGTAACCAGATGACTTTTTATAAGTGGGCCACTGCATGCCAGAGCCACTGCATGGCATGCTATTGAGGCGCGCCTTTCGCCCCGCCGCGGTGGTCTAGTGGCTAAGGTACTCGGCTGCTGACCCGGGTTCAAATCCCGGCTGGGGCGGCTGCATTTCCGATGGAGGCGGAAATGTCGTAGGCCCGTGTGCTCAGATTTGGGTGCACATTAAAGAACCCCAGGTGGTCAAAATTTCCGGAGCCCTCCACTACGGCGTCTCTCATAATCATATAGTGGTTTTGGGACGTTAAACCCCACAAATCAATCAGGCGCGCCTTGGCAGTTTCAAACAAATTATGGTGTCCCTGGGAGCGAGGGTATACCACCAAAGCACTTGGGTGCGAGATAGGCGTGCTCTCGTCAATAGAACAAAGTCCAACTTTATACCCGTATTTGTAGACTTCATTTTTAAGTTTTCCTTGAGTGAGCCATGTTTGAACTAGGCTATACGAAACCAAGCTACAAAATCAGGTGTCTTAATCACTGTGATAGGCCACAAGCTAGTGCTTGTAAAATATCAACACATCTGTGCCACATGAAGGCAACGTAGCCACATTGCAACAAATATATAGTCCTAGAATAGGGCTTGCAGTGTTAGCGTTCTTTGGTTACGATGCACTATTCAGAAAGATAGCACATGTAAATGCAACCGGAAAACAGATTCTGTGAAGGCTCCGGCAGCAGGACAAGGTGCAAAGCCGACACGGAGGATCACACACTCGCCGAAAATTTTCCTACTTGGCGAAGACTTGATGCTAAACGCACGTATCGTTGTCCAAGACATTAGCGTGCCACAAGGCCATTAGATGTGCTGACGTGTGCTATAAAGATCAAATACGTCGTGTTATACTTTGCAATAGGTAATTTCATGGGTAATTGTTAGTGGTTGGCATTCTAAAACCACGATATGATTGCGAGGGGCGCCGTTGTGGAGCGCTCCGAAATTATTGACCATCTGGTGTTTCTTGACGTGCACATAAAATCACAGTCAATGGGCCCCAAGCATGCTCGCCTCGATTGAAATTGCAGCCTCCATGGTCTGGATTCAATACCACGACCTGTTGATCATGCCGATTTGCCACCTGAAAACAGCATCCTACAGCAAAGAATACAAACTGAAATAATACTCTACGCTTACGAATCGCTAAAACAACTCTCCGAAGAAATTCTTCGCGGATTTTGTTTATTTGGCAAGTAAAAACCTCAAGCAATCGAAAGCATTTCTATAAATGAGCGGTTTTACTGTAAAAATAACTGCTTATAAAAGATCAGTGTATAGATTGCTTGAGTGCTCGCACGCAAAGCATTTGCAAACGCAACAGCAGGTAAAACGCGACACTTCGTTGGGATTTACGCCTTCGATTGCACTATAGTTGCAGGGATAGGTGTTGGTGGTAGTGGCAGCGATACTTTCTGTCGCAAGCTCTTATAAGCTCAGAAGACGTCCTCGACGACGTTCGATGCATACCATTAACGAGACGAAGCGCATCTCTGAAGAATTTCAGCACAGCTTCAGCGTGTTTTCGAACTGAGAACGAAAATAATTCATACACACGTGCGAAAACGCATTGTTGCGTCATCAATTTCTTTGCTTAGTTAGGGAAAAGTTGAAGAACTTACTGTGCAAAAAAATTACTATACTTACTGTACCGACAGGCCAAAAGATTATTGTACAGCGCATTCAATACAATAAAATAAAACTTCATGAGAGTACAAAATATCAGGTACGTAAGGAATCTTTTGTTCTTCGTGTGGCTTGACAGGAGAAAAAGCTGCTCAGGCATTCTCACATCCCCACATCGACTGTATGCTAAAGGAACTGTCGAAACGTACACGTCTGAAGGAAAGCCACGAAACCATTGCTCTTCGGGTCTCGCAAATATTTTTTTTTTTTGCTCGAAAGGTTGTCTGTAGGCGTATAGTTATACAACAGCACAAATGGTACATCATAAAACAATACAGTCTATGGCCTCGCACAAGCAGTGCATTTATAATAGGTGGAATGGCACATGCACATATCCATATTTGAAAGCCAAGATGGCGATCCACACAAAAAGAAACACTACCCAGCCGATAGTTATAGCTTGAGAGCAGAACGACGACACACAGACAAGAAGGACACGAAGGTGTGTCGTCGTTCTGCTCTCGCGCTATAACTATCGTCATGCCATAGCAACTAGCCCAAGCTGCCACACTTCTGAATTAGCCAGCGTTGCGGCTTATCGGCTGAGGTGTAACGTTGTTAAATACGTGAGCATGGGCTAAACACTTGGCCATGACGAACGCATTTTTTGTCGGGTTTTAAAAAGACAACGAAAATCACAGCATAATCACGGAGGAAACGATGAAGAGTGGAGCGAAGCGTCAGAAGGTTTTATCGGTAAACCATGAATCGTCCATCCGTCCGTCCGTCCCTCCGTCCGTCCGTCTGTCTGTCTGTCTGTCTGTCTGTCTGTCTGTCTGTCTGTCTGTCTGTCTGTTCCCTTGGAACAGACGGACGGACACTTTGCCCCACTCATCATTCACTCAGTGAATATACTGTGAAAACCATTAACGCCATCAAGATATATTATTCCCGAGGACATATACAAACAACTACATCTATAGAGCAACTCATAAACTAGAGTTGACTACATACAACTACTAATACTACTACAGAGGAAGGAGTGACCCACGGCATAAGGAAGTTCGCCCCTAAAAAACCGCCTTAAATAACCCTGACCAGGTACTCAAAATTACTTCCGAGTACCTCGCATGCACCGTATACATATCGTGGTTTTGGCTCGTAAAGTTCTTCAAAAGAGGCCGATAAATTGACATAATTGGATGATTAGGTGCCTTTCATACGGTCTCAGTAGTCTAGTGGTTATGAAACTCGACTGCTGACTTGAACGTCGCAAGACCGAATCCCACTCGCAGTGGTTTCAATTAGATGAAAGCCAGAGGGCCATTAAATAGATCTAGTGCGTGCAAGGGACACCAGATGGTGAAAAATTTGCGGAGTCTTGTACTACAGCGTCCCTCATGATCGTATCGTGGTATTAGGACGTAAAAACCCAACAATTATTATTATTGTCTAGACATTATGATGACGAAAGGAAACCCCTGATGATGGCCCACACGCATATCGTGGACTCTGGCGCGCAGCCATTACACTGTGTGGCCTTCCCCCAGCGGCGGTATCTAATCAGGACTCAAATGGTGTCATAAAAAGAAGAGATAGAGATAAAGCAGCAATTATAATCGTGCCATCGACGGCTGGTTCGATGGCATCTGCTCGGGCGGCCGGGTGCATGGCGCGCCACTGCAGCACTGGAAAAAAAAAACCCTGGATCACCGAGTCGATAGCTCTTAGTCGCCTCTTTACGCGCGGCACTCATTGCACTACAGCGCGCACGCATCACCCGTCTAATAACTGCATCGTACAGTCACGCTCACTTGATCGAGGGCGGCTTGTTCCTTGGCGCTCAGCCGATCCACCGCGGCGGCTGCGTCGTCTTTTACGGCGCTCATGGCAATCACTGGCACCGCGTCGTCTGCTACATACTGTGCCAAGGGCGGTCGTTTCGAGTTCGAACGCCGATATCGCCGGGCCCGGTAGCACGCGCTCGCTGGCCGTGGCGAGGGCGCTGTTTACGACGATCCCGTGACGTGCAGCGAGCGGCCACCGACGACGGAGGAACGGGGAAAGTCGCGAGTGTCTGTCTGTCTGCGCCGATCGCGCGCGTGTTTCGTACGAAGTCCTTGCCTCGTTGCTCGGCGTTGTAAATAGGACTCGCGGGCACCGTGGTCGGATCCGAAGGTCTCGTGACAGGGTACACCCATCAACGACGAGAGTGAAGTCACCAGCGTGGTCGTGCGTAGTTTCATTAACCAAGCATCGACAGGCTTCTGGTGATTAGAGCTGGACACGTAAGCAAACCCGCCAAGGATCGCGTCTTGATGTCGAAAGAGAACAACGGGTGAAAACGACAAACGAGTTCCTAATCGCACGGTAAACCAACCCCGTATGAAGTGAGGCTGCAACCACCATTACGTTATACACAGAGGCATATCGAGATAGACTCTGATGATTTAACTGGTCGGTACTGTCCGCTGTGCATCGATCTTGTTTACGTAACAATGCGTTGCTTTCAATTATGTTGTTGAAGAGGCGCAGACAGTACGGAGCGCATTCGCACCGCGCGGGCTCCCTTGAGGAAAACCTTCCGTCAGGCCCGAAGATACTCGAATGCGTGCCTAATGACGACATCCGCAACTTATTGTTCGTATCGATGGGTAATAGTCAGAAGACTTCCCATGGGCCGAGCAAGACCTATACGTATAAGATATGCAAATTATGACTTGTGGCGGTAACAAAATAATAATAAGGAACAATAATAAGGAGGGATCAATTGGGAATAAGCTAATCACGTAGCCAACACGTCAGGTTGCATTCGCAACGTTATGCGTTGAGTGTAAACATGCAGGGTTAGCCTCTGATATATCTGTGACGCAGGGCTCCACATTAGGTGGGGAAGGGACAGAAATCGTGTCCCCCTTTGCCCCGCCGCCATCGTGCGCGTGCATATGCGCGATGCTGAATTGCCCATGCCCAGACGCAGTGCGTTGCTGTGAATACGTAAAACAGTGCATTGTTAGCGTGATTAGCGTGACAGCGCTAAAAAGCTTGTTTCGCAGACATTGTCAGCGTTGGTGGCAGTGTCGTTGGTTCTGAGCGAAAAGTCATCATTTCGGGACCGAAAAATCGAGGAATATGCAAAAAATGAAATAAATAATAAAAATTTCTGGGTCCGAACCCGGGTCCCCTGAGTGGACAGCGGGCGTTCTACCATACAGCCTCACGTCTGCTGGAAAATGCAGGGAAAATAAGTTCGTGTGGTTGGAAATGCTGTGAGCCCCGCTGCGGTGGTCTAGTGGCTAAGGTGCTCGGCTGCTGGCCCGCAGGTCGCGGGATCGAATGCCGGCGGTGGCGGCTGCATTTCCGATGGAGGCGGAAACGCTGTAGGCCCGTGTGCTCAGATTTGGGTGCACGTTAAAGAACCCCAGGTGGCCGAAATTTCTGGAGCCCTCCACTACGGCGTCTCTCATAACCATATGGTGGTTTTTGGGACGTTAAATCCCACATATCAATCAATCAATCAATCAATCAATCAATCAATGGAAATGCTGTGAAAGTAACGTGCATGCTTACCAAACGCCCGCGTCCTGTACACGCGCTTCACAGCGTAACATGTAATATCGCTGAGAATTGACAGACAATTATGCCAAAGAAAGTAGAAGGGGTATTATTAGAAGTAAGTAAATGTGAAGAAATAGAAGTGGATGAAAAGATAACTTGCCGTTGGCAGAGACCGCACCTGCGACCTTCGAATAACGCGTCTTATTCCCTACCAACTGACCCATACCACGACAGATATATGCTCCCATTCACTTTATGGGGCATGCGCATTAAACATGGGAGCGTCAGTCAGCTACGGTAATGACATTTCGGGTGAGCACGTTATGTCACGGGGGTTGAGCCACAGTCTCACTCTGTACGAAGGAGACCTGTATACACTTTATAGAAACAAACTAACCGATTACAATTGCATTTCCTCTTTTTAAAATGTAACGAATTACAATTGCAGCTGCAGAAACGTTATTCTACAGAAACTACAGAAATGAAATCAATTACCTTTCGGTTACTTTCCTTCAAAGTGTTATTGTCAACAAGTTTACACAAAACACAATAATATACAGTGGCTTCAATGGTATAGACAACGCTGGTTACTGCGGCTTCTGCGACATATAGTGTTACACGCTGTTGACTTTCACTAGAAGTTGTCTTTCGAGGTTGTCACCGCTGATTCTTCATCGTTGCCATGTTAAGAGCTCAGCCGCTACACTGAAGACTCTTTCAATGCATTCGCCGATGGGAAGGGCGTTATGTTGACGTAGGAACACCTTGCGCACCGACTCGTAGCTGCGCTTCGATGCAACGGTGTCAACGTAGTTTATGAAGTGGCACTCTTCGCAATCGCCGGCGCTCGTGTCAGGAGTAGCGGGTATGGCCTGAAAAAAGACTAAAAATAGGCTCTTGATATGCAAAGTTCCCGCCTGATAGGACGGGGGATCCACACATAATGAACGCATACTTTCAGAATGTGAGGTGAATTAGAAGTCTGGCTACAACTTGATTTTGATTAAAAAAAGTAATTGATTACGGGTAACCAGTTATAAAAATGTAACTGAATTCCCCGGAACATTACAGATCGGAAAACGTAATTGATTATATCACAGGATTTCAAGAAAATAGAAGTGATTACAAGTAACCAATCCCTTGAGAGTGTTACGTACAACTATGGTGCAAAGGCAAGAATCGTGATTCTTACACCGTTCTCATGCACTGTATGGACAGGATTTACATATATTTTCATCAAGAAAATGAGAACGCACTAACGTCATGGTCATTTTTTTGTTGTTTTTATGATACTTCCGACAATTATTATTTTTTTTCAAAAGGGAGATTTTTTTCTCGGTCCCATGAAATCCGAGTTAACGAGTTTTTATTGTGTACTTATAAGCACTTAGAAGCACATGATAGCGAAAAATGCAACGTTGGGTTCTTTTTTTTTTTTTACATATCCCGCAATCCTATATCTCTCGACGCCGACTATTCGTAGCTGCTTCTGATTCAGATTGTTCAGCGGGCAAGGTGATCACCTACTTCTTTGAGGACATTCTTTCTTTTTTCCTCTGATCGATGAAAACCGGTTCAAGGGAGAGTAACTAACACTCGTCTTGGGCGGCTACAACGGCGTTCGACCATCGGCGAGGACGTTCCCAGACCGATGTCAAGGTGGCACGTATGGCCGCCAACCAGCAAGAAAGCCTTCAATGAGGCCACGGCTACCGGATACTCTCGATGATGGCCACATCGAGTAATGTGGTGCTCGAGCCGTAAACACAAAGAACACATGTGCGCATTGGCACTGCGCATGCCCCTCGTCTTTTGATAATCCTTGGCAATTTCTCACATGGGTTGTGTCCATTCTCAGTTTTGTACTCGTTATTGTTTTGTTTTTCACCTTGCTTAAAGGTAAACGCATCGAGGTGAGTACGAACACAACACACAGCGCAAGGTCGGTGTAAGTACTTCACTCTTATGAACACCAGTGGGTGACCGACGGCTCTGGGAGTCGAACTCATCGAGAGAGCAAGGAAGGAAGGAAAACAGGAGAGTGTGGAAAGGCAGGAATGTCAACCAGTTGAGACTGACTGTGGTGTGATATACCCTACACCGGGGAAATTTAGAAGAGTATAGAAGCTATGTTTCAGCTATGTTTCATATATATATATATATATATATATATATATATATATATATATATATATATATATATATATATATATATATATATATTGGAAAGAAATATGGTAACCTTAAAAGACACGAGCATGGTGGGTCAGGGGTAAAGGAACAAACCAACAAACCAGGGTTAATGATAGTGCTGACATCACGCAGCATATATGGACATGGGCCGAGCACGTAACACCTAGGCAGGGGGCAACCGCTGGACATTCAGGGTAACTGACTGGATTCTCAGAGAAGTCAAACGCACAAAGGGGAGACAGAAAGTTAGGTGGGTGGATGAGATTGAAAAGTTCACAGGTATAACCGGGTCGATTGGCGATTTATGGGAGATGCCTTTGGCCTGAAGTGGGCATAGTTGAAATGTGGGGTTTAACGTCCCAAAACCACCATATGATTATGAGAGACGCCGTATTGGAGGGCTACGAAAATTTCGACAACCTGGAGTTCTTTAACGTGTATCCAAATCTGAGCACACGGTCCTACAGTATTTCCACGTCCATCGAAAATACAGCTGCCGCAGCCGGGAGTCGATCACGCGACCTGCGGGTCAGCTGCCGAGTACCTTAGTGACTAGACCACCACGGTGGGGCAATCGTGGACATAGTCCGTCCAATGCCCCCCCCCCCACACACACACACACATATATATATATATATATATATATATATATATATATATATATATATATATATATATATATATATATATTCCCCTGTACATTCCTTGGCATTACTGTCTGTTAGACTGTTAGATCTCATTAATATTGTTTTAAAACACGGAAAAACGAGCCCTTAGGTAGACACTTCTTTCCCTTATATATATATATATATATATATATATATATATATATATATATATATATATATATATATATATATATATATATATATATATATATATATATATTTCAAGGTTCAAGGTCTGTCGGGGTCCTATGCGGCATTCGGACCCACTATCAGTTTGTAGCCACTCGTGCAACGTGCAAGTGCCATAATCTGTTCCTGGCAAACAGCGCGTCTCGACAATCTTGGCACAGTGAGTACCTTCGGAGATGGACGACGCACGCGGACAGCTAGCGATATGATAGTGCCCGTCCGGACTGCGTTAGATCTCCCGAGAGCTGTCCGCAGTTCGCTCGCGCACTCTAGTCCACTCAGCTAGTGCATTGGGCTCTATTGGCGTGAATTATGTACTAACTGTGCTGGTAGCTGCTTTGATCTGCACGAGTGGAGGTGACCCCTTGTCACAGAACGAGCGCTAAAATTGAGCGCGCCGCCAAATTCTTGTGACAACGGGCGGGAGAAACGCCGCGAGGTCAAAAGGAAAAAAAGAAAACAAACATCCACGGCTCCCGGGCGCGCGCTCTCCCCGCAGAAACATGGCTTCGCAGACGAACCTCCTCACCCCACATCGGCGGCCCAGCAAGCCCGCGATTTTTCTAGAACGAAGGGGGCGGGGCCACGCCGAGTTGAGTCATGCGACGCGGAGGGACTTCCAACCGTCTCGCCCTCTTCCCAGCCTTCGCTGCGCATCGCGCCGACGAAATGAGGAGAACGTTCTGGAAGGTGGCGCGGAACGTATTTAATCGAGCAGCCGAGACGAGAAAGCAGGAGGAGACGGAAGTGAGCGCCAGAGCGCGTAGGGATTCCGCCGTGTAGTCGGCGAAGGTTTTTGGTCCGTAGGGACGAAGCCGGAGATGAAGAGGATTTCCACCAGTGGGTGAAGGCTCGAGCTACAGGCAAGAGCGTGTGTTTTTACCGCTATTGAGCGAGGACGCGTGGCCACCGCTGCGTGTGTGAAGCCGACGTGTTCCGGCGAAGAAGTTGAAGTTTGAAGAGTGGCCAATTGAAGACGGGAGGTTTCCTAGAAGAGAAACTTCGAGGGCTGCGGAACGACAACAACGCTGGACTTTGAGTGAGTGATTCTCGGAAGAGTATCATCTAGACTTTGGTTCCAAGAACTTTGGACTGAATAGGTTTTCTATCGCTTTAGTCTTTAAGTGTCTTGGTTGTTCAATGCATGCGACTGCATTGTAGTGCGTATTGTTGTCCGTGTCCGTTGTTTCAAGTGTGGCTGATTGTATTGTGTAGTACGTTGATTGATTGGTTTGATTGGTGACATATTGTATGCAACTATTGTGGAGTGTGTTTTTTTGTGTATTGTTTTCGATCTGCCATTATTGAGAATATAATTTGTTTGTTTATCAACTCTCGGCTCTGACTTGTTCTTTGGGCCACAGCCGGCGTCCGCTGGCGCGCCGAAAAGGACCACTTCTAAATTGTCAACGCTTTCGTGGTGCGGTTCGGGGGGCCGATACTTCGGCCCTTGGAATTAGCCCGGCGATCGCCTCCCTAGTAAACGGGACGGGAGTGACAATTATTCTGGCGTCCGCGACAGGACCTTTTGGTGCACAGTGTGTCCAAAGTAGTAAGAAAGAGCCTCGAGTTGTTGATAGTGCTATCGGAACGATTTTGTGTGTTGTTCAGTGTTCTCGTTAACGAGTGCAGGAGAGTGTTCCGATAGGCTGATTTAGGCAGATACTTTTTGCACACAGCAAGACTTTATTGGCGAGACACAATGGATCTCGAAAAGTTAGTCGCTCTTGGTGAGAAGATGGGTCTTTCTGGCGCCGAACTACGGAAGTGGGTTAGCCAGAAGGAGAAAGAGGCAGCGGAGAGAGCCAAGGAAGAAAAAGCAGCTGAGTTGGAACGAGAGAGGTTGGCAGCTGAGAGGGCCAAGGAAGAAAAAGCAGCTGAGTTGGAGAGAGAAAGGCTGGCCGCTGAAAGGGCGAAGGAAGAAAGAGAGCAACAATTGAAATTGGAGCTTGAGAGAGAGAAGTTGGCAGCCGAAAGGGCGAGAGAAGAAAGAGAAGCGAGGGAGCGGCAGCTGAAAGAAGAAAGAGAAGCGGAGATGGCTGAAAGGGAACGGCAGCGGCAGCACGAGATGGAACTCGAGCGGCTCCGTTTGCAACAGCGAAGTGAAACTCCCGTCCAAGCTAGAGTTGAAAGCAGCGAACGAGAAGATCACGGCTTCCGCTTGAACCCAAGCAAGCTGCTCGTAGCGTTTGATGAAAGGAAGGAAGACCTAGACGCGTACCTCCACAGATTTGAGACGATTGCGAGGAGCCAGAATTGGCCGGAACAGCAATGGGCAACTGCTTTGAGTACTTGCTTGAGTGGTGAAGCGCTCAGTGTGTACGGTAGGCTGACGCCGACCGATGCAGCCAACTACGCAAAGGTGAAAGCGGCTTTGATGAAGCGATTTAGATTCACTGTGGAAGGATTCCGGGACAGATTTCGGACAGGAAAGCCAGCTGATGGGGAGACGGCTACGCAGTATGCCGCCCGACTTTGCCATTATTTCGACAGGTGGATTGAACTTTCAGGGACAGCGCAGGAGTACGATGAACTTCGAGAGCTCCTAATTAGAGAACAATTTCTTACTAGTTGCCACCCAAGCCTGTCACTGTACTTAAAAGAGAGGAAGGCTGACTCACTTGAAGACATGCTTGAATTGGCTGATCAATTCTTGGAAGCGCAAGGTGGCATTAATTTGGCCAAGGTAAAGAAGGAGTGTCCCGATGATTCGAAGAAATTGGCTCCCGAAGAAAAGAAGCGTGCACCAGAGAGCATTCCGCGATGTTTTTTTTGTGCAACCGAGTCGGTCATCGCGCGAAAAACTGTCGAACGATCTTTACGAGCCCTACGGTAGTAAACTGTTTCAAGTGTGGTCAGACTGGGCACAAAGCAGATGCATGTCGGAACGGAGTGAGTCAAACTCACCAGGTATCCTGTGTGCAAGCGGCACCGAAATCTGATAATAATGCGGTCACCGATGGATTCGTAGAGTTGAAGAATGGGGAGAAAATTCCTATTGTGGGTGCTGTAATGTCAAAACAGCCAACCGGTGTTACGAAAGGAATGCCAACGCTGCCTGGAAAAGTTGCGGACAAAAAGATTACGGTGTTAAGAGATACCGGTAGCTCCACTGTTATCGTGCGGAGAGATTTGGTACGGGAAAGGGAGTTAACAGGCAAAACGAAACCGGTTTGCTTAATTGACCGTACAGTTCGGATGCTTCCCGAAGCAGAAATCGAGATTGAAACCCCGTACTTCAGCGGGAAGGTTACTGCTTTATGCATGACGACCCCCCTGTATGACCTTGTCATCGGAAACATCGACGGGGCGCGAGGGCCAAGTGATCCAGAATGTTTGGGAGAAGACCCGAAGATAGAGCCCTCGCCAACACAGCGGTCGCGAGATACAGTGGAGGAGCATCCCGTGACGAATCTCACTAGAGCCCAAGGTGAAGCTGCGGCGCAAGAGACAGCGAAGGAGAAGACGATCGTGTCGAATAAGTTCACGGGCCGAGCAACCGGACTTACGTCGACACGACCTCAACCGACCGACAGCGTAAAGGAGACGCAGTTGGCCAGCCGGGCAAAATGTAGAGGCATTATCAAGCGGGTAAATAAACAGACAGGACCCGTCGAATGTAATGACGCGTTAACGGTGTCGGAAGAGACAACGATGGCTGAGACGACGCCTCAGATATCGTCGTTGGAAAGGGCTCGCCGAAAAAGAACGTGGAAACACAAGAAGAGATCGAGCGAGCACCGCAAGAAAGGACGCAAGCGCAGCTCGAACCACACAGGATAGGTGCTGAGGTGGAATCAGATTGTGTTTGGCAGTGCTGAGTGACATATGTTGTGTTAATGTTCTTGTTATCCTGTGTCTCAAGTGTATGTCGAGCGAGTCAAAGTGTTCTGTGCTGTGATGTGATGTATAGTGTTATATATTTGTTGTAATGAGAGAACTTTGTACGTTTGTGTTGTTTGGAATAAGTGATGAAGTGTTGTAGTCATGTACCTGTGGCTATATTTCACGTGTTGTGGAAATGAACTACAATGTAAGATTGTATCGAGCGAGCTATTGTGAATGTGAAGTGTGTTATGCCAGCGAGTCCTCGTCAAACGGCCGTGCCTCTGAAAAAGGCAATCTGGGTCAAGGCCTGCCCGCAGTCTGCCTGGCGCGAACGGCGTAAACACGCGCGGCGCGTCTCTGGCCCACGTGCATTGAGTCATCTGCGCACGTGACAGCGAGCCGGCGGTCTCGTGTCTGGTGGTCTGACGCATGGCGCGGCGACCCCCCCATTGGAGAATCTGCCCTGGCGGCCAGCGGCGCTTCTGATTGGACCTTTTGGTTGGACCCGGTGTAAATAAAAGAAGCCCTGCGGCGCGTCGCGATCGGCAGTCCTAGAGAGAGGAGTCCCCATGTCGGAGTGCCGACATGTGTGTGAGTCAGCGGTCTTAGGCGAAGGGCTGACCTATGTGTTAGAGAGGAGAGCTCGGCTCTTCGAGTCTCTGTTGGCCCCAGTGCCGAAATTGTAACGCCTCTGTATATATGCTGTACATAAACCTTGTTTAACTCACCGTCGTCTCGTCCGCTCGTCTTATCAGCTCTGCGCAGAAGCAGTCGCGAGCTGATAAACCTACGCTACGCAACAGTGGTGGCTTCGGCGGGATCGGCCCGTCGTTCGCAACAGTGGTGGAAGCGGCGGGATCGGTCCGTCGTTCTCAACAGTGGTGGCATCGATGGCAGCCACGGAGGCAGCTTCTCAACAGTGGTTGGCAGCTGCGGGATCGGCCGGCGTCAGCGACATCGATGCGGTGAGTGCCTGATGTTTTCCCCTCAGTTCACCAGACTACTCTAGCTCAGGTTGTAGTAGTTTAGAGAAGGGCTGTGTGAAGCATTGTAGTGAGCTTTGATCGTTTCAAGCAAAGTCGAAGTGCTTTGAAAACGAAGTTAATGCGGAGGGGGTAAACACTGGAGTGTGAAATATTGCTTGCGCGTCGTGCTAGTAGGCTTATAGTGGGTACGGCAAGTAAATTGTTAACAGGGGCAAACAGCAAGAGGCTAGTGTGAACGATGGAGAACCTTAAGGTGAAGGAACTCATCGAAATTTGTGAGGAACTCGGCATTACTTTAGGCCGTGCGAAACGAAAGCAAGCGATCCTTGAGATCATGAAGGATGAGGGAGTGTCGGCTGAGGAAGTCGATGAGGCCTGGGCGGATATCAAAGCACGCCGCGAGGAGGCTGAAAGGCGAGAAGTAGAAACTCGCGAACGTGAGGAGACTGAAAGGCGCGAACGTCGCGAGCGCGAGGAGGCCGAGAGACAAGAGCGCCTAGAGTTGAAACGACTAGAATTGGCAATCCTACAGTGTTCGCAGGCGCCTAGCGTAGCTTCTCCAACAGTTCAGGTCAGCGGTTTTAGAATCAGGGACCAATTGCCACCGTTCGTAGTAGGCGAGGACATGGCGAAATATCTCGTCAAGTTTGAACACGTCTGTGAGCGAAACGCTTTGGAGCGGTCTCTTTGGGCGCGGAACCTGCTAGCTCTTCTTCCCGGCGAAGTGTCCGACGCGATAACTTGCTTGTCGAGGGAAGCGTTTGAGAGCTATGACGAGGTGAAGGAAGTGCTCTTGAGACGTTATAAATTGTCACCCGAGGCTTTCAGGCAAAGGTTCCGGTATGCTGAAAAGGGGAATGAGTCACACGTTGACTTCGCGTTTCGTCTTAAAGCCGATTTGATTGAATGGCTCAAGGGCGAAGGTGTTTATGACGACCGCGATAAAGTGGTGGAATGCGTTGCATTGGAGCAATTCTACCGCTGCATCGAGGAGGATGTCAGACTTTGGCTGCAGGACAGACTTGGGGAAGTACAGTTAAATAAGGCAGCTGAGTTAGCTGAGGAGTATTATGCTCGCCGAAAGTTGCATAGCAGGGCAGTGCGCGTTGAAAAGGATGAAAGGAAAGAGGGCTTTTCAAAAAAACCTGATCAACGGAAATCCGCTCCGCACCGTAATTTCAAGAAGGAACCGTCTCTTACGAAGGACAGTGTAGGGGAAGGGCAAACAGAAGCGGAGAAATCGAGTGAGGTTTCCACCACACAGGCATTTGAATCGGAAAACAAACGGAAGCCGCTAATCTGCTACAACTGTAAAAAGGAAGGGCACATCGCGAGAAACTGTCAGGAAAAATTTGCCTTCGCAACAATCCGAGAATCAGAAAAAAACATGCGGTTGTTGGAGCCGTATCTCCAAGAAATGAAAGTAAATAAGAAAACGTGCCGAGCGCTTAGAGACTCAGCGGCAACCATGGATGTTGTCCATCCTTAATTGGTGTCTCCGGATGATTTCACAGGAGAATGCGCGTGGATCAGGCAAGTCGCCGAGGAGCAGAGTGTTCGCTTACCAATCGCCACGGTTGTCATTGAAGGCCCGTTCGGTAAGCTTTGCACCGAAGCGGCTGTGTCTGCCGCGCTAAATGATCGTTTTTCTTATCTTTTCTCCAACAACTCGGAGCAGCTTCTCAAAGAGCAGGGCAAATCATTCTTCCCCAACTTAGCGTGCATGGCTCTCACGCGATCGCAAGCGCGAAAGCTTTCGCGGAAGCTGGACCTGGTTCCATGCGGTGAACTCTCAAGTGACCTTGTCGGCGGGTCGACGGAACCCCAGAAAGGAAAGTTTCCGCATGAGTCATGTGAGCAGTCACGCGAGCGGCCCGTCGCGAAAGCGGTCGGCACGGCCGGCGCGGTAGAGGGAGACGACATGGCGCCATTGAGTCAGAGCGAGAGGGTTGCAACGCTCTCGCCTGTAGCGGAAAGTTGGAGCGAGCTGCCGAGAGTTGATCGAGAGACGCTCATTCGAGAGCAGCGTGAGGATCTCTCGATTGAAGCGCTAGTGGAAAGCCAAATTGAAGCGCTAGTGGAAAGTCAGAAAAATGCGGCACAAGTGCTGTCGAAGGAGCACTACGAGAAATCGGTGAAGCGCGCTTTTGAAGTTGATAATCAGGTAATGCTGCTGCAGCCATCCAAAAGGAACAAGCTTGAGGTTGATTGGGAAGGGCCCGCCAAAGTATTATCGAAGCCTTGCGATACAACTTATAAAGTGAAATTAGGAAGGCGGCCGGACAAAATTTACAACTTGATGAAACCATACGTTCAACATCACGCGGTCGTAAATCTGTTGTTGAATGCTTCAGAGGAAGAGGAAGCAGGAATTTTGAGTTCTAGTGAGGTAATTGAAGGGGGATCGAAAGTAATCCGGGAGCAGATAAACCTAGAGCCTAGGTTAAGTGAAGTCCGGAAAGAGGACCTGAGAAAGATTGTTTTGGTGTTTGAAGATGTGTTTTCGAACCGTCCCGGAAACACGAGGGTGATCGAACACGATATCGCGCTAAGCGGTGAGGAGTCAATCCGTAGCAAGCCGTATCGTTGTTCCCCTGTGCAACGTCGCAAGTGTGAGCCGCTCTTGGTGCCGCATAGGTATCGTCGCCTAAAAGTGGCCGGTTACTGAGGTGGAGCATGTTGCTCCACAGCGCAACTTTGACGTTCGCTATAAAAAAAAAGGAAAGCTAAACGCTAATGCAGGTGCATTGAGCAGTGCGTTCTAGCTAGTACCTTCTCAACCTTTCGGTTTCTCGCTGGCGATTCGGGGCAAAATTTTGACCTCATCACGACCTGGGCTGAGCGCTCTCGTTCAGAGTGATCTCAAGGGGCCAACTTTATGTGGTATTCTAATTCGTTACGTTGTTGTACGTGGGGAAAAAAATTGAGTTGTCATTTTAAGAGCCTTGTGTCCCACATGTGGCTCTTGATGTAGAGGGAGGGAACGAAATTCCGATAGACACGTAGATAGGTATATGTTGAACTATACTTTGTCTGGTGTTCTGTCGGGTGACCGAGGGCACTTGCGTGTGTCGTGTGTTGTCTGTTGTCGAACCGTTCTTAGCAAGTTGCAGAACCGTCGACAAGTGCTGAAACCGAAGATGGTCAGAAGAGACGAGTGAAGCTGGTCGACAAGTTGTGGCGACAAGCCAGTGGAGCTGGGATCCGTCGTCAAAAATGGGATGTGTTCCCGGAACAGTTTGGAGCTGTATTCTCCCTATGGCCCTGGAGGCGAACCTGGAGGGACCTGGCGAACGAGCGCACCTGACATCCGAGCCCCGTGGAAGCAGCTCGTCTTTCCGGTGCATTGTCTGGCGGCGGGGGTGCTGTTATGCCAGCGAGTCCTCGTCAAACGGCCGTGCCTCTGAAAAAGGCAATCTGGGTCAAGGCCTGCCCGCAGTCTGCCTGGCGCGAACGGCGTAAACACGCGCGGCGCGTCTCTGGCCCACGTGCATTGAGTCATCTGCGCACGTGACAGCGAGCCGGCGGTCTCGTGTCTGGTGGTCTGACGCATGGCGCGGCGACCCCCCCATTGGAGAATCTGCCCTGGCGGCCAGCGGCGCTTCTGATTGGACCTTTTGGTTGGACCCGGTGTAAATAAAAGAAGCCCTGCGGCGCGTCACGATCGGCAGTCCTAGAGAGAGGAGTCCCCATGTCGGAGTGCCGACATGTGTGTGAGTCAGCGGTCTTAGGCGAAGGGCTGACCTATGTGTTAGAGAGGAGAGCTCGGCTCTTCGAGTCTCTGTTGGCCCCAGTGCCGAAATTGTAACGCCTCTGTATATATGCTGTACATAAACCTTGTTTAACTCACCGTCGTCTCGTCCGCTCGTCTTATCAGCTCTGCGCAGAAGCAGTCGCGAGCTGATAAACCTACGCTACGCAACAGTGGTGGCTTCGGCGAGATCGGCCCGTCGTTCGCAACAGTGGTGGAAGCGGCGGGATCGGTCCGTCGTTCTCAACAGTGGTGGCATCGATGGCAGCCACGGAGGCAGCTTCTCAACAAGTGTCATGAGCGACTGATGGTGTTACAGTCTGTGAGAGTGTGTGGTGACTGTTCGCGCTCGTTTGTGTGGTTTTGAATATTATGAGATAATATTCTTAAAGTGGGGGGCAGTGTCACAGAACGAGCGCTAAAATTGAGCGCGCCGCCAAATTCTTGCGACAACGGGCGGGAGAAACGCCGCGAGGTCAAAAGAAAAAAAAAGAAAACAAACATCCACGGCTCCCGGGCGCGCGCTCTCGCCGCAGAAACATGGCTTCGCAGACGAACCTCCTCACCCCACATCGGCGGCCCAGCAAGCCCGCGATTTTTCTAGAACGAAGGGGGCGGGGCCACGCCGAGTTGAGTCATGCGACGCGGAGGGACTTCCAACCGTCTCGCCCTCTTCCCAGCCTTCGCTGCGCATCGCGCCGACGAAATGAGGAGAACGTTCTGGAAGGTGGCGCGGAACGTATTTAATCGAGCAGCCGAGTCGAGAAAGCAGGAGGAGACGGAAGTGAGCGCCAAAGCGCGTAGGGATTCCGCCGTGTAGTCGGCGAAGGTTTTTGGTCCGTAGGGACGAAGCCGGAGATGAAGAGGATTTCCACCAGTGGGTGAAGGCTCGAGCTACAGGCAAGAGCGTGTGTTTACCGCTATTGAGCGAGGACGCGTGGCAACCGCTGCGTGTGTGAAGCCGACGTGTTCCGGCGAAGAAGTTGAAGTTTGAAGAGTGGCCAATTGAAGACGGGAGGTTTCCTAGAAGAGAAACTTCGAGGGCTGCGGAACGACAACAACGCTGGACTTTGAGTGAGTGATTCTCGGAAGAGTATCATCTAGACTTTGGTTCCAAGAACTTTGGACTGAATAGGTTTTCTATCGCTTTAGTCTTTAAGTGTCTTGGTTGTTCAATGCATGCGACTGCATTGTAGTGCGTATTGTTGTCCGTGTCCGTTGTTTCAAGTGTGGCTGATTGTATTGTGTAGTACGTTGATTGATTGGTTTGATTGGTGACATATTGTATGCAACTATTGTGGAGTGTGTTTTTTTGTGTATTGTTTTCGATCTGCCATTATTGAGAATATAGTTTGTTTGTTTATCAACTCTCGGCTCTGACTTGTTCTTTGGGCCACAGCCGGCGTCCGCTGGCGCGCCAAAAAGGACCACTTCTAAATTGTCCACGCTTTCGTGGTGCGGTTCGGGGGGCCGATACTTCGGCCCTTGGAATTAGCCCGGCGATCGCCTCCCTAGTAAACGGGACGGGAGTGACACCCCTGGGGGGTCGGAGCTCAATAGAAAAAACGCACAATAATAAAATGTGACTCTTGAGCGGCCATGTCCTCGCGGTACATGCGTTATCATGAAATAATTTGCTATGTCGCTCCTTCTGTTCACTATGAGTGTATGAAACACTCACCCCAACAATCTTTATGCCACTTGTTTTTTCAACTATGTCTCCTTAACTGCCCACCTGCTTGGACCTAAGGGTCTGCAATATGTAATAAATAAATAAATAAAATAAGTAGCTGCCACTGCGATCATGAGCGGATACCTAGGAAATTTGAGCGCTCATCAACAAGAGGCGTTGGAACAGGTAGGTGCACGTCACATACGCTCGCCGATCTCATAGAGCACGCATTTGTGACTGTAAAGTTAAGCTATATACGGACAGCCTGCGTTTCATGCACAATTTTCCGTACTGTAGAGAATGGCTCTTTACCCGGCATTCTGCCTCGAGACATATCGCCTCAGTCGTTGCAAGGAAATCGTGTCTAGATGCCACCACTACAAAGTATCGAGTATATCGCAGTTGGACTAGCGTACTCTTTATAAAGGGGTGGTGGCATGGAAGCAACCAGCTCTATTTTCATTTGGTCTATGTTTTCCCAAATTGAGCTAAATATTTTATTTCTCGGTGAGCCAAATGCAGTTTGAGCACCCTGCCTGCCTGCTGTCGGCTATTTATCTATATAACTACAAAACTACGCCATGCATGTCATATGCGTGATAATTTACATGACGCCCCGAGATGCTTCGGCAGCCATCGTTTTATAAGCATGCGATATATAAAAACGTTGGCATAGATAGGCACGTGTGTGTGATGAACCTGAATGGCATGAATGTCATGTCATGGGCTCCACGACATACACGGCATGGTATTGGTGTTTTCACGGCAACTTCACTAAAACGATATGTACCACATTCAGTATGGCATGAGTGTATGATGGCCATAAATGGCACTTCATGACATGGATGTCATGTGACGACCTATTTTCTCTCAGTTTATAGATGCAAAGGCATGAAGCTCCTGTGGTGTTGGGAATGAAGATATATTCTTTTTCTGGTATCTGTACGCTCATGCTCATTGCAATATACTAAAGCTTGTGATGACACCAGGGCAGAGTTTGGGATTTAAATGTACTTAATACTGCCATATTGTTCCTTGACCGGACCTGCTTTTCAAGACGCGCTGTTGTTACCTTCCGGTTTATGCTGGTATTATCACTGTACTCTGTTGTCGAAAGTCATTATCATTACGGATATATTTATAGCACATTGTGTTTTGGCACAACCCAGCCAGTAAACATAGAGCTCTGCTGCTAGGAGTAAACGAGTTTCTTCCCAACGTGCGGTACTCAAACAGGGCCAATTTTCGAGACAGAATTCACTAGTAAACGATCCGGTTACAAAAAACACAGTCAACAAGACAGGCGCCGTCAGAGTTTAAAAAAAAAAACACTCTGCCTCCATGCGCAGTTGTTAACTTAGCTCTGAGGCATTTCGTCGGACCCCCTCCCCCCCCCCCTTTTTTTTTACGCATGTTCACTATAGCCACGCGGCTTCACTGTGCTCCAAAAAAGGCCATTTTCGTTCCTAATAAAACCCGTTGGAAGTTCAGCGTCCGTATTCTGCTGTTCGTTTCCTCTGTTTGTGGCTTCATGGAACTTGCGAAGGGAAATTTTCTCCGAATATCACTCACCAGTGATTATAGCTCGATTCAAAAATTCTGCTTGAGTGGTGCATGCACATGAAATACTGTAATACCTTTGAAGTATTGTAAAGGAGCTTTTTTTCAGCTTTATACTCTTCATTGCACTCATTCTGCTTCCATTTTTACTCAATACACTCCGTGAATAAGGGTGTACACGACATCATCATTGTGACGATTTTGATTAAATGTCTTCGCAGTTTCGGCAGGCCGTTGGAGATGTGAAGAAGTTTTTGTACACGGATGCCTTTTTGCTTCGTTGGCTACGGGGTGAGAGGGCTATTTTACGTTCGAGATCAGTGACAGGCTACAGCTGATTTGCCGTGCATTGTATTGACGTTGAGAGGGCCATGGCAAAACGAGTCAATAAGCGTATCTTTGAGGACTCGATCATTAACAAAACGGACAAGTACTAATTAAAAAAAAACAGTAAAGGCCACGTAGGTTCACCAGGTTGCACACACAACAGCGTTGATCACTGTGTCAGTTTAGAAAGAGTAGCCGACCAGGTCCATGCTTAGAGCCCATCGTTTACTCAACTCATTTACACTCTAAGAAAGAGAAAAGAAGTATTTCGACTCTTTGGTGTGACTGCCGACTTGTAATGTATACGACTCTCCTTAAGGAGACACCTGAACTTCCTTTAGATATTAATATGACTCTCACCAGAGGGTCATGATAATCTTCCAAGGGAGTTCTAGCGTTCGAAGGGGGTTCCCGACTCCAAAGGGAGTTCCATGACTCTCTCATCTGAAATTCATGAAACCCACAAAAGAGTTAATATTATTCGTTGAATACTTTCAAGTACATAACAAGTTCTCATGTACATGACAAGTCAGGAATCCCATAAAAAAGTAAAACATGCTCTTCTCTCTCTCTTTCTCTCTCTTTTCATCTTAAATGTATTAAGAGCTAGGCTGTTGTGCCGGATATTTTGGTTCATTTCTGGAGGAGTAAAACTAAAATAACGGCATGAGGAATCATATGCATACTTCTGTCTATTTTTCGATCCACATCACGACTAACCACATACGTAAAAAAGATACTTGCTAAGAAAAATAATAATGAAGAACTGAAAGGAAACGTTCCGAACATCTCGTGAGTGGAGCAGAACCGATGCTCCCTCTGTTCGCTAAAGGAAATCTATAATGATGAACTTCATGAATTCATAAATGATGAGCGAATGAATGAATGAATGAATGAAGCAAAAAGAAACACATGACCTCTACAAACGTGCATGCTTCACTGAACAATTCGGCAACAACCCGACTTACTACGAGACGCACTTCGATCAATCCATCTTCACTTTTCATGTGCTCCGTGGTGCGTATAGCCCGGGACTTCGACGACGCCAAGGCCGAGCGCATGCATTGTAACGTGAGTATAAAACGATTACCACGCACACATGCTAACGCGATAGTTTCTAGCGGCGCCAGTCACGCAACTACGGTACGGACAAATCTTTAAAGGGATAGTAGCGAATCGTTTTACCCGGATCAATGTACAACTGAAATTACGAGCACATTGAAATGAGTTAAGGGTCTTGATTCAGGAGGTGTTGAATTTCAACCATCCTTATGCAATACGTGCCTTCAAAATGCGTCAACTTCCCTTTATCCCTTGCAGGGTAGCAAACCGGATGTGCGCCTGGTTAACCTCCCAGCCTTTCCTTGCACCCTTATCTCTCTCTCTCTCTTGCGATATGAGTGAGGATCACACTACGCTAGTTCACATCTTTTGTTTTGAGATCCCGTGTCTTTCGCACGCCTTACTAGCGCATGTGTTGTTTTCTCATTGGTGTCGCCTACAATTAGGACATTGCATGGCGGGGAAAAAACGCCATCGACGACATGCCGCGCCGCTACGAAATACCGGAAGTAAGTTCAATCACCTTCCGTTTTTCAATCATCTCTCAAAGTCTACGTTCAAACATTCTTATCTATAGAACACTGCCGGAGTGATAAATGTGTTCAGTATTAACCAAGCCATTTGTCAAGGTTTCTCTCACACCAACAACTTAACGCTACTAAACTCCACGAAAAACTGACAGAGAAATGCATTTAGGATGCAATGCTGCCCAGCTGGATAAACTTCGTCAGAAGTTAGACTCAAGTTTCCCAGACGTTATAATGCTGACGACGAAGGGTTTTTTACTTCAGTGGCATGAAAGTATGAAACTGTTTATCCCTAGATGTCAAGACAACACATAATTTGGAACAGTGCAGTAAATTATTTTATTGCGACAACAATTATGTGAACATTTTCAGAGGGTTTTTTTTCTGTTTTTATCGCCGTTGCCGTCATGTGCCGTATATGTTTGTGAATTTATATATACAAACGAGCCACAAAGAAAAATGACTTGGAAGAAAAAAAATGCCCACGCAGCCGAACAGGAGTTTACACCTGCCTTCGAATTTCGGGTCATAGGCATACACGCGAGCTTTGAATTTCATGTGGCGGCCACTTGGAGAACTAAATAGAAAAGCGAGACATAGCGAAGAAAGGGGCGCAATGTAAAAGGGAGAGCAATATTTTATCTTTTTATACTCTATTTCAAAGTTTACCCATAGCGCACTTTTGTCCTAAATGCAGCTCCTAATTTGGGTAATCGGATGGTGTTTTTGCATTTCCTTTTTTTATCTGCATGTGCGCGTATTTGCTCACATACCTTTCGAGTCCGCGAATTCCCACTAACGTGCCACATACGTATTGCTATTTTAATGCAGCTCGTAAAGGAAAATTTTCCAGGTACGATTCTGCACCCTTGCAAAGACGGTCGGCCGATGTTGTTGATCCCGATAGGGATGGACATCAAAGGTAATATTGATTCTATTCGAAGTGACTGTAAACTTTCGTCACAGATACCAAAACGCTTGCACTGAAAGGGGCCGTACGCGTCCACCAGTCTTGGAGATAACGGGCGCTGGCTAGAACAGGAGCTGACATTAGAGAGTTTTAGTACTGCGTACGCTGCGTACGAGGCGGGATTGCGTACGTAAGGACGCCACGTTCTGCGTAGTGCGCATGCGCAGGCCGTAACGCGCACGTATCGCATTACGTACGCAGCCGCTACGTGCGCACGCATGAGATGCGTGCGTGCGTACGTATGAGGTGACCGCGCCACTCTCGAACAAGTTCGCGACAGCGCGAGACTTCGTTTTGCAAAATGGCGGCATCTAAGGCAAGCACCGACCGGCTCTGTGGCTTAAAGTATGGCCATAATCTGGCTATAACACTTTGATTGGCTCACATCGGCTGTCAACAACACGTGATTTTATTTTGATCTACCAGACGGCGCAACACGCTTTACGCTCGTTACGTACGCGGGTACTACGGCGTACTAAAAGCCGATTAGTGGCAAACGACGCCCCGTATAACGGAAGGCACTTGCGTGATGCGTACGTAGCACCATTACGCAGTGCTAAAACTCTTTATTGTAGTAGGCATGTGCGTACGTACGGAAGCGCGTGTTGTAGAATAGCAGCAGAGGTGTGTACATGATAAAGCACTGTGTTGCCTCATCGTAACAGCGAATGCAGATTTGCAATCAGCGTTTCACAATAGTGTCGAATACCTCTCAAAGCTGTGAGAAAGCAGTCTGCCAGTCTCTCTTGTTGCAGCCATAAAGGCAATCACTGACATGCTGAAAATGATGGAGGACCACTTTCCAGAGTGCCTGGAGAAGTGCGTCTGCATTAACGGCGAGTGTTGAATTGTACGGTGTTAGAGAAAAGGCATTGATTTCGATAGATAGATAGATAGATAGATAGATAGATAGATAGATAGATAGATAGATAGATAGATAGATAGATAGATAGATAGATAGATAGATAGATAGATAGATAGATAGACAGACAGACAGACAGACAGACAGACAGACAGACAGACAGACAGACAGACAGACAGACAGACAGACAGACAGACAGACAGACAGACAGACAGACAGACAGACAGACAGACAGATAGATAGATAGATAGATAGATAGATAGATAGATAGATAGATAGATAGATAGATAGATAGATAGATAGTCTGTCTGTCTGTCTGTCTGTCTGTCTGTCTGTCTGTCTGTCTGTCTGTCTGTCTGTCTGTCTGTCTGTCTGTCTGTCTGTCTGTCTGTCTGTCTGTCTGAAGCTGAGTAACTATTGTACGTTAAATGTCGCTAGAGCCTCCTTATAGTTTCGACCAGTGGATTTTTCTTGGTCAAAACAGTTAGTGGCTTTTATGGCAGCGTATTTATGTACGCGTGGCTCTATCTCTCTCGTCCTCAAATTTGAAGATGAGAAGATCAAGCTTGTGCGCAAAGAAAACTATAGTCACTCAAGAATCTCCTCACCGGGCTTTCTAGCACCTTGGCGCTACAAGTGGAGTGACGATTCAAATAAAGCGTGTAAACTGCGAAATTTCACTAATTTCAAAGGAGAGAGTGGGAGTGAAGAGAGTATAGTTAGTACAAACGTGTGTGTGGCAGCGTGTGCGAGTATAATTAAGAGTATAAGAACGTAAGTGATGGGCTGGTGTGAATGATCTAGTGGACGGGATGCAGATGTGAATTGTCTAGTTACACTATGGAAACGAAGGGTGATAGGCGCGAGGTCAATGATGTCAAATAACCTGCTGTACAAAGGTCTCGAATGAACGTCTAAGCACGAAGATTCTGCTAGTATAGACATGTTAGGAGTACGCGCGTCATGGCTTACGAAGTCAGGCGTGAAATTCAAACAGACAAGGCCCGTGAATATTTGGCCCGCAAAGGTAAAAATCTTCATTTCTTTATTTTTCAGGGGGGGGGGGGCAAGTTTTTTTTTTTTGAAGAGCAAGGGAGTAACAGTGCGAACACACAATTAAATGTATTTGTAGATGGATATCAGTCCGAACATTCGAATATATATTAGTATTAACGTGATAGCGAAAGTGAGTAGCCGCTACTTACTACGCTTGTTTAATCGCGCTCTTAGACTACTTCATCAATGGGTTGCGGTGCCGCCTTTTAAAGTTGCGGCCTTGTGCAGCAGTGCTACGGTACGCGCATATGCGTGCAAAACTTGGTTTGATGTATTCGGTGTTTTATGACCTTAGTAATGCAGGTCGTGATGCACAAAAACAACAACAAGAAACCATTAGTTTAACAGCCCATGGAGGCGGCGCTAATGCGTGATAGAGTGCCTGTACACCTTACCATTTTTTTTTACCTAGGGGTAGCATATACAGTAACTGCACCATGCGAAATAGTCAACACAGCGAAACGAAATTGGGGGGGGGGGGAGAATGACATATGCATATTCAAGACATATTTTATTTTAAAACAACACAAATTTACAAACAGTGAGGACAACGAACAAGTACAGGACTGGCAGCGTGCCATTCGTGGTTTCTGAAACTTGTCCAGATTCGGTCGCAGATCAGAAAGGGGGGGGGGGGCGTAACTTCATTTCCCGGTCGTGTCCTGCTCCGGTTCGATTGGCACGATGATGGCTCTGTGTCCGGGCGGCACGGTGATCGTCCTGGCCGGATGCCTCTCGGTCTGGGACGGCAGGAGCACGGACACGGGAACGTACGACGTAGCCGCCGAGGCGGCTGCTGCGGAGGCCGCGGACGCCGCTGCAGACGCGGCGGCGTTGCTTGTCGGACCGCGAGACGGGAACGGCAGCCTGGCAGACGACCTGTGTTGTTTAGGGGATGGTTGAAAGAAAGGAATAAAACAAAAATGTAAGGACACTGTAAATTCCGAAGTGTGTTCTGAGAAAGCCTGTGGCTATACGACTGACTATACCATGTCTTATTAAATGCCAATGCATTTTTAGTCGGGCTTTGTCAGGCGTCCGTCGGGATCCGTCCACCGCCCTCTCCCGTAGCAAGAGCTGTGGGCGTGCACGTCCCTAGCAACCGGAGCTCCTCCATGTCCCGCTGCGGCGTCGGCAGCTGTCAGCAACAGCTGCGGGCACGTGTGCTTAGCCTCGCCCCTAGCAACCGGAGCCCCACCTCCTTGACTTGAACGTGACTTGTCACCGACTCAATGCAGTGCGTTTGGAACGTGTTCGTAGCGTTTGTGCTGCCAACAGGTGTCCGACTACCATTACTGGAAGTTGCATTGATCTCGCCTTTATTTCAAACTGTGACGTGCGCATGCTCCTCAAAGACCTCCTGACTGGACACTTCAGCGACCACAACGCCAAGATTAAGGTACAATGACAACACAAACATGTGCTTATCAATGTGTAAATAAATGGTTACGGTACGAATCCTCATCTTGTCGTTGACTTACGCCATTAAAATTACTACGCCGTCTACTCTCGGTGCAAGAAATGCATTCGCATTTCCTCACGATTCCTTTCGGGGAGAAGGGGACATTTTTTGATGTTTTATGTTTATTTCTTTACACTCTGAATATTTACACTCTGAATAACATGATTGCTGAGAGAGTGTGAGTGGGGAGAGGGTACAGCTAGCAAAATTCCAGGGCAGCGCGGACGGAGAGACGGACGGACGCGATTATGAGACATTAAGGGTGTTCACCCTGAAAGGGAGGAGGCAAGCAGGTTAACCGGACATTTGGTTAACCAGTCCGATTGCCTACCCTACGCTCAGAGGATGGCAAAGGCAAGAGGAAAGATGAGGAGAGAGGAGGGCAGGCAGGAAGGAAACGATTGATAGTCGAAAAGATGCGCTTATAGCCGAAAAGGGACTGCCACGTTGTCCTTGTAGGAGCGAAGCTCCTTATGGTCGAGGTTTGTCCGTTGGCGTTGTGCGCCGTAGCCGCCGATGACGATGATGATGGTAATAAAGAACAATGGTGTTGCCGACCACACATTGTATTCCTGCCATTTCGGCACAGCACGTGCAAGGTACCCACTATACGTCATGACGATGACGTTCATAAGCGTGCGCACGAGGGGGCAGAGGGGGGGGGGGGCACGCTAATCATATAAGAAGGGGAACGCAAAGTATGCCTCATACACTGACTCAGTAGGTAAAGGGGCATTGCGACGAGCCGTCGCAACCAGTGGAAAAGAACCCTGCTCACGCCTATGATGACGCTGATGACAATGAAGTGGATGACGGTGAGGATCATGAACAATGACGGGTTTGTGCAGTGGATGACGTCTCGATATGCTCAACGGTGCATTTCGTGCGACTGGAAACTACCAACAGGAGAATCTGCCCAGACCTCGTCTTTGCTAACTTCAAGCTAGATCAGACACCACAAGGCAGCAACAATGAAGGCACAACGAAATTTAAAACTCAACGCCACACACCAGTATTGACCAATAAACATTGTATATAACTGCAAACCACTTGGCGCTCATTCACATGCGTGAGGGGTCAATGTCACGGATGATTATCCCCACTGCTACGCCCACTTATCATCATTGACGTCGTGGATATGCCGGGTCGTTTCTTGTTTTTCTTTGTGCTGAACTGATACCGTACTTGTAGTCGTAAATATACTACGCGTGCGCGGAACCATACGGGTTAAATTCTTTGACCACTAGTAGCCCATTTCTAATCTTAGTACGCTCTTTTCACATGACACTAGGATATTGCAGCGAAAGACACCCAAGAGGCGCTTTGCACACGTGGATGAAGCGCAAAACATTTTAGGACCACTGTCAGTCTGTCCTTCGTTGTTATTTTCTTATCGTGGGATGTCTGCTGGCGGGAGGTATTACTAGGGGGGGGGGGGGTACTCAACAATCGAATCTCACACTCGCAAATCAGAGAGTTGGCCGATGTGAGCCTTCCTAACACTGATCGTGCCTGCTGAAGTTGCGAGACCTAGATCCTCCGTGATAACCTTCCTTTTTCGCTGCTCGCCCACCTGCCATAGGACAGCTAATCGCGAGTACATGGCTTGCATCGATGTGGGAGGCATACCAGGACCAGAACACAGTACAAAATCACGGTCTGGAGAACAGAAACACGTGTCATGATTGAAAAAAAAAACAGTGGCGCCAACGCCACCTGTAGTCTAAAGACGAATGCGCAAGGGGCGTAGGGCTTCCAAGGTTCGCATGCACATTTTGCCGTGTCTTAGCGCATTCAGTACCTATTCGAACCTGCGTGGTACCGAACGCTTGTATCAAACGTCACGGGGCGAAAAACGGTTCGCGACAACCACAGGTTATTACAGTGCAGGCCGATCGGCCTTGTCCCGGACTGCAGAGAAAGTCGTATCCGCCCGAAACTCATAAAATCCGTTATCGTATACGTAGGTTCCACTGTATATACGTCATACGGTGTGGAAACAATGATGAAACAACATGGGTGACAGTGATACGTCCGAATAACAATCCGTGAAGTTGGTGCCAACATCAGCAACCGTTCATCGACAAGCCTCTGTCTGAATGTTTTAATAACACATGTCGGAAGTACTTCGATTGTATGAACACCACTGAGCGACCTCCAGCGATGTTTTGCAACCTTATAGTTGCGTTTATATAGAGTACGCCGACCAGTGGCAAACACAGCTACTATAACGCAAGACGGGCGGCGAAAATACGCCTGAAATACGGTCCATGCGGTTGGGCCCTGCGTCTATCAACCTCGCGATCCTCCGTCACTGACCCTTATTGCCGGTTGCACTTAAAAGAACCGTTAATCTCAGTGTGCAAGTAGATCGGGGCTCCTCCAGCGATGTGACAGCGATGAACGCACGCTACGCAATGCAGGGTGCAGCGGCAGCAGCCAGCGGCGTATGCAGCCGGCAGCAACAGGGACGCACGCACGCGCTTCGTGTCAGCAACATTGATTGACAGCAGCGTCGTCACAGTGCGGCCCCGCTCTGCTCGAGTCGCACGGCTCGAACTCGCGCTGTCGCTGCTTCTGCTGCTGTTTCGTACTGCTTGAAGCTGCTCCGGCGCGCCAGTCACGAAAGAAAGAGTGGCCAGCAGCAGGGCATTCCGCGGACGCGAGGAAAGGAGAGGCGCGTGCCCCGAGCGCGCACGACCGACTGTTTACCATATTGACTGGCACACACAGGCGGCCGAGGTGGGATTGCACTTCCGTTCGTGAGCCTACTGCCCTTAAAAGAAGCGGGCGCGTCGAATACTCCGGTCACGCTCCGTGTGTAGCGAACGGGCCGACCGACGGGCCTTTGTGTCTCCGAGCGCGTATACATACACTGGCACTGCTGCTGCTGCGGGAAGATCTGTGGCCACCGCCGATCCGCTGTTTGCTCCTGCATGGCATTACGCATAATTCGCGTCCAAGAACCCCGACGATGATCCAGCCGCAATGTGGGCAGCCCCCGCGCGAGTTGTGAAGAGTTGAGCGGGAAAAGGGGGGTAGGCATGAACGCTTGTTCTTCACTTCAAAAAAAGAAAAACACAGGCTCGCGCCAGGCACGAGCAAGATGTAACACTATACCTGCACACCTAGCACGCTCTGTACAACTATACCTCTTGACGCTGTACACATCTTAACGGCCGCGTCGGGAGGACGCTGCGTAACGCCAGCGCACGTTCGCGACGATTACGCAGGGCCAACGAAGCCTGTCTGTCGTGGAAGACGCTGAAGCCGCGACAGAAAGCAGGTGTGTACCGCATCGCGTGCGCCAGAGCCGCCGCTCCTGTCGGGAATATGTAATGTGCCCCGGGACGGGGATTTGGTTGATCTTCTCTCGCTCTCCGAAGGAGCCGGGCTTTGAGAAACGCGGCTTCGCCAGTGCGTGATGCGAAAATATTGCGTCACAATGTCAACGCATTCGCTCGACCAGGCGCGGGTCCCGACTGATACATGCTGCGCGGTTGGTGGGCGCGCCACACCAGGCAGTCGCGGGTGGGTCAACGGTGAGAAAGGAGATTGTCGGAGATGCACACACAACGACGGGTCGGTTCTTCTTCGGAACAGTGACGTCAGAGCGGGGGCCCGCCGCGACGGGTCGTCTGAAATGCAGATTTCCATTCCCTGTCGCGTTAGGTGCGGCGTTATCGCTGCTTTGGACACCTGGGCGTTTGAGTAATGTTTAAGCTCGACCGCTTAGTCTCGCTCCTTTATTTTTTTGCACTTTATAAACAGGCGTGAGTCGAACGTACACGAGAACAAAACGTTACTCCCCCGCTTCGCTTAGCACACGTGTTCGAGATTCCCTAATCTTATGAAAAGCTTAACTACTTCAATCCTGGCTTTCTTAACGTGCTACAACGAGTCAATGCGCACAACAGAGCTGTACTTCAGGCACATTTAACTGCTTCGTAATTACACAAAGCAGCTTCCAAATTGAGCGGACTTTTGTCGGCCGTAAGAGCGTGTTTGAAGAATTTTAGTGAGGGTCTAAACTGCAGCTTTGGCTGTATGAGCTGAGTTAAACGCAAGATGATGCAAGCTTTACAAAACCAATCAGCTTGAGTGACACGTATGTTTGCAGGACAATGACATGGCGCTCTGGTTGCCCACTGCTAGGAAAAAGAGCATGGGTTCGACTATTTGCCTGAGCAAACATATCTACTGGGGACTAAAAGCATGGACGTGAGTGCAGGTAGATCTGGATGGGTTTTCAAAGACTCAAGGTGGCTCGAAATTCACCATGCTTCATTATATCGCACAGCGATAATGACACCCCAAACCCCAGAGACCGTGAGCGCATTGCATTGCACGGCATTGCGAAGCTGCGCGCAATGACGCTCCGGGCTGGGCGAGGTATAAGATTGAGCTTTAGGCGTCACGCAGACGAAAATACGAAATCAACGCAAACAGCTACGAACTGAACGGCCGGTTCGCGATTGTCCTTCAGCGAAGAGGTTACGATGAAAATTTGCATATAAAATAATGGTTGTTTCGACGCCGTTGTTTTGATGACGTTACGGACTCGTCGATATGCTTCGCCACGAGACATTCGCCTTCGCTGACTGTAATGTCTGACGCATGCGAGCATAGGTAGACCGGACAATGCATTTGGCACTATATACGCCAAACACCGTCACACACATCCAACAGCTTAAGGTCACCCATTCTTACTTCAAGGTCAGATTAGATAGGTATTGTTCGATTATAGCTGAGGTGCGGCTGTAGCCGATAACTAAATTATAACGCAAATTCGAAGCGTGACGCCAATTCGATACCGCAACGTGAACAAGTGGAGCCAGGAAAAAAAGAGAGAAACGGCTGGAGGTCGTTTTGTGTGGTTCAGAGCAATAGATAACTAAAGTTTGTTTACGACCAGACGTGCGTTCTCTTCGCCATGAAGTGGGTGACTTTTTCATTCTAGGTACCCATGGCTGTAGCCACCGATGGCAGAGTCCTTTGCACTAGCCGTAGCTGGTCCTTAGCAACGAAGTAAAAAAAAAAGCTTCGCTTGTCTGTGCACTGCTCTGATTGTTCGATAACAAATAGCGCACACGCAACAGCCGTCCTTGAATGGGTACTGACACAAAATATTTTGTCTTCGAGAGCCAAGAAAGTGTACTGGTAAGCATGAGTACACCCTGACAAATTACTCGCAATCTGTTTTCTTTTTTTTTCTTTAAGCTGAGCTTCAGACTAGCTCAGAGCGTTGTTCTAACAAAACACGTTGCGAGGCTAGTTGGTGAAACGTTTGACGAGGATAAACATATAAGTACATGACAGTACCGTCCTGTCTTGTACTTATCTTCGTATCCTCGTCAAATGTAGCACCGCAATTTTTGAAGAGAATGTTCTCTGTACACAGGAGATTCTTCATCATCATCATCATCATCACCACCACCACCACCACCATCATCATCATCAGCCTGACTACGTCCGCTGCAGGACAAAGGCCTCCTCTCCCATGTTCCGCCAGTTTACCCGGTCCTGTGCTTGCTGCTGCCAATTTATACCCGCAAACTTCTTAATCTCATCTGGCCACCTATAACCTTCTGTCTGCCGGTGTAAACTCAACTTATAAACTCGGAGTCTATTAATCCATGTCTCGTGAAGAATCGGTTAAATCAGAGTATGGCGAGCGCGAGGTCAGCGTCTGGGGAATCGAATCGCGTGCTTTATTCACGCGAATGGAGGCCACCGCGGTCTGGAAGCGGGGTCGGCGTGGCCCACGATCGCGAGGTTGTATACACGCGTAGGTCTTTGTTATCGAAATCGCTTCCGTATTCACCTCCGTCCGTAGAAATACACGCCCAGATCGCGACTTTTCCCAGGCCTATCGCACTTATACAGGCAGACCGTAGGTGTGCACGCAGAGTACAAAACGTCGCAATTATCTCGGCGTAACACATCACGGCATACGGAACCGGCTAGTGTCAGTGGTGGGAAATGGTTGCTGTGCAGGTTTGGTCAGCCAATGGCGGTTTTGTCGCGATGGGGACAATCGTATATATGCATGTTTTTATATTCAAGAACCAGTAGCTGTCGAAATTATGTGTTGAAAGTAAGTTTTTCTCTTTCTCTCTCTCCCAACTTCCCGAGACAAAGGCCCCACAATTTGAATGAACCATGGGGTACATCTGCAGTTAGCACTACAGAGCACTGGAATTTAGGTTACCTTTCTTTCATTAAGTACGATATCAGTGCACGTTAAAAACTCCGGATGGTCGGACTTTTCGGAGCCCTCCACAACGACGTCCTTTATAGCCATATTGTGATTTTGGGACGCAAAACTCTAGATATTATTCTTTTTTCATGAACAGAGGTTTCCTTTGTTCGTTGGGGTATCTCCGTCACACATTTGTGTATTTGCATACACATAGGACATGTAAATATTTCTACAGGAGGGAGAGGGGGATAGTGAATAACCTAAACTATCTCCTGGTCACGCCACTGGGCAGGCGAGCGAAAGATAATTGCGTAGCTTGAATTCGAACTACACGAACGCAAGTTCGGTGACCCTTTGTGCGCAAAGAATCAAACTTCAAATTGACACTGGCTTTCTAGAGGCCCATAAGTGAATTGAGAAACAGCAGCTCATTGTTCCGCAGCAACCTACCACTTCTGGGGCTGTTGTAGGCCAATCGCAACCCATTGCGATTGTGTGAATGTACGTACACTTTTATACGCCACCGTCTGTCATTTATCGCGAGGGCGTCGTCTGCTCAAAAAGCACGCTTGGTTATTGTGAAACGAAGTATGCATTGATGCAACCAAGATGGCCCACCTCGAGCTTTCGAAGCACCGTAGAATATAGGCTGCCGAGGTCATGCTTTAAATGAAGAATGGCGTCCACTCCTTCGAAAGAACACACGTACCGACACCTTCGATCGAGCTTCGAAGTAGGCTGGTCATCTCGCGGAGCTTCGAAGTAGGCTGGTCATCTCGCGGTTGTGATTCACGCGCAGCGCCGAAGTGGGGGAAAAGCCCATCCTCGGAATTCCGCGTAAGGTTTCGCTCCAAGGTCGCAACAAAGATCATGTTAGAAAGCGTATGCGACTGCTCTGTCGTACACGCTATCGGCTGCTGACCCGCAGGTCGCGGGATCGAATCCCGGCTGTGGCGGCTGCATTTCCGATGGAGGCGGAAATGTTGTAGGCCCGTGTACTCAGATTTGGGTGCACGTTAAAGAACCCCAGGTGGTCAAATTTCCGGAGCCCTCCACTACGGCGTCTCTCATAATCAAATAGTGGTTTTGGGACGTTAAACCCCACAAATCAATCAATCAATCAATCGTACACGCTACATCGTCGGCTAGCGCTTAAATTGGATCGAGAATAGGCATCGCCAACACAATGAGCGCGACAGATAGGTTGCGGGTCATCGTGTGGAGGACATGCAGACCCAATGTCTCATAAAATATAATGTTTCGCGGTCCCCGTGAAGAGTAGGGGGAGGGGAGGGTGAAATCAAACAGCCGTGTCTGAGAATGACATGACACTACCAAGCGCATGTGACAGCACTATTTACAGAACTTGCGCATCTATGTGCAATATATTTATTCTGACTCGCGAAATACGGCTCCTAAAGCAGGCGAAATGTGTTTTTTTGTGTGC
This sequence comes from Rhipicephalus microplus, assembly GCF_043290135.1. Taxonomy (NCBI): domain Eukaryota; kingdom Metazoa; phylum Arthropoda; class Arachnida; order Ixodida; family Ixodidae; genus Rhipicephalus; species Rhipicephalus microplus. The sequence goes on along the minus strand of NC_134704.1, from coordinate 46,543,990 downwards.
ATAGGCGTCCAAGACCAACACAAACAGCAAGGGGAGGAACTTGAAAGAACTCGCCAATGTAATCGGTCGAAAACTAGTTTTAATGACGAAGCTCTGCATGATTTGCTGACAAAGTTTTCTATGAAGACCACCTCTAGCTCACTGGAATGATTAACAAATTAGTCACCTGCGTTCCCATTTGTTCGTTCGTTAGTTCATTCATTAATTCATTCATTCATTCATTCATTCATTCAATATCTGGCTTGGGCCAAGCTGGCCCAGTCTTTCGAAATAAACTAATTTAGGAAAAGTAGATTTCCTCCCGCAATGTCCATAAGCAACACCATGAATAAGAAAGGAGCGCTAACAAATACGAGACAGAGACGCAGCAGGCCAATTAGGAGAGCTGGAAATGTTCCCCCATCAGCACTACGAACGCCAATGCGATACAGCCCAAGTGAATCCTTTCAGCCAGGCATCGAGAATAAACGCGTGCACGAACATCTTAACGCTAATTTGGATGGCGATGATTTGTAAAGGCTAAAACCTGGACAATTTTTAGTGAAGTATTTTATGTGATGTCATTGTATAGCGGATCCGAATGACACTGTGTCACTCGAGCTGGTACTTCATTCATTGCTATGCAACACAGCACGCAACGCACACAGCCGCTAGAGAGAGAGAGAGAGATAACTAAACACGTTCCATCTGGGGAGCCAATGTTGCAACCTGAATACTTAAGACTGCCTCAAGGACGGAGCGTATTTAATGATGGAGCGTATTTAACGTGCTGTCCGATAAATCCCTCGCCCCTATCCGATGGAAACATGAGCATACACCTCCAGCATAACGCAGGCACCACTTCAGCTTATGTACTTGAAGCACGGCTAAACAGATTTATTTATTTATTTATTTATTTATTTATTTATTTATTTATTTATTTATTTATTTATTGCCTTCTTTTTCACCCCTCCCTTTTTTTTCAGTCGACAAACTTTCGTGCAGGAAAACAAGCACCCGTCTACATTGTGCAAACAAGGTTCAAGCAGCTATAGCGTTGCTTCGAATTTTATCGGCACCGTCCCACCGAGAGCAGTGAATCGCCGGAATGCGGTCAAACTGAGCGTATACAAATGCGTACGACACGCGCGACGAAGCTCGTAAAGTCTTCGACGGGAACGCGAGTTCACAGCTCAACCGATACGAGAGCACTGCGGCGACGCATTGGCCGATGCTTGCTTCGCGACCCGTTCATATATACAGCTGCCAGTCCGATGAGAGCCACCTCCCTTGCAACAAATGGACGCAGAACACACCGTGGATTACAGTGATCTCACACGTCGCGTCTAACAGTTACCAGCGGTAGCACGTCAAATGTTTGTCAATTGTGAATTAAACACGCACTAACAACATAACGAATACAAAATAGATGCGCCAAATGTCGACTTTCGGTTCAACGTGGGAGTACGCAGGAACGAGCCGCGCTGTTTACGCTATGGGCCTCCATTGAGAGCTGGCTGTTCAAGTAATATACGCTGTAGTACAAGACCACGCCAAGTCACCAAAAGAAAAAGGGCTCTCCCCTTCATTACCCCCTTGTAACCTCGCTTTCGCAAGGCGGCGCCACTGGCACCACCTGGGAAGCACAGCGGCAGAGCTCTCGATTCGCTGCAATCAAGCCAACTACGACGCGCGGGTGCCATAAGGCGAAAACAGTTTTACAGGGGGTGTGAGCACGCCCACACAGATGTTTTACCCATTGCTGTAGAAGCTTGCTTGATGAGTCTACACATTTTTTAAGCGCGTAAAACGTAACGCCCTATATGTATGATAATCGTAACAACGCAAAAGCGAGTAACTCCGAAACTGCTTCGGCATTTTGTTCTATTTCCAGGCTTACCCATAGGTGAAGCACCAAGAAGTAGTGCAACACCTACGTTTGAGACTATTCGCACCTGCGTGGGAGTAGTATGCATTTGAGGATATTCAACATTCCGAGTTTGTCCTCTTCTAGCCGGAGAAGTCGACAAACATATATTTGGAACTGCTACTAAATTATATATAAATCTGTATGCTGAGTAACTTGAAGTTTAGCGTCGCCGTCACAGTGCGTGAAGGGTGCTCAGCTCGCTTATTCCATGAGACCGTTTGAATTTATGCTGGCGGTGTGTGTCGCGTGAAGCAAAATGCTAATGTGGCCACAGAAAGAGAAAAAAAAAACTTCCATTTGCTTTGGCTGATTGCACCTGTTGATATTTTCACCTGTCTCGGCATTATTCCCTGAGTGAAAAACAACAGACCTATCTGCAATGATATGTGTATAATCTTCTGAATTCCACAAACCGCAATGAAGAAGCAATACAAAGTAAGTTTCACAATACCACGCTAATGCCAAGAACAATCACGAAGTTTTAAAATCAACACTACACCTAACAAACTTAATGGGACTTTTTGTTAATAACATTACACATAAATAATAATCCATATTTGTCAATCGAACGAGCGTAGACGCCACGAAAGTTTGTAACCAGTGCTAGAACAGTGTAAAATGGTTCAGCAATACTCCTTAGTCACAATTCAGCACGATATAAACCATTTTTGTCGGTGCGGGAATTTTCGAGCTTCACACGTCGACCACCCTACCGATATTTGGCGCTGCAGTAGATCACTAACTTTGCGAAGTCATGGGTAGAGAGGAAGAAAAGTTACTAGAAAGCAATGAGGTCGGCCTCATGAAGTTTGTGCGCTTCGGCCTGCTACTCAATACAAAAAAGGAGGAAAATAGCAATGATGATGATTATGAAGGCAGGAAGAGGGAATGCGTGTGTACAACAGCCACGTAACACAATGGTTTTCTTTAAATTCATAGTTTTCAGTACAGTGACCTTCAGAAAGCCTAAGTGCCCTTGCCGCAGTTGCTCGGAGGTCAGGTCTGACATCGCGGTCAAAAGGCTAGTTTCACGAAGACTTTTCTCGCCGATGCCTATCAACGTTAAAGCCGACGTCTTCGATTCCGGAACGTGCGGAGGTCAGTCGCCCAACAGATGGGTCACACTGTTGTTCACATGTCAGCGCTCACGGCTCGGACAGTCTGCATGACCGGTTAGGATGCGCGTAGCGTTGAGTGTAGACAACGCCCAGGCAAAAATAAGGTGCAGCATACAGATATGAGTCGGGAGCCTTGGTTGGGAGGCAAGAAGTCACGTGAGTACATCTTCCGGTTTTTTGCGCCAGCGCTGCCTAGTAGCATGGGCAGGGAACAAAAGCCTCAGCAAGTATCCCGCTTATTTCCAACACTTTTGTCCGCGTAAAAGGCCAAATATTTCAAATATACTGTCTTCTAAGCTATAAAATTTGTTACAGGAGTTATTCCTTAACTTTCAGCGCCTTCATTTTACCTAAAAGCGGTAAAAAAGTTGTTCCGCACTCTTGCACAACTTAAAAACAAGCTTTATGCTTTGGTGTTAAAGAAAAACAATAGAAGTGACCAGATGATTCTCGAGAAGTAACACGTGCTGCTACTATTGCAATCTTGAAATCAACTGATGATCCAAGTTAGACCATCACATACAATATGACCTGTCTCATGAATTCACCAGGAAACTTCTCAGCTTACTTCACTGCTTATGGCTTATTGTTGCTGTTCAGCGCCCTGTCTTCCCGCCATATCTCTAAGTCCTGTAGTGGTGCAGTTTTGAGCCAGAGGCCGTACGTCACCGCACCCTGGTCCAGTCATAACACACAGGATGACCACTTTGGGTTGCGTTAGTAAAAGCTCCAACCGCATAAGGTCAGCCAAGCATTTGACCTTGCCAGGTGGTTTCCGCCGATTCATAACCTAGATACCAACAACAAATCGCAACGCTTTCAAGTGTACGTACCGGTAAAATTATCCAACGCTTAGTAAGTTGTATATAAAAACGTTACTAATGGTTACTAAGGTTATATAATGAACGATCATTTTCGTTTGTAATGTTCAGTGAAATGCTGCTTGATAAGAAGCAAATCGTAAAAAAAAGCTAATATCGCGACGAGAATGGAAAATTGATGCGTAGGAGGGAGTGGCATCTTACGCAAAGGGATGCATTAAAATCCGTCCTATTAAAACCCCAAACCTGGCGAAGAAAGGCGGCATTAAACTAACAGAGCTAGAAAACATTCGTTATATGTCACTTCATTTCCGTAGCAATGGACGCGTCTTCACTACAGCCTGGACGAGAAATACACAGCTTGTCCTTTACCACCCGGGATATCATAGCTTATACTCTGTCGCAATCTGCGCGTGGTCAATCAATCAATCAATCAATAAATCAATCAATCAATCAATCAATCAATCAATCAATCAATCAATCAATCAATCAATCAATCAATCAATCAAACTTTATTTCAGGAATGCATACATTACATGAATAAAATTCTACAGTACATAGGAGGTCCCGAAGTTAGAAAACTGTCGGGGGGACCTCCGTTAGAGAATAAGTCAATTGCGATAACAATGCAGCAAGCAGTGAAAAACACTTTGTACGAATTAAACAAAGAATGGTTAAAATTTCATAATAACAAGTCAAGAAAAGTTCTGTGTAACAGCAAGTGGTATAGTGAGTAAAAGAAATACTAAAATTAGGAGTAAGGCACGACGGCAGAGTTTAGAAAACACGTTTTGTGATTAGGTACTCTTTAAACATTTTGCGAAACGAATAGAATGTGGGACATAACTTTATTTCAAGTGGTATGTTGTTCCATACGGATACACCTGTAAATTTAAGAGTTAGTTTTCCATAATTGCTACGCACTTTAGGGAGAAGGAAATTGTGACAGGCTGAAAACCTGGTGTTATTAGTATTGACAAGATGTTGTGTGGATAGCCCTGAAACACATAGACCATGATAAATGAGGCGGTACATCAATATAGCTAACCAAGGGAAAGCATTTGACCGACTAGAGCACACGTATATCTCTAAAGTGCTCACAGCCTTTGTTTGTCCTGGTTCTTTTGTGGAATTAATTAGACATACCTACTCTGGTATAGAAAGCACTCTAGTTCTAGAAGGTTGAGAGAGTGCTCCCTTTTCTATTACACGTGGGGTGCGTCAGGGATGCCCCTTGTCTCCTGTTCTATTTGTCCTCAGCCTTGAGCCATTTTTGTATGCATGCTCTAGAAGTGGATTCGCGTGTCCGGGGTCTTGCGCTTCCGGGCAGCAGTGCCGTGAAAGTCACATCTTTTTTTAACTATACATAACCCTGCACTTTTCAGATGAAGATAGTCTTTCACATAGCCTTCGTTTATTCTTTCAGTATGGCGACATTTCAGGGACCGCGCTAAAGCTCTCTAAATCCCGGTATTTGTTCATCGGCTGTCCAAATTCCAGACTTTGCTCCACATTTCTTCTTCAGCCGGCTGCGTCTTTTCGCATTTTAGGAATTCTATACAACCACTATACGGCGTTTGCATCTCCGTTTGGTCAAACACCCTCGACGAAGTAACAAAAAAAAACTGAGAACGCACAAAATTTCGACTTCCCGCTACTTGAGCAGAGGTACCTTGCGCAGACTGTGTTCTGCGGTCGCCTTTGGTATACCTTTCTTACGTGGAGCAGCAACCTTTACGCATCGTGAGGTCATTGCAGTCTGCCTTGTGTTCCTTCTTTCGGTCCGGTGCCAGTGAGTTGGTTTCTCGTGCGGCGTTAGGACAGCAGCGTTCCCATGAAGGTTTTGCTTTCCCTTCGGTATCAATACAGTGGCGGCTACTAGCCCTGCGCTTCCTGTTGCGCCTCGTACAAGGAAAGGAATCCCCCACGCGAACTCTGGCATATTTCCTAGGCACCCACCGTCGGTATTAATCGGGGACAACAATCAGTAACACTTCCTTCATTTTATGCAACAGCCGTCGCGTTTTTTCGTCATATCCAGTCGACTTGTCCTGGGGTAGATGTGTTAGACAATCCTATCATTGACACAACAGCCGCTTCGTTGATCCTGTTAGTTCCTCCGGCACGCCACGCCCGCTCTAGTCGTGTGTTTTGGAGCACGCTGACGGCATAATTTCTGCCTGGCCACCTCCGGGACTTTATGAGGTGGCTGGGGTGGGGCGTTCTTCCTACTCTTGACCGCCTCGAAAGGTGGAGAATGGACCGGTCAGCAACATGCCTGAACTGCTTTCTACGGGAAACAAATCAGCATGTTTTAAGACATTGCGTCGTTGCTCGTGTTTTCTAGAGGGCTGTGCATGCTGGATTTTGTGGCCTCGGAGTAAACCACTTTGTTTCTTCTCGGCGTTATTCTCGAGGCCGCTTCGCATGACTTCTCATTGTTGCTGGTGCCCACTGTCTTTAGCGCAATCGCTGTGAGGCTGTTGCAGCAGGTCGTCGCCGTCACGCTCTCTTCCCGATTTCGGAGCGACTGTACAAAGAAATACTATCTGTTCTGTCGGAGGAACTCTTCTTTCTGGGTGAGGAGGAATTCCTTCGACACTGGTCCTGCCCTTTTGTGTTCGTCTGTGAGAGACGTGTAAAGCTCGTTTTCAGGCCTGCCTGGTTTTGGTAGGTTAATCTTTGTTTATTACTCGCACAAATACCTTGTAAGTACTATGTAAACACCGAACATACAAATCTTTACATTTAATTTGTGTATTCTTCGTTTACCATGTATTGTGCCTATGTAGACATATTTTTTGTAACAATTCTTGTGTATTTGTGTATGTTGTGTTCCGTTTACATATGTAAACATATCTTTTTGTAACAACTTTTGGCGTGTCTGTGGACGTTGTGTTCTGTCGCAATGTTTTGTTGGATTGTAATTGATGTTCACTGTTTGTGAGAATAAATTTCTCTAAACACAGTATCGTAAAGTAATGTACAACAATCGGTGGTAAGCCCCGCCACGGTGGTCTAGTGGCTAAGGTACTCGGCTGCTGACCCGCAGGTCGCGGGTTCAAATCCCGGCTGCGGCGGCTGCATTTTTGATGGAGGCGGAAATGTTGTAGGCCCGTGTGCTCAGATTTGGGTGCACGTTAAAGAACACCAGGTGGTCGAAATTTCCGGAGCCCTCCACTACGGCGTCTCTCATAATCATATGGTGGTTTGGGACGTTAAACCCCACATATCAATCAAATCAACAATCGGTGGTAAAGAGTGAGGTCGAAGTGTAAAAGCCCAGCCGAAAGCCAGGACCGGGTATACGGCCCCCAGCTCTGCTGTCAACCAGCCTTGAGCGACTCAAGATGCAAGCTGCACTAATTATTGTGCATCAAGTTTCTACATCCCATCACGAAGTACATAGCGGAGAAGATATGCTTCTCCGAATCGTCAACCACTTTTTTTCAAACGCACGAAGTATTGCATCGGGACATTTCTTGCAACTGTTATAAAACGTCAAAATTTTAGGCGAATGCACAAGTGTTGAATGCCTGAACAGACACGTCAGAGAGACAGAGGAGGGGTGGAAACATAAAGAAGGGGAGGTTAACCAGGTTGCAACCAGTTCACCTTATGCGGGGAGGGGGGAGGAAAAAGAAGAGATAAACGAAGGAGACAAAAAAAGGAGCATAGGTGATACAGGAACACATATTTCAGCGTTCGCTGCGCACACCCAGAAAGACGGCACTGAGAAATATTTGAGACCTGTTCATCCACGGTTGTCATGATGAATATTGGAATCAGATACAGTGTTGAAAAAGACTAGTGAGGACTCGCTCCAAGGGATCCAGAACTTGCAGTGCGCACTGGAGTTCTCATTCTCTTGAGGAGAGTGCGCAACGCTCGATAGGTAAGAAGTTGCTCACAAAACGGTAAAAAAGTAAAAGGAGAAAAAAGAAACAAGAATAAAAAAGAACAGGAGGTTTACTTCTTCAACGTACCGCCAGGTGTCTCCACTGAGCGTGACTCACGCAGCGTGCATTATGCACGGGGCAAAACAAAGTCCCAAGGACGGCAAAAGTACACAAAAAGAGAGCGAGAGTCCGGAGGCACGCGCGACCAGCGCATTTCAGAGGCGAATCACGACTGGAGCACGCGGCGATATACATGCATACATATATACTAGTCCGCTTGCTGCGCTGGTCATTGTTTCCGGCGTTTTGGTTTGCGAGCCTGCACAACTTGCACGCACGTCCGCCCGCAGAAACGCCATCGATTCCGGACGGCCCCATTGTGCTGCTGCTGCGGCGGGCTGGTGTGTCCAAATCACTCGCACACGGCGAGGCGTTGAGAGGTGAATCAAGGGGAGGGGGGGCTTCATTCTCTTTCGTCTTGCACCGGATGCGCACGCATTCAGACCAGGTTCTCTTGTACGCTCGTGATTATAAACGAACCGGCAGGGCATCTCTGGGGGCTTCTAGTCGAAACATCATGTTGCTTTCCTTACAATAAAGTATGCATAACGCGCGCCAGATGGGAAGTAATGGCGAGATGCCTTACTGTTTAAAAATTGTGTTTTCGAGTGTATGTATGTATGTATGTATGTGTGCATGTATGTGTGCATGTATGTGTGCATGCATGTATGTATGTATGTATGTATGTATGTATGTATGTATGTATGTATGTATGTATGTATGTATGTATGTATGTATGTATGTATGTATGCATGCATGCATGCATGCATGCATGTATGTATGTATGTATGTATGTATGTATGTATGTATGTATGTATGTATGTATGTATGTATGTATGTATGTATGTATGTATGTATGTATGTATGTATGTATGTATGTGCGTGCGTGCGTGTGTGTGTGTGTGAGTGTGTGTGTGTAAGAGCAAAGGAAAATAACGCGGGATTGTCCGCGCCATCCCGAGGCACAATTGGGCTTCATCCGCTTAAAAAATAGATGACAAAGGGAAAGTGTGTGTGTGCGTGCGTGCGTTTGTACTACCTGTGTGTATATGCGTGCATGAGGTGCGTCTATATAAGCGGATTCTTGTACGCTGGAGTGTGCGCGTCTACTACAAACAGTTTCGCGTGTAGTATTGTTGCTCACTCTGCAGTAATTTGACGTGCAAGCGCAAACATCGGTTTGCTGTAAGTAGGTATCTGTGCATTCGGCATCGAGCCAAAATACACGAACGAATGACTCGATCTCACGAAATCACTTGCTTTTGTGGCCCTCCGCGAATTCAAGGCCACGTGACTTTCATTGTAGGGTTCCGCCAGTTTGAGAGAAATGGAGTGAGAACAAAGTGTATTCGGCAACCCCCACACATATGAAAAAATAAATAAATAAATAAATAAATAAATAAATAAATAAATAAATAAAGAAAGAAAGAAAAGTTAGCTGTTAAGAAAATGAAGAGAATGGATGACTCAGATGTGCAGTGTCTACCCATTTGCTGAGAAAGAGGTCACAGGTTAGACAACATGGCCATGCGGTGGCCGCATTTTCACGACGAGGAATCAATTCGCAAGACGCGCAACTATGAAATGGGACATAAGTGGGGAAAAAAAATAGAATTAAAATCGCTGGTCCCGCTTATAGCTTGTCAGACTTCACACATTATGTAAGTTTTATCGCGACAGCATTAAAGAGCCCATTTCTCAGAAATTCTGGTGTGGACGTCGTTGGCTGTGAGTGAAAAGTTATAATCTTGCGTGTGACCAAAGAAATCGAGGGTGACGCAGAATGAATTAAAGAATGCCCCGCCGCGGTGGTCTAGTGGCTAAGGTACTCGGCTGCTGACCCGCAGGGCGCGGGTTCGAATCCCGGCTGCGGCGGCTGCATTTCCGATGGAGGCGGAAATGTTGTAGGCCCGTGTGCTCAGATTTGGGTGCACGTTAAAGAACCCCAGGTGGTCGAAATTTCCGGAGCCCTCCACTACGGCGTCTCTCATAATCATATAGTGGTTTTGGGACGTTAAACCCCACATATCAATCAATCAATGAATTAAAGAATACAAAAATTCTGGGTCTGAGTAAGGATCGAACCCGCCTCGTTTGCGTGGCAAGCAATCGTTCTGCCACAGGGCCACGCCTCTGCTTAAAAATGAAGTGAAAGTAATTTTAATGCTTTACATTCACATGCGTTTTGTATACATGTTTCACAATGCGACCTGCAATATCGCAGTAATAATGTGTGGCACAAGCGTACAATTCAATCGAGCGTCAGAACATGCGATTATCATGAATTCATGGTTTTAAGCGCGCCACCCACTACAAAAGGCACGCCCGTTACTGTTACCTTTTCCCTTAGGGCCGCGTAGAGGGTGCAAAGCAAGTTCGAAAAAGATTTCACTCGCACCATTGCTCGAGCTTTCAAGCATGCTATACCCATTATACAGAACGCAGCCTTAGGCGAAAGTTTCACTGACACAAGCCATTTTGAACGCAGTACGCTAGGGACAGAATACCACAATCGCGTTCAATTCTTAAAGGTGAAGCTTAAGGTCCCGCAATTTTTTTATACAGAGTCGTCATTACGACAACGCCGCGTATGCACTGTATAGATAATGAAATTTCATTAACAAGCCAATTACAAAAGCTGGTGAAAACATTGGCAATACCTTAATTCACTGACCACAGCAGATTGTGCCCAAGAAACAGGCACACACATATGCACTCATGCGTGCATGAACACATATATGCAAGCACGTACGTACATACATACATACATACATACATACATACATACATACATACATACACACACACATGCACACACACATACATACATACATACATACATACATACATACATACATACATACATACATACATACATACATACATACATACATACATACATACATACATACATACATACATACATACATACATACATACATACATACATACATACATCTCGCTTTGTGTCTAGTACTAAAGTATTCTCACGCGCAAGTATTCAAACAATACGGAAGTTCATAGGATGCCACTGCTGCCGACGTTTCGAAGAGTAGACTTGTTTTCGTTGCTGTCTTGACGAAGACGAGTCCGTTTGCCGAAACTCTGGCTACAGCGACATTCACGTTCAGCGATTCCTGACCATTCAGCGAGTTCTGATCGATTTTTGTGTCTAAACTGCATCACACACCTTTAGGTATAGACCATACGCCAACGGCGCGTGCACCCCTTTCTCTGGATCACCACGACGCGCTACACAATCTATCAGCAGGGTTAACGAAGTCAATCCTGCAGGTCTATACGTCTGTATATGGCGGGGGTATCTCCCTTCACAAGGACACTGAAAGAACTATAGACATGGAAGAGACGCCACGAATGATATCCTTAATGGAGCACGACTGCATGCCAAACATGGTCTCGGGCCGTTTTCAACACGCGTCCGAGGGTTAGAGAAAGGAGGAAGAAGAAATAGAAGAGGAAGAGAGAGACTGGCGGCCGCGGACAATCGCCATTACACAGAAACGTCCCGCTTTCAGCCACGCCGAATGCGAGTTGCGCCGGGCCGGACGGCTGGCTGATTGCCGGCATCTCCGTGAAGGAGCACAGAAAAAAGAAAAAAAAATGAAAGCGAGTCACCCATCACACGGCGTGCAAGCGACTAGCAACTAACTCTTCAGGCAGCGATCGGGGTCGCATTGCTCACAGAACGAATGGAAGAAGACCGCTTTTTCGTACGCAGGATTCGGAACACGCGTCGCGAAAAGGTTGACCGGCTCTGGTTGGTTTATTTTTTATGCTTCTTTCATGCTTTCTTGAAAAGAGAAAGGTGGGGGGGGGGGGAGCACTAGAGTTGCGTTGACGGCTGGTGTTGCCGAATAGGCATGAAAAGTTAAGAGAGCGTGGAAGTCCGAGATATCACCCGGACGGACGGAAGATCAAGAGTGCGGTCGTCGTCGCGTTTATGTAAGACCGGAAGTGAGACGCGGATGCGCTCACGCGCGGCAGTTAAGGTACGCGGGTAAACACTGTAACCGGAGATGCTAGTAACGCGTTAGGTCGCGTTGCGTTTGCGAAGGCGGAAATAATCGAAGCGCTTCACGGGCGCGCCGGAAGCTTGAAATTGCGCGTTGTATTACAGTAATAGGCGGGCACGCAGAAAAGGGTAAGCGTGCCCCCGCCTCCCCTGTTCACCCCCATTATAGGGAACCTGTGTTGGGAACCACGCTTACGATTATAGTGGAGCTTTTCCTACAGTCTTATTTTTTTTCTTTTTTTTTTTCGCAATAGCACTGCAGCATACACTGCGAGTTCATAGCACTGTTTATGTGCAAAAGTCAATGCTGGACGTTCCTTACATTCGATTGAAAGCCTGTCTCGTGCAATACATATACAGAAGAGCGATTTGAAGAAGAGTGGCAATCTTCGGCCGCGCAGAAGATCGACACTGGCCGGGGCCGCCCACGTCATATGGAACTTCATGAACCCATGAACGCTAAAGCAGTGAATTCGTGCGCGAACGTATACATATATGGGCCCGAATGGGACGTATGTGCCAGAATCCCTTGATCAAGAAAGCTTTACCATTACCTCCTCCTTCTCAGCGAAAATTTATTGAGGAGGAGGAAGGGAAGAAATGAAAGGCAGGGAGGTCAAACCAGACGCACTGCACTGGGGAAAGCGGTGAGGGGATTAGAATGACTGCTAAGAATCAACAGGCATTTATAAATACGAAACCTTTCGCGGTGATTCAAAGGAAGTTTGGCCACGTCTGCCCATTACGTCTCGGCATCGTGGTGGTTGAGATTCTGTGAGGTAGAGACCCAACGTCCTCGACGACACAAGGAAATGTTAGCACGTACGTGCGCATGTGAAGTACCTGAGTCAGCTTCTGTCTCTCGAATTGACGGTTTCTTGGATTTACAGCCTCTTGGATTTACGGCCTCAAAATTTAACGTTTGACGAGTTTGACGCTTCGTTGGTGCGATTGGTGATTGACACAGTGAGACCCGAGCCTCCGGCACAATTTGGTAAGATTTACGTCGATTCTATCAGGATGACGCTGTGAGTTCAAGTTGGCGCACTACGGTGTGGTTGGTGCATGAGTTGAATCACTGCTTCTACTTTTTTTAGGGGCGAAGCTCCTTGTTTAGAAAAAGTTTATTTACAGCATGTACAGAACACAAAGGCTTCATACCATTCCAGTAACAGGGCACATACACTTCTGCACATCTATATTTCACGACAAACATCACTACGTTACAGTGAAGACATTTGCTCTAATATACATGATTATGTTGGCATACATGTACACAGCTCCTTGTTTAGAAAAAGTTTATTTACAGCATGTACAGAACACAAAGCTTCATACCATTCCAGTAACAGGGCACATACACTTCTGCACATCTATATTTCACGACTAACATCACTACGTTACAGTGAAGACATTTGCTCTAATATACATGATTATGTTGGCATACATGTACACAAAAATTCAATGTGATATAACGATACAAGAGTATAACGATACCATAGAGCCAAATGAAACACAATTTGTAACAAACGAAATCATATATAACAACTCAACGGGCGCTGCTTAGCACCAAGTCGGTCGAAAAATGAGTTGTATCCTTTCGTGTTCCACCTTGACGAAAGGGCACGACCAATGCCGCAGAAACTCTTGCTCCCCGAGGAAGAAAAGCTCTTCGGAGAGGAACGCGAGGATCTCTCGTCTCAATCTCCCCAGTATCGGCCACAAGGCACGCCGTCGGCAATTGGCAGCTACGGCCTCACATCGGTTTCTCCAAAGGCTGAACAGCCCCGCAACTATTAAGAGAGCGGAGAAGCGGCTACGCGGAAATCGGCCGTTGGACACGAAAGTTCGCACACCCTGTCCCCGAAAACCAGCATTAACCGCACGCCAAAAAAGGCGGGAAACCACACATTCAAACGTCGCATGTCGATTGGTCTCTACCATGACGCAGTTGGGGCAAGTGGAAGTGCGAACCACCTGCCATCGCTGCAACCGGTCTCGCGTGGGGAGCAAGCCCCAGCCCAACTTCCAGACAAAGTCTCTTAGATGCCCTGGCAACACTGCGGCAGTTATTGGTTTCCAAGCGCGGTTCAATACAGATTGACGATGCTGGGGCACCAAGGGCCGTAGAAGGGCGGCCATTGTGTCCACCACTTTAGAATCGGCCACCTCTATCTCTGGGCACGTAACTTCCAAACGTCGGTGAAATGCCAGAAGGGCTCGATACAAAGATGGTAATTCAGTTGATTGGGGACCTTTGTTTAATTGGCTATCCGGCAAGAAGACACGTAGTGATGGCCCCAGATGGTAACGAGCCAGTGTCTGAGCGGGCATGTCATCATTGCTTAGTATTCGCAATAGAGTGCGGAGGCACAATGTAGAAGCCGTGACGGAAACGTCGGGGAATGCAAAACCGCCTTGATCTCGCGGTTGAGCTAACGCTGGACGCGATAACAATTCTGTGCCACCAGACCAAAAAAATGAACTGATGCAGCTTTGCACTTTCCTGCAGACATGGAGCGGTGGTTTAACAGAATGGCAAAGGTACCAAAATTTTCCTAGGTACACCGTTTGAGTTAAGTATCGGCGTTCCAAGAGGGGGAATTCGAAGTACCTGGCTGCTTCGATATCATTTAGAAGAGTTTGTACAACGGATGACCAGATGCTATCCTGTATACCGAATACAGTGAAAGTAACTCCGAGTATTGAAATCTCAGGAGACCACTGTAAAGGCGACGTGATGTTGATACGACCGCTGGGGTTGCCAATGAAAAAATACTGGCTTTTAGAAAAGTTTAACCTTGCACCGGAGATAATACCGAAATCATGGAATGTATCAAGAGCATGCTGCAGCGACTGTTCATTATGTACATAGAGAGTGATATCATCTGCATATGCAGCGACTTTTACTTGAGTGTTACCGGGTAGAGGTAAGCCACGAATCTGCGGGTGATGTTCAACGGCCCTTAAGAAGGGCTCTAATGCAAGGATAAATAACACTGGGGAGAGGGGACACCCTTGACGAACCCCACGCGTGACTCTAAATGCGTGACTCTCACGGGAATCTAAGTAAAGGGTACTTTCTAAATTGGTGTACATCGCATTGATAAGGTCAATGAACTTATCCGGGAATCCGTATGCATGTAAAACATTTAGTATGTAGCCATGTTCTATGAAATCAAAAGCTTTCTCTTGATCTAATGAAACCAACAGTCCTTGCGCACATCGGCTAATGGTGTATTGGATGATGTCACGCGTTAACCACGTATGGGTGTGTATTTCTCGGCCCGGAACAGAACAGACCTGGTGGGGAGCGGTTAATGTTGCAAGAAATGGACTGATTCGGTGCACCAAAATGTTAGCCAAGAGCTTGTAATCTACATTGAGTAGGGTAATAGGGCGCCAATCTTCTGGTCGCGTGGACATTGGGTCTTTCTTGGGAACTAGTGTTATACGGCCTTTGTGGAAAGAAGTTGGAAGTGTAATATCTTGGAAACACTTGCGAATGACGCGTGACATAGTTGGACCAATGATAGGCCAGAACTGTACATAAAACTCTGCAGGCAGTCCGTCAGGCCCTGGGGCCGATCCCTTTTTCATTGCGTCTAATGCGCCTTTGATTTCGTCATCGGATGGCGGTGATAGGAGGACGTCATTTGACATGTTGGAATCATGAGGTAAATTTGCTAGTAGAGGATGCGAAGAAACGGATCCTGGGTAACAGACATTAGCACCAGATTTAGCTATTGACTCAAAGTGTTGAGTGAATTCCTGAAAGTCGCGCGTACCCGCAGCAGCTGGGGTGATAGAGCTCAGCGAGTGGGCAGGCGAGCCTGGTGGACGAAGCAGAGCTCTGCGTGCATACCTTAGCACCTCAGGGTGCGCACAGGGTGCACGTCTACAGCGCCAAGCTGCAGCCGAGAGTGAAGAAGCGCGCATAATACGCTGGTACCGTTCAATGAGCTCCTCTTGCCATGCCCGCATTACAGTGGA
Source organism: Rhipicephalus microplus (assembly GCF_043290135.1). NCBI lineage: Eukaryota > Metazoa > Arthropoda > Arachnida > Ixodida > Ixodidae > Rhipicephalus > Rhipicephalus microplus. Next base: position 46,528,160 of record NC_134704.1, on the reverse strand, counting down.
AGGACTGGGATCTCGATTGGCAATGCGTATCTTCTGGATTAACAATGACGCATCTTTTGACATACGGGTGCAAAGTCCTCTGCCCGACGCACTGCAATGATGCCGCCACTGTTCTTTGAGGCGATCCCAATCAGCTACATCGGCCCCAATAAGCGATGCGCGTAACGCTCGGGATAATTTTTCCGTAGCCTGAGAGTCCTGGAGGACACGGCAATCGAGACGCCATGGTCTGTCAACCGTTGGCGTCCCCGCTGGCAGGCGGAGAGATAACATAACCGGCCGATGGTCGCTAATGTACACCGGTGTCGGTGGCAATGACATTACCCCAATGTCGTGAACGTAGGTAATGATACTGGGGGATGCATACACGCGATCAATTCGGCTGCTCGACGTTGCTCGACGCCAAGTATAGGCATAATTACTGCCATGCACAATTTGATGAATGTCACTCAATGCCAATTGCTGCACTAGACGTTCGAGTTCTCTGGCATTCCAGTTTGACCGGCCGCGACCCGGACCTCGAACGTCTGCGTGTGAGTCTAAGACACAATTGAAATCCCCTAAAAGTACCACATGTCGGGAATTTAAAAGGAACGCATCAAGAGATTGGAAGAACGCGTTTGAGTTTTCGCGTGCCGCTGGGGCATACACGGCAACAAATCTTATTCTTAACGAAAAAAAGGTGCAGTCGAACGCCAGCACGCGTCCGAAGGCATCGAAGGAAACATGATGGTCACGCAAAAGACCTCGGTTAAAAATAACGACTCCGACGCCAGTCGATTGCGTGCTGGCGTACGAAAAGAAACAATCAAAATTGAACGCGCGCTTGAAAGCGAGTACATCAGAAAGCTTGAAAAAATTTGTTTCTTGCATGAACAGCAAATCACAGTGCACTGAACGTGCAAAAGCCAATACCTCAGCCTGTTTTTGTGGATTTCGGAAACCTTGAACGTTAAAAGTAATAACTTTTAGAGTAAGAGCCATGGGGAAAATGAAAACATACTATCGGATCACGCAAATGCAGGGGTACCTTTATCAGGTGCGGGAGCCAATGCCCCGCAAGTGGCTGAGTCATTTTTTCCGGCCAGGCGATCCACCGGAGGCTCGGGGCTTCCGGGATCGCGTCGAAGTCCGCAGGGGACTTCTGTCTCTGGTGGGGGCTTCTAAGTCACGAGTAGTGATCCGGGGGCGTTTGGTGTCCGGGTGTTTGAGCGAGGATGGTACAAAGACGTCTCCACTGTCCTGGCTTATGTCACTGGGGCTGGTGTCTTCGTCAATTTGTAGGGGCGCCTCACTCGCGGTGCTGTTGGAGTCCTCGTAGATGCAGGCGTCGTCGTCTTGAGATGTAGACTCCTCGATGACACCTGAACTTGTTGTCGACAGAGCAGCAACGCGAGGAGCCTCAGATGCAATATTCCCATCCGAGACGCCGTCCTCACGAGGCGCTTCGTCTGACGAGGGCTTGGCCTGCGATTCCTCAGAAATGGCCACGGGACGCGGGGAACTTAAGTTTTCAGTACCTGGAGGGATTACCAGGCCCGGAATCGCTGGGAACGCAGTGGGCGTCTGGTGCAGCGCCGCGATTGGCACACCCTGGTCGTGGTCGGCCACCACAGCTCGCGCCGACGAATCGTCGCACTTGTTCTTAGATGGCGTTCCTGGTTGAAGTGGAGGGAAATCCTTAGATGCCGCCTCGGAATACGATGGCCTGATGGTGCAGGCCACGGTGGCATGCGGGTCCCCACAACGGCGACACGGCAGCGAGCAGCCTTTCCCGTCGTGGCCATAAACGCCGCACCTTCCACAAAACGGAGCTGTGCAGTTCATGCGGAAGTGCCCACTGTCTCCACATCGACGACACACTCGCTGGATGCCTTTATAGTCACAGGTCACTCGATGGCCCGCGACCTTGAGGTAGTTGGGCACCGGTGACGAAGCCTTCATTTCCATGCGGACGTATCGCGTCCCAGTGGTCACGGTTGGGCGCGATCCCATGAGTCCTCTGGTGATGTGCAGCACCTTCCCGTAGGGAGAGAGTGCTTGTGCGAGGACTTCGCTGGGTACGCGGCACGGCAGGAACAGGACGGTCACTTGGGTCACTTGGGGTCCCAGGGGTACGATGGCGACGCGCTCTCCTCGGATGATAAGGTGCGACGCGTCTACGATTTGGGCCAGTGCGGCCTCACTGTTGACGGTAACTTGGTAGTTCCGGCCTCCAAAGTGCTGAACGCAGTACACTTCTTCGATTCCTACTATTGAAGACGTCGCGTCAACGACGTCTTCGGGACTAGTCCCCTCGGGGACGACTACGTCGAAGGCTAGCGCCTTCTTCGGGGGCTGGCTTGCCATGACGGGCGTCCGCCAGCCCAGAGACGCCGTGAGACGCTAACAACGACGAGAGACGCTAACACGCTTATGGCGTGGCTTGGGCGTCTCTCGTATGTAACCACCAGTGGCACATACACGAAATAGGTATAACACTTGACCTCCAAGGTGGTGCCAGTGAGAGATTTCTTCTGTGCGTTGTTTAACAATAAAAAATAGTGCTCAATGTACATGCCAATGGCTGCTAATGGGGAATGAGAGACATGAGCATTCGGCTTTTAGTCAACGCGCACGCTGCGATCCCCATTAGCAGCCATTGGCATGTACATTGAGCACTATTGGACAAGAAAGGGATGCTACATTATACTCGCTGGGTGTAACCTCCTTAGCTTTAGAAAGGTTTAGCGAGCGTTGAGCCGCAGTGCCATGAATACAATGAACTTGTATATACCATGAATGAACTCAAGGTGGTTAAAAATGAGAAGTAGATACGAAGCGCAAGCCGTAAGAAAGTAAAAGCCGAATTCTCCTGTCTCTCATTTCTCATTAGCAGCCATTGGCATGTAAATTGAGCCCTATCTGACAGGGAAAGGTTGCTACGTTATACTCGCTGGGCGTAACCTCCTTGGTTTTCGAAAGGTTTAGCGAGCGTTTGGTCGCAGTGCCATGAATACAGTGAACTAGAATATACCATGAACTCGAGGTGGTTAAAGGTGGGAAGTGGACCCAAAGCGCAGGCCGTAAGAAAGTGTGCGTGTGCCACCTCTCGTTTAGTCCTTGGAATGTCCGCTGGATGGCGGTGCTTCTATATGGGGAATATATGATAAAAAGATGCGAAATGGTGGGACTTGGAGTGTTGAATAGATGAACGAACGGACACACAAACAGATGCATGGATGGACGCATGAACGGACGCAGGGGCGGATGCACGAAAGAACGCAGGGACGGGCGCACAAGCAGACGCATGGACGGTCACACAGACGGACGCATGGACGGACGAATGCTTCGCCCCACTCTCCATCATTCACTCCGTGGATATGCTGCCATTTTTTTTTCTCTTAAGGTGACTCAGAATTTAATGCACCCACTGTTCAAAAACTGTTTTGTTTACAGCACTGCAGAAATAAGTGTTGTTTGAAAACGCCTTTTAAAAGGGAAATTTGCTAATAAGGAGGTTTCGCGCTACCTCCCAGAATAATTCCGTTAAGTGACAATTCCATGTAATGAAATCGCGTGACGTTATAGTGACGTCATGATGACGACATCATAAAATGATCTTTTCCGTCACTGGTGTCGGCACCGACGGTCACATTTAGCGTTTGATAAGGAATCTGGGGCATTCGTTCGTTAAAAAAAATCAAGTGAAATGACCATATTATATTATGCACTGTGCGGTCAACGGGGCGTGGTTTTGGGGGAACCGCGTTTACGCACGCAAATGACGAAACACATCGTGACATGCAAATGAGTACGCGTTCCGGAGCTGCTATTCAACGCCCGAGCTGCTGATCGATGCTACACGAGGGACGGCAGTAATCTGCGCTTCCTCGAGCGTCAGATGACCAAGGGGTGACGACCTGACCTTGTCTACCGTTATGAAACAGGCGGGGAGCCGTGTCGCATTCCCGCCGGGCTTTCACGTGAAACGCTGCTACCACCGAGACTTTCGGCATAACGCCGCCCCTCGCCAGCCAGGTGCAGAATGCGGAGAAGCACGCTTGAGATGATGGAATTTCACTCGCAATCGAGCCTTTTTCAGATGCAACTTTGCTCGTGATTGACATTTGAAAATACGAGCGTGTGAGCCTTCTAAAAGGACCAGAGTGTGAAATTGGGCGTGATGGTAATGCACGAGTACATAGAGCCAGAAGAAAAAAGAAAAAAAAAAGACTCAGGACAAATGAAAAGATGAGGACGACGTCCTCGTTTTTTCTCTCTTCCTGTGTCATCTTCCATCTTTTTTTTCCCCTCTAAGTGATCAGTTCTAAAAAAAATAACCATTGTTTGTGTGCACAACGTTTCGGATAAGTCAGATAAGACAGAGCGCGCTATCTGACTTCATTTCCGAAACGTTCACAAAGAAAGTACGTTCCTAGCAGTATGCAATACCACCGACATCACCGATCATCATTTTTCCGTATTCATGAGGGATCCAAGCCCTTCGTTGCAATATTTTCGTGAAGCAAGAGAAAGGTGATCCCTAATGAAGTTCGCCAAGACGCTGAGGCTTTTTCATGGAAACTAGTCGCACAAAGGCACATGTCGAAAAGTGCCTGCCTTGAAGAATTCATCACCTTACTTTGGCAGGTCATGCAAGGGGATAGCCACTTTTTCGTCGCTGTAAGCTAACGTTTTATAATGTCGAAGGAAAAACCACACAGGTCGGGCTTCACTTGGGGACATAATTTTCAATCAATATTTTTTTTGTTTCTTTAATGAGCCACTTTGGTTTCATTTCATCGAACGCTCTTCAAACAATAAACGTAGACAAATTTCCACGTTACATTGACTAAGTAAGCATTGACACAAACACACACATATATATATATATATATATATATATATATATATATATATATATATATATATATATATATATATATATATATGTGTGTGTGTGTGTGTGTGTGTGTGTGTGTGTGTGTGTGTGTGCGTGTGTGTGTGTGTGTGTATATATATATATATATATTCTTATACCTTCGTCATCCATTGACGCACGTAACACCAAATTTGATAAATGTGGAGCTAGCGAAACGGCCACGAAAGCATCATGAAGGGCACAATATACTCCAACGTAATGTTGGCGAGCGCTCAGGCTTGGCGCAGTGACGCTACGCTAGTAAAACGCGAGCACACTAGTCTGACGCCAGGCGCTACCGGCGCGACCAGCGTCCGTCGGCGCGACCCAGCCGCAACCGGCACGAAATGCGACATGCTGCATTTCGCGCCGATGACGTTACGCAGCTCTACCCTGAAAGCACTGCGTCTGCCTCTCTTCGTGGTGAAGGGACGCCGGGCGCACTCAAACGCGCATGCGTCAAAGCAACGCAGCGCAGCGCGAGCCTGCGAGTATAACGCAGGCAGATAGGCGCCTTGCGTGGCATCGCCGGCTTGACTCGACAAAACGAACGCCGGCGCACACGCGCGCCGGATCACGTCGAAGTGTATTGACGCCTTAAGTGTGGCATGTAGTCATGTTCTTACGTGACACGCATCTCATGATTATCATGTCCACACCAGTCGCATACCTTCGTCATCCATTCAGGTGACGCAATACCGAATTTAGCATATGCGAAGCTAGCGAAACGGCCGCGAGCGCATCATGAGCATCACATGTAATCATGCTGTTAAATGACACGCATGTCATGATTATCATGTTTGGACGTGTCGTTTACCTATGTCATCCATACGCGTCACGTAATACCAAATTTTGTACACGTGAAGATAGCGAAACGGCTGCGAGCGCATCATGAGCCTAGCATGTAGTCATGTTGTTAGATGACACGCATCTCATGATTATCGTGGTTGCACCAGTCACATACTTTCATCATCAATTCATGACCCGTAATCCCAAATATGGTATGTGTGAAGCTAGCGAAACGGCCACGAGCGCATCATGAGTGTGGCATGTTGTCATGTTATGTTGTTACATGACACGCATGTCACGATTTTTATGTTAGGGTCTGTCGCTTCTGTTCGCCATGCAGTCATGTCATTCTATACCACTTTTGCAATTTGTCACGTGAACAAAACCATTGCAAGAACAGCAAGACCATGAAATGTAAATCATGGTTTTCATGACATACATGTCGTGATTTTTATGTTACGACCAGTCACTTATGTTCGTCATACGTTCATGTTATGGCATACCTAGTTTGGTGTCGATACCATTATCAGTTGCAATTCGTCCTGCTGAGCAACTCAGGGGACGAATTGCAACTCATGATTACGGAGTTAGACAAGGAGAGCACAAAGGTGTGTCTTAAAATTACTCTGCAGAAAACGAAAGTAATGTACAACAATCTCGGAAGAGAGCAGCGCTTTGAAATAGGTAGTAGTGCGCTTCAAGTTGTAAAAGACTGTCTATTTAGGGCAGGTAATAACCGCGGAGCCGAACCACGAGATTGAAGTAACTAGAAGAATAAGAATGGGGTGGAGCACATTTGGCAAGCACTCTCAAATTGTGACAGGTAGATTGCCACTATCCCTAAAAAAGAATGTATATAACAGCTGTATCTTGCCGGTACTTAGCTACGGAGCAGAAACCTGGAGACTTACAAAGAGGGTTCAGCTTAAATTGCGGACGACACAGTGAGCAATGGAAAGAAAAATGGTGGGTGTAACCTTAAGAGACAAGAAGAGAGTAGAGTGGATTAGGGGACAAGCGGGGGTTAAGGATATCATAGTTGAAATCAAGAAGAGAAAATGGACATGGGCCGGGCATGTAGCGCGTAGACAGGTTAACCGCTGGTCATTAAGGGTAACTGACCGGATTCCTAGAGAAGGCAAGCGAGTTAGGGAGAGACAGAAGGTTAGGTGGGCAGACGAGATTAAGAAGTTTGTGGGTATAAATTGGCAACAGCAAGCACAGGACCGGGTTAACTGGCGGAACATGGGAGAGGCCTTTGCCCTGCAGTGGACGTAGTCGGGCTGATGATGATGATGATGATGCTGATGATGCTGATGATGACCATTATCGGCCAGGAGAGCTAAAAGTCGCAAGTGGATAGATAGATAGATAGATAGATAGATAGATAGATAGATAGATAGATACGCTCAAAGTCGCCGAAGTTCGCTGAGAAATGCTTCGAATTTAAAACACACGCACGCACATACATAAAGTATGATTGCACCCCGCCTTCTCCGCCCCGCGTAGAAACGTTTGGTTATGCCCCTGCTCATCAGTCCTTCGTTTTTGCCGTTGACGTTGGTTGAACTTCATTACGCCGCAACAATTACTAGAGGCCGCCTTTTGCATATCTCAAATAATCCCAAAGCTGCGATGGTTTCTTGGCATAAAAAAATTTAGTTCTTCCATTTTACATACCCACAGAGTTGCGCTGGCTGTTCTACGTTGCAAGCCTAAGTATTTTCCTCTTTTAGTTTGAATATTGGCACGTTTCGAACTAAACGGCTGTCATTTCTACCTAAAGTATTCACCTTGGCTGAATTGTCACTTCATAATTTCTGATAAAGCTTGACAGGACGTTCAGATTTTTTAGCCAACACCAGTGACACAAACGTATGTCTTATGGTGAAAATAGATGTATTGTACCTCCCACATCTGACACAATTGCAAGTAAACATCAGTCTGGTTTCTGTTTTGCTTCTAAATGTTCATGGCGGATTTTGGAAGGCGAGCTTACCGCTTTTTATTTGTAGGGCTCTAAATCGTCAATCACTTTCTCTAAACCATGCTTAACGTACCTGTAGTACCAATGAGGTTAAAAATTACTCCCTAAACCGTCCCATAGTGATCAGAACAAAAAAGATGAGCTGTGAAAAAGTGTTCCCGCATCAGACAACAAATAAATACAGAGTTATTTTCAATAGCACTCAAAGGTAATTTTTTTTTTTCGTTGTGTTCCAAACATAGGGCCATTTACCACTCTCTCAGAGCAGAGCTTACAGCTGTTCACAGCGCCTCCAATTGTTCGTTTTTCTAAACACGTTTGTCTCTTGAGTACGACTATTAGCCCGAGAACGAACACTGGCGTCGCTGCAGTCGCGACGATGTGACGTCACGGCACGGACTCGCCTGCTCCGCCGGCGCTTGTCGCCTTTTTCTGCGCCCGCCGTGTACACGCTCTATAGCGATACGTTGGTGATTATTCCTGAATATTCTGATGGGAATTTCTCAACATACAAGGTGCACGGTTGCAACACTATAGTAGAAGTTTACAAAGTTGTAAGAAGTCTTCATGATTTAGCTTGGGATAGGCATGACTGACGTCCATATGGAGGATTTATTGTGAACTTGGTGTTGCAGGAGAAGACGTTCGTTGTTTTTATCGCGAACACCACAGAATGGGTGCTTAGAAAATATCCCAAGTGGCATTAACGTTATCACAACTAGTTTTCTGTCTACAACACCACCATTATTCCGAGATTAAAGGGCCCCGCAACACTTTCTCAGCATGGTCTGACAACGCTGACCATATATGTAATCGTGGTTTCTGAACACGCGAGGAAAACATGATAGCGTAGCACGTGGCTTGGAACTTGCAATTGATTCTCAAAATCACCTGGATATCGTTCCTTCTTTCTAGAAATTATGTCACATAACCACATGGCACGTATATTGGCTGATAGAGCATCGTAAGCAGCGTAGTTGCCGCGGCCACTGCGAGAGGCCGCCACGTGCCCAGGTATTTTTCAGAATCGCGCTGCTGCCTATACGTGTGCACACCGACTCACTGCACGCAACTAATTTGCCGTACGTACAAGCATCACATCGATCGCCGGTTCGCAACGTTGATAGCTCGTTTGACGCGCGATCGTGAATGCCGCGGACTCGTGCCGATTTCACGGCGACGACAACGGGACATCCGGCGTGGGGAGGACGCTAATTTATGCCGCTCCTTTGGACATCCTATCTCTCACCTCGCTGGTACGACGCGCCAAAATGCCGCATTAAAAGAACCTCGACCTATTCCTTTCTCTTTCGCACTTTGTCCTTGTTTCTGTTTCTCGTCGTACCTCGCTTGTCAAGAGTGGCGTCGCGAAGACGACTGCGAGACGTGGCACGGGGCCATCGTTAAAAGGGCCCCGCGGCGTCTGTCTTTACTGACGACGGATTCGCAGCGTACGTTTTATGCTCGCGGTTCGGATCAAAGCAGCAGCAACAGCGGTAGTACATTCGACTGACTGGTATGCGACGGGTATCGTTCGCGTCGTCCCGTCTTCTCGTGTTCCGGATGTCTCGGACTTGCCAGTGACGTACGACTCTCGGAGCGTTTTTTTTGCTCGGCTTGATCGAGGCTGATCGAGACGGCGTTGAAAAGAGAGGACAAGTAATAAGTATAACGAAGGTGAACAGCGTATACTGCGTCCAACTGAAGTAAGCCCAGCATCGAAACGACTAAGTCGTCGATGTCGCTTCCGGGTTTCGTCAGAGACTTAGTCATGGATGCGTGGTCTTGCCACATGGGGACAGTTCAACGTCATTGGAACGCATGACTCATGGAGCGTGCCAGCAGTCACTTGTTTTTGTTTCAGTTTCCTTCTCACTTCTTTTCAGTTTCTATCTGGCTCTTCATCTGTGTGTACTGATTGATGTCCTATAAACTTAAGGCGCAAATGACAAACAAGGTATACGAGTCTATAGATTCACCTTTCTGTATACAGGAAGTGTCCGCGTGGCATGGCGTGTTTTCACTACGCCGTCACTATAACGAGCACTCTAAAATGACGGAAAATGGGCGTGACAACTGTCACGTGACGCTGTATGCATGGCGTAATCTTTACACGCTCGGTATGGGATGTAAGCCTGTCGGTCACACGTTTTGTGATTACGAGCGAAACAAATAAGCGATGCATCATTATTTAGAAAATTCCACTTCCCCACTGAGAGTGAAACAGCTGAAGAAACACCACACTCATTTTTGATGCTTCGGTTCTTGGATATTGCGCGGGGGTGTCTTGATGCAGTGCGCAATTTGATTCGGGTCATAAACGCGTGCCATTTCAACCTCCACGTACATTCAACAAATATATGCATAAAACAATACATAAAATGTATTAAACTCCAGTACAGCTTTATGAAATTGGTCTGGTGAAATAAAAGCAGCCGCCTGGTATTCTCACGCAATCGCAAAATAATTTGTGTGTCTGTTTTAAATGCTCTTTCATTCATCGGTTTTTAATTAATTATGCCTTATTCATTTGTGTTTTAGCAGTTTTCTTAAGCTTAAACGCGGCGACGGAAAGTAAGTTGTCCAACGACATGAAAAGTGACATCTGGGTAATTTCCTCGGGCTCCTCGCAATCGTAATGTATACTGCAACGATATGCATTGGGATCAATACCTCACACCACCATAAATAACATGATGTGCACTTCAAGCACGCTTTTATCTACAATATATGCGTACGTAGACTAGATGGCGGCTGCCCGGCAACCGTGGTCATAGTGCATTTCTGCTGGTTTTCAATCTAGACACGCTACGGTGGCCGATCCGTATCATAATGTTTGAAACGCTAGCACACAAATGACAGTGACACACGGGCCATGTTAGTTATAACTGCTGAAGACTTAAGCCTTCGCGCCTCAGCCATAGCATTGCTAAACCAATAGGCTCCATTCCCGCCTATTTCGCACACAGGTTCACACCACTAAGATTGATCAAGCTGCGGGTAACCGATGACGTCCAAGCTGGGCTGCAGGTTTCTCGAACGCGGAAGGCCGGTCGGAATAAGACCTCCACAGCAGAACGCCACTGCGCTTAGAAAAACTACAGCTTCCATCAGCGGTGCATATATATCATATCATTGCGCGTGAACTCAATAGTCTATCATGTGCACTGTGGGACGCCCCCGGCCTGCCACTACCCGGGTCTTTGGCGCATCATACTTCGTACACCACCGGAACAACTTACTCGGCGTGCCATTGCGAAAGCTGCAGTCGTAACAAGTGCAAAACCAGACTGGTTCCCTAACGTACAACTCGATGTTTATAGCTGCAGCGTGCTTTGTGACAAACGGAATAAGATATCGCTGCGCCACGAACACTCTGCAGTGGTCCGTGCGCTCGCAGGAGACTTGCACGTCACCACGCTCATAAACCACGACTGTACAAGCAGTGTTTTTTATACGTTCATTCGGCCGCCTGTATGTGGGAACATTCCAAAAAGGTTCGCTTGTTTATGGGCTTCAACGGTCTAGAGCGACTCACGCTATGAGAGGTGCCGCAGTGGAGAGACCCTGGATAATTTCGACCAACCACTGTTCTTTAATGTCACCTGACAACACACAGTGCACAGGACTTTCACGTTCTGCCTCCATCGAGAACGCGACCTACGAGAAACCGGGATCAAACCCCCCGTCCTTCCGCTCAAGAACCTATACCACCATGACCACCGAGCCACAGCACCGGACATTCCGAAAGGCAGGGATGTTTTTTACTCCCAAGAAAACATAAACAACGACCCGGTTATTGCAGTTCCGTTGACCGTAAGGCAACAACTTATAAGGCCAATCGCTCGAGGCTCTTTCGGTATGATGTGAAATATTTGAGCAAGGAAGTATCCCGGCATTCGGTGTAACAGGGTCGCGGGAAACGAAAGCATTCGACGTCGTGCTCAACAGACAGACCCTATGCGCCAGCTTTCGTCTTGTATATTAAAAAAAAAACGGCATTTTCGAGTCCACGCAGCGCGGAAATATGGCTATGCAATAAGAGCAAGCATCAATTAGCTCATCCTTCTCGATTGCGCTGCGCTATACCGTATAATTAGCCATATGGATCGTACCATCTCGAAACTGGGTTTTTGTACCTCTCTATACACACCGTCTCCAGGCGGAAGGAATTTGAACTCGGTTAGTAGTTAAAGTTAGGCGTGACTTTTTTCCCCCCTTTTTCTTTACCTTAGTCATGACGCCATCATTTCGGCCGCATTCCTGTCTACCTCGCGTCGTTCGCACGTGAACTAGCTCACGAAAAATGAAAATAAATCGACCAAACGTAGCGAGAGCAGAGATACTTCGAAAACAAAACCAAGAATGACTCCCTCCCCCTCCCCCTTTTTTTCCACGCGAGCACCTTCGCTGTGGGATGATATTATTCAACGCCTGTCAGCGGATCCAAAGCCCTCGAGATGGATCACTTCCGTACATATCTTTTTTTTCTCAAGTGCAACAACTTTCCGAGCACGAGGCCGACGGTTGGTTTAAGATATGCAGAACGAGGGAAGGTGTTATCGCCGATGGTACACGCACGGATTATTTCGCAAATAATTCGCTCCTATAGCCCCGGAAGCACGTTCATCGACTGCACAGGCAACACTTCTAGTATCCGGAAACCTATTAAAATACGATATAAAACAGGCGAAACGAAACACGAGAATCGACACCTCCAACAGGACAAAACTTATACGCGGTTCGTGAATACTCCGAGGCTTAATCCTACAGCTGCATGATGTGCGGGGCTCGTTTCCACAGCGGTCTTGGATGGATGGCCACGCAGTTAACGGCTGCTAATTTTTCCTTCCGCAATGTGTTGGGGCGGTCAGGCCACCGAGCTCACAACAGGCGGTATAATTTGTCATTTGCTTCGCTTGTATTAGTACAATTGCATATTCATAACTGGAATCTGTTCTAAACCAACGAAGAGCATGACCATTATAACGCACAGTCACTTATGTAATTGCGGAGTTTGATAAGTTCTCGTAGAAGTGAACTGCTGGTGTTTGTTTCTTGATCTGGCGTCGGGAGGAAATAGCCCAGGAGGAAGAAACGTAGGGCAAACGGTTAACCGTGTCGGTTCCGGTTTACAATCTGAGCGCAAAATAGTAATTAGTTTGATACATATAAGAAAAACGTAGAATAAGAAGAAATATAGCTATACGTAGCAATATTAAGAAGTACAGCTAATTCGAACATAACAGCAGCTAACGGCTCTCAAGTGCGCCATAGGCTCAATTGCATAAGCAGGAGACGTCCGACAAATTGAAATATTTTCTGATCGTTGTTCCACAGACGGTCACAAGAACGGCTGACTACAGAAACCACACTGAAGCTCTTGCACATTTCTATCGTGCTAGAAGGTGTGGTGACACACACTCCCTAAATCAGACTTTGACAGGTGTTCGATGTTTGACAGGTGTTCGGTGTTTGCGGAAGTAGCAGTAACGCCTGTGTCCGCGGTGCTGGTGATGCAATGTCGATAACGATCACGAGGAAAATGTGGAGGGATGGCAGTGGTAATCATGGAAGGAGCGTCCTATTTTAACAGTCAGAAAGCAATGTTAGGTTGCGTGGTGACGGCGTACAGCAGGGTTCTGGAGTAAGAGGGGTCAAACCGAGAAAACGTGAAATGCAAGGGAAGCTATTTCGTCGAAAAAAAAAAGGATTCAGTGTTTTTCCCTGCATTAGGATAGAGGGGAGTGAGAGCTTTGAAGGGAAAGAAAGAAAGAAACAAAGGTACAGACTGCATAGACACCATCATAATGGGCCATGGTGGTCACCAATGGCCAATGAACAATATTGTGCACATGTCTGTCGCAACAAAAACTATAGTGCAGGCTACGGTCGCTGACGCAAGTCGGAGGTATAGTTATGAAACCAGAAACGGCAGGTGTCGTCACCCTCGTTTGTGATGACTTATGAGGTGCACATTGGGGAATGGTTTCCCATGATATTGGCGAAAGCCTTCTTTCTGTTTTCGGCCAGCACGATGCAATGGGGAGCGATAGCCCCTGTGTATTATTACAGTGAGGACAACTACACGGGGTACATTTGAGGAGAGAAGAAGACGTGCATCGTTGTGTAGGCGTCTCTCACCTGAAGACGACGTTGGCGGGATTGAGGCTGGCCGTGCCGGGCTCGTTAGTGAGCACCTCGGCGCGGAATCCCCGCTCGTCGGCCACGTAGTTGACCCGCCGGCTGCGGCCGTCGGCCGTGCGCAGAGTGTAGAAGCCTGTCACGCGGCCCGTCACGTCCGCCGTCTCGGAGCGGCCGTGCGACGAGCCGTCCCGCGGGTCGGTCGCCGTGTAGCTGTACGAGTAGGGACGCCGGGGGGCAGGCACGGCCACGGGCGCTTCCTCCTATTTCGGCAAAGGAGGGACGCAGTGCGTGGGTATAAAGTGCACGAGTTTCTACAAAAGATTACAATAGTGGCCCTTCAAAAAAGAAAAGATAATATGAGTGCCGTTCAATAGAGGCCGTATAATTTGCACAATAAAATCAGCGTGTAGCTTAACCGTTCACCCTTCCAATTGTTTAATAAAAACTCGCAGGCTCCCTTAGACCAGGAAAGCAAACATTGACTGTTTGATATGTGGGAATTAACGTCCCAAAACCACCATATGATTATGAGAGACGCCGTAGTGGGAAAGCAAACAGTCTTGCTAAAACGTATTCTGTTTACATTCCTGCACATCACCCTGATTTTGCACTGCCTCTGTGATCGGCTACCTTAGACCCAAGGGACGATATCATGCGGTGACGTAAGCAAGCGAAGTAATATGAACGTCATAGCGACGCCATATGGACGTAAGAACTTTTGGTTATCTTTGGCATCATCAAGTGATGCTTCTTCGAGTCACTCGAGTTGACGCTGCAGGCCACCAAAGGTCAATTTTCGCTTTTCGCGAGGCATCTAAGGCCCGTATTCACAAACCAACGTTGGCCTTACCTCGAGGTTTCCTCAAGTTTTTCGCATCCTCTACATGCGTTGTGCAGGCATGAACATGATAACGAGGTAAAAGATGACAACAAGATTGGTTCATAAATACTATAGCTTACTTTGTACATTAAGCGAAACAAAGGCTTCCAATTGATAAGAAAAACTCGAAGTAAAGCTGAGGAAGCTTTGTGAATACAGGCCTAAGGCTCTCGCGTTAATTTCGCACAAGCGTCGACCACAGCTTAACGCATTTTTTGACATCGGCGAGAAGCCCCGCCGCGGTGGTCTAGTGGCTAACAACGAGCTTTCCTGAGCGACTTCGGTACAGACGAATGCGGTCTTCTGCAATGATCACCAGTGGTTGCGTGCTTGTGCTCTTTTTCTACCTCTCTTCCGCATCGACCCCTTTAGTCTCCTTCTGTCACAGTACAGTGTATACGGTAGCCAACATAATATCTGTTCTGGTTAACCTACCCTTTTCCCCTTTATTACATCGTCCTCAGTCTTTCTTTTTTTCTCGCTCTGTCCTCAGAGTAGGCCTGATGCTGCCAAAATTTAAGATGAAATGCATTGATTCTCTATACCGCGTATAATAATATGCACGTGATTTAATTACGTTCATATTCACGTGTATGTGCATAATCACACGTAATTTATTCAGTTTTAAAGGAGCTTGAAAATAGAAGAATTAAGAGTTTGGAACCAAATAGTGGCTATTTTAGCCCAGCGACCACTTATATTCCCCAAATTACATACTCAGATGTGAGCACGCAGCAAAAAACAATTCTGTAAGTATAGTGGTAATGAGATGAAATAATCAAACAGTGAATAGATTAGACTACGTCACTGAAAGGAGCAACCTTTTTGATTTGTGCTTGCTTCGGCAAAACCTCAGGACAGAGTAAAAAAACAACAACAAACGCTTAAGCCACACTCCAACAACGAATTGGCTATGATGGTGATAAGGCTTTAGTATATCAAATTGATCCGGAAGTATAGATGAAAGAAAATTGCTGAGAATCTGAAGGTCTTTACCGCATGGGCTGCATACTCTGAACCCTTACAGCTACAATAGCACGAAGTGCGAGTATATCTTGAAAGTTAACGGCAGGAAGTGGAGGAACTAGGCATTCAGCCTGGCATTGTGTAGACCAGCATAACACGGAATGAAGTTCGATTTTGCACGGAAAAAGAGCGAATGCAGGATGAAAAGAGACTTATAGGACAGGACACATAGGGAGCTTTCTGTGTCTGCCATTAACGAAGACACATGAGATCCAGGCTACGGCTTTTACTAGCGCTTTTACACACGTCATCATGGCACAAACAGCCACCGCTCTTTAGGCTCTGCGCAAACGTATAGAAGAGATTGCATGTCACTTCGAAAAAGGGCAAGCGTCAATGAATTGCTCTAGGAGCATGTGTTCTATTCGGTGGGAGTGTCTGCTTCGCTTTTCTTGTCAGGCAAGAGGATCACATTTTGGAAGTTCGGGAGCACACTTTTGGCATTGCCGGCGGCGTTCGCGGAACGCAGGCCACACCATCTCTGACGGGCAGGACAGAATCTGTAAGTCGCCCGGTGTCCCTGACCACAATTGACACAGCGCATCCGTTGCATATCGCAGTGCATCGCAGGATGAGGTCCACCGCATCGCGCGCAGCGCAGATTGAACGGGCAGTGCCTGGCGACGTGGCCGACTCTGTGGCACTCGTAGCACTGCGGCACATCGGGCCTGTACTCCTCCACTTCGTGGTCGACCGCGTCCAGCGTGACGTACCGCGGTCGCTTTTCGTGGGGCATGAACACGAGCACGACCTTGTCCGTCGGCTGCGCGTTGTCCTCAGAAGACACGACGGCCCCTTTCTGGCCTTCACGTGGGCGCGTCTTTACGCGTCGAGCCAGGACGACGCCCTGTGAACTGAGCTGATCGGCGACCTCTTCGTCCGTGTACCACTTTGTGACGTCACGAATGAGACCCACGTTCTGCTGATCACTCCTGGGAACCTGAACATCGACAGCTAGACCACAGAGAGTTCGGGTCTTCAGCAGTCTTCTGGCGACGCTTGCAGAGCTGACTTCGACGAGTAGACCCCCACGCGCTGTCAGCCGGGAGCTGATCATCCCGGAACTCACAACGTCACACGCGGCTCGTAGGAAACCATCTACTGTGAATGATTCAATGCTCTGACCAAATTTAGGCTGCACGAGCATCAGAAGTCCTCTCAGTGGGCGGCTATTCTGAGTAGGTAAGATCAGACCACCTGACGAGGCTGGCGGTGTCAAAGATGGAACAGTCTCGTTCGACAACTGACCTTTGTGCCGGGCCACAGTGTATCTGGAAGGTGAAGCTGTTCTGCTACTGCTCTTCCGTTTAGCTACTAAACTCTGTCGGTGGTCGGGGTCGTAGCTGTTGTACATAAAAGTCAAGTGCGGCTTGGCATACTCCTGGCGAGCGATTTCTTTGGTCGCGGCACCGGTGTCCTGAGAAGCACGACCATCAGACTGATCGTCGCACCGGTCAGGGCAATGGACAGCGCTACTTGGCCTAAACAACGACATCAGTTGGAATTCAACGTTTTCTTAGCGGGGGACACAAAGTGACAGTTATACGGCACCAGAAACCCACAACATGCCATTAAATCTTTCTTTGGTAAGTATACACGGACTGCGTGGCTATTCCATTTCACTGGACCTTAAATATTACAAATATCCCAGCCGTCTCTGGAAGTCCTGGGTATGAAATAATCTATACTGCAACGTTTTCCGCAACCGAATCGCTTGACACAAGGAAAAAATTAAGCCCAGCTAACTTACAGGGTGAATGCCGCACCGCAATTCAGCTGAACGCTGCGTTAACTAATCAGCTGACCAAGCATTGTTCAGCGCAAGACATAACGTAGCAATTTAGGATATCTTTATGTTGGTAGCAGACCGTTTGTCAGGGCTTGCATTCGAGCGTCAAACCTCGCTTCCAGTCGAGTCGTATTTCAATCACTAATGCGAACTTACCCTTGATTTTTAGTGCCTATACAAAGCCCTTCCAGCCAATGCTGATTGATTGAAACCTCCGATAAGCATAATGTGCAACGTTACTTTCTTCCAAGCA
Organism: Rhipicephalus microplus; assembly: GCF_043290135.1. NCBI lineage: Eukaryota > Metazoa > Arthropoda > Arachnida > Ixodida > Ixodidae > Rhipicephalus > Rhipicephalus microplus. The sequence goes on along the minus strand of NC_134704.1, from coordinate 46,510,386 downwards.
ATCGCGAACTAATTTCAGGTCTTTTTAACTACGCACGGAAAATTGTGCTTCCGCGATTTGGGAGAGAGGAACATTAATAATCTGAGAAGAAGGGGGAAGGCCATGACGCCATACTGCTGCTGTGTAATTACGCGGTAGGTAAAGGGAGGACAGGAAAATGTGGAGCAATATGACAAGTGGTGGTACAGACGCATGCCGATTGCCTATCTGCAGTGCGTCTAATGCACGTTATAAGCCCAAGTATCAATAGCAGGATTGTGTCTTTTAATGGAGTGGTTTGTACAAGGTTCACAAAGCTACTGTATTTTTGTTACATTTTTTTCCCACCAGCAACAAGACGTGGTCACACAAACACACTACGCACGGAGCACACTTCTCAACCGCTAGCTGCTTTCTGATGAAGAAACAAACAGCAATATGGTGGCCACAAAAACTTGCGTAGGCACGGTACACCGGTCAAGCGGATGAAAGGATGCAAGCAACAAGAAAAGCAGGACAAGGACAATTAAGCAGAGTACGATGTATCGCTAAGCCTCTTCTGAAAGCGTGATGACCGTGAACAGACCTAATAGAGATGTCCACAATAAACATATCTCGTTCCCGCCCACCTGGAAAAGGACAATACCTATAATCACGCTGAGCGCGAAGCTGTGCGACACGATTCATCTGTGATGACCACACGATATAGCTGATTGCGAAGCAGAAAAAAAACATTCGGTAATTAAGAAAACACTAAGGCAATCGATTTACCTGGGCGTCTTGTATTTGCTCCGGTGGCAGTATTTCGTCCATATGGGCCGCCAGTTCCGCCGCGCCAGGAAAGGCGAGGTTCCCAGCTATTAAGCTCAAAAGCACTGTCATGGTGGCAGCCTTTTCAGCCTGCAAAGCAGACGAAGCAGACGAATTACATACGGCATGTCTCGAGCGGCTTCATGACGATGTGTTATCAAGGTTCACGAAACAAGCCGGCTATTATTTAGGACATCAACAGGTTGTGCTGAAACGAGCAACGATGTTCAGTGTCGCTTCATGGGGCTGGTGGCGCAAGGGCTTTCCGCAGCATGACATTGAACAGCGATGCTTAATGCCGCTAGGCCGCCAAATAAGGAAAGAATGTTCCTTTCGCTGTCTAAAAAGAAAATGTGAAAAAATAAAGCTGAATCGGTTACTTGCTCGGGTCATGAAGGTGCAACAGTTAAAACTAGAAAACTTGATGAAAACTCGGTTTCATTCACCCGCACTCTATAGTGTTCCGTGCTCCGGTGGCTCTGAGTCACGTGTGCCACAATACCGTTTTGCTGTCTCGCTCGCAGCGCGTGAGCGTTGCTTTCCTTTAACCGTTGCTAAACTATGTTATCAGCACGGCTGACTGCGCTGTCGCACTGTCTATCGATCTCGCGTTCCCAAGGGAACTATGCAAACGCATTTTTCGGCATTCGAAATTGCTTTTTATGACAAAAAATTAATTGATTGATTTGTGGGGTTTAACGTCCCAAAACCACCATATGATTATGAGAGACGCCGTAGCGGAGGGCTCCGGGAATTTCGACCACCTGGGGTTCTTTAACGTGCAACCAAATCTCAGCACACGGTCTACATCATTTCCGCCTCCACCGGAAATGCAGCCGCCGCAGCCGGGATTTGATACCGCGACCTGCGGGTCAGCAGCCGAGTACCTTAGCCACTAGACCACCACGGCGGGGCGACAGAAAAAAAGAAACAAAAAGAAATATTTAGAATGATAACATTCATTCTAAATCATTCTAAATGTCAATAATTCCACCGCTGCAGCTTTAATAGAGCAGAAGAAATGTGAGCTCAAAGTCTCACCATTAAATCTGACGCTAAAATACGGGCCGTCTCGGATTTCAACATGTATCTCTCGTATTTAGGCGATATTGGATGAACGAAATTATCTGAAACTGAGTATATTAAATCTCTGGACGCCTCAGGGGGCCATGTATTTCATTTTTACCTATAGGGAACTACGCAAGTTCTGGTGGGCACCACCAAAACTTCTATTTCACACATTGTCTCGCTTACCTTGCATCGTTTGGAGGCGAAATTGATTTTGGAATTGCGAAAGAATACATTACAAATATGAGAAAAATTTGCTTTCTTTCTGTGTCACTTTAGAAAGATATTGGTGCGCTAATTCAGTTTGTGCAAAGGCGAGTGCAGACGCCACGAAGTGACAACTCGGAGCAGTTCACGATATCACAGCTCAAAGCTTCTGCGAATTACGTGGGTGCAAACTTCAAAGGAACCACTTCCGATTACCCAAGCTAAAGATTAGCATGTGCGCCCCGCCGCGGTGGTCTAGTGGCTAAGGTACTCGGCTGCTGACCCGCAGGTCACGGCTTCAAATCCCGGCTGTGGCGGCTGCATTTCCGATGGAGGCGGAAATTTTGTATACCCGTGTGCTCAGATTTGGGTGCACGTTAAAGAGCCCCAGGTGGTCAATATTTCCGGAGCCCTCCACTACAGCATCTCTCATAATCATATGGTGGGTTTGGGACGTTAAACCACACATATAAAAGATTAGTATTTATTTATTTATTTATTGTACCCTCAGGGTTCTCACATTACAGAGGGGAGGGGCATGTTACATGTAAAAATGGGAAACAACACTTGATAAATATATACAAGAACAAAATTTCCATAATTGGCAGAATAATACAGAATTACGTTAGTAAGTGCGAGCTGTGTTAAAGCTGTCGCTACATTACGTTGAACAGTCTGTCGTGAGCTTCGAAGTCATAAACTATCTCCTTTACTTTTTATTTTTCGCCTACTAACGTGATATGCCACTCACTCGGCAACCCATATTCCCACTTGACGTGGAATGAGTCAGCGAATTACGAGACCTTGTTGTGCTCACCAACGGAGCACTCAGGCTAGGCGATAGCCTGCTATTCTTGCTCTTTTTGCAGTGCCTTTGACAGCGTGGAGAAAATGCTGGCGAGTCAACGCCGCCATACATATTGCGTTTAGCATTCTCGCGCGCAAAGCGAGCATTCTTACGCCGTGAGACGAGCTGGGAAAAGACGGTCTGCTTCCCACGTGACCTTCGCGCCAGGTAAAGGAAACAAACGAACCAACAAAAAAACAAACAACAAGCAGGCACTTACTGGGCGAGACAAACAACGGTCCGTAAAATATGGACGCTCTAACGTTCATCAACGCCTTCGAGAACTTCCTGCTTCGCCGCAGTGCACTGCTTGATCTCGCAAGGTCCTCAGCAATCAGCCGCGCCAACGCATCAACCACGCCTCCACGTCTTTTTTTGTCTTATACTCCCCACGTTACCAGTCACTCGACGAGAGTCGTTCCTTCTACTTCCGAAGGGCCAAGTAAACAGAGAGCCGAGTGCTAAACGCGATCGCTCCAAGAATGGAAAGAACAACCTCAAACATCGCCAGGCCGCCAAATGGCCGCCAAAGCACCACCGCGGAGGGTGGCTAGCTATGGGTCATGGAGCGAATGTCTAAGCTTTTTCACATTTTAAGTTTATTTGCGGGTGAACATTGTACCCTTGCTATGCAGAGTACAACGATTTCTGCAAAGAGAAAAAAATAAAACAAGAAAAGATAACATGGTCTAAGTGCTGTTTTTTGATAAATAGTTAGAATAGCATACTCTCGAATTTTAAGCAAGTTTGTTCGTTGAGGATATGATGATTCTGATGAGACAACAACAGTTACAAAAAGCACGTCATCACAAGTGCTGTTACTTACGCTAGCTGGAATAGCATGGTGTATTTTTCGATGCGCTTAATGAAAAGAAGATCACGGTGAGACCCATTGGTTGAATGAAGTGACTGTGGCTCCTCACCCAATGTTTTCAAGCTGCCACGTAATCACCCGTTATCTTAAAATCACAAACGTTGGAGAGATCATAAAGGCACAAACAATAACAAAAGAGCGAGCCACAAGTGTCAGCTCATCGTCGGTTGTTTAGTCGCAAAAGGAATTGTGTTCCATAAGTCTATGGCGCGATATAGAATATATACACCAGTTGGTGCAAGATGACATCTATAAATGCATTCAGAAGGCTGGAGCAGAGGCCCCTCTAGGAATGGTCATGTCTTGGTAACCATAGAGTTTCCTAAAATTAACCAGAGGGGACTCTGGCGCTGCGATCATTCGGCGAGCATGGGTAGTACACGGATTGGCCTAGTCGTCGTACTTTCGGGAGGCGAATCGTACTTGTGGCTTTGTTTATTGCTGTGTTTTGTTTTTTTTCTCAAAAGAAAGAACGAACCATTATGAACTTCGTGGCCCAATTTGAAAAGGTAAGCCTAAAAGAATAAGGTGGTGAAGCGCAACCGCTTAGCTCTTGCTCATTTTTGCTTCGTGAAAAAACAGTTCCAAGCCACACGAACACACACGAAGTCGAAGTACGAAGATTATACAAATCCGTCTACTACCCATCAATTCTATGCTCACTGAAGCGCCGTGTGTTGCAGCTCCCATAGACACTAGCGCCAGAGTTCCCTCTATAGTGTATATTTAGAAAACTATGTTGGTACCTACTACAATTCCGGGTGTTGCGACAGACACGATTTTATGACCTTGCAAAAGCAAACTGCTATTACTCCGGGCCGGGCGCCAGTTTATTGTCATTCAACCAACCCACAATAATGATTTTAAAAACTTGGACCATCTCCCCAAAGGGAACGCTGATCGGATGTTAAGCAGCAGCGTTGCGCCCGGGTCGCGTCACGGGTTCAATGATGCTAACGCGGGTGCTGCGGTGAACGCTGGAAAACTTGTTTGGAGAGATGGCTGGCATAAGCCTCGTAGGTAACACGTACAGATATGTTTCAACGCGTACGTTAGGCGCGCGTCATGTTCATTGCGCGTGAACCAACAAGCCGGCGGTGTTGATATCGGAGGTCGCGGCAGGGGTTGCTGGCAAACGGATGAGCCGGCAGCGGCAAGCGCGCAGCAGGCGAGTGAGAGAGTGATGTCAGCGAGCACTGCAAAGGGAGCGTCACGTCAATGTGCAGCAGCGGCATGACCTACTTGGCACCGCGCCAACACCTGCGGTGCGCGGCGCGCTCGTACGGAGGGACAGGGTTACAAGGCTAGTCAAGAGCTGCTTCGCATCTAATAATTATTAGCCTTGAGAATTTACCCGTGGTGCACGGTTGCTGAAAAACGAAATAAAAAAATTTGTAAGAAGAAAACAGTTTAAAGACGTTGCACAAAGTGCAAAGAAAAAAAAACAAAGTTCCGACACCGGGAATCGAACCCGGGCCTCCTGGGTGAGAGCCAGGTATCCTAACCACTAGACCATGCCGGACATGCCTACTGAGAGCCATACAACGCTTTTTCTGCTCGTGGCTAGCGCGTGAAGCGATGTGGAATTGCGATAGATAGATAGATAGATAGATAGATAGATAGATAGATAGATAGATAGATAGATAGATAGATAGATAGAAAGGCAGGGAGGTCAACCCAAATTGTAGCATCCGGCTTGCTTCACTGCACTAAGGGGAGGGAGAATTGGGATGAGATGAGAAGGAAAGCAAATAGAAAAGTAGCCGCGACATGAAAAAAAAAATCGGGGGTGGTACAACGTATTCAATAGGCCACTACGACGCAAAAAGCTCGATGAGGCCTAGACCGACATTCTGTGAGAATACGGATGGTGCCGGCATTCGAGCACTGACTGTTCGTGGGTTATAACGCAGCAGCTAGCTGCAGTCTTTGCGCGCTGTAGCGAGGGCAGTGACACAGATGCTCTATCGTTAGGAAAGACGAGAAAAGCACTATGATAAGGACTCTATAAGTGCGAGCGAGCGTTTCAGGAGCTATCGCATCAAGTGACTTTTCCGAGTGGAGCTGAATTTTCTTTTATTTTCATTTCGACACTCTTATCACTGCTGTTCTACCATATCTGCAATCCGTCTGGCAATTGCTGATCGTAGAGAGCTATATTGCACTCGGCAGCTTATACTGTAGACTTGACAACAGTCAATACTTCAGGAGAGAAGAAAAAAAAGCAATAAGAATATAGGTGCAAAAAATATAAAAAATCATTCCGACACCGGGAATCGAACCCGGGCCTCCTGGGTGAGAGCCAGGTATCCTAGCCACTAGACCATGCCGGACACAGTCAACACTTTTTAACCCGTCGTGTGTGCAACATGATATCGCGTTTGGAAAAGACGCGGACAGCACTATATAGAGGACTAGAATTGGGCGCTAGCCTCTCAGCAGCTGTCGCATTAAGTGTGTCTCGTGCCCTGAATACTCTCCTCCACCCCCACCCCCTTTTCCTTTCTTACTTTTTTTTGGAGGGGGGGGGGGGGCTGTCTTTTATCACCGCTGTCCTACAATGGCGATTACTTTTTGTGAAGGGCTATACACTAGGTGGTGTAGTGAAGATTTATTTTTCGGGCGACAATTGAAAAAAAAAAGAGACAGAGAGAGAAGAAAATGAAAATTTAGCGTTTTCAAGTGTCTATGATGAAAAGAACAAACTGATTATGACGAATGCCTTAGCAGCATACTTCTAATTAGGTTTGATTATCTAGATTTTTTTCAACGTGACGCTAACGCCCCGTGACTGGGCCGGTACATTTTGATTTCGTGGCCCCGTGGCCAGAATCGGTACCGCGATCTCATAAACGGAAGGTCAAAGCCACTATCCTACACCAAGACGTTGCCTGGACGACTGCAAGTGAAATGGCGTATCTTCGCCTGCTCACAAGCTTTTTTTTTTTTTTTCGATGGCACAGATGTCTTACCGATGGAAGAAAAATCCATGGTTTCATACCCTGTGTCGTCGTTAATAAGAATAACTAATACGAAGTCATGATAATAATGATGCTCGAAATTATTAGTGTCCTACAAGATAGGAGTCAGTGTCCTGCAGCTCTTGCGGCTTGCAAGCTGGCTGAAATGTTTTTGTCAGTTTCTTTTTTTCACACCAGATCTTCTCGGGCACATGCAACGCATTACGCAATGAGTCGCTGTTTTCCACTCTACAGAATTCCACGCAAAAGAAACTCTACATAGAGGCAAGCGAGGAGCACCGAGGAAGAAATTCGGGCACCAAAGCAGCAGCGGAAGAAAGACGATGCCGAATATAGGATCCATCATAATTAAGGCTTCATTACTATTTAATCTGTGACCTCTGTTAGCACTTAATAATAATAATAATAATAATAATAATAATAATAATAATAATAATAATAATAATAATAATAATAATAATAATAATAATAATAATAATAAATTAGGTCTATATGATCCAGCCGACTCTCGGTAGATCCGGCTGAGTGAGTGGATTGGTGCCAATCACCCAAGGATGATCATCATCATCATCATTATCATCATCCTCGCCAGCTATTCCCACAACAAATTCCATAATATTTTATAAGACCACTCAATTCTCGGCCAACCTCCTCCTATAGGGAACAAGAGAAGGTGAACATGAACAAAAACAAGTTCTTCTAAGCGAGAAGCAACCGCGTCTCGTTGGGAGGTTTGGGACGGGGGCGGGGTCACATTTTCATGAAGCGAGGACAAGGCTGGGAGTCGCGTGGCCCACGTATAACGACTGTACATGTGCGCACTGCGGATGCATGCATGCACGCTCCGCTAAAAATGCAGATGCTAACGTCTTCGTGCTCCGCCGGTGACTCAGACAAGTACGGCGCGTGCTCTCGCTGCGCCAGACCACGAACGACAAGGAGCGCGCCAGTCACCCACTGCCGGTTAAGAGAGACAAACAAAAAGAGTTACAGGCGAGGTGCTGCTCCCACTATGCGCGCCGATCGTCGAGACAACAGCAGCAACGGCGCGCCACGCTCTATTGTTTATGCATCTTTTTTTCCTGTGACGCTGGTGGCATTCTTCAGTATTCCGAAGCTTGCGCAGCCGTCTCGTACGCCCTATGCTAATGCGATCTGCTGGGAAGTTGTCGGCTGCTGCAGTGTATACCCTATAGTACTTCGTTTTTGTAAAAACTCAGTCTTCGCTTCGTGCACCAGGCCATTCGTTGTTTAGAGGATGACACATGCAAGAGAAAGACCTTCGGGTCCCCGTTGGTGAGACGTTTATTCCGACGCTCGAAGCAGGGAGGCGCGTCCAAATACTGTGGAGCCCTCAGGGCGCCACGGTGTTTACGAGCGTCATCGCGTGCCGGTCACGCCGCTGCCCGTGAAGTCTATCTAGATGGCTCAGCGTTGGCGCACGCGCCTACGCCCGCCGATTCTTTATGCAGCGCCCTGTCAGCTCAACTACACAGTGTGAATGGATTATAATAATCCCTTCTGCACCGTGTTTCTGAGAAGGTTTCTCTGGCGACGGGTATTGCCTGGGTGCTGGTATGATGAGTGGCGAAAAATTGCTGTGTTAGGCCGGATGCAGTTGACGGACCAAGGTTGTCAGGGAAAGAAGAGTGGTAGGGATGGACATCACTAACGCGTTATCACTGGCGCGTTCTGTCTGACTAGCCAGCTGCATCAGCATAAAGCTTTCTCCTATCTATCTATCTATCTATCTATCTATCTATCTATCTATCTATCTATCTATCTATCTATCTATCTATCTATCTATCCATCTATCCATCTATCCATCCATCTATCCATCTATCCATCTATCCACCCATCTATCCATCTATCTATCTATCTATCTATCTATCTATCTATCTATCTATCTATCTATCTATCTATCTATCTATCTATCTATCTATCTATCTGTCTGTCTATCTATCTATCTATCTATTTATCTATCTATCTATCTATCTATCTATCTATCTATCTATCTATCTATCTATCTATCTCTCTATCTATCTATCTATCTATCTATCTATCTATCTATTTGTCTGTCTATCTATCTATCTATCTATCTATCTATCTATCTATCTATCTATCTATCTATCTGTCTGTCTGTCTGTCTGTCTGTCTGTCTGTCTGTCTGTCTGTCTGTCTATCTATCTATCTATCTATCTATCTATCTATCTATCTATCTATCTATATATCTATCTATCTATCTATCTATCTATCTATCTATCTATCTATCTATCTATCTATCTATATATCTATCTATCTATCTATCTGTCTGTCTGTCTATCTATCTATCTATCTATCTATCTATCTATCTATCTATCTATCTATCTATCTATCTATCTATCTATCTATCTATCTGTCTGTCTGTCTGTCTGTCTGTCTGTCTGTCTGTCTGTCTGTCTGTCTGTCTGTCTGTCTGTCTGTCTATCTATCTATCTATCTATCTATCTATCTATCTATCTATCTATCTATCTATCTATCTATCTATCTATCTATCTATCTATCTATCTATCTATCTATCTATCTATCTATCTATCTATCTATCTATCTATCTATCTATCTGTCTGTCTGTCTGTCTATCTATCTATCTATCTATCTATCTATCTATCTATCTATCTATCTATCTATCTATCTATCTATCTATCTATCTATCTATCTATTTGTCTGTCTATCTATCTATCTATCTATCTATCTATCTATATATCTATCTATCTGTGTGTCTGTCTGTCTGTCTGTCTGTCTGTCTGTATGTATGTATGAACTTCTGGTTCTGTATATCTTCCCCCTCCCTAGACGGGTCCGCATACGCCTTCGATTACAGTACGTCCGGGATGGGTGCTTGTGTTGCGTGCAGCGTAATAGACCCTGTCCTAGGATACCATGTTCCACACATGTGTCATAATGATGCAACTTAAAGTATCGCACGCATGTCTTTAGGATAGGCCTGATCATCCTAAAGCAATGTGCTCAAATTTGGGTGCCCATTCGAAAACCCCAGTTAGTCGAAATTTCTGGAGCCCTTCACTACAGCGTCTTTTGAAATCTTATAGTGGTTTTGGGACGTTGCACGCCTCATATCATCAATCAATCATCCTAAAAAAATAAATTCAGGCTTCGCTACATGTCTGATCTTCAACGCCCTCAGAAGATCGGATTGTCTTGCCGCTTTGGCATGCAGTCTGAAATCAACTACTACGACCTCAACGTGGCCTGTTGCGACCGGGGTTTCCAGACACCGGGGGTCCGGGATGAAGTTGTCGAGGCAGGAGGAAGAGAGACTTGAAGAGGGTTTATTTACAATATATACATTGCGAACTCCCTACACGGTGAGCTCTCAAACGTGGCAAGCCTCTACATGACTCCTAACATAGCGCTACATGGTGCTTGGTTCTACATCGTTCTCCCTGGTTCTGCCTCTCGAAAAAGCACACCGAATGAGCCGTGGGGGCTCATTATAAAGGGTCTGTCCTCCCCAGATCCCTAGATCGGGGACCGCGTACAGAGGGCACCGTCCAATCACGGATCACACATTACCCGCGAGGGTGACGAGCACGCACGGTCCACGTGAACGTTCAAAATTGAAGCGTGATCACTGCACTCAAAGGTGGTGCCAGCAGGGCTCTTCCTCGTCGTGTGTGTCGCTGGTCGAGAGGTCCCACGCTCAGGACGGCATCCATCAAAGGGTTCGCCGAACTGTTTGCTCAATGAGCGGGGTGATTTGCGGGGGCCGCCGCGACCTCTTGTTCCCAGGAAGATGTCGCATTTGCTGTCGTCCCCCGAACGGCCCACTCCGTCGTGGCGACAGGACGTCTCACCCTCCTGCTAGGACGGACAATACAGGGCCGGCGTAGGCAGCCGGTCGTTCGGTTATTTGTTTGAAGACCAAAGGAGCGCCGCTCCCCCGCCAGCCCTGGCGCCGGCCATGACTGCATCCATTGAAAAGGCCGCCGTAAACAAGCTTCAAATGGTCGCCGAACGACTCGTTTAATTAGCGGGACGATTCCCGGCCGCCGCCGCCGCCGTCATCTTCCAAAGAAGAAGCTGCACTTGTGGTCTCCCGAACTGCTCACGGTGCCGTGGCGGCAAGACGCCGCACCCCCCCGGCCAGGTGGGAACAATACATGGCGGACACAGGCCGCCAACCCGTTTGGCGACCAAAAGGAACATCAAAAGGAACGCCGCTCCCTCGTCAGCTCTGGCGCCGGGCACAACAGCTCGTCCGCCGGCGGGAGAAGCGACCTGAGGGTGACCAGCTGCACAGGTTGCCCGAAGTGTCGCTGTGTAGTGCTGGCTTCCAGGCCACTGCTGATGACGCTCAGCCAAGGACTCTTTCCCTCTCGTTCCTTGTGGCTCCCCTCTGGGAAAAGCATTCATACACACCACCACAGGCACGGGAGAGCACCCTGCCCGCACTGAGACACGTCGAGTCCGACAAATTATCCAAAAGCAACCTTACTTAAGCAGTATTACCAAACACAAAGCAGCAATCGGGACGTTTCTCTGAGGTTTCACCAAAACTCCTAATCCCGATCCGATAATAATCTTCCCATCAAACTGCTTTCAAGAAAACTAACTGTCAAGTGATGCGCTCACCGTGGCATACCCGAGTGCCTGCGTGAGTAATCCGCCGTAACCCACCAGGTATCATACTCATAAAATAAAGCATTTTACTTCACGCTATCTTTTAGTTCCCGAAATTTAGTGCCGCCAAAGCCAGTCGTCAATTCCTTTTGAGAAGACGAAAGCATAACTGCCGTGCTGTACCTGCATCAGGAACATCTTTATTATACATCCGCAAACGCACATCACAGTGCTCCTGCCTGGATGAGATACCACCTAACCGTTCCCTTGCTGTTGCCACTTTCACAAAGCATACATATAAACTCACGAGCTAGCTTTTCTTACACACCGGACACATGCGAACAAAACATTAAATGAACAACAAAAAAAGTTTCGCATGAATCCTGAAAACCTCGCAAGAATATCCTTGCGTCCGTGCGCTCACTCAAAATTCGTCTCTAACGTCGGTCCTACTTGACAAACGCCCCTAACGTGTCGTTATACGGCCGCAAAACGGTTACCTTTAAAACCAATACATACAAAGCTTAAAAAATAAACAGCATGGTACCTGCTACGTAAACGCTATCTAGTAGCAGAAGTACAGAACACATTCCAAAAGGAAAACTGACCTAAACAGTCAAAACAGATATTCAAAACTAAAAAATACAAATCCGCGGGAGAGCCTTCCGAAACGCTTACCGCTGTCACTTAATTTTGAGACGAACGCGCGGCGTCGCGTCCTGTGGGTCTTTCTAGGCGAACGGGAATTGGAACAATGGCAAAACCCATTCGCTTCGCCTCCGACCCCCGCAAAGCTCTGCGCTGACAACCTGCGTTCTTACTCTCGCTGAGTACCTCGCACTCCCGCAGTCCATCAAACATGCCGTCGACAGAGCGACGAAAGGGTCTGCCTTTCTACCCAACGTGCTTTTTTTTTTTTCGTTTTGTCCGGCGGCTCGGACGCATACAAACCAACTCCGGTGCCGATGACAAACGCCTAATTCTGTACGCTCTAATGCGTGTCACTATCCTTCCAATAGATCTATACAACGCATATAGGCTACCAAAATGATAGAGCGCTAACGAAAACAAAGTACAAACGAGTTATTTACAAAATCACAAAAACAAACAAAATGTTCCTTTCAACAGTCCCGAGTCGACGTTTTCCGAGAGGCTAACAGCTGTTCGCAACAACTCTGAGTCGAACTCGCGGTGGTCGCGCCCGGAACGATTTTCTCGAGAAGCGGGGTCTACAACACGCGTCAATCGCCCTGCTACCGAACCCCGCGACGTTCCTCGAAGCCGACTTGCTGTCGCTTCCTGCCCCTCGAAAACCACCGACTCTTTTGCCCCGCACCCCGTCCAATGCACCGCGAGAACAACGGAAGGGTCTCTTGCCCCTCGACCACTTACGCACACAATGCGCTTCTCTTTTCTTTGTTCTCTGGCCGCTCGGACGCTTGCGATACGGCAACTTTCTTGAAATTTCGCTCCGCCATTTGAATACATTCCTCAAACGCGTCGCGATTTTTGCCTCGTCTTTACGGCGCTTTCTCCGTTTGTCACGCTTCTTCGTGCCGTCTACGGAGCCTTTCGCCAACCTCTGATGCTCGTCAGCACCCACTTGCTTGTTAGCTTTCCCGCGCGCACTGTCTGAATGATTGCCTAGCAATTCATCCTTCCAACACTGCCGCGTACGATGCGCTTTTCTTTTCCGGCGGTTCGGACGCATACGATACAGACCCGTCAGAGAAGACAACGGCACTTTTCTCGCGATGTCACTCCGCCGTTTGAAAACCTTACTCGAACGCGTTGTGCTCATCGCGAGCTTTGCCTTACTGTTGCCCTTCGGACGCTTTCTCCCCTGTGCACGCTTCTTTGCGCGGACCTGGGAGCCTTTCGTCCTACTCTGACGTTCTTCATCACCGATATGCTCCTCCGCCGTCTCGCGCGCCCAGTCCTGATGATCACTTATCAGTTCATCGCTAGACCGCGGCCGCGTAGATTGCGCTTTTCTTTTCCTCACTCTCCGGCCGCTTAGACGCATGCGATTCGAGCCAGTCAGAGAAGACAACGGGCCTTTTCTCGCGAATCCGCCACGCCGTTTGAAGGTCCTCGTCAAACGCGCCGCGCTGATCGCGAGCCTTGCCGCGCTTCTGTTTTTCGGACGCTTTCTCCGTTTGGCACATTCCTTGGTGCCAAACCTGGAGCCTTTCGTCCGCCTCTGATGCTCATCAACATGGTCTACAGGGCTGCAAGGTTCGATGGAACACTCTGTTAATCTTAACTCCGTTTCCACCACCACGGAACCCTCACACCCTGCTGCGACCGCGAGCTCTTTTCCCTCAGAATGGGTTAAAACCTGTTCCATTCCCTTACAGGCACTAGCCTTTTCTTCGGCCTCAAACGGCACCGCCGCTATATCTACAGATATCAGACATGTAGCCTCCGCTTCAGTTGTAAACGGCACCGCCGTTACATCGCACCGTTCGTGCGCTACATCTACAACTTTCTGACCTGTAGCCTTCTCTTCAACCTTAAACGGCACCGCCGCTACCTTGCACCGCTCGTGCGCTACATCTACGGATTGACCACTCTGCTGCAATGCCACCCCTCTACGCCGAATCCTATCTATCTCTTCGTCTAATTCCTGCATCCTTTTCATATGTTCTTCATGCCTGCGCTCAGCTTCCAATTCCTCCTGGCGCCATCTTTCCTTTCTTTGCGCCCTTTGTACTTCCATATGTTCTTCATGCCTGCGCTCAGCTTCCAATTCCTCCTGGCGCCATCTTTCCTTTCTTTGCGCCCTTTTTACTTCCTCCTCCTGGTCCAATAAGTACATATTCCCGAAGTGCTCGATTTCCTCATTGTCACTATTGCTTTCGAGAATCACTTCGCGGAGTTTAGAAGCAGGCATATCATCATTAAAATCTAGCTCCAGATCCCAACACAGGTTCAGCAGGTTCTCTCTCGTCAATCTCGTAAGATCCATGGCGACTACTTTGCTTTGGCTCAGCTGTGACAAAACACAAACCCACCAGCGTTTCAATTCTGGGTCTAGAGAAATTGAAGCCTGGCAAATCTCACAGCGGAGACCACAAGCTTAAGCACCCAAGTAGCACTACGTGGCCAACATCCCTCTCTACTTGTTTCCTGTTAATTTTCACTCCTGCTTTTTACAACATCCTAAAATTTAACCCGCAACGTACCCTTAGAAATTTTGAAACATTACCACTTGTTCCTATTGAATCATCTAAGCTTTCCTGCTTTAGCGTACTTGCTCAGATAATCATCCAGTGCTGCCTTGTGCTGAGATAACAACCACAGTGGCCAGGCAGTTGTTGGTTATATCTATCTTTTAACGAATCTAGGCTAAAAGACTCGATATATCTCAAGCACAAAGCCAGGCACTCACCCCATTACGTGCGGTGGTGGTACGCTGCTTCGATCCCGCCGAGTTCCAGGGCTTTCGGCTGGCCTCCGGTACATGTCGCTCTCCGTCGCAGACTCGTATCCCACCGCTGCCACCAGTTGTTGCGACCGGAGTTTCCAGACACCGGAGGTCCGGGATGAAGTTGTCGAGGCAGGAGGAAGAGAGACTTGAAGAGGGTTTATTTACAATATATACATTGCGAACTCCCTACACGGTGAGCTCTCAAACGTGGCAAGCCTCTACATGACTCCTAACATAGCGCTACATGGTGCTTGGTTCTACATCGTTCTCCCTGGTTCTGCCTCTCGAAAAAGCACACCGAATGAGCCGTGGGGGCTCATTATAAAGGGTCTGTCCTCCCCAGATCCCTAGATCGGGGACCGCGTACAGAGGGCACCGTCCAATCACGGATCACACATTACCCGCGAGGGTGACGAGCACGCACGGTCCACGTGAACGTTCAAAATTGAAGCGTGATCACTGCACTCAAAGGTGGTGCCAGCAGGGCTCTTCCTCGTCGTGTGTGTCGCTGGTCGAGAGGTCCCACGCTCAGGACGGCATCCATCAAAGGGTTCGCCGAACTGTTTGCTCAATGAGCGGGGTGATTTGCGGGGGCCGCCGCGACCTCTTGTTCCCAGGAAGATGTCGCATTTGCTGTCGTCCCCCGAACGGCCCACTCCGTCGTGGCGACAGGACGTCTCACCCTCCTGCTAGGACGGACAATACAGGGCCGGCGTAGGCAGCCGGTCGTTCGGTTATTTGTTTGAAGACCAAAGGAGCGCCGCTCCCCCGCCAGCCCTGGCGCCGGCCATGACTGCATCCATTGAAAAGGCCGCCGTAAACAAGCTTCAAATGGTCGCCGAACGACTCGTTTAATTAGCGGGACGATTCCCGGCCGCCGCCGCCGCCGTCATCTTCCAAAGAAGAAGCTGCACTTGTGGTCTCCCGAACTGCTCACGGTGCCGTGGCGGCAAGACGCCGCACCCCCCCGGCCAGGTGGGAACAATACATGGCGGACACAGGCCGCCAACCCGTTTGGCGACCAAAAGGAACATCAAAAGGAACGCCGCTCCCTCGTCAGCTCTGGCGCCGGGCACAACAGGCCGTGATGGTGTTATCGGTACACTTGCCACTCTCAACCTGCACCATTTTCTTGAAAATGGTTTGGGCTTATGTCGTGGTGATACATTTCCTAGTTTCGACGACGGGTGTGCGAAGTACCGTGTTACGGTAAGTTCGAGAGATAAGTTCATCTATGCAAAAGAGACTTCCGAGAGGTGTTTCAAGTGCTAAATTCATCGGTGCGCCCCAATCAGTGCACGCCAACCCTCATACCATTATTCTTTTTTGTGTAACTTTCTCTCTGTGAGAATGTGTCCAACTATACCAGAGGAAGCACCTTGTCTCCGCGAGCATGTGCATCTTATTATACGGGAATGGCAGTGGTAGGCGTAATGATTCGAACGAATCCACCGCAAGCGACCTGCTAAACGGTCAAATGGGTGCATGTAAAAATCCGAACATTTCATATGGAGAACCGTAAGCGGGAGAGGTTTCATAAATCATTTTGCACAGACAACAAAATCAGATGTATTACAAGTCGAAGATGGAACAGTTAACTTATATAAAGACTATTATAACAATATTTACGTTTTATTGTCCCAAAACCACAATATGATAATAGGGACGCTTTAGCTATGGAAACTTCGACCATCTTGTGTTTTTTAATGAGCACTGACATCGCCCACGAGCTTCTGCCATATGAAAAAGGCTGTAAAGAAGGAATTTGTATGACTACCTCAGGCAGATTTACTAAAGCCTGAATAAATCTGTAGCTATTATGATTTCGCGTTCTAGATGTACAATCATGCCTTGCAAGGTTTCGGCGCTTTGCATCATTTTCAGACATGTACACTTCTGACCCGGTGCAAGCATTCAAAGTCAAAAATGACGTTGTTGAACTGCACTATAATGGAACCATAGTGACTCAGAGTCGTGCTAGGACATATTGTAACGGCAAAATAATTTTTTAAAGCTTCGGTTGCTTCGAAGGAAAATGCATTGGACACAGCTCGCTTCCCATGTGATGCAGGACCCCGGGCATGCTAGAATGGCATGTATGAGTATTTTCGCTTCTATAACCCGGGAAGTCCGACAGAATGCACTTCCACGATTTCTGATACAACACAGTTTCCCGTAGTGGAGCTGGTGTATTCCATCGAAGACGCCGCAGGTATACACTGGTCACTGATAAATCTACATCTCTCTCTATCGACGCTGTTTAGACTGTTTCCAATTCGAATGTAATCGGTAAATTTACCAACCTTCATCTCGGATCTCTTCGCGCCGTCTTGCCGATGCCGAGGTGTAAAATTGACAGAACACGAATCCTTGCAGGTGTATGACGACGTTCGGAGCACACAGGTATAAGGCAAGTCTCAGCAACCACAGAGTCCCGCCAAAGATGTCGAGAACACCCTTATATATGACGGGGGCGAAGCCTCCTCCCTTTCCCATCTTATACGGCATACCTATACCAACGATATAGGTGGTATCTCGAAGACGAGACTAGTTGGGGGGGGGGTTCATTTAGGTGGCAGTCGGACCCCAGGGCTGCAGGGAGCGAGTGTGCCAACAACGGGCCGGTGGTGGGGGTCAGCGCCGTTCAATGGAATCGGGCGTCGCAATACGGGGGCGACCGCGGGGAGGGTCTAATGAGTCCGTTAAAGGTGGCCCCGTTGCGTCAGCAGGGGCCCCGTCGCGCTCGAGTCGTCCCTGCAACAGTGTTCTTCTCCGGAGAGCAGGCACCTAACGAGATCGTCGGCGCGCCACAAAAGGGAAGGTCAGTCGAGACGCCGACGCTGCCGGTTGTCACCCCTCCGAAGCCTTCGTTTCGGCGCGACGACCTTTCCCCGCCTCGCGGTTCCACAAGAAAGCGCGGAGTTCTGTCCCCCCCTTCCTCCCCCTTCTACATCATGGTCGCCAAGTGGTGTCGAAAGCTGAGTGGTGTGAAGATGAGAAACCTCCTCTCCACCCCTGACACCTCCCACGTTTGTATTGTAGTGACCTCAGCTCTAACACTGTCACCCTTGATAAGGGCTACAAGGCCTCCGGATGACGCGAGTTAGCTGTGCATGCCCGGCAGTGCGTGGTCCACCTGCTCCGTATACAATTGAGTGTGGGTAAGTAGGCGATAGCACGTCATTGACCGAAACGAAAAGTTGTTGGGGCGACAGTGTCAAGTGACTCATGTGAGGCTTAATGTGACCGTCCGGCTGGGTCTTCCATGCATATAGTACCTTCCAGTGCGTATGTTACCAAAATTGACTTTCTAATAATCGTTAGGCATCGTTCCTACTATGCAGTTTCTCCTATGGCAGCTAGCTACTTACTGAAAAGAACGCATTCGAGCACAGTTTGCTTGCGGCATAAGACGTGGAAAAAACGTAGACTCGGCTGTCTTGATAGAGACACGGATATAAGACCAGCCTCAGCACGTGCAGCTAGGACCTCGTCTCCATGTGAAGCACGGCCAATGACTGTGTTAATAGGGCAAATATGCATCGTAAAGGATCAATACAATCAATTGGGGAGGAAGCGGAGGGAGAAGGAGAAATAATAATGTGTAATGATGCATAGATGATGACTATTGATGGCATTATCTTATATACGTGAACGCACAAGGCAACGAGCATGCTTTCTTTTTCCTGCGTTGCTTCCGGCACATTTTACGTCCTCCATTAGCCATAACTGAATGAGTCACCCTTTGTATTGGTTAGCAGTTAATCTGCTATGTAGAATTGTTGATGCTAGGCGGGCGACTTTCGATCGGGTCGTCACAGCATTATTTCCTGAAAAAGTGAGATATCCATACAACAATCGTTGTTCCCGTGTACTGTCGTGATCATCACTGCCATCTTCTTTACCACATTCATAACACATTAGCCTCCGCCGCATAGGCACGTGTTACGCAATGAATTTCGGGAATTGCAAGCTATTCCCACACTGATCGCTACCATTAAACGAGCAACAGCCCATGAGTTCAACACGAACCTATTCCACTTCAGAGAGAAGACGAAGAAGTGTGTTTTGAATAGGAGCTACTTCTGCTAACTCCGGCGTACTTAAGTTGTAATTTAAGTCTGTTTATCAGTTTTCGCTGCTCCCTTGGAGGGGATGGATGTAGACCACCCCGGGCGCCTGCCGGCACCAGCGGCGTCAGCGGCGGCCGCCTCCAGGAAGCGGATGGGACAAGCGAGTGACAGCGACAGTGAAGATACTCATGCTTACTATCTCAGCAGTGAGGACTTCTCAGATGACGGTTTCCAACCTCTGCTGGGCCGCAAGGCGAAGAGAAGGAACATGAGGACATCCTCATCCTCAACTATTCAAACTGTAAGTGAAGCGCCAAAATCGAACACTTATACCATCCTGTTTCTGTCTGCACTTCCTACCGTCAGCATGAAACGCCTTAACAGACAGTCTGTGTCGAGGTCTCTGGAAACGCTCGTGCCAAATGAGATCACGGACATAAGAGCGAACGCCAGAAAGAATATACTGGCTGTGGACGTTTTGCACGCAAGTGCGTTGGGCGTTCTGCGCAGTGTAACTTACTTGGACGGCAACCAGGTGCGCTCTCATGTTCCCTTGGGATGTGATGTAGTAACCGGCGTGATCTACGACATTGATGTCGCTATTTCCAATAAGGACTTACAACTTCTTGTCAAGTCAACAACTGATACTCCAATTGTTGATGTCACCCGGCTAGGCAAGTCTCGCTGTGTGAAGATTGCGTTTAAGAGCACATCACTCCCCTCTCATGTGAATGTGGGGTACTTCAGACATGCTGTGCGGCCTTTCATTCCAAAGCCGTAAATTTTCATTCCAAGTGCCGTAAATGCATGAAACTTGGACATGTGAGCAGCGTCTGCGAGAATTCGGTGGTATGCCACCGCTGCGCCGAGCACCATGAAGCGGATAAGTGCGTCGCAACTGTCAAGAAATGCTCTAATTGCAATGGATCCCATGAAGCCACATCGAAGGACTGCCCGCGGATTCAGAAGGAAATTGCCATCTTGAAGGAGATGGTGCGCGATCACTCATCTCATCGAGAAGCCGCAGCTAAAGTCAGAAGGCGTCGTTCACGTCGACGTCGGTCTTCGAGGACGCCCGCTACCTCCTCGACACGTTTGCGTGATCCCTCATCAGTACCACCTCCTTTGCCTCCCAGACCACATGCCGTGGGAAAGGCTGTAAAGGACAAAGCCAGTGAGCATACCCTAACTGTGACCGATCGGCCTGCACTTCAAAGGGAAGCAGCATCAAGCGAACCGAAGGAGCTCCATGACGGCCAGTCCGCGCTCCCGGTTCGAGATCTTTCCAACCAAGACAGGCAAGTGACTGCAATCGTCCCGGTTCGAGATCTTTCCAACCAAGACAGGCAAGTGGCTGCAATCGTGCAATCATTAATTGCCACGATTCGCACGCTACTGAGCAGCATACAATCTCCGTCTGCTAACAGTGCACTGCAAATACTGGATGCACTGAATCCAGTTCTTGCTAACTTCGTATAAGCACAATGGCTCAACAAAATCTCATCTTCCACACTGAAGTTAAAAGTGCGTCGATTTTTCAGTGGAATGCCAGAGGCATGAAGTCCCGTATCTCGGACTTTCGCCAATTTGTTCGGGCCAATCAATTCCCTATACTTGTCATATGTGAACCAAACGTATCAACGCCTTATCGATTGTCCGGTTATGAAGCTTTTTGTTCAGCCGCTTGCGAAGAACGAAGCAAAGTAATTCTTTACATTCGCACAGACTTGACTTATCTTTCGCACCCAATAAGTTCAAATGACGACAACCAGTACGTGTGTCTTCGTGTGAAGAAGAATGCAGTTTCGTTCACGCTTATTGGTGGATATATATCTCCGTCATCGCGATTTGACTGCGACAGATTAAAAGACATCCTAATGAGAACCGATCGGCTTTGGATCATCACCGGTGACTTCAACGCCCATCACATGCTTTGGGGGAGCACTAGGATGAATGCCAGGGGCCGGAACATTGTGACATTCGCTTCCGATTACGACCTTTCCATCATGAACGATGGTACCCCCACATATCTGCGGGGTCTCACGTATGGCAGTTGCCTTGACCTGACATTGGTGTCACGGTGCTTATCTCACAAAGTTAAGTGGTTTTGCGATATTGAGACTCATGGGAGTGATCACATACCCACCTACGTGACGATCGATGGTATCATAAAAAATTTCTCTTCCGGTGTTGCAATTGGCACTGACTGGTCGATCTTTGCATCGCGTGTTGAGAACGCTTGCCAAGAAGGCCTCGCCTGCAGCCTGGAAAATACCATAGCGGAAACTATGCAAGCGTCCAAATGTAAATTACCATTTTCGTCTAAAGTAACACAGTTTGACATCGAACTGGAAAAATTACAAGCTATACGATGGCGTGCTGAACGACGATACAGACGCACAAGATCAATTTACGATCTGAGGGAAGCAAGGCGGCTCCAGAAAAAGATTCAACGACAAATTTACAAACTGGAGAGCGAACGCTGGAAAGCATTCTGCGAATCTCTAGACCCTCATAAACCTCTGTCATATATCTGGAGAACAGTTCGTGGTCTTCGTTCCTCTCCACAACAACGGCACCCTTTTAAAGCTTTGGCACTCCATCATGGAAAAACAGAACTCGAGGTGGCTGAAAAATTTTGCACGAGAGTTGCCGGGAATATTATGAACGAGAGCATCGACGCCGTGATCGTTCCTGAGACGCGATTACCAGAAATGGACATTCCGTTCACCATAGAAGAACTGGAAGGTGCGTTAGTCGCTTCTAAGCGCATGTCATCGCCAGGTCCTGATGGTATTACTTATAGTGCGTTGGGACACCTTGGACAAAAAGCAAAAAAAGAACTTTTAACATGTTTCAACAACTCCTGGCTCAGCGGCAGTGTTCCTCGAGAATGGAAAATAAGTCGATTAATACCACTTTTGAAATCGGGAAAATCACCATTGGACTTTACAGCGTATCACCCTATTGCCCTCGCAAGCTGCCTCGGAAAAGTGATGGAAAGAATGGTTCTATTTCGTCTCGAGTGGTACTTGGAACGATACACCAAATACCCTTCTTGCATGGCAGGCTTTCGTCGAGGCCGCTCCTCCATTGACTGTGTCCTTGACTTATCGACATTTGTTCAACAAGAAAAAAGTCGCAAGCGCATATCAGTAGCACTCTTTCTTGACGTGAAGGGTGCATATGATAATGTAGCTCACGATGCCATCCTCACTTCTCTCGCAGCAATGGGCATTGGTGGACGAATGTTTCAATGGATAAAAGATTATATAACTGGCAGGGGTTTCTTTATACAAACATATGAGGGTACAACTTCCCAACATTACATCTACTGCGGAGTACCTCAGGGAGGTGTTTTAAGCCCCACATTGTTCAATGTGGCCCTCATTGGTCTGGTGAAGGTTCTGCCAAAGTTGGTGTGCCTATCCATATACGCCGATGATATTTGCCTCTGGAGTGGTGCAGTTACTCGCCCTCAGGTGCGTGCACGAATACAGCGGGCAGCAACCCTCACAACAGCATACCTTCAGAAACAAGGCCTAAATATATCAACTGTGAAGTGCGCGATGATGGAGTTTACACGCAAACCAATGACGCCATACCCTGTTTACATCAATGGTCAGAGTGTCAAATATGCATGGACGCATCGTTTCCTGGGCATAATAATCGACAGAAGTCTTTCGTGGAGCCCACATTGTGCGTACTTGAAGAAGAGACTGCTATCTATTGTGCATATCATGAAATTCTTGTGCGGTAAAGCGTGGGGAACTTCTGTGGCCTCCATGCTACAGCTGTACAGGGCCCTATTTCTGGGTCTATTGCGCTACAGCTTGCCGGTACTGACTAACACTTGCAAATCGAATACTCATTCATTGGAGAGTTTGCAGGGTCAGGCACTGCGTATCTGCCTAGGACTGCCCCGATGCGCTTCTACTTATGCCACAATCATGCTTGCCAAAGACCATCCGGTCAGGACATATATAGTTGTGGATTGCCTCAGAGCGCACATTCGACATGCTAGCCGTGTCCCCGACCACCACTTGGCCCTTCTACCTTCCGGAAGACCACGTGCTACGTTTTCAGACGTCATAGCCAAGCACCTAAACAGCATTCCATCAGGATATACACCAGCTGCGAGAACGGCTTGTCCTTTGTGGTGCCTCGACCAGCAACAAGTACGTCTAGAAATTCCGGGAATCAAAAAGAAAAGCAGTCACTCCAGAGTAGTATTGAAGCAAGCAACACTGCTATTATTACATGAGTTGTACTTAGACCGAACGCAGATATACACTGATGGGTCCGTCTCATCCAGCAGCTCATCAGGTGCCGTTGTAATTCCGGCTGCAGAAATGACAATCAAGTTTAAGTTGTCGCATATGACTACATCTACGGCATCAGAGCTTGCTGCTATAAGGGCTGCTTTACAATATCTCGTTCAAGAACGTCCAGGAAAATGGGTCATATTCTGTGATTCGAAGGCAGCGCTTCAGAGTTTGCAGTCTGCCATGCGTAGGAGGAGTCATGACCAACTGGTACAAGAAATAAGACATTGGCATCATGAAGCTCTTGCACGAGGGCATGATATTATATATCAATGGCTGCCTGGACATATCGGTATTACCGGAAATCAATTAGCCGATGATGCAGCCCGCTCAGCCTATGAAGGAACCCGTGTAGTCCCGATTCCTCTATCAAGGAATGATGCAGCAAGACAACTTTACCTGCTGGCTCGAGATCTCACACGCACGTTCTGGTCGTCTACCAGCTTCCAAAGGTGTCAATTTTATGAACTGGATCCTTCGCTCGAGCTAAAGCTACCATCACAACTTTCCCGCTCCGATGCGACACTGTTATGCCGCCTTTGGTTGGGTGTTGCATTTACAAAGGTGTACTCCTTTCGCATTGGTATGGCAGACACTTCTACATGCGACTACTGCGGAGCTGAAGAGACCATCGAACACGTTCTGTGCAGTTGCGCTTGCTACGACACACAGCGATGCCAGCTCCGGATGGTTTGGAATCGACTTGACCCCGGACCATTTTGTGTGCAGAAGATACTAGGACCTTGGGCATATGCCTCAGTTGCGCAGAAAGCAACAAAAGCACTGCTACTTTACCTCAAGTCAACAAACCTGAGCGACCGCCTGTAGACTGTGTGTGCTCCCCGAGTGTGCTCGTGATTGTGTGTACCTTCTCATCTTTCTGCAACCTCTTTTCTCCCCTTTACCCCTTCCCCAGTGCAAGGTAGCAAACCTGATGTGCGTCTGGTTAACCTCCCTGCCTTTCCTTGCATCTTTATCTATCTCTCTCTCATTCTCTCTCTCTCTCTCTATTCCTCTTCAGAGACTTCTTTACAGGTGAGATTTTGCGCTAAAGGTGCTGCTGTAATATCTCTGAGAGGTGAATCGCTTAATTGGAGACGCGAAATATATTATTCGCAATCGCCATGAAGAGAAGGACTACAGACGAGGTAGATGAAAGAAATTTAGAGTACGGGAAATTACTTGTAATTTACTGATCTGGAATAAATAAATTAATAAAATATAAACAGAAAGGAGTGGAAGAGTGTGAAAAACAGTTTGCCCATTAGCTTCCTTCTTTGTTTATTATTATCTATTTATTTCAATCAGATGACTATTATGTAACTTTCAATTGGATTTTCTTCGTTATACTCCTCTGTTCGCCTCTTTACGATCAGCACTCATTAGAGATAAAACAATCCACCTGGTTCACTACCTTCTAGATCATTAATTACCAGCCACAAGTAGCTAGGGCTAGTTGTCTGGACCACTGTCACCAGCACACTTTCTTGGCACCAACGTCACGTGGTCATGTCGAGGTCGACCGGGCTCCTATGCGCTATCGATTAACAGCTTACACTTATGATGCCAACAATCAAGACTGCACCTACCGTACCACGACACGCGACGGAGGTGACAAGGACGTCGTATTGTGGGACATAACCGGAAGCCAGAGTGTCTCAGTGCAAAGTGCAACTTTACAACTACGGCGTAAAATTCTCAGACTAAAATTTATGTTCTTGCTGAAAAATAACCGTTTATCCCTTAGCCTGCAGCCTTTCATAACTCCGCTCGAAGCACGCCGGACAAGGCATCGCCACGCTGAATCCCTAACGCCTTATAGCACTAAAACCAACGTATTTAAGTATTCTTTTTTTTCGCGTACAATAACAGACTGAAACAACTTGCCTTGTGAACGGCTGTCCAATATTGACGCTATTGCTCAGTTAAGATGTTAAGTTTTTTATGCTTTGTATATGCCTTGTGTATACCTTTTTGTTCTTGCCTAGTATATGCTTTGCATATGCTTAGTTTATATGTCAACTTTTGTATTGTTTCTTTTCCCGTTCCATACTTACAATGTTGTTTCCCTTTGGTTATTATAATGTGTACTTCCCATGCCCCTCCTGCTTGGGCCCTTACCTGGGCCTGCAGTATGTCATAAATAAAATAAATAAAGTGCATGTGGTATGGCCCATGAGTGCTTTTCGCAATCTGGAGTCGCATGACTACCGGCCAACGCTTCCTGTACAGCAAGGATGAAATTGTGCACTGCAAACAGGCATCGCCGGAAGCTCAATAGCGAAGGCCGGATGAACGCCTTTGTAGCCAACTTTTCGATGCCGATGAGAAGCATCAAAATCGCTTATGACACGACTGTCGACGTCCAGGCTGTATGCCATCTCGAGTGCTTTCTTTTCCGCACGCGAACAACTTGGGGCTCTTTCCCAGCGCTGTGCTGAAAAGTTCCAATCTCTCTCTCTGTCACACGCGCGCGTGCACGAACCCGTGCCTTTAAAGCAACTACGACTGACGCCGGCTGAGTCCAAGTTCCTAAAGTCAGGAACCTCGATTTTTTTAGCTTTGTTGATCACGCTCATGAGCGCGCTGCTAGTCCTTGTGGGCAAAGACCAGGCAGTCGCACAAAAGGAGCGCAATCCTCCCATTCCCGATTTGTCTTGTATAGCGCAAAGATGCACGAACGAACGCATGATGCACAAATGAAAGAAAACATTCTTTTCTCAAATTCTCAAGACATAGTGCACATAACTTGCCTATATAAAGTGTATTATCTTTCAAGTTCATCAAAACACGCAGACAAAGGCGACATCACTATCGCACTCACTTTCACAAAGCTTTCTCATCTGCACGAAATCGTACACAGCGTTCACTGTTAGCGAACGCAGACAGCCGTGCCTACGTATACGCGCCGGTAAAGTGCCCACTCCAACCCCTCCCTACGCAAAAGGCACGCACACCTACGCATGCCCGCATGCTAAATTCACACAACCATTCAGTCACTCCTAGCGGCTGTATGACGCGTACTCTCAACAGAATGCTCTTTTATTCCTCCCTTACTGGGCTTCCTGTTTGCGGATTGTCTTTTTCACAATGGTATGCTCATTCACATTGCCACCCTTTAACTTCCAGCTGAGCGCTGCATTCCCTACCGACAGTCCGTTTCTCGGAGCGCTTCGCGCATGTCTTTCTGCCCTCTCGCATATGACACAAGTAATAGCCGCAATCTGCATGGGTAAACATCGCGTGAAAATCTCTGCTATCCTTGCTTTGCAAAGATATATCTCGCCTGCGTGAACACAAGCTTCTCACCGCGTTCACACACCAATAGAGAGTGAGAGAAAGTTGTTATACAGTCCGGGCGGCAGGTATACTCCTGGCAATCCAGCCAGTGACACTACAACAACACAGCCCCCCCTCCCCACCGCATCCTCCTCGTTTAATCTCGCTCGTAAATGTCCGCACTATAGCGTTCTCGAACGCCCTTGAGGGATGCAGAGGAGGGAGAAGGCATCACGGAGCAGAGCGCTGCTGTGTCGTGCTTGCGGCGGTCCACATTGCGTCCTCGTTCCAGTTCCGGCCGCTGGCTTCCTCGTCAAGAGACATCTCGGCGCGGATCACCGGCGCGCCGCTTCTTTTCCCCGCCCAGGCAAATTAAATGGCGAAGGTCAGCGGAGCGGAACCACGCCGACGCAGCGAATCGCTCCGCCGCCATGAATATGCGCGGTGCACATCATTAGCGGCGGTGGCCACCACGGCTGCCGTGCGGCGATGCGGACGCTTGCTCCTCCTCAGAGTGGAGACCGGATAGACGCCGCGGACCTTAGGACCCGTTAGGAGGGTATATCGAAATTTCCATGGAGTGGCAGTCACTGTGTTGTAGCCTATGCACTTTGTCAACGGAGGCTCTTCGGGCACCGCCATAATCCTGTCTCGGATATTGTTAACATCCGTTACCCCCCCCCCCCTCCCCCCGTCCCCTTCTAAAATGCACTGCCGAGGGTGTGACGTCAGCTTTTGGTCCCGTGCAACAGCCCAGAAAGGGAGGGATGGTTCTCTCAGTTAAAAAAAAATCTATAGAGAACACGGGTGGCCAAAGTGCTGATCCTTAAAGGAAGTCATTATTGACCGATGTTCTAACCGGGCTCACCACGAAGAAGCAAAGCGGACCAGTTGTTTTGTGCCAATAAAACGATGAATGATGCCGGAAATGTACGCATAGAAAGAGATGGAGTCATGGCAAGCAGATTCAAGTATGGTTCACTACTCGGACACCTGGCAGGCTGGGGGGATCGACTGAGAAGGAAAATAGGCGCCTTCTCCACACCTTTCGAGAGACCGTTTCTCATTATAAACTTGAGCGGGGGGCTTTTCCACTTGCACATTCTATCTATCTATCTATCTATCTATCTATCTATCTATCTATCTATCTATCTATCTATCTATCTATCTATCTATCTATCTATCTATCTATCTATCTATCTATCTATCTATCTATCTATCTATCTATCTATCTATCTATCTATCTATCTATCTATCTATCTATCTATCTATCTATCTATCTATCTATCTAGCGCCGGTCACGCCACTGCCCGTGAAGTCCATCTAGATGGCCCAGCGTTGGCGCGCGCCTACGCCCGCCGATTCTTTATGCAGCGCCCTGTCAGCTCAACTGCACAGCGTGAATGGATTATAATAATCCCTTCTGCACTGTGTTTCTGAGAAGGTTTCTCTGGCGATAGGTGTTGCCTGGGTGCTGGTATGATGAGTGGCGAAAAATTGGTGCGTTAGGCCGGATGCAGTTGACGGTACAAGGTTGTCAGAGAAAGAAGAGAGGTAGGGATGGACATCACTAACGCGTTTTCACTGGCGCGTTCTCACTGACTGGCCAGCTGCATCAGCATAAAGCTTTCTCCTATCTATCTATCTATCTATCTATCTATCTATCTATCTATCTATCTATCTATCTATCTATCTATCTATCTATCTATCTATCTATCTATCTATCTATCTATCTATCTATCTATCTATCTATCTATCTATCTATATATCTATCTATCTATCGTAAATCAGCAGTCCGCAACCTTTTATTGATTGATATGTGGGGTTTAACGTTCCAAAACCTACGTCGTCTCTCATAATCATACGATTATGAGAGACGCCGTAGTGGAGGGCTCCGGAAAATTCGACCACCTGGGGTTCTTTAACGTGCACCCAAATCTCAGCGCACGGGCATACAACATTACCGCCTCCATCGGAAATGCAGCCGCCGCCGCCGGGATTCCCTCCCGCGACCTGCGGTTCAACAGCCGAGTACTTTAGCCACTAGACCACCGCGGCGGCAGAGTCCGCAACCTTTCAGAACATTACGAACGAACTAAAATTCTCGCGTAAGTTACACTTTTTGATCTCGCCTTCCACTCCAGAAGGCGTCTCGTACAACCCTCCTATCGTCGAGTTTTTCCCTCCCCCACGTCATCTGCCTTACACAATCGCACGGAGCCGGCCAAAAAAATCTCTTTGCGCCGCGGTGCGCCTTGTCAACTCGGGCTTGTTGATTCATCGCCCATCACACGCGCTGCCGCGGCCGGTCATCAGACGCGAGTCGTTTGCGGGGTTTGCACAAGAGCAATTGATGCGCGCGTGCCGCGGCCGATTGTACGCGACAAAGAATGGGCGCGTTATATGTTGGCGGATGTCGGCGTAATGGAGGTGCACTTTACCCACTTCCGCACCGGTCAACATGCGCGGATTTAATTGTCGCCGAAGGCCTATTGTTGCGCACTCGATAGCGGCGCTTGACGTCACTTGAGGGCCACGGGTTAAACGAGTCTTCCCTTAGCTACTTAGATAACATATTGTTTTGTTAGTCATGATGAGCGCGCACACACACACACACACACACACACACATATATATATATATATATATATATATATATGTGTGTGTGTGTGTGTGTGTGTGTGTGTGTGTGTGTGTGTGTGTACATGCGTGCGTGCGTGCGTGTGTGTGTGTGTGTGTGTGTGTGTGCGTGCGTGCGTGCGTGCGTGCGTGCGTGTGTGTGTGTGTGTGTGTGTGTGTGTGTGTGTGTGTGTGTGTGTGTGTGTGACTTTCCTTACAAGGCTTGAAGCCTTCGACGCCTGCGGCAAATTGACCGTCTGCTCGTTGCGATGGTGGAATCAGCACGAATGATGAAAAAACACATCATCATGCAATGGCGTATCATGTGACTTCACAAAGACATCACAGGTCACGAAAATTTGTGACGTCATCATGTCGTCAGTAAAGACAGGTTATTATGGCGTCATCACACGCCATTGTCACTTGCTCAACGGTGACTCGATCACGGAGGCAATATAAAGCTAGGTTAGATGCAAAAGCTTGCAAGGCCTCCCATCTTGGAGGCAATGCTGAAGCACGTTAGGCGCAGGAAGCTTTCTGAGGCGGCTGGTGGAATAAAAATGCATCAACTAAGAAGAAAGACACAGCTTTCGCCTTCAAGTCGTCTTAGGTGAACGCATAAGCAAGGTCGCCATTTGTCAGGTCGCCATAGACATAACATGGCATAGGTGGCGTTATGTAACTACGCCAGAAACACGAACTAGACACCGACACATTTTTTTTATAAAAACATTTGCTAAAACTAAATCTCACATGAACAGCTTTTATCTGTGCACCAGAACTGAATGGGATTCCCTACATCTTCATGTCCGCCATCCTTAAGAGTTAAAAAAAAAAAACATTTACCCAAAAGCTAGCCACAAATTATAAGTAGTGCTTGAAAAGGTTGTCATTTTAATGCGAACCGTTGTTGTGCTGAGTGCCTGTTATTGCTTAAGGAGCGTTTTTTTTTGTCTTATTAATGCGTGACTTAACATGAGCTTTTTTCTTTTCAGTGTATATATGGGGTCACATTTTAGTTGCCTAATGTTATCGCAAAACCTTTTTGTCAAAAGTGTCAATTCTTTTACTGCGTCAAGCGAGCATTTCGTTTTGTGCAATATGGCTATTTTTGGCATAAGTTTCATGTACAGCTTATATTTATGAATTTTTTATTGCGTTTACTTTACTCTTTCACTACTTTGTCACACTATTACCCCTCCTGCATGCGCCAACATATTGTTATGCAGTATAAATAAATAAATAAATAAATAAATAAATAAATAAATAAATAAATAAATAAATAAATAAATAAATAGGGTTCGCAATACGTAAAGGACGAGGTCTCTTTCGTGGGCGAAGTCTACACGTCGGTTATATCCTAAAAATAAATACAAGAACCACCCACAATACCACAATGCACCTGTCAATCACCTACGGAGGAGAGTCACTCAGGTTTGTTAGCTTTCGCAACGCAAATGCTTTTTATGCACTAATATAAATATTGCGCGTATCAAAAGTCCTTGCAAAAAAGCTTAGTTCTTGTCGTAGTTTTTGTCGTATATTTCGCAATATCTTGAATCTTTCTGGAAGGTCCACTTCCTTTGTAACACGGTGAGTAGTAGACGGAGCCCAGTGAACGCGCCAACCCTGTCCACTGGAGCGTATAAACAATGAAAAGTCCTCATTATTAAAAAAGAATAAAAAAACGTGGAAGAAGGTAACCCGAATGAGCAATGTAAGTAAAAGAGAATGCGTGCCCTAAATTCAGTTTCGTCGCCACTTGCTCTTAAACGATGACGCATGGACAACTTTTCTAAGTAACCAACTTCCTTAATAACTTTTCCAAGGAAGAACTTTTCTAGGCTTATTGCCTCACGAATCGATTGTTGTAGTAATTTATTGTGTACGTCGAGAACAAGCAGAGTCACAGCGGCTTGTTGCACGCTTAAAGCTATTTCTCTCTTTTCTCGTGCCGGCGAGCGCGCTAGACGGTGAGATGGCAGGGGGCAAAACTTCCATTAGTCATGAGCATGAACGCGCGTGAAGAAACACCATCGCTCTCTCCAGTCGCTTTTTTGGTGCGCCAGTGTGGCTCACTGCGTATAGATACGCTGTGCTGGCACGTGGCGGCACCCCTTGCCAAGAGGTGCACGTCACCTAAACGCTGCACTAAATTTATATACCGGCTATTGGCTAATAGCACGTACTCGCTGTTTGACGTCAAACGACGGGTGCCGGCTTCTCGGAAGAGAGTGAATATGGGCCTCTGCATGAGAGAGTGCGCGCCTGTGAAAACGATAACTTCGCGCTCTACTTGCAAACCCCCTAACCACACTTACGCGTTACAACGCGCAAGCACGCGTCCCCTCCCTGTCTACGGAGAGGGCGCCACGCCTTCTCCATATCGGGGGAGGGATCGTGCGTTAACACGAGGCTGCGCCCCCTCTCCCTTCAGTGCGAGGGCGTCAGTGCGTGGGCACGCGACGCACTGACGCGTTGAGACGCGCACGTGTGGTTAGAGCTTCATCTCTGCTTGCCGCGCACGACTGCATGATTTGGCTTAAGTGTTCGTAGCAATGCTATCCGCGGGATGTATTGTCTCCCCAAACCCCAGGGACGGTTTATGACCCACACCTCGAGCTCGTGTATCCATGTGAGCATCCGGCGTATTGTCCAGAACGTAAAGGCAGGCTCAAATTCTGGGCCGGACAATGTTACACGTAACAGTTGTGGTCTTGTCCACGCATGCTAACCGTTCTCTGGTATGACCAGCGGCTGGGAACACTTCTGGCGGCCAGCAGTAAAGAAGTCTGTGGTGACACCGTGATGCGAGTTTAAAAATCGTCTTTGCATACTTAAGTAGCGGATACTGTCCCACTAGACCTACTAAGCAGATAACCAAGATTATGCTCACCATGTCGTGAATGATCCTAATCTACATATAACCAATCGCCTGCACCATTGCCGAACTGCACCTTTTTATTGAGCAGAGCAAGAAAGGAAGGATATTTACCGTGCATCTTAGACAAGCATCTACGCTTTGGTTATCTTTCAATGCATAACAATCCTGTGCAAGCCGCATGGTTTGCACATAGCTAGAAATTAGCTTTGCTAGACCAGTTCCCGTAATCATATTCTTCAGACATGTGCTTCAATGGCGAATGCAAATTAAGCCACCGCTACAAAGTCGCCTCCAATATTTGCGTTCTAGATAGTACCATGAAATATCGAAAAGGGCCATTTAAGCAAGCAAGTAAGACTTGAAATCTGTGAATGCAACTCTGAGACTTCTTTGCATCTAGCAATCCAAACAGTTCCTCGAAGCTTTAGCTTTGGATTGAAGACGGTGCACATGGACGAGTCGAACATGCTTTCTTGATTATATAAAAAAAATGTATAGCTCTTGACACCACTGAATATCAAATGCAAGTGGTCTGTCTCGCATGGCATGCCTGTTCTGTGTCGCGTCCTTCAAGGATTATGTGGCGCGCAAATGCGACAAGCTTTACAAACGTCGTAACGTGTCACAGATAACGCATATACACGCATGCAATGATAGACGATCTATATTTTTTTTTTGCCAGCAACCGGCAGTATTTTTGCAAGAGTAAATACACTTCTAAACTGCAACAACCAAATACTCACATGGACTCTTATTAATTCGACTAAGGCGACAGGAAGGTATAGTTTTAGTACACTCTGTTAAAAGCGAAAGCCGTCTTTTTTTTTCATATTAAGCAACTTTACCGATGCTCTCCCCCCCCCCCCCCCCGAAAGCTATCTGCACTTTGGCGTTGCACTCCCTTCAAGATTGCAGGCACTGCAAGCTTTTTGAAACTCCCGGGCTTCTATCTGCACTTTGGTGTTGCACTTCCTTCAAGATTGCAGGCACTGCAAGTTTTTGAAACTCCCGGGCTTTCGCAGTGCTTCTGGGATCAGCTCCACCTTTGACCAAACGATGATGTTATGTGCTGACATCTTCACATGACAAGTGCCATAACTTGTGACGCCATGATGCAGTCACATGGTCATGTCATAACATTATTTTAACACGAAAGTCTTTTATGCCGGGCTCCACCACGGTTCCGCTGACCTAGTTCCGCACATAAGCGGCAATGTAAAATACATGCTAAGCGATTGCAAAGATAAAGACGAGAAGGCAAGAATCTGTCGCGCGGAGTCGAACCAGCAAGTTCTTGATTCGCAGCGAGCAGAGCTAACCACTACAGCACGGAACGTATACGTGCACGGGAGTGTTAACGGCAAGCAGTTTATGTACACTACAAACCGTTTAGCAGTCCCCAGAGCCTCGAAACTTCAGCGCGTTTTTGTTATCAGTGGCGAGATGGCGCGACAGGCTCGCGTTTAGCGTTGGGCGCGCTCTAAAGGTTATCGATTTCTACGAAGCACCGCCTCTACGGAGCGTGGTCTCTCTTTCGGGCGTGCTCATCAGACTCGTAATTCGGGACGGGAGAGGAGGAAAGTCACTTCCCACGCTGCCACGGCCGCGTTTGCGAAAGGAGATCACTTGATACAACGCAAACTTGATGCAATGCTAACAAAATTTAGGGCATCATTATCCTAGTATACCATGCCTAAAGGTGCGAAGGACCTAAGCGGCTTTCCTTCTATCTATGTATTAAATACGATAGTCTTTCTTGGGGATCTTCGACGCCAAAATTTCGGTCTGTCTGTACATTTGCCTGTTTCTCCGTTCAAGCAATACCCCAAGCGGCATCAAACGAAACTCCAAGCGGCCAACCCCATTCGCAAGCGCTCACCAATATTGCTCGAGTTTCAGCGTTCATACTTGTGCGATTGTCAATTAAAAAGCAGTTATTGCACATATCTGAGGCACCACAACAACACGTCGATATTTCGTATGTACGTCTTTACACTAGAGAAGGCACACACAAGTAATTGTAAGGACCATAGCGCTTATCACGCTGCGCTGACAGTGCAACGCGATGCTCAAAGAGGCAAGTGTTTCCAACATATTGCTAAGAGGACACGGTGGTGGCACCTGCCCGTCGCTTTGCGTTCTACGCCTTATCGCCTCCGAGACAGGCGCGCATCCTTCTCTGTGGGCGCCAAGGAGGTTATAGTGGGCGCGAACGCCTTCCATCGTTTTCGAAGATAACTGCCAGATAGCGTTCGTGTCTAACGTGCCTCGATGCGCTCGTTCGCCTTCACTGCACGGATCGAGACTCTCTAACGCAGCGCTTCCAAAATACAATTCACCGGCTTTCTCGTGCAGAACATCAAATAAACGCTTTGTTCAGTCTCTCCACACGCAAGACTATCGTCTTTCGAAGACATTTGCATTGAAACATGCAGATACGGGCCATTTTTTTTCTCTTTGTTTCTTCAGCTCTTTCGTGCGTGTTCCTATTCTATTCCTATCGTGTGTTTGTTCCTATTTCATTTTCTTTTTCCCCCGGTTCGGCTGATGACACTAAAGTCGTGCCCCGCCGCGGTGGTCTAGTGGCTAAGGTACTAGGCTGCTGACCCGCACGTCGCGGGATCGAATCCCGGCTGCGGCGGCTGCATTTCCGATGGAGGCGGAAATGTTGTAGGCCCGTGTGCTCAGATTTGGGTGCACGTTAAAGAATCCCAGGTGGTCAAAATTTCCGGAGCCCTCCACTACGGCGTCTCTCATAATCATATGGTGGTTTTGGGATGGTAAACCCCACAAATCAATCAATTGACACTAAAGTCGTGGGTTCGATCCCGGCGGTAGCATTGTGGTGTAGGCGGAATGGTCGAGGCCCGTGTACTGTACGACGTCAGCACGCGTAAGGAGTACCCGGTGGTCGTCACTTTCCGGATTTCTCGACTATATATATATATATATATATATGGCGTCACTCGTATTGGTTTCGGACGTATATTATTATATTATCATCCATTTCTTTTTCTCCTTGCTTCTATCTGCTTATTTCTCTACTTTCCTATCTTCCTTACGCTCTCTCTGGACTTGCCCTCTCGGCCATTCTGTGGCTATTGCATCGCCCGCTAGAGTTACCGGTGCCGCGAGAGAGCGTACGGCGGAGGAACGTGTTCGTGGAGCGATACAGCCTATATAGAGAAGGAGGACGAAGAACGAGCCGGCGCTATGG
Source organism: Rhipicephalus microplus (assembly GCF_043290135.1). Lineage (NCBI taxonomy): Eukaryota > Metazoa > Arthropoda > Arachnida > Ixodida > Ixodidae > Rhipicephalus > Rhipicephalus microplus. The sequence goes on along the minus strand of NC_134704.1, from coordinate 46,475,170 downwards.
TGATAGTTTTCGCGAACACTCCACGGGGTTAGCCCACCATGAAAAGCCTAGATGAAGATTTCGGGGGAAAATCACTTTTCGTGAATTCCATGCTCTCGATACTTATTTCGTACACTTCTCGTATTTAATTTTTTTGGTGTGTTAACTTACCCCCGCGACCCCTCTACAGAGAGATTATTCCATTCTTTATCTGTTTTTATTGATTCTTTTCTTCTTGTTGCTATTCCTTGAGCGACGTACGACTTGTGTGGAGGTACCGACATGTCCAAAAAGTAGACATCGCGAAGCGAAAAAAAAAATATCACACAATTGTCTTTGAGACTTATGTAAGTAATGAGCAAGCGTACAATTTCATTGTAATTTTTTAGAAAAAAAGGTTAATGAGTTACAGTACTTAGCACTCTAGTAAGGGAGAGCATGAAGCCGTACCAGCGTCGTGAAGCCGTGCAAAAAAATGCAAGACGGAAATTTGTAACTTTCGCATTTCTGTGTTTAGAAAACGTGCTTAACGATTAAGAGTGCTTCATACTCTCCTATGGGGGAACAGAATGCCGTCCCCCTTTATTGATGCCTGTGTTTAGAAAAACTGGTGAACGATTTGGAGTACTTGGTACTCTACTCTACATGGAAGACGAAATAACCATCACATGGGCATCATTTTTTATGAGGTCCCGTCGACAAAACCTATTTAACGACAGCACGCACCTGTCATTCCTTAATGCTGCATTTCCTCTTTATTAAAGCATAAACTAAGCGTGACGAATCAGCACTCAGGAATACATTGTAAATTTTCACAGTTGTACATTCCGATGTAGAACAACCTTAAAAGAGAGCAGCGCTTCGAGATAGGTAATGGTGCAAGTTGTAAAATACTATGTCTACTTAGGACAGGTAATAACCGCGGAACCGAACCACGAGATTGAAGTAACTAGAAGAATAAGAATGGGGTGGAGCACATTCGGCAAGTACTCTCAAATTATGACAGGTAGATTGCCACTATCCCTTAAGAGGAAGGTATATAACAGCTGTATCTTGCCGGTACTTAGCTACGGAGCAGAAACCTGGAGACATACAAAGAGGGTTCAGCTTAAATTGAGGACGACGCAGCGAACAATGGAAAGAAAAATGGTAGGTGTAACCTCAAGAGACAAGAATTGAGCAGAGTGGATGAGGGAACAAACGGGGGTTAAGGGTATCATAGTTGAAATCAAGAAGAAGAAATGGGCATGGGCCGGGCATGTAGCGCGTAGAAGGGATAACCACTGGTCATTAAGGGTAACTAACTGGATTCCCGAAGAAGGCAAGCGGGTTAGGGGGAGACAGAAGGTTGGGTGGGCAGATGAGATTAAAAAGTTTGCGGGTATAAATTGGCAGCAGCAATCACAGGACCGGGTTAACTGGCGGAACATGAAAGAGGCCTTTGTCCTGCAGTGGGCGTAGTTAGGCTGCTGCTGCTGCTGATGATAATGACATTATATCACCACAAAGCAAAAACTCACATTTTCACATAGAGCAAACAGGAGAAATCACATCAACAGAATAACAAATGCATATAACTCACATCTGACACTATAGGAAATGGGTCAAATTGGTAAATAGGTAGTAGGCACAGCAGTCACTCCAGATTTTTGAAGGGAGCCAAATGCCACGTCTGGCGCTAGCTGCATGCCACAATAGACAACCGTCCATATTACACTACCAACTTAAGTGTGCATTGAATTACAGCGCAAGTATTGACAATTATCCAGTCGGTTTTAAAACGGCGACCGAACGCTTGCTCTCCGGCGCAGACTCTTCAAGTTAATCTTCGTGATACGAGCTTGCGATGTAACACAGAGGCAGAAAAAGAGCAACTTGCATCTTCTCACAAGGAGAATTCGAGTAAATGCGTCGCAGAGCGGTGGGGATTTCGCGTGAATGCTGCGTAATTGGGTATGGTTTGGGAATACTTAATTGTTATTTCGTCTTTATTAGTCTTATTTATTGAATTAAGGAGAAGCGTTTCCTTCAACGAGTGGTGGGACGCTGATGGTGGCTGTGCCCACGGTGTAACAATATGTTTGTATTTTATACCATGGTTGTGCCCCACTACTGGTTGAAGGTACTGTTGCTTTCATTGCATCTACACATCTACTCTAGTCAAGCAAAACGCCAAGTCAAGGAAAGGCTTTATAAACAAAACTCCCAAGCATTTCCCCGAGGGTGAATATGGTTAAGCGCGAATGCACGGGGTGATGCTATAAGGGGGAGTAAGGTTAAAATCCGTTGGCATTCGCCAGTGAGTTAACGTAAACTGCCCCGTATGATCAGATTGCGATTTACAGGAACCGTTAGACCCTCTCGGGAAATCTTGTTGAGTTTACTCGTATATGTGAGAGTAAATTCGCACTATAATGATGTTTATGTCCGCGGCCCGCTTCGCCCGCTTGCGCTCGGCATCACGGGCCCTTCGCCGCGCTGCCTTGCGTGCATTGCTCGCATTTGATTGCATTGTACTCGTTGTTGGAGGTATCGCGGTCGAGGTTGATGCCTGCGATGGATCCATACCTATGACGACTTGCCGATCTCGAGCAAATCGTGGACGAAGCGGAGGGCGGAGCGCGCGCAATCACGTGGTGTGTGACGTCGCTGCGCCGTTGCTACAGGCGCTCCACTCCGCTCCTCGCGCCGTTGCTAGGGGAAAGGAGGAAGCGCACCGCGTATGGCGGATTCAGGGTCGCTCATAAAGTGCATTTGCACTTAAAACGCCTTCAACTGATTTCCGTACGAGCGATCCAGTGCCTACTGTTGTTTGGAGAAAGTTCCTAACGACTTGGAGTACCTGGTCCTCTACTATGGGAGAGCAAAAGGCCGTCCCATGGGGGCACAACGTGCAGTGGAACTGCCAGAACCCAAATGATGGCGCTCTGACAGGGAAGAAAAAGTATTTCACCATACCCTTGACGACCACCACTTTTATCCGCTGATGCGCCGGAATAGTATAAGTGGGCAGGAACAGCGTTAGAAAATAGCCCACTTATTTTCTACACTTTTATTCCATCATTTGGCAAAATATATTCAAATAAATGTTCTTTTGAGCTACATAAAAACTCCAAGAGATCGCCTTGAACATCACGCACGTTTTTTCTATCTGAAAAACTAATGAGAGACCTTCCTCATTCTTCAAATACAACGTGATGTCATCAGCAAATGCTGTCACTGTCACGGTACCACTACCTGGAAGAGGAAGGCCTCTAACGTAAGGATCAGCGATTAGCGATTGAAGGAATGGTTCGAGGCTGAATACAAAAAGCGCAGGGGATAAAGGACACCCCTGGCGAACACCACGGGTAACCGGAAATAGCGCACTCTCTAAACCATCAAGAAATAACGTGCTGCGTGTATTTCGGTATGCGTTTCTGAGAAGCTCGATGAAGTTTTGTGAGAAGCCAAATGCTGCCATTACGCTAAATATAAAGCTATGTTAGAAGCGATCGAATGCCTTTTCCTGGTCAAGTGAAACCAAGAGTCCCCGAGCTGATCTTGCTAACGTGTACGCAACTATATCGCGCGTAACAAAGGAGAGACTGTGGATTTTTCCTCCAGGAATAGAGCACGCCTGATGATGACCTATTAGGGAGGGCATCAGGCTTCTCAAACGCCGAGTGATAACTGCCGCGAAAGTTTTATGATCAACGTTGAGGAGCGTTATTGGTCGCAACTCCTCTGGGCGAACTGACGATGGGTCATGTTTAGGTATCAAAAAACAATTCGACCATCGCGAAAGCTATCAGGAAAATCAAAGTTCCCGAAACAGCGGCAAATAACAGAGGTGAAAAGAGCACCAATGTCGTCCCAAAACGTTAAATAAAACTCAACAGGCAACCCATCTAGCCCGGGGGCCTAGCCACGCTTTATGGAAGACAGTGCCTCTTTCACTTCGTCAGCTGACGGACTTGTGCACAGTTGTTCAGCCAATTCAGATGAAATTTGAGCTAGCCTACTTAACATTGTGGCTGTCTCGGTGGTACCGCGATGTCATGACATTGTCGTACCAGCCATGTTGGCAAAGTGAGCTAGGAAAACTGATTGATCACGTGTCGGCGGCAACGCAGTGTGTAAGAATCTGGCCGCCGGAGTTCCTAGTCGACTCGACGGGTTGAGAAGCGAGCTTTTCGCAAAGCGTAGAACCTCAGCACATGGATTACGTCTGCAACGCCAAGCAGCCGCCGTAAATGACGAAGCTGCAATGAGGCGTTGAAAACGACCCCTTAACTCTCGCTGTCATGCGCGCATCAAGGGAGTTAGTCGATCAACCCGAAGAGCAATACGCAGCTTTGTGGCAGTGTCCGCTAGTTCTTCGGACGTATGGCGTCTAATGGCCCGCCCTGCTACTGAGCAGTGTAAACGCCACTGTGTCTTGAGCGCGTCCCACACCTCCGGACCGCATCCCAAAAGAGAGGCACGCAAGCTTCTAGATAAACTGGAGCGTGTACGCGTGTCGTGCAGAATGCGGATGTCAAGACGCCAAGGCTTCACTGATGATGAATAGGGAAAGTGAGCCTCGAGCGTCACTCGTCGGTGGTCTGTTATATAAACAGGCGATGATGGTAATGTTACTACATCAGAGTGCGATACGTAAGAAGCTAGCGCGCTCGGCACATAGAAACGATCCAACCGACTAGACGACGTGCTACGCCGCCAAGTCCAGGCATACTTTGGTCCATGCACTAGTCTGTACGTATCTATAAAAGAGAAATGTTGCACTAGGCGACGCAGCTCTCGCGCGTTGCAGTCAGAGCGACCCCATCCTGGACCTTGCACGTCAGCTCGCGTGTCTGATACACAATTAGTCTCCAGTGAGTATGACATTGATTGATTTGTGGGGTTTAACGTTTCAAAACCACCATTTGATTATGAGAGACGCCGTAGTGGAGGGCTCCGGAAATTTTGACCGCCTGGGGTTCTTTAACGTGCACCCAAATCTGAGTACACGGGCCTACAACATTTCCGCCTCCATCGGAAATGCAGCCGCCGCAGCCGGGAATCGAACCCGCGACCTGCGGGTCAGCAGCCGAGTACCTTAGCCACTAGACCACCGCGTTGGGGCCAGTGAGTATGACATGACGACCGTCTAGAAAATACACGTCGAGGTCACGAAAAAGACTTGTGTGTTTAGAAAAAAAGTTTGACGGTTTCGAGTACTTCGTACTCAACTATGGGAGAGCACTGAGCCGTCCTGCTAAAAACCTTGGTCCTGCTAAAAACTTTACTGTGTTTGGAAAAAGTGGTTGACGATTCAGAGCACTAGGTACTCTACTATGGGAGAGCATAAAGCCGTCCCGAGTCGCTATGGGAGCTTGCGCATACGTTACATGTTTAATGGAATCCATTAACGAGTGGTATGCTTGATGGATGTCACAATAAACAACCTCCACGGTTACTCTACGCACTTTAACGGGTGTTTGTTCAACTACTTCACGACTATCAGAAAGTAAGAACCATTTGCAAAACGTTGATAAATAACTTTGTTTCAGGCACAAGCTCTTTAATTTGGTTTTTGCAATAAAAGCTTGCTATATGAGACAGAGACAAAAAGTCTTTTTTTTTTTCACTGGCGCCACCACGGAGGTCCCATGGATGTGGTAATAGAGTGCTGACACGAAGGTCGCCGAAATCGAATACCGGCCGCACTTTCGGTAGAGGCGAATATGCTTGAAGCTCGTGTACTTAGATTTCGGCGCACATTAAAGAATCCCAGGTGGTCTGCACTACAGCGTCTTTCATATTCATATCGCAGTTTTTAAATGCAAAGCATTTCTTAGCGACCTTCGGTGACTCAGAACCCGTCTGTCTGTCTATCTATCTATCTATCTATCTATCTATCTATCTATCTATCTATCTATCTATCTATCTATCTATCTATCTATCTATCTATCTATCTATCTATCTATCTTGCCACCAACGGCTTTTAGCTGTCCTGGTCGTTTCGATAAAGGTATCGAAACTTGGTATGGCATAACATGACTGTATGAAGAACATATATGACCAGTCTTGTCATCAAAACCATGTCATGTGTGTTATGAATGTCATGATTTTACATCTCATGGTCCTGCAGCTTTTGCGGTGGTTTCATTCACATGACATGTTGCAAAACTGGTATGGTATGACATAATTGCATGGCGAACACAAGCGACAGACCCTGACATGAAAATCATGACATGGGTGTTATGTAACAACATGACTACATGCCACGCTCATGATGCACTCACGGCTGTTGCATTAGCGTCACATATACCAAATTTGGTATTACAGTACGTAAATGGATGACGGAGGTATCTGACTGGTGCAAAGACCATAATGAGATGCGCGTCATGTGAGAACATGACTACATGCCACAGTCAAGGCGCCAATACATTTCGACATGACGCGGTGCGCGTGCTCGCCGGCGTTCATTTCGTCGTGTCACGCCGGCGTTGTCACGCCGGCGTTGCCGCGCCAGCGCCGGCCCTGCCATATACTCACAGGCACGAGCCGCGCTGCGTTGCTTTGACGCAATGCGCGTTTCAGTGCGTCCGGCGTTCCTCCGCCATGAAAAGAGGGAGACGCAGTGTTGTCTGGGTAACGCATCGCGGTACAGTATTGTTACTTTATGGCTTCGGCACGAAATGCAGCATGTCGCATTTCGCACCGGTTGCTGTCAAGCCGCGCCCACAGACACTGGTCGCGCCTGGCCTCAAATTATGCTCGCGCTTTACTAACGTATACCGTCGCTGTGCCCAGCGTGCGCGTGCGTCAACGCTACATAGGAGTATATTGGGCTTTTCACGATGCGCTCGCGGACTTTTAGATGCGGAGCATCTAATACTCGAGGCTTGTAGTGCGGCGCCGTCCGCAAGCTTCCTCCTCCTTCTTCCACCATCTGTGCATCCCTTCCTCCTCTCCACACCACGCGCGCTTCTCTCCTCCACCATCTGTGCACCCTTCCTCCTCTACACACCACGTGTGCTTCTCCTCTTCACGAACATTCGCCAGCTGTATGATGATGCGCGCATGCGCCGTCGCGCTTCGAGAACATCGGCAGCTGACGCGCGCGCATGCGCCGTCGCGCTTTTCCCCTTCGATAACCTTCGAGTACATTCTCCATCTTACGCGCGCGCATGCGCCGTCGCGCTTCGAGAACATCGTCAGCTGACGCGCGCGCATGTGCCGTTGCACTTCTCCCCCTTCTCGAGCATTCGACAGCTGACGCGCGCATGCGCCGTCACGCCATCGCCCACCATCTGTGCCTCGCGCGCTTCTCCCCTTTGAGAACAATCTACAATTCTCCAGATTCTCCAGCGGACGCGCATGCGCCGTCGTGCTTCGCGAACATTCGACAGCTGACGCGCGCATGCGCCGTCGCGCTTCGAGAACATTCAACAGCTGACAGCGCATGCGCCGTCGCGCTGTATATATAGTCAAGGTCGGCGCTCGCTCGCTCGGTTGCCGCTTGTCGGTTGGTTTGTACGGCGCGTCGACGTCCGAGGTCGCGGTGAAATGAATGCCAACGAATCCACAAACACAATGATCGACGTCCCTTCGACCAGCGCCGCCCTTTCGCATACGTGTCGTACGTGTTCACTCATTTAACACCCCCTCCTACAACCACGTTAACCAATTTAGCCATCGACCCAAGTAAGTCGCAATTTAACACCCCATTTCACAACCACGTTAACCAATTTAGCCATCGACCCAAGTAAGTCGCAATTAAACACCCCGTTAACCAATTATATGCTCCGCATCCTCCTCAGTGTTCCCTCGAGGCAAGCTGCGGGCAATCTTTTTGCTAGCTCTACACACACTAAATTTGGTGTTACGTGACATCATTGGATGACAAAAAATAAATGACTGGAGCAAACATGATAATCCTGACACGCGTGTCATGTAAACACATGACAACATTCCACACTCACAGCGTGCTTGCGCCCATTTGGTAGCTCCAGATATATTTAATTTAGTATCACGTCACGTGAATAGATGAGGAAGGTAAACGACGCATCCAAACATCATAATCATGAGACGGAAGTCATGTACGGCAACATTTACCTCCACCTCGTAACGTTGTGTTGGTTTTTAAAGTGACATATCAACATTTCTCATTCGTGCTTCGCATATCATCGATTTCCACAGTACGTGGAAACTGCCAAATTTTGGGAAGTTATAACTCAGCATTATTATTAATATTATTATTATTATTATTATTATTATTATTATTATTATTATTATTATTATTATTATTATTATTATTATTATTATTATTATTATTATTATTATTATTATTATTATGATTATTATCTTTCTTCTTATGTTTCTTTTTGGAAATATTGAAGCCCAAGTCAGGGCTCTTGTGTTCATTGCAGTCGAAAAGAAAAAAAATCAGTGAATTGACTAAAATTTCTGAAAACGAAATAAGAATATATAATTTATGTTTATTTTTTTGGCCGCGCGTCACAAACGTGTGTGTTTAGAAAAAGTATTTAACGATTTAGATCACTTGGTACTCTACCCTGGGAGAGCACATAGCCGTCCCGTACATTAAATAGTCAGTCCATTCTACTGGAAATCAATTAGCCGATGATGCAGCCCGCTTACAATTTACAGCCGTAGGTTATATGTATTAACATCACCTGAGGTCAGAACTGTAACGTGGAGCTTCAGATAAGAAGGGGCAAGGGGCGGGATTCTGGCGTCCTGTCGGGGCTGCATAATACCGGTCCACGGCCCGCAAGTCGTCGACACCTGATGTGTGGCGCTTTGAGACTCGGCATCTCTGTCTTCTTTTTCTTATGGGTTGTGAGGGGTGAGGGGAGGTGGAGAATTTGATATTTATTTACCACAGTATCTGAATGCGCAATTTTCACATCTCTCTCCATCGCTCTTTCGGGCAGGCGTTTTGGTGCTGACCCCAATGTCACTGGTTCACTACCAGCCGCGGCTTTTCGTTTTGACGCAGGTGACAGACCATAAGAGGCCCCTTCAGCGTGCTATATTAGTGAGAACTCCCTGAACGGAGTGCCTCGTAATCATGCCATCGTTTTCGCACGTAAAATTGGAGATATTATTATCAGCCACATGGTTTGTTCGCTTATGACTGTACCTCGGGAGGACAAGAGTTGCAGACTTAACACAAGCGTTGAACCTTAGACGATCACGTTCGTATAATGGAGGTCTGCGGGTACCTGCCTCTCCAATAATAACATCTTGGCTTTAACGTCCCAAAACTACGATATGATTATGACAGGCGCAGTAGTGGAGGGCTATCTGATGTTTTTCAACGAGCACCCACATCGAACAGTACACGGGCTTTAACCATTTCGCCTCCATCGAAATGTGACGGTCACGAATGGAATCGAACCCACGACCTTCGTGTAAGCAGCCGAGCGCCTTAGCCACTGTTCCATTGAGGAGAGTTGAACGTACGCGCATACGCAAGTGGTTTTTCACGCTGAATGGGCTCCCACATTCCTGCGCAATGAAGCACTTACGTTGGGAGCGCGCATGTTTACTCAACCCCAAGTTCCTGCCAATAACAATCCTGTGCAAGCCGCATGGTTTGCACATAGTTAGAAATTAGCTTTGTTAGACCAGTTCACGTAATCAATTTCTTCAAACATGTGCTTCAATAACGAATGCAAATCAAGCCACCACTACAAAGACGCCTCCAATATTTGCGTTCTAGATAGTACCATGAGATATCGAAAAGGGCCATTTAACCAAGCAAGTAAGACTTGAAATCTGTGAATGCAACTCTGAGACTTCTTTGTATCTGGCAATCCAAACACTTCTTCAAAGCTTTAGCTTTAGATTTCAGACGGTGTGCATGGACGAGTCGAGCATTCTTTCTTGATTATATAAAAAATGAATAGCTCTTGACACCACTGAATATCAAATGCAAGTGGTCTGTCTCGCATGGCATGCCTGTTCTGTGTCGCGTCCTTCAAGGATTCTATGGCGCGCAAATGCGACAAGTGTTACAAACGTCGTAACGTGTTACAGATGACGCATTTACACGCATGCAAAGATAGACGATCTATATTTTTCTTTGCCAGCAACCGGCAGTATTTCTGCAAGAGTAAATACACTTCTAAACTGCAACAACCAAATACTCACATGGACTCTTATGAATTCGACTAAGGCGACACGAAGTTATAGTTTTAGTACACTCTATTGAAAGCGAAATTCATCTTTTTTTTAAGTAACTTTACCGATTCCCCCCCCCCCCCCCCCCCCGAAAGCTATCTGCACTTTGGCGTTGCACTCCCTTCAAGGTTGCAGGCCCTGCAAGCTTTTTGAAACTCCCGGGCTTTCGCACTGCTTCTGGGATCAGCCCCACCTTTGACCAAACGACGATGTTATGTGCTGACATCTTCACATGACAAGTGCCATAACTTGTGACGCCATGATGCAGTCACATGGTGATGCCATAACATTATTTTAACACGAAAGTCTTTTATGCCGGGCTCCACCACGGTTCCGCTGACCTACTTCCACACAAAAGCGACAATGAAATATATATGCATATATATTTCATTGTCGCTATTTCATTGTGCTAAGCGATTGCAAAGATAAAGACGAGAAGACAAGAATCTCTCGCGCGGAGTCGAACCAGCAAGTTCTTGATTCGCAGCGAGTTGAGCTAACGACTACAGCACGGAACGTATACGTGCACGGGAGTGTTAACGGCAAGCGGTTTATGTACACCATAAACCGTTTAGCAGTCCCCAGAGCCTTGAAACTTCAGCGCGTTTGTGTTATCAGTGGCGAGATGGCGCGACAGGCACGCGTTTAGCGTTGGGCGCGCTCTAAAGGTTATCATCTCTACGAAGCGCCGCCTCTGCGGACCATGGTCTCTCTTTCAGGCGTGCTTATCAGACTCGTAATTCGGGACGGGAGAGGAGGAAAGTCACTTCCCGCGCTGCCACGGCCGCGTTTGCGAAAGGAGCGCACTTGATACAACGCAAACTTGATGCAATGCTAACAAAATTTAGGGCATCATTATCCTAGTATACCATGCCTAAATGTGCGAAGGGCCTAAGCGGCTTTCCTTCTATCTATGTATTAAAGACGATAGTCCTTCTTGGGGATCTTCGACGCCAAAATTTCGGTCTGTCTGTACATTTGCCTGTTTCTCCGTTAAAACAATACCCCAAACGGCATCAAACGAAGCTCCAAGCGGCCAACCCCATCCGCAAGCGCTCACCAATATTGCTCGAGTTTCAGCGTTCATACTTGTGTGATTGTCAATTAAAAAGCAGTTATTGCACATATCTGAGGCACCACAACAACACGTCGATATTTCGTATGTACGTCTTTACACTAGAGAAGGCACACACAAGTAATTCTAAGGACCATAGCGCTTATCACGCTGCGCTGACAGTGCAACGCGATGCTCAAAGAGGCAAGTGTTTCCAACATTTTGCTAAGAGGACACGGTGGTGGTGCCTGCCCGTCGCTTTGCGTTCTACGCCTTATCGCCTCCGAGACAGGCGCGCATCCTTCTCTGTGGGCGCCAAAGAGGTTATAGTGGGCGCGAACGCCTTCTATCGTTTTCGAAGATAACTGCCAGATAGCGCTCGTGTCTAACGTGCCTCGATGCGCTCGTTCGCCTGTGTGCATGGATCGAGACTCTGCAACGCAGCGCTTCCAGAATACAAATCACCGGCTTTCTCGCGCAGAACATCAAATAAACGCTTTGTTCACTCTCTCCACACGCAATGTGCAATGCACACGCAATGTGCATTGTTTCAGTGCAAATGTCGTCTTTCGACGACATTTGCACTGAAACATGCATATACGGGGTCAATTTTTTTTCTTTGTTTCTTCAGCTCTTTCTGTCTCTTTGTCTCTGTTTTGAGCTTTTTTTCTGTCTTTTTCCTATTTGTGTCATGTTCCTATTTTATTTTATTTTCCTCTCGGCTGGGCTGATGACACGAAAGCCCCGGATTCAATCCCGGCCCCGGCGGTAGCATTGTGATGGTAGAGACCCGTGGACGGAGCACCAGAAGTATGGTTGACACTTTCCGAATTCCTCGACTGTGGCGTCGCTCAGAGGTTTAGGACGTAAAGCCCCAGATATTATTATACTATCATCTATTTCTTTCTCTGTCTTTTCATCCTTTTGTCTTTCTTTTGGTTTTATCTGCTTATTTCTCTGCTTTTCAGTCTTCCTTTCTCTCTCTCTGTACTTGCCCTCTCGGCCACTCTATAGTATCGCATCGCCTGCTAGAATTACCGGCGCAGCGAGAGAGCGCACGGCGGAGGAACGTGTTCGTGGAGCGAAACAGCCTATAAAGACGGAGGACGAAGAACGAGCGGGCGCCATGGTGATAGTTTTTGCGGACACTCCACGGGGTTAGCCCACCATGAAAAGCCGAGATGAAGATTTCGGGAGAAAATCACTTTTCGTGAATACCATGTTCTCGATACTTATTTCGCACACTTCTCGTATTCAAGTTTTTTTTAGTGTGTTAACTTACTCCAGCGATCCCTCTAAAGCGAGATTATTTCATTCTTTATCTTTATTTATTGATTCTTTTCTTCTTGTTGCTATTTGTTGAACGACATACGACTTGGGCGGAGGCACCATGTCTAAACAGCTGACATAGCGATGCGTAAAAAAAATCATGGCAGAATTGCTTTTTGAGGCTTGTATAAGTAATGCGCAAGCGCACCGTTTAATTGCAGGTTTTTAAAAAAATGGGCTTGATGAGTTACAGTACTTAGCACTCTAGTATGGGAGATCATAAACCCGTACCAACGTCGTGAAGCCATGCGAAAAAAAAATGCACGACGAAAATTCATAATTTTAGCATTCGTGTGTTTAGAAAACGTGTTTAATGATTATGAGTACTTCGTGCTCTCCTATGGGGTAACAGAATGCCGTCCCTCTTTATTCAATGCCTGTGTTTAGAAAAACTGGTGAACGATCTGGAGTACTTTGTACTCTACTCTACATGGAAGAGGAAATAACCGTCCCATGAGCCTCATTCTTTATGAGGTCCCGTCGACAAAACCTACATAACGACAGCATGCGCCTGTCGTTCCTTAATGCTACCGTTCCTCTTTAATAAAGTACAAATTATGCGTGACCAAGCAGTACTCAGGAATACATGGTACATTTTCACAGTTGTACATTCCGATGTACAACAACCTCGGAAGAGAGCAGCGCTTTGAGATAGGTAATGGTGCACTTCAACTTGTAAAATACTATGTCTACTTAGGACAGGTAATAACCACGGAACCGAACCACGAGATTGAAGTAACTAGAAGAATAAGAATGGGGTGGAGCACATTCGGCAAGCACTCTCAAATTATGACCGGTAGATTGCCACTATCCCTTGAGAGGAAGGTAGATTGCCACTATCCCTTGAGAGGAAGGTATCTTGCCGGTACTTAGCTACGGAGCAGAAACCTGGAGACTTACAAAGAGGGTTCAGCTTAAATTAAGGACGATGCAGTGAGCAACGGAAAGAAAAATGATAGGTGTAACCTCAAGAGACAAGAATAGAGCAGAGTGGATTAGGGGACAAACGGGGGTTAAGGATATCATAGTTGAAATCAAGAAGAAGAAATAGACATGGACCGGGCATGTAGCGCGTAGACAGGATAACCGCTGGTCATTAAGGGTAACTAACTGGATTCCCGAAGAAGGCAAGCGGGTTAGGGGGATACAGAAGGTTAGGTGGGCAGATGAGGTTAATAAGTTTGCGGGTATAAATTGGCAGCAGCAATCACAGGACCGGGTTAACTGGCGGAACATGGGAGAGGCCTTTGTCCTGCAGTGGACGTAGTTAGGCTGATGATGATGATGATGATGATGATGATGATGATGATGATGATGATGATGATGATGATGATGATGATGATATTATAACCCCACAAAGCAAAAACTCACATTTTCATATAGAGCAAACAGGAGAAATCACATCAGCAGAATAACAAATGCATATAACTCACATCTGACACTATAGGAAATGGGTCAAATTGGTAAATAGGTAGTAGGCACAGCAGCCACTCCAGATTTTTGAAGGGAGCCAAATGCCACGTCTGGCGCTAGCTGCATGCCACAATAGACAACCGTCCATATTACACTACCAACTTAAGTGCGCATTGAATTACAGCGCAAGTATTGACAATTATCCAGTAGGTTTTAAAACGGCGACCAAACGCTTGCTCTCCGGCGCAGACTCTTCAAGTTAATCTTCGTGATACGAGCTTGCGATGTAACACAGAGGCAGAAAAAACGCCATTTGCATCTTCTCACAAGGAGAATTCGAGTAAATTCGTCGCAGAGCGGTGGGGATTTCGTGTGAATGCTGCGTAATTGGGTATGTTTTGGGAATACTTAATTGTTATTTTGTCTTTATTAGTATTATTTATTGAATGAAGGAGAAGCGTTTCCTTCAACGAGAGGTGGGACGCTGATGGTGGCTGTGCCCACGGTGTAAAAATATGTTTGTATTTTATACCATGGTTGTGCCCCACTACTGGTTGAAGGTACTGTTGCTTTCATTGCATGCATGTACACATCTATTCTAGTTAAGCAAAACGTTAAGTCAAGGAAAGGCTTTATAAACGAAATTCCCAAGCATTTCCCAGAGGGTTAACATGGTTTAGCGCGAATGCACGGGGTGACGCTATGAGGGGGAGTAAAGTTAAAATCCGCTGGCATTCGCCAGTGAGTTAACGTAAACTGCCCCGTATGATCAGATTGCGATTTACAGGAACCGTTAGACCCTCTCGGGAAATCTTGGTGAGTTTACGCGTACATGTGAGAGTAAATTCGCACTATAATGATGTTTATGTCCGCGGCCCACTTCGCCCGCTTGCGCTCGGCATCACGGGCCCTTCGCCGCGCTGCCTTGTCTTCAACCGGCGCGACATCTTCAACGACGCGTGCAATGCTCGCATTCGATTGCGTTGTACTCGTTGTTGAAGGTATCGCAGTCGAGGTTGATGCCTGCGATGGATCCATACCTATGACGACTTGCCGATCTCGAGCAAGTCGTTGACGAAGCGGAGGGCGGAGCACGCGCAATCACGTGGTGTGTGACGTCGCTGCGCCGTTGCGCTCCTCGCGCCGTTGCTAGGGGAGAGGAGGAAGCGCACCGCAGATGGCGGATTCAGGGTCGCTGATAAAGTGCATTCGCACTTAAAACGCCTTCAACTGATTTCCGAACGCTCGATGCAGTGCCTACTGTAGTTTGGAGAAGGTTGCTAACGATTCGGAGTACCTGGTCCTCTACTATGGGAGAGCAAAAGGCCGTCCCATGGGGGCACAACGTGCAGTGGAACTGCCATAACCCAAATGATGGCGCTCTGACAGGGAAGAAAAAGTATTTAACCATACCCTTGACGACCTCCACTTTCATCCGATGATGCGCCGGAATAGTATAAGTGGGCAGGAACAGTATTGGAAAATAGCCCACTTATTTTCTACACTTTTCTTCCATCATTTGGCAAAATATATTGAAATAAATGTTTTTTGAGCTACATAAAAACTCCAAGAAATCGCCTTGAACATCACGCACGTTTTTTCTATCTGAAAAACTAATGAGAGACCTTCCTTACTAAAAAAATTGGCAAATCGCACCTACCATGGGAATCGATGATATGCGAAGCACGAACGAGATATGTTGATATGTCACTTTAAAATCAGCACAACGTTACGAAGTGGAAGTAAAGGATGCCGTACATGACTTCCGTGTCATGATTATCATTTTAAGGGCGAAACTCCTTATAGCGGCACTTGTTTGTCCCTCGTAGCCGTTGTAGTTTGTAACAAGTATAACATTTTGACCTCCAATGTGGTGCCGGTGAGAGATTTCTTCTGTGCGTTGTTGAACAATAAAAAATAGTGCTCAATGTACATGCTAGTGGCTGCTAATGGGAAATGAGAGACAGGAGCATTCGGCTTTTAGTTAACGCGCAGGCTGCAATCCCCATTAGCAGCCATTGGCATGTACACTGAGCACTATCTGAAGAAAGGGTTTCTACGTTATACTCGCTCGGTGTAACCTCCTTGGTTTTAGAAAGGTTTAGCGAGCGTTGGGCCGCAGTGCCATGAATACAGAGAACTAGTACATACCATGAACTCGAGATGGTTAAAGGTGGAAAGTAGACCCGAAGCGCAAGTCGTACGTAAGAAAGTGCGCGTGTGCCACCTCTCGTTTAGTCTTTGGAATGTCCGCTGGATGGCGGTGCTTCTATATGGGGAATATACGATGAAAAGATGCGAGATGGTGGTACTTGGAGTGTTGAATAGATGGACGAACGGACACACAGACAGATGCATGGATGGACGCATGAACAGACACAGGGGCGGATGCGTGGACGAACGCAGCGACGGACGCACGAACAGACGCACGCACGGACAGGCGGATGGATGCATGGACGGTCACACAGACGGACGCATGGACGGACGGAAGCAGGAACGAATGGATGGACGAATGCTTCGCCCCACTCTTCCTCATTCCCTCCGTTGATATCCAACGTCTTTTCACGCGGCATTTCCTGCACTGTTCCTCAGTAAGACACTTAAAAGCTGTTTGCTCACTCATGTCTGTAAGAGACATTTCTATCAGTTCTTGAAATGGGAAATCGTTTCACCATTGTTGCAAATACATGTTTAAGAGAATTTTATTTCTGAAAAAATCATACATACACAGAACACATTTATGTGTGTAGTTCGTTCTCACGACATGCTAATATATTTTAATATACATTCAAATACACAACAGGAACTGTTTGTACCTGTAAACAGAAATTCCAACGTGCATAAAGAAAACTATGCTCAGGGTTACGTACAATTCATGAAAAAGAACGAAAAATAACATTTAAGAAATGCGTATAAGAATAAATAAGTACAATACAAAACTCAAGGCATGGACACTTTGTTCTTTCTGGGAAGAATAAATTGTGTTGACCACCGCAGGAGGCAAGTGTCCTCCCCCAGAAAGAATAACTGTTCGTTCAGATGTGTTAACATCATGGTTCTGAAGCGATGCAGCACAGGAAACATGGCCCTCTGAGGGCGTCCCCGCAGGCATGCCAGTCTCCTCCGCTTCCACAATACAAAAGCACCAATACGCATTATCAACTTAACAAAAATGTCTCTGTGCCGCGACTGCCATTGCATCCTGACTTGAAGCACGATGGTCACCAAACGCCAGAAAGTACGTGCCACGGGACGTTCGTGACGTTCATGATTTAGAGTTTTTGTCCGGCCGCATTGCGGACATGAATCGGAGGGCGCCACACCCCACGCCGCAAGGCGGTCGGCCGCTGACAACGCCTGCCATTCTCTTAACCAAGTGAAGTCTCGCTCTTCAGCGGGTAGGGTCGTGGTTTTCATGAACCAGCGTCGACATTTGCGCATTTGTTGCGCTGATCATCATTTAAATTTTTACAGCAATACATTCACATATTTCAGTGGGTGACATATCCATTAGTTCACAGTCTGGTAAGTTATTTTGCAAAAAGTGTACAGAAAATTGCAAAGACATTCAGAAAAAGTAGTTAACGATTCAAAGTACTTGGTACTCTACTATGGGAGAGCTGAAAGCCATCCCGTGAGCGGGCATATGTGAAGCAACAAAGAGAATTTATTTGTACAGGTTTCGGAATTATTTACATCTGTCTTCACCGACAATGATCTTCTGGTTGCTTCGTGTTCCTGGGGCCGCGATGCGCGCTATCTCGTACTGTCTTCTACATGAACCGTGCACTTGCCGCGTCATGCTACGCAAGGCCTCTAACATCCTTATACAATGTCACAAGAAAGGGGTGAGCATAAGAAGATGCTCAACACCAAATCGCAGGGAGGTAGTGATGCTTTATACACTTTACACAGGTGTGCAGGCGCATTTTATACAAGCCACGCGAGGGGAGACATGCACATGTTTATATTACATGGTTAATCAAATCGATTGGCGAATGGTATGTTTGCTGCATGTCACAATAAACAACCGCCACGGTTACTCTACGCACTTTAACGCGTGTGTGTTCAACTACAACACGACTATTAGAAAGTAAGAACCGTTTGCAAAACGCTAATAAATAACGTTGTTTCAGGCACAAGCTCTTTAATTTGGTTTTTGCAATAAAAGCTTGCGATGTGAGACAGAGACAAAAAGTCTTTTTTTTTTTCACTGCGCGCCACCACGGAGGTCCCATGGATATGGTAATAGAGTGCTGACACGAAGGTCGCGGAAATCGAATACCGGCCGCACTTTCGGTAGACGCGAATATGCTTGAAGCTCGTGTACTTAGATTTCGGCGCACATTAAAGAATCCCAGGTGGTCTGCACTACAGCGTCTTTCATATTCATATCGCAGTTTTTAAATGCGAAGCATTTCTTAGCGACCTTCGGTGACTCTGAGCGTATCTATCTATCTATCTATCTATCTATCTATCTATCTATCTATCTATCTATCTATCTATCTATCTATCTATCTATCTATCTATCTATCTATCTATCTTGCCACCAACGGCTTTTAGCTCTCCTGGTCGTTTCGATAAAGGTATCTAAACTTGGTATGGCATAACATGACTGTATGAAGAACATATATGACCAGTCTTGTCATCAAAATCATGTCATGTGTGTTATGAATGTCATGATTTTACATCTCATGGTCCTGCAGCTTTTGTGGTGGTTTCGTTCACATAACATGTTGCAGAACTGGTATGGTATGACATAATTCCATGGCAAACACAAGCAACAGACCCTGACATGAAAATCATGACATGCGTGTTATGTAACAACATGACTACATGCCACGCTCATGATGCACTCTTGGCTATTTCATTAGCGTCACATATACCAAATTTGGTATTACAGTACGTGAATGGATGACGAAGGTATGTGACTGGTGCAAAGACCATAATCATGAGGTGCGCGTCATGTGAGAACTTGACTACATGCCACAGTCAAGGCGCCATTACATTTCGACATGACGCGGTGCGCGTGCTCGCCGGCGTTCATTTTGTCGTGTCACGCTGGCGTTGTCACGCCGGCGTTGCCACGCCAGCGCCGGCCCTGCCATATACTCACACTGCAGGCACGAGCCGCGCTGCGTTGCTTTGACGCAATGCGCGTTTCAGTGCGTCCGGCGTTCCTCCGCCATGAAAAGAGGGAGACGCGGTGTTGTCTGGGTAACGCATCGCGATACAGTATTGTTACTTTATGGCTTCGGCACGAAATGCAGCATGTCGCATTTCGCGCCGGTTGCTGTCAAGCCGCGCTCACAGACACTGGTCGCGCCTGGCCTCAGATTATGCTCGCGCTTTACTAACGTATACCGTCGCTGTGCCCAGCGTGCGCGTGCGTCAACGCTACATAGGAGTATATTGGGCCATTCACGATGCGCTCGCGGACTTTTTGCTAGCTCGACACACACAAAATTTGGTGTTACGTGACGTCATTGGATGACAAAAAATAAATGACTGGAGCAAACATGATAATCCTGACACGCGTGTCATGTAAACACATGACAACATACCACACTCACAGCGTGCATGCGCCCATTTGGTAGCTCCAGATATATTTAATTTAGTATCACGTGACGTCAATAGATGAGGAAGGTAAACGACACATCCAAACATGATAATCATGAGACGGAAGTCATGTACGGCGTCATTTACCTC